>NC_143052.1:15685000-16310000 GCF_052426305.1 Pelodiscus sinensis | reverse complement strand
GCTTGTCAATTTCTAAAATGGTGACCATCCGGGAACATGCAAATCAAGCGCATGACATTTAAATCCCGTGCTTCATTTGCAATTTCGGTCACCCTCATTAGCCTCCCTAGATTGATCTAGGGGGCTAGGGTAGACATACCCTTACATCCCTAGGTCAGTGGCTCCTTACCCAAAAAGGGTTCCTCACCCCTGCACTAAATTGAATGCTAGAAGATCGACCTCCAGAGGGTCGATCTTCTCCGTAGTGTAGACATAGCCTAGGAGTCCAGTCATTGACTGTGACTGACTTCAGCAAGGATTGCAAGGTGCTGGATCTGAGAGTGTAGCATCCCCTGGCTTGAAGTAGTTTCTATCATATGCAGGGTTTATAGCAGGGGCTGGGAACCTTTTTTGGGTCAGGGACTGCTAACCCACAGAAAAATGAGCCAGGGCCCACACACAAGTGAGAAGCAAAAAAACCAAAAAACCCTCACTGATGTGGTCCCCAATTGAGGAGAAAGACACTCCCCACATTCCCCTTGCTTACCAGAGCCTAGGGGAGGCCCAGCCTAGTAGATTTTGTGTGCTTCAGCCCTGCAGTGGGGCAATAGGGGGGCTGGTGCACCAGCATAAGCTCCCTGATGCTGGGGGGAGGGGTCTGAGCCTCAGGGGCCAGATCCAGGCAAGCCAGGGGCCAAATGTGGCCCCTGGACTTGATATTCCCCACCTCTGGTTTACAGTTTGGCTCAATGGCTATCAAAATTGTTCCAGCACCCCTGGCAGGATTGGGTCCATTGTCACTTATTGGTCCTGGAAGTTCAGTTCTTCTATGTTCTTCTGCCTTAGGTACTCTTTAACTGGAAGGTCCATGTTAACTGCATTGAGGACACCAGAATAAAAGCTTTCTCGGTCGCACCAGTGTAAATCTGGAGAAACTCCACAGAGTTTTACAGAGTGGTAGTCAGGGCAGGATTTGGCAAAATTGTGTCTCGTGCTTCCCTTGTGAAGCTAATAATATTCCACTTGATTATGATTTTTTTTAATTTTTTTTGCAGAGGCTAAAAATTTGCATCCGCCTTGCATTTTCCACAGCTTCCTCCCAACACATAATGTTCTTGTTATGCTGTCAGCCCACTATCTGCAAGGCAGCTGTTGCCATATTGACACTTCCTTTCCCTTCTTACAAAAGGGCACTGGAGAGCTTTGTTGGCTTGTGTGGCTTCTGTGAGAGGAGATGAAAGGGAAACATCAGACATGACATTTCCTAATTAGCTGTCACCGCCAGTGGGCTTCCCAGGAATTGCTTGTCGAGAGGACACTCTGCTGTGTTTTCTAGCCAAGCAGATGATTCACAGGCAGGAACGGGCCAAAACTAAGGACACAAATGTGAGACCAGGCCATTGACTACTTCGGAAGGTTTTAACAATAGACCCAGGAAGTCTGGGGTCCATGGAGAAATCTGATGGCTGTACCCAAGTTGTCTAGGGCACAAATGAATATTGAGGTGTTTGTCGCTAGATATGTAGGGGGCTGTGCATGTTTAAACCAGTTGCTCATCAGTCCTGGAGCCATTGACCCAGAAAGTCGGCTTCTCCCACAGAACCAGAAGCAAAGAGAGAATAACCCTGATGGAAAAGGGAGCTTGAAAGAGTCTGCAATGCAGTGGCCTGAGAAAAAAGGCTTTGTACCAAGCTAAGAAGGCAGCATAGCAGAACTCTGATGGCAGTATTCAGGGCAAGGATCATTGAAGGAAGAATGCTGAATTCCCATCTCAAGCCAGGTAGAACCTCAGCGTGGATGAGAAACACCTGACTGATCCCTGTTGCCTCGTGGGGGATTCAGTCATCAGACAGGCACAAAGCAGACCAACCAATCCACAGTGCGTCTCCCACTCTAACTGCAGCCTTTCCAAAGTCAACAGCCTAACACTCCCCCACTACACCAAGTAGGCCAAAAAGACCAGGGCTGGGGTGAGAGTAATGATGGACCCTTATATCTAGCTGGAAGTAATGGGGCTGCTGGTATGTGGAGCTGTAATTTCTTAGCCCAATACAGAAACAGTAATGGCAGCAGCAGCAGTCAGCTGATAGGGTCAGTGGAGATTGCTGGATTCCAGAGTGCCTCACCTCCTGTCGTCCTGAGAAACAGCTGATATTCAATCTGACCATGTACCCAGGTCCCAGCAGAGTTAACATAATAACAACAAGGAAAAGAAACTTCATGTACTTTATTAGCACCAGCACTTATGTGGGGGAAAATGACGTTATGGCTGCATATTGTGACCAAATGGCTACGTTCCTTATTATTCATTATTCGTCCGAAAAAGCTTTTTCGGAAAAAGACTTCTTCCTCGTAGAAAGAGGTTTACCGCTGTCAGAAAAACCCCTCCGTTCTTTTGACTTTCTGTCGAAAGAATGCAATACCAGTGTGGACATAAGTGTATTTTTTCCGGGAAAACTGACATTTTTCTGGAAAAACGCTGTAGTATAGACATACCCTGAGAGGACATGATAGCAGCTTTTAAGTACCTAAAAGGGTGTCACAAGGAGGAAGGAGAAAAATTGTTCTCCTTGACATCTGAGGATAGGACAAGAAGCAATGAACTTAAATTGCAGCAAGGGAAGTTTAGGTTGGACATTAGGAAAAATTTCTTACCTGTCAGGGTGGTTAATCACTGGAATAAATTGCCTAGGGAGGTTGTGGAATCTCCATCACGGGAGATATTTAAGAGCAGGTTAGATAGGTGTCTATCAGGGATGATCTAGATGGTGCTTGGTCCTGCCGTGAGGGCAGGGGCCTGGCCTTGATGATCTCTCGAGGTCCCTTCCAGTTCTAGGATTCTATGATTCTTCATACAGGGTCCTGGGCATGTGACTACATCCCTGGACTGAAGTGGTTTCCATCACATACAGGGTTTACACTTTGGTTCAGTGGCTCCCAGCACTCCCACTATCAAAATTGTTCCAGCATCATGACTTACATGTTGCAGTCTGAGGTACCAAGACATTGTCAGGGTCTCTGTTGCCTTGTACCACAATGAGCAAACATCCCCATCACTACAACCCTGCACAGATACAAAATTTGATATCCACAGACTGTCAGAGTCCTAAATGCAAGCTTTGTATCTGCATCCAAATCCCTATCCACACAATGAGTCGTGGATATCTGTATCTACATCCACGGAAGCAGATACCCACGGTTCTAAAGCAGATATCTGCATATTTGCCGGGCTATATTCATCATGTCACATAGAGTCCATGTTCTGGCAGCAAAATATATCTAGTGGATAGTCTTGGCAATCAATACTATAGATAAGAGTGTTTATTTTCTCATTGTCAGTGCAATTACACAGTTTACATTATACTCTGTCCACTTCATAAACACAGGCGATCAATACCCGTTATCAAAATCCGTACTCAGCGACAACACAGGTAGGGAAGTTTGTCGGGAGAAGGTTGTAATGGAAATTACTAGAAAACAAATCCACAAAGCAAACCCCTTGCAAGGTGGGTTCCTTCTCTGCTCCCATTACCCAAAATGTTATCTTGTCAGCTATTGAGGCTCTGTTACAAAGCGATTACATTGCTCTTAATACCAGACGCAATGATAAGGCATTATCAAAATGTAAAGTGATCCATTAACCTACGTAGCAGCAATAAATCGCCTGCTTGAGCTGAACTGCCGGGACTCGTTAATGGAAGAGTAAGCAGCTAGTTTGTACTTTGAGCCGTCACAAATCATGCATAATGTAAGCCAGCAACTGCTAAGTCGGCCCCTGTGAAATAGCTGATATTCTCATTTATTTATTTATCAGAGGAATCAGATCTCTGAAGTGGTCCCTAATGAGATTCCCTTTGGCATTAACAACATCCTCCAATTTACCTTCTGCATCCTCTGCCTGGCTTTAAAGCAACAGAATAAAGACTCATTTCAGGTCTGGCTTTGCACTGTTGAAGTCAATGGGAGTGTTATCATTGGACAGGATGGGAGCAGCAACAGGACCTTAGTTGTTGATGAGCAGTGGTGTTGAGTTTTTTCAGCACTTCCAAGTCACTTCTCAACAGCTTGCAGGATTGGGTCCTTGGGGAGACTGTTAAGTAGATTTGGAGGCAAGGATGCTGGAACAGTCTGTATGGTGGGGATGCTGAGAGCCGTTGAACCAAATTGTGAACCCTGTTTGTATATAACATCAAGACAGGGGGTGTTTCAGCACCCTCATCATCCCTAGTTCCAGCACCTATGTTTGGAGCAGGGGAGAACGTATTACTTAAAGAGATTTTATAAAATCTAATATGAATAGAATTTATTTGTAATGATCCCAATAAAAAATGCCAGTGAAAAGAAGTGGGGAGAGGGGAGTAGGGATTTATTTTATGAATTTTCCTACAAAACAGGGAGTAATTCTCCAGTGTGGTGTTCTCTCCTTCGGACACTTTGGATCGGACCAGCTAGGGAGTCCCATGTTTGACCAAGCTCAAACTGGGTGTCACCAACAGAGGTTACAATAGGGGGGTAGAATTTGAATGACCAGTAACCATGCTGGTACAGCAAGAAAACCAAAAAGTGAAACTGTGCACTCTAGATTGACTTGGCTAAGCTAAGTGAAAGGGGCAAAGTAGACCGTGTGAATGGAGAGCTGTGAATTAGATTAAAGTATTGCATTATAAGTAATACAAGGAACACCGGGACTCATTAACTACTGGACCAACTTACTAGGGATGTGATGGACTTTCCATCTCTTGATGTGTCCTGGAAGGAAGACTGGATGTCATTCTAATAGAGATGCTGTAGCTCCAAGCGAAATTATAGGCTTACAAAAATGAGGTACTTTGGTCTGCTTGAGGGGGAGGTCAGACTAGATGAGCATAATGGTCTCATCTGGCCTTAAAAGCTATGAAGGTTGAAGCATATAATTAAATACATGGGTTCATTTTATTTTGACAGTGTTGGCAAAGCCCCTTTAAATGTGTACAAATGCAATTTTCACTTTATTAGGAGAGAAGTAGCCATCATCCTCTACTTACAGGCTCTCGCCAGTAAACTGCCATCTCATTTAATAACCTCATTTTTCTGAGGGACGTAGGGCCCTTTTAGAATCTCCTAAAAACTCTCAAGATACCTTTACTTCTCGGCTCTCTCAAATGACCTCGTGTCAGGACTGCCTTCCCTCTAACCATGTGGTTTCACTTGAGAAAATTCACTCCTGGCTTTCCAGCAGTTTGAGATCTTTTTTTAACAAGTGTGAGTTTAATTGTAAAGCTAAGAGGGAGAAACTTACAAAGCATGAAGAACGAAAGAAAATAAATCGTCAGTGTTGTTTGACATAATCCATATGTCACTCAGGCATAGTACAGTCCTATGTAGAGCAGAAGCCCGATAGGTTCTGAGTACTTCCGAGGGATTCTCAACATGCTCAGTACCATGCAGAATCAATTTCCTAATAACCTTGGGCCTGATGCTGAACGCTTGCATCTCTCCTTAGAGTCATGGGTGCTCAGATTTGGCCACTAACAAAAACTACAATCTGGTAATGGTCCAGATCAATAGATTAGCATGTCTGTAAATGTCACATCCAGCTCCTGCAGCCTGACTGTGATGTGGGAACATAGCATTGCTGCCAAATTCCTCCTCTCTAGTTTATGTAAAGGCCAAAGGCCGCTCCCTGTTCCCCAAATGCATCTCTCCAGGGCACTTGTGTCCGACAACTTCCCTCCCTAATTCATTACTAGTCCTCCCGCTTACGTGGGAAAATAGTACAACTAAATTATTCTTAACTTTTATTATATAAACCATAGGTTAAGTATGTACAAGTAAGCCCTAAAGGACTGGAGACCAAGGATTGACCTACAGACAGTAAAACTGAAGGAAAATGACTGTATATGCACAGGAAAAATTCTTCAGATATAATGCGGACAACCACTAATACCTTCAGTGATAAAGAAGTTTGGCCAGTAGCCTCTCACCAAAACAGCCTCTGGCTAGCTTGGTAGGCCCTCTGGGGAATTCCCCGTGTTCACTTCTCTAGACTCTATTCCTGCACCATTGCAAGTGCCTCCTGCAGCCACTCCCCACCACTGAAGTCTCACCTCGCAGACTGGGCCAGTAGGAAGGAGAGGTTCAATATAGGTCTCCATTTGAGATTATGCTTTTTGCCCTCCCCCTCTTCCACCCTTTGGGTATGTCTACACTCCCCGCTAGTTCGAACTAGCAGGGTAATGTAGGCATACCGCACTTGCAAATGAAGCCCGGGATTTGAATTTCCCGGGCTTCATTTGCATAAGCGGGGAGCTGCCACTTTTAAAACCCCGCTGGTTCGAACCCCGTGCAGCGCAGCTACGCGGGGCTCGAACTAGGTAGTTCGAACTAGGATTCCTATTCCGAACTACCGGTACACCTCGTTCCACTAGGAATCCTAGTTCGAACTACCTAGTTCGAGCCCCGTGTAGCCGCGCGGCACCGGGTTCGAACCAGCGGGGTTTTAAAAGTGGCGGCTCCCCGCTTATGCAAATGAAGCCCGGGAAATTCAAATCCCGGGCTTCATTTGCAAGTGCGGTATGCCTACATTACCCTCCTAGTTCGAACTAGGAGGGTAGTGTAGACATACCCTTTCTCAGCAAATCCCAGCAACTGAACCCCTGTCAGCCTAGCACAAACTCAGTTAAAAGATCCTAGAAGTGCTCATTCTTAGTTTGCCTTGGACATACCATCCAGACATCTCCTGCTCTCTCTTGCCCAGTTTTCTTATGTCCTCTTGTGGGCCCCAGCTGCTTGGTACCTGAGCACCTCACCATTTTAAATGCATCACTACAACACTCCAATAGGGGAGAAGGAAGTACCGATATCCCCCATGTTGCTGTGGAGAACTGAGGCACAAAGAGGTCGTGTTACTTGGCAAAGGTTGTACAGAAAGCCTGACACACAGCAGGGACTTGAATCTAGGGGTGTGTCTAGACTACCTAGTTTTGTCGACAAAAGTGGACTTTTGTCGACAAAACTATACCAGCGTCTACACTACCGCTGAGTTCTGTCGACATAACGTCGACAGAACTCAGCAGTTTTGTCGACGCTGGTATACCTCATTTTACGAGGCATAACACCTTCTGTCGACAGAACTCTGTCGACAGAAGGCGTTATTGCCTGTAACATTGCGTCCAGACTACGGAGTTCTGTCGACAAAGCAGCTTGCTTTGTCGACAGAACTCAATGTGTCTGGACGCTCTTTGTCGACGGAAGTTTTGTCGACAGTATCTGTCGACAAAACTTCCGTCGACAAAATGCGGTAGTCTAGACGTACCCTAGGTCTCCAGCTAGTGTCCTAACTACAGGACAGTCCTCCTTTCTGACGGGCGCTAACAGGCTCCATAGGCAAGGTGGGGGGAGGGAGTTCCACACTCCTGGAAGGGGCAGGACCTCATTGAAAGGGGTAGGGCTGGGACAGCCAGCTCTCTGTGCCTCCTGGAGCATGCCATTCTCCTCCACCCCCTCCCCCTTAGAGCCCCCTGGAACGAGTGGTGCGCCAGTGGCGATTTATACTGCAACAGCAGCGGCGGCAGGCAGCCAGGAACCCTGGGCCTCTTTGAATGGCTGGGCCCCAGGGCAACTTCCCTCTTTTCTCCCCCTGTTGGCAGGCCTGCTTCCCCATTCTTCTTTGTCCTAAAGTGGGTCTTTCCAGTCCTGTGTCCCATCTGGGCCTCTGCTTCATGCTTTAGAGTGCAGATGACCCAGGGTGCTTCAGGTCTGGATCCAAACTTCCCCAGATCTCAAGAGATCCTGGATTTCAGATTGTTGGACTAGGCCCATGTCTCCCAGCCCTGCCTATGTGCCAGTGAACTTCAACCTGTGAAAGTTACTGCTGTGTTATACAACATCGAGCAGCCATGAGACATCTGGATCGACTGTAGAAGCAACCAACGTGCACTGTGGACATGCTGCACAAGCGGTAAGGTGACGGAACAAAAGTTTTCATTCATGTCCGGTGCTGGGCTTCACATTCACTCTGACCTGCAGCCTCTTAACTAGGCTTGTTACAGCTGCTGTCTTTATACATCCTAACTTGCTGGTTAGTTTAATCACAAAGGACACGGATTGCCCAGATTAGCTGAGCGAGGGATGGTGTAACTGGATGGTGAAGGAAGAATTTTCTCTGCATATTAGTGCACATCAGGCACTAATCTACATTATCTAGCACTGCAGATCTGCATTCCTCTCTGCTTTTCAAGTCTCATAGAAAGGGGAATGGAGAGTGAGCCTTCAGGATTTCTTCCCATAGTGTGCAAATCAATGAAGGCTAATTCCACTGCACTTGTTTGCCTGTCGAAAGTTAAAAGCAGGCTCCTAGAGATGAGCCATATAGGCAGGCCGTGCACAGCCAATAGCACCATGCTTGCCCAGAGCAGAGTATCACTGGGTAGGCTATGGGATACCATCTCAAAACACATGCTACACACGACATGTTCTCACCAAGACAGGTGGGGCCAGGACACTGCACCATGGGACAGATTTACATCGCATGCCCCCTTAGGCACAGCATCTTCAGCACTCCCCCACCTGCTGCTGACCTTTGTGTTTCCATAAAAAATGAAACTTTTAACCCACTTTTTTTCGGCACTCCAAGGCACGTGCCCGTTGGGCCTAATCGGATATCCAGCTCTCACACTAGCTAGCCTCCTTCTGGCCATTCCAGCCAGCATAGCCAGAGGCTCCTCCTCCACGCCCATGGAATCCCCACGATCAAATCAAGGCTGCTTCCTGTGCAGGAGATTTAAATGACCACACCCCCTTTAGAGGAGCCACTGTGTGTTCCTTTTACAAAAGTAACACAGGTGTTACTTCTTTCCCCCCTGCTAAAACCAAGTTAGAAATAGCGGCGAAGAGTCCTGTGGCACCTTATAGACTAACTGAAGTGTTGGAGCATAAGCTTTCGTGGGCAAGACCCACTTCGTCAGATGCATGTAGTGGAATGGCTACATGAATGAATGGCTAGCTAACTACATGAGCTAGCTAACTACAAAATGAATGGCTAGCTAACTACAAAAGCAGCTTCTCCTCTCTTGGTATTCACACCTCCAGATCAGTAGAAGTGGGCCTCATCCTCCCTGGTTGGATCCACCTTGTCATCTCTAGCCTGATTCTGGCCTGCATATTTATACCTGCCTCTCGAAATTTCCACTACATGCATTTAACGAATTGGGTCTTTGCCCACGAAAGCTTATGCTCCAACACTTTGGTTAGTCTATAAGGTGCCACAGGACTCCTCGCCGCGTTTGCAGATTCAGACTAACATGACTACTCCTCTGATACAAGTTAGAAATGTGATTTGCAATAAGAACCTGTCCTGGTTATGCTCCTGGGCTGAGTCCTCCTGGTAATTTTGGCCCTATATTAACCCTTTCATAATCCGTGTGAGGAATACCCCTCTTTTCCTCCCCCCAACAAATGCATAGCGCTTCTGAAAACCAGTCCTTTTGATGGTTTTTCTCTGGATAGTTTTTTTCCAAATGCAGCTGTTATTGAGAGAGGATCAATACAGCACATTGTGTTGCAATTTATGCTAGTGCCATCACCACTTTCCATTTCCCGATCTCCACTGGGCATTTTGCTGCCCTGAAATTTGACTCTCACGTTCCACATGTAGCATGCGCTCATGCATTTTGCAGCAGTAAATTATTTTCTTTCTCCTTTTCATCAAGGACAAGAAGATGTCAAGCCTGAAATACTAATAGATTGGAATGTAATTCTGTGTGATGCGTCGTTACCACAAACCACTGTTCCTCGCAGCCTGCAATTAGCGCTGGAGAGCCTCCGTTTCGTTTAAACAGTTTCCTCTTTCAGCAGTTAGTAAATACCTCAGAGTCTCTGTTGTGGGTCTTGTGGGGAGCCAAGTCAGGATGCTCCATTGAAGTAGAGTTTGGGTTTGCTTTCATTTGATTTTCCCACTCTGTTTTACCAGGGGTTTTATCTCTACGGTTTAGGCTAGATTTAAGGAAAAGTTTCTTAACTTTACCAGTGTGCTAAATGAAGTATCTGACTGATGCACAAATCTGGAGTCAGATAGAGCGTGTGGGGTTCTCCCTTTATAAAGGGGGTTCTCCCCTTGAGGGGATGCACGGAGTTCCATCTCTCCAACGCTACTGAAACTGCATTAGTTTTTCAACCGAGTCTCTTACACAGCAGTTACCCATTTATGCTCCCAAAAACCCACCGTCAGGGAGGTACAATGAATAGAGCAAGCTGAGGGTGCTACATATATGGCAAATTCCCCTAAATCCACACCAACAAACCACCACCCTCAAACAGAATAAAGAGTCCCTGGATTACTCCTCCTGCCTGGCTATCTACACTGAGCTGGTCCATGGGTGGGGGGCTAGGGGAGCTGACTGTTGGTCGGAGTCAGGGTTAGGGGCTGAAGAGGAGCTCTGGGCAGGCGACTCTGTGAGTGTGTGTATAGGGAGTGGGTGGGAAGAGTGGGGGTCAGAAGATGAGGGGGCCAAAGCCCCTCCCCTCCAAGATTGGTACCAGGACTGCTTATGTAACCCACACACCTAGTGTGGTTACTGAGCAATGCAAGTGGTACCTAGACCACAGCAACAGTTAAGACCGAGAGACCTCTACAGCATGGGCTGGGAGCCAGCTGGCTTTTAGCTCAGAGGGTAGAGGCTCCTATACTCTGCTTCAGAGGTCCCAGGTCAAATCCACTTGGTGGTGTTTACACTTGCTCTTCCCCCTTCCTGTCCATGTCAGTAAGCAAGAGCAAAGTGACAGCTTGTCTGCCCCTGCACTCCTCCAGAATGAAGAATGCAGCAAAAGGGGTACTTTCCTCTCGCTCCATGAGACAGGGGAACAGCCAGCAACCTCTCAGTACGAATCACCCTCTCTAAAGAGAACACATAGTGGGGTGGGAAGCTCAGGGCTGGGTCAGCCCCGGATGGGGAAGGGGGGCACCATTCACCAGCCCTAGGTGATTCTGTCTCTTTTCAGTGTGGTTTTATGAGAAGCAATCCCATTCTGGGCACATCCCATTTTCCTGGCTCAACCAAACTCTTACGTCGCTTTAAGTTATGATAAAAGGAAGCTGCATAACAAATGCATAACAAATGTGTTGCTCCTAGCTCTTGAACAGACAGACAGACAGACGACGCTCTCAAATATATAGTAGATTCTATTCTGTCAACCTTGGGGAGGCAAGTATCAGAGGGGTAGCCGTGTTAGTCTGAATCTGCAAAAGCGACGAGGAGTCCTGTGGCACCTTATAGACTAACTGAAGTGTAGGAGCATAGTCTATAAGGTGCCACAGGACTCCTCGTCGCTCTTGGGGAGGCAGTATGCTTTAAATTCCAGGGGAAACTATTTCCAAATGTATCTAGCTTGACAAGCCCCTAAACCTCTACAAAAGCATCTGGGAAATCTGTAGATTTAACAAGCTGACCCTGCCCTCACGGCTAGCTAGGGAGGCACTTAATTACTGTTAGGGACTATGGTAACGCAGTGGAACCAGGGCCAGCCTTAGGGGAAATGGCACCCTGGACAAATATGTAATTGGCAGTCATCTACTCCTGTTGCCCCAGGTCCCTGCTGCTTCTTCCTCCCATTTGCCCTGAGCTCCCTTCCATGGCCTCACACTCTTGGCCTGCTCCACTCCTTGCCCCAACCGTGGTTCCCCAGGTGGTTGCCCACCTGTAAGGCTGGCCCCGAGTGAGAGTCTTTGACCCTAGTGGCCAGTCCACATTGAAAGGCTGAGTCTACTGCTTCTGGGCTAAAGGAGCCAGGCCCTCTCAGAGGTCCAGAGAGGCTCAGGCCACTTCCAGCTTTGGAGGCCCCTAGCCATAATAAAAATAAAAAATGATGAAAACGAAATAAGGCACCAAAAAAGAGTGAGAATAATTTGATTTTTTTTTATTTCACAGTTTATTTCTGTGCAAATGCACTAATGATTGAGGAAAAATCTAGCCAAAAAATTAACAAGTATCTAAATTTGAGGCCTTCTGTGAGCCTGAGGCCTAGGCCAAATGGCCCTCCTGGCCTTCCCTCTAATTGGCCCTGAATGGAGCTGGTCCTCCGGCTCAGGCCATAAAGGCTCTTCCCTTAAGAACATGTCTTGGGTCCAATCACTGCAGATGACTCATCCAGGAATATCATTTGCACCTTCACTGCAGAAATGTTAGGAGAAAGTAGGTAAGGTATAATGGGAATGATGTAGGTAGGAACCCCAAGAACACAACTCCTTAAATTAGTTTACTGGAGAGATCTCTGCTAGCCCTGCTGTACATTTTATGGTTGAAAGCCCAAGGCTGTAGCTCAGACATGACTCATCCTGAGGCAGAATTCCCAGCTTCCTAGTCTTATTTACACTGGTGTAAACCTGAAGAAATTCTATTGATGTCGGTGGAGTGACTCCTCAGTTTTTGGCATCAGCAAGAACAGCATCTGGCCTTTCATGTTTGGTTCCTTCAAACAGGGACATGGTCGTCATTGGAGAAGGATTTTTAACGATCGTGAAAAAAGCACTCTTTTATTTAAAAACATAAAAGTTGAGTCAAAGTCTGTAACTCTATCCCTAGTCTCTAGAAAGAATCTATATCTGTCAGCCATGCTTAAGACATTTCCATCTTTTCCTGTCTCTCTCGCTCTATTTGGCAACATACATATGGAACTAATTACGAACAAAGGCCGATTGTTTTTAATATTTGGAATTTCCCACATTAAGCGACTGCTTTTTCTTTTCCTTTTTTTTTTCACTGCCTTCAATGCATGCACATATGCTGGACAGATCCATTCTTTTCTCTTTGTTATATATGGTGTGCTGCAGGCCACATTCTTAGCACTTCCCTTTTGGCTTTTAGACTTGAACCAAAAAAAACCAACCCCAAACCAGAAAAAAAAAGAAGTAACACATTAAATTGACCATTATCCATAACAGAAGAGCTTAATCTCAGAACCTTTTCAGATATTTGGCAAAAACTGGACTGATCTAAGGAAAGACCCATCAACCACTTTCTGTTCTATTAGACCAAGTAAAATCAGAAAAATGCCATGAAGTTGATGAAGTCCTTCTCGATTTGCACAGGTTAATTCAAAACCAGATCTGGCCTAGTTCCTATAAGAGAATGTGAAAATACAGAATAGAACTTAAAAACAATTGTTAAATCACATATATTTGCTTTGCAATATTCCATGGTGTTTGCAGAAACTGAATGAGATTTCCCAAATCTCAAATTGCCTCTGCACCAATAAAACAATGGAGATTGTGTCAATCCTCTTTTATGGTCTGTGAATGAAAATGTGATCGTCTTCTAATGTTCTAAGAGAAAGTAGCAATACACATTAAGACACTGATTCTGTGCAGCGTGTGTGACAGTAAAGTCCAGTGAACTTACTCTTTTAGCAAAAGTGAAAGTAGCAGAAACTCTTTAAAATGGGCATATGACTTTTATATGTTCCTACTGACACACGTGTGCATTAGTAGTTATTGTGTATAATGTGTGTACATAAATGTGCACTGTGCGCACACAAATAATATGCACTGTGCCAGACAATACTACACAGTCTGGTGTGAGTGTGTGTGGGGGCGGGGTATTAACTGAGCAGCCTGGAGAATCCTTTAAAGTCCAATTACTCTGTATGTGCTTCCCTATGACTAGTAGAGAGTAATATCTGAATGTAGGATTTAACATTAATCTCCGCACCAGATGGTGATACACCAGATATTCTTTTTAAGGTGAACATGTGATCTACTGTACAGCAAACGAGAGGGGTCTGCTGTCACGTGACGAAATGTATAAGTCTGATAGAGCTTTGATTAGACAACTGACCTGGTTACCATCTGTAGCTACAAGAAGCGAGGTTGACATTTTTGGAACAGTCTCCCCAGAAGCTTAATTCTTCCACCTCTGTGGCACAGTGATCCTGCTGAGCAAACTACACGGAGCGACACAGAAGGCAGCTAAAGATATGCTGCTTAAAACATGTTGTTAAGATTGCAGGGATTTTTTTTCCTTCCTTCCAAGCAAGCTACATCTTGACTCACATGGTCTAAAGTAAAAACCCACTCAGCTATTTGGTATTTGGGAAATCTGCAGGGAACTGGAAGTTGTTTCAAAGGAAGCTCCTTTCTGCTCTCAACACACACGCGCGGAGTGAGCTCTACACGATGGTAGTGCAGACAGCAGTGACTCCTGGTAGGACCCGAAGACTTTTGTTCAAAATATCATATGGATCACTAAGAAGACACAGTGTGGAAAGGGTAAGCTATGATTTCTTTGTACTGAGTAAATGCCCCAGAGAATGGAGATGGTCCTATTGTATAGCCATCATCTTTTAACGATGAGTAATGAGTACCAGTGGGCACTATGTGATAATGTGTGGAAGTCAGTACTAGTGAGACCTGTTTGATGATGTATAGTCATTAGGATGAGTCAGAGCCTATATGTTAATGTATGATGGAAATCAGTGCTAGTAGGTGCTATATGATACTGTGTAGTAATCAATAGTAGGCAGAAACGTCATAATAATGCATGGTGGTAATCAATGCTAGTGGCATTCATAGGATAATTCCTAGTAATGAATACTAGTCAGAGACTATGAGAATGCAGGATAGTAATCCATACTAGTGCAGTCTGTAGGATGTCTGGTAATCAGTGTTAGCAGGAGCTGTATACTGATGTACAGCAGGAATCAATAGGAGTAGATGCAATATGATAATGCAGCGTAGTAACCAACACAAGCAGTGATATATAGAAGTGAATTAGTATTCATGGGTGTTATATGAGGCACACCAGTAAATAAGCATATGTGAGATGATGTCCTTGCAGCAGTCAGTACTACTGAAGGCAATGTGATAACACCTAGATAATCATCCCTGGATAAATCCGATGGCCAGGGCGGAGGTGTGGCAAGTTAGACAAGGCGTTGTTGCTTTCCTGTTTCCACTGAGCGGCTAGGAGCAGGTCACTGGGAAAGTGTCAGACATGCAAGTGCTCATTAAGGAATCATGAAAAGTTGTTTCTCAGAGCCTTCCTGCATTTTTAGCATTGAGTAAGAGAGGCTTCACTCTGTGATAGTGCTTGGCAAAGTGACACTTAGAAGCTAGAGAAGTGTTTTAGTGGTTTTAAGAACATGCCTCATTGGTTCTGAAGATGCTGGCTATCATTTGATATTTTACAACAATAGGGCTAGCCTCGTAACTGCATAGCTAATTTCCTGAGAGCACCTATAGTTGGCTGTGGCGCTTTGAGCCAGGGGAATGAGAGCCCCTGAGCTTTGAGGAATGACAGAAATGATAAAATGGCCATAGTAAAAAAAAGCATCTCAGCTAACTGATACCATTGCACTTACGGAGACCAAAGAGGACAGATGTGTGTTGGAGCTAATGAAAATGAAAGGCTGCTTTTAAATCATGGATTAACCCCAATGTGAACTGTCCAAAACCCAGAAGACTTCAAAGTTCAGATGGAAGTGCCGTGACAACTGAGGGAGATGAAGTCTACCCTGCGTGTGCGTACAATAACTACCCAGCCTGGTGTGTCTTGCAGCACTTAGATGTTGCTCAGTTAATGTGCACGAGCACCCTTTGCGTATTCTTGGCTTTTTTGTGGCGGAGCATGATTGAGACCAGAGGAACATAACTCTCAACTGATTAATGGAGTGTGACGTATTTATAAGTCAGCCCTGTCTATATGATCAGATTGTGAAAAGCTCCCCTTATAAGCTGGTTGCCTTGGCTTACATAGATGGCATTCATAGATGTTTCCCACGTTAAATTTTGGCTTTAACAAATTTAAGTCTTGCTGTTGGAAATTGGGGAAAGACCCTTGATTCCTAATGGAGTCAAGGGGCCTATGTGTATGAATAAGGAGTAGTCACGTAAGAATTACTGGGTCAGGTCTTCTCTGTCTTTGGGGCAAGAGCTATCTCTTTGTTCTGTGTTTGTACAGTGCCGAGCACAGAGAGGATCTGAGTCATGATTGGGGCTCCTACGAGTTAATATAGGATAAAATGTAGAGTATGCCCGTGCACATACATGCATATGTACGCTCTACCAGGACAGCCGGCAGACTTCACAGGGCACTGGGCAGGGTGAAGGGATGGCTCTGGGAGGTCAGGGCCTCAGGCAGAAGGGGTGGGACTGGGGCTAGCCTTCCCCAGCCAGCTCTTCATCGCCATCTAGAGCTCACCACCCGGAGCTCTGGTGGCAATTTCAAAGGCCTAGGACTCTAGCTGCTGCAATTACCACTATAGCAGTGGCATAAAGTCCCAAGCCCTTTTAAATCACCAGGCTCCAGGACAGCTGCTGCCTTTGCCCCTCCCTCGCCACCCCCCAAGTGATGGGCCTGCACTCTACTAATAGAAATAGGCCCTAATCCTGCAATGTGGTCTATGCAGAAAGAGCCTTGTGCTTTCAGCAGCCCCTTTTGGCTTTTTTAGGGCTCTGTAAGGTAACAGGGGCCCACCTACCCAGATCATTGTACAATAAGTGGCTCAGGCAGAAACAGCAAGGAAAGATTCCCAAGGGTAAGTACCATCTACACCACAAAAAAACACAGCAGGCCGCCTTAGGGTTGGGGTCTTCAGACTTGGGCTCATGCTACGGGGTAAAAGTAACTGGACAGACTTTTCTGTTTAGGCTCTGAGATCCACTCCCCTCGCCAGGTTTCAGAGCCCAAGCTCCAGCCCCACAGGATGTCTTGACTGCTATTTTGAGCCACAGAAGCCGAAGTCTGTAGATCCGAGCTCTTCCGGGCCTTTTTTCTCAGGCCAGGTCTACCCTCCAGCTCCTGAGATATGTAATAAGGGTCTGGCTCACAGGAGCAGGAATTTTATTTCCTGACCCCAGTTGCACAAGAGGGGGAAAGTGTCTTGTGACTTCATGGTTGCGATTACAAGACTGCATGCATTAACTGAAGCTAAAAACTCAGGCACTGCTTTAAAATTCTGTTCTGCTTCAAATAATTGCTAATTCTCCCAGCACGGGTGAGCTCTCAGCTGACTTATTCAGCCCAGCAACAACTGCCCTACTCAGTCGTGGGGCAGGGAGGAGGTATGGCCAGATTATGGGACCAAACCCCAAAGTGAGAGCAGCCCCTGGGCTGCTCTAATGAGCACTGCCGTTCATAGACATGCAGATCTGAGCCTCAACGCAGCAGAGCATCGGAGTCCATTTGTTTTATTATCCTTGTGGGACTTTTTATTGTGCTGAGGTGTTTTATGCATATAGAGACTTCTGAGCCTTAGCAGAAATCTCTTGCCAGACAGAAGAGTCCACGGGCTTCTCTTTCCAGTGCTGGTCATCACTCAGAGCTCCTGCCACTCCTTACCCCTCTCCCCCTCCTCCTTACCCACTCACAGAAGGTATTCTACAGCACAGATATTGGGGAAGTAGCCACTGCTCTTCACACTACAGCCTGAGTCACAGACTCTTCTGTCTGGCAAGAGATTTCTGCTAAGGCTGAGAAGTCTCTATGTGCATACATTTGAGGAGCTCCTGTGTGGCAGAGGAGGGCCTATGACAGACAAGACCTGAGACAAGAAGATGGAAGGGAGTGAGATACAATAGATAGGGGTCGTTCGTGTAAATTCACATGCCATTTAAATATAAACACATAGAACCCAGCTTCTTTACTTGGTTGATTGCATTGCAGCCATGTTGTGTCTTGGAGAAGGAGTATAGGGCCTTACCAATCAGGGCCCCTGGGTGGAAGGACATTGTTGAAGAAGGTGCAGAAATGTCTTCATGAGAAGCTGGTGAACAGGTGGACTAGGTTGGCGTTGTTAGCTGAGCAGAAGCGTCTGGGAGCAACAAGAGCGGACAAGTGAGCAGACAAGAGGCCAAGAGCCTTGAAAGTGAGTGCAAGGAACTTAATAATAGCTAATTATTTGGTAACAACTGGAACATACTCTTCGCTGTATGGTCCAGTACATGCATGTACATCACCCACCCACCGGCACATGGGTGTACATACATGATGAGAAAATATGGGGAGTAAGACATTCCATACTGCATAAATCATAGCTGTCTGCAAGTGAGGTGGAGGGTCATAACTCATCTACAGCACAGCTTGACGTGACTTATGCAAGCTCCTCTCCTAACTCACTTTTCACTGTGCTCCATAGCGACACTAATATGAATGTATGAGGCAACATCAGTGCTAATACAGTTTCTTAGTTGTCTGCTGGTTTAGAGGAGCTCTCTGAAACTACATCGTATATTTAGATAAAGAAAGAGTGAACACCAGTGGCAGTGTCAAAACCAGCAGTGTGGAATACTTTTGATGGCTCTCTTTACGTGGACAAGCATAGGATCAGTCTCAGTGGTTGGTATTTTAAAATGAATGAAAATGGTTTTATTTCGCTCATCCCCACTGGGTAATCCCAGATTGGTTTATTTATTTTTTCAGTCAAAGTATGTAGTGGCACCTTATAACGCTGCTGGGAGAGCAGGTAAAACACAAATGAAATAAATATTCTGAGAAGGAATGTATTTGCTGGAGGACTTATCTCTTCTTTCATCTACTGTCTGCACCTCACATCAGCATTGTCCTGGTTACAATAACTCCCAGAAGCCACCAACCAAAGTGAAGGCATCTTTATGCTAGGTGTTGCACAGACACATAGGAACAGATGATCCTGCCTCAAAGAGTATACATGCTTAGATAGATAATAGATAAAAGAGATCAAGGTTGGCACATACAAACCCTATGGCCTGGTCTATGCTACAGTGGAAGGTTGAATTAAGATATGCAACTCAAGCTACATTAATTACGTAACTGGCGTCGACTTATCTTAAATAGAGTTTCTGCGCTGTCCAGACAGTGGGAGGCCGACGGGAGCAAATGCTCCTGTTGGCTTCCCTTACTCCTTGCAAAAGGAGGAGTACTGGATGCCGGCAGGGATGCCCTTTGAGCTCGATTTAGCAGGTCTTCACCAGACACACTAAATCGAACCCCAGAAGATCACCAGCGGCAGCATCAATTTTCTGCGTAGTGAACACATGGCCTATTTTACTATAGGAGAACTTAAGCCACAGAGAGAACTTAAGCCACAGAGGTAATAACTTAAGCTACAGTCATGCAGAAGTCAGTGTCATAGCTAGGCGATGAATCCAGCTCTACTGAACAGATTCCAGTACCACACTCATAAAACCATCCTTCTGTCATAGGCCCCTTGTTCCCCCATAAGCCTTATATTTAGTGATTAACTACATAATATACGTAGTTACTTGTGAGGATTCTATGACTATAATAGTTCCCAGACATCTTTATTAGGTATATGGGCCAGGGAGTGAGAGGAAGATCTCTGGCATGTTGTTAATATATAAGCAGCCAAATAAATGCCCGTTCCAATGAAGTTTCTATTTCCACTATGGCAAGGAGTTGTGTAAGAGCACCTTTTGATTCATCATTTCAAGGCTTAATCAGCTGTTTTCTAGCTGCTGGAATATCACTCTGAACACATAGGCAGGGTATTGTTCCTTCAGACAGAAAGCAAAGCACGCATCTATAGCAAAGTCTGCCGCCTCCTATTCATTTAGAACTTGAAGGGTGATACTCCAGTGACTGTGAGAAAAGAAAAGGCAGTCTCAAGGTTAAATGAAGGATTTCATATAAGAACCACAACAAGACTGAAAGAAATGAAGGTCGCTCAGAGACAATGTTGGAACTGTAGTTTTAAATGAGATGCGACAGTTTTTATCCAGGCTCCTCAGCTGGTATAAATCAATACAACTCCACTGATTTCAGTGGAAGTCAATGGCGCTATCCTGAATTATGCCAGTCTAGCCCTGTTGGCATTTTATTCTGATGTGCCTATTAGCAGCTGGACTTCTAGAATCTTCCCATGTTGCAGCTGCTAAGGATAAACGAAGAATTTAGAAAGCAGCCAGGTGCCTCTGAACCGCATGCCAGAACTCTGCTGTCAATAGCTCAGATGTAAATCAGCAGTAACTCCACTGATGTCATACTGGATTTACATCCCTGTAATTGTCTGCAGGATTTGGTGTGATGTCTAAGATCCCTCTATTCCAAAGGTACATCCATGCGTAGTCATTCAGAGTATCACTTTAAAACGTAACCCCACAAAGATAAATCCTGAAGTGGATATTTATTACCATTAAAAGCAGCCAGCAAAGAAATGACCGCGACAAGTCAGCTTCAGCTCCCATGTTATCACAGATACATTAGCATGCTGGAGGAGGCCTCATTCCTTCTATAAATATTTTTCTCTTGAGAAGAGAAAACTCAGAGACTGAGATTCAGTCTCTGCTTCACAGGCTAACTCCACGGCATATTTTCCCACGCTGTTCTGCTGGCTTATGGTAACCTTTGCTCTTGGAGAAGGAAGAATGGTATTTATTGTCCATTTCCCTTTAAGTAATTGAGCCATCCATTCTTGCCCCCAAATATGCTGCTGTTGTACTGTCTACTGGCAATATAACTCTCCTAGTCCATTGACTGGTTCCTTATATTTTGTCTAGCAAAATAAAAAATTGCCTCGTTCATGTCCACTTTACTAACCACTCTGTGGTGTCTCCTTGTGTCTCCAGAGAATTAGCTCTGTCACCTGGTTAGATACCATTTCCTGCCATTAATCAGTCTATTGTTCCCCTCAGTTTCGCCCTGGCCTCTTATGCACAGGAAGCTGCAGCTCTGTCCTCTTCATGGCATAGCCTTCCAGCTAAATCTCATAAAGTTCTTACTTCCAGGATATCTACAGAGTCTGCTTCCAACTGCCCCCAACTGGGCTACCTCTTGTGTGTTACTCCAGCAGTGAAGTGACTTGTCGGGGAAACTGGGCCTGCCTTCTACACCAGGTTCCAGTCCGGGGACCCTCAACCCAGCATCTCTGTGCATCTATTCTCCCAGCCCTTGCTGCTCCTTCTTACTCTTTCCACTTGTATCTGGTAGTATGCAGGTTTCCTCCCTTGCAGTCTACCAACTTCCTCTCATTATAGATCCTGCCCAGCTGAACTTCATTAGCCATTAGTCTTAGCACTCTCTGGGGTTCCTCCAAGTGTAGCCTAAGGTTAAGTAGCTTAATTTGCCCCTTCAGGCCTTATGGGGGGTGGACAGATGGGTTTCAAAAAAATACCGGACACATGTGATCTCAGAATGCGGGGGAGAGGTGGCTGGGAGGGGAGTGGGACTGGCCGGGAGGGTGTTGGGTGGAGCGGGACTGGCAGGGGCATATCCAGGGGGGCAGGGACCAGCCGGCAAGGAGCAGGGCTGGCCAGGAGGGGGGTCAGGGGGAGCAGGGCTGGCCAGGGGGAACCAGCTGGCGGCGGGGAGCAGGGCTGACCCAGGCGCACACAGATTCCGGGGTGCTGCCCATCCTGCGCACGGTTCCAGTGGGGCACACAGGCAAGTCCAGCCTCGGGGAATCCATCCTGCCCCGCCCTCACCCCCGCCCCCTCCTTTCTACTGCGTAGCTGAGTACTGCCTGGCTGGTAGACACACTCACATGCGTGAGCGTGTCTACCAGCCAGGCAGTACATAACTTCGTACTGATACTTCTGATAACAATAAAACTTACTTAATTAGAAAATACCAGACATTTATATGTCTGGTATTTTCTCAATTTGTTTCCCGGACAGAAAGCTCAAATACCGGACTGTCCGGTTCAAAACTGGACACCTGGCAACCCTAGACACCCCATCACACAGCCTTTGGTACCAAAAGCTGCAGAAGGAGTCTATCCAAGTACAAAAGATGGGGTGGTTTTGGTTTTTTGTGTGTGGAATTCTTGCTAGGTTGTGTTGCTTGGCTGTAAAACTCTTTCATACAGTATAGCTGAGTATAGCTGAGCAATGGCATCAGCAACAGAGCAGGCCCCACCACAAAGCAAGTTCTCCAAGGCCTTGTGTACACTAGGAAATTATTTCGAAATTACTAAATTCGACTTAAGAACTCCCTGTTTAACAAATTCGAACTTGTGTGTCCTCGCTATGGGGAAGCATCAAAATTAGTTCAAGGCAGACTCTGTTAATGAGGGCACACTACTGCAGATTCAGAACCCCAGAAAGCATGCTGGAGAGCTGTGGGAGGCCTCCCGGAGGCCAATTAGTAGTGGCATTGGAGCATCTACACTTATCTTATATTGACTTTACAAGTTTGGAATTTGTGTTATTCCTGATGAAAAGCATGAGTTCAGAGTTTGAATTCTGCAACACCGCTTACTAATTCAAACATGGGGGAGGGGTTATTTTGGACTAAGGTCCTAGTGTACCGTATTTTCCGGCGTATAAGACGACTTTTGATGCTAAAAAACATCCCCCAAAAATCGGGGGTCGTCTTATACACCGGGTATACAGGCGGCAGGGCAGCCCAGGCGCGCCCGGGATGCCCCGCCGCCGGCTTCCCCCAAGGCTTTGCAAAGCTGCGGAGGGGCTCCAGCGGCGGGGCAGCCCAGGCGCGCCGGGGCTGTCCCGCTGCCAGGGCGTCCTCAGAGGCTTTGCTCCCGGTGTCCCTGGTCTGCTGGAGACGGTCCCCAGCAGACCAGAGGCACCGGGAGCAAAGCCGCAGCGGCGGCGGGGTGCCGCGCTTCTGAGGCTTTGCTCTGGCAAAGCCTCAGAGGCGCGGGACCCCGCCGCCGCTGCGGCTTTGCTCCCGGTGCCTCTGGTCTGCTGGGGACCGTCTCCAGCAGACCAGGGACACCGGGAGCAAAGCCGGGGAGGCGGAGGGGCGCTGGGGTATAAGACGAAAACCTATCTTTTAACTAAAAAATTAGGGGGTCGTCTTATACGCCCAGTAGCCTTATACGCCGGAAAATACGGTAGATGTCGAGATAAACTGACCCTTCCAGAGCACAACTGAAGTCACTTAAATGCAAACGTTCAAAACATCACGCTTAAAGCCTTTTGCTTATTTAGTGGACTTTGCCCGAATGTCTGCTGTGAAGTGTGTGGAAAATGTGCCCTCTGCAACAGAGCTAGTCAAATAATGGGAGAACTAATAATTTTTGGATAATTCAGTGGAGGAATTGTCTGGAAGAAGAGACAGAATTTTGTGGCCATGAACTTCAATAGTTTTTTCTTGCAAGGTGCTCAGATCTGATGGTGAGAAGTATGGAATACCTGAATAGATTAAAAATATGCAATATTTTGTGACATGCATTATTAGCAATGAATTATTCTCTAGCATTGGAAGATAAATAATTGTGTATCAAAGGAAACCAAGGAGGAGGATTAGCTGATTAAAATTGTCACCAATATAGCGCTCTGATTTGAACGCCACTTATGACTGCTGAAGCATCAGTTTTATCTGATGTTTATTTTTTCTGACTTGTGCGTGAGAATTTTAGAGGAGCTGGTGAAATTTGACCCATCCCTAGGCATCCAAGTGAGTGGATCACCCATAGTTAGTTGAAAGATGTTATATTTTATGACACTTCCAAGAGGTGTAACAAATCAAAATAGACTTCTCTGTGAAAAAAATATCAGGAATGGTTCCTGATTTTTGCCCCCTAAAAGGTAGGCAAGTTAATAATGCAAGAGCATGAGCTAATAACCTGAGATGGGTGAACTTTACAGAGATCAGTGTTAGGGTTCTGCTAAAATAGGCCTCACCATAACTGAAATTCAACTGAATTATCCAGATTTTTCAAGGCTGGTAATAAGTCCAATTAAAAGGATTGTAGTGCCATCTATCAGTATGATACTACCATTCATGTTTCTTATACATCTCTAATACCAGCAGAAAGCTCTGGCATTCCAGTTGGCTTGCACAGCCCCTGGCTACCTTCAGGTTCTACCCTTAGCCCCAGAGACATCAGGGAAGTCACCCAGAAATACTCTTTCATATGAAGACTGTACTTCCTGCGGGGATGATTGACGGTGAAGAGCTGTACAGAGGTGCTTTGGGTTGTGTTTTTAAAGGATCTGACTTACACATAAGCCCCCAGACTTGTCTATAGTTTAGTCCAAATTCAGAACAGGCCTGATCCATCCATTGTACATGCATTAGAGAAGGCCACAACTGGTTTTGAAAGCCCTCGTTTGGGTCACTCTAGTTCCCACTGACCTTGGACTGTTATAGGAGATCCATTTTCATGGTTCTTGAATTTAGGAACCAAGGATGATTGAGTGTTTTTTTACTTCTTATTTTCTTGGAAAATCCTTCTCCCTTCATGTCAGGATACTGTCTAGCCTGGTTTTTGTTTGTTTGTTGTTGTTGTTTTTTTAATGAACATCCAAGGAGGGGCACACGGATTTGGAGAAAAGTAAGAAGCCAAGCCAAAACTTTATTCAACTTTTTTTTTAAGGTTTAAAAAGGTGAGACTCATTTTTTCCCTCCATGATTTTTCAACTTGGCTACTGGCCAACATCAAAGGCCAAGTATAGGACTAGTGTAAGTAGAGGCATTTCCATTGATGTTGGTGAATTTACACCAACTCCAATTTTGGTCCCAGAAGCAAAAAGTGATAAAATGCCATGACAAGAGAGGCTATACTGGCAAGATAGCTCATCATTTGCCATTGGTATCAGAAAGTTGGTCTCTTCTTTCATCTGGTTTTGTTGGTTTGTTTTGCTTGCTCATTGGCAAGTTGGTTTTAAGAATATTGTTATCTGCAACTCAGATTTACCTCGAAACACATTTAAATATCCCCCAGGTGTTATATTTTGGATGTTGAAAAATGTAATACCATGCAACCAATGCATCCATCCTGTCATGCGCTATGCTAAACTTATGTAATCTGGATTGGATCTGACCTTCCATGCCTGAACATATAAATAATCATTGAAATGGTGGTTGTCTTTATATTGCACTGGCAGATGGAAATGTGCAATTCTTGTACCATATTTTGTCTTGTTTGTACCTCCTCTCCATGAATCAAGCTCTCTAATTTACATGAGTCAAAGAATGCAATTAGTTTCTGCATCCCAAAGATATTGCATGGAAAGCTTTTGAAAAGATAATGGGCTACAAATGATGTGATTTAGTCACGCGAACATACTCTGCAACCCAGCTGTACTTTGTGTGTATATTTAGAAGGTATAATTAGGGTTCTGTGAGATTTGAAATAAGTAAGCAAGTCTCTTAAATGAAGTTTAACCTTGTCTTAGTTTCCAACAACCATGTAAAAGCAAACTCAGTTTGGAGTGTGACTGGAAAACTATGTCTGTTTTCCGACAGATACTGCACCATCATATATTATGTAAATTCCTTGTGAAACAATAAATCAGGGCAGGAAACCTGTAGTTAAAGCAGTTATATGTAGGAAGGATCTGACTTTTTGAGATTTCCATACCACACAAGTTTCAGTTATAATTGTCTTTAGAGCTAGGGATGTAAAATCCTGTTTAATCAGTTAATGGGTTAAACGTTATGTTTAGCCAGTTAACTGCTTAAATGGGGGCAAGCGGGAGGCTGCTCCAGCCTGGCGGGGTTGCTGATTTAACTGTAACTGGTATCACCCGATAATGCTTAGCCATTCACATCCCTATGTTCTTGTCTCCTGTCAGCCCAATCACAGTGTTTGGGAGCGCCCTCCCTGCCCGCTGAAGGGCTGCAAACCAAACAGTCCTTTTGTAAAGAGAAACTCTGCTATGAAGGGTGTTGTAGTTCATATCCTTCATAGGTCAGTGTTTCCCAAAGCAATGTCTCGTATTAACACCTTACTGGAGGCTCCCTTTTCAGAACCACCCAGTCTACATGGCTGCAAAGGTGATCTTGTAGTTTACATAGTTTCTTGATTTAATAGCAGCAGGGCTTTGTTTATACTCAGATTATAAATACTTTTAGCCAAGAGACTGAATGCTGCTGCTGTTCTCAGACCCCACTGCTGGTATCTGTGCCCCATCCTGGATACGTTATGGCTTATCCATCTAGTAAAATGTAGCATGGTGTAGCAAATGTGCATCTAGCAGTGAAAGCAGGGCACAAAGGTCCTAATTATATGTTGCTTCGCACCTTGTATAGTGGCATTTGCATCCATGCAAATGAATATCAAAGGCTGCCAAATCACAATGCCAAGTGCATTGATTGCCCTCATTTTGCACTGATGACAGAGACTCAGTCCCTATGAGTAAGGAACTTGCGTTCCATTTTCCATTGTGTGTTTTTTTTTACAGCAATTTTATGAAGTGGCTACTAATTTGGGCTGCCTCCAGTTTGGGGTGCCTTATTTTCAGAGGTGCTGAGAGCTTGCAGTTCCCATGGATTCCATTGGAGATATGGGTGATCGGCCCCTCTGACACAACCAGGACAAGACCTGTCCTAAATTGGGGGCCCCAAAATTAGTGGCCATTTGAGCCTCAAATTCACTGTGTATAGCAGTAAAACAGACATAACAAAGCCTTATCAATCTGCCCTCCCCCAACTCAAATGGATGTGGTGGGATTAGATTCACTTGTAAGTATTTTGAGTGGCTCAAAGAGCACAAGTTCAAAAAGTTCCCGTTAGAGCGACCAATGAGAAATGGCCCCTCTGGCTGCAGATTTTCTTCTCATTTCCATGTCATCCTGAGCAAACTCCCCAACATCTTCCATTGGACGAGCTTCCTTCTTCATATTTGAAAGCTGGATTGTCTTTACTCCACTTGGGAGGTTGCATGTTGTCCCTGTGAGAGCTGCGGAGACTCACAGCATTATACACACCTGCGTTGCAAAGCCTTTGGCAGTTAGATGAGAAACATCCCAAAACACTTCCTCCCCAGTGTTGCATTAATGGATCTTGATGTTTCCCAAAGTGAGGAGGTGAAACAACCTGGATAGTTCGGATTGATGAGGAGGGCCCACAACTTTTTACATTTGTGCCACTTCAAAGAGTAATGCAATTTTTTTTTTTTCATCAGAGGAATCAAATTGCAAGTATTTCAAAAGCAGCCTCCTCTCTCCAGACCTATGAAGCATCCTGGCTCAGAGCAACTCCTGGTCTTAGCGAGCAGTGACTGGAGTGAACAATTTTTGAAAGAAAATCTCTTGACAGGAGGGAGGCTTTTTAATTCTAGATCACCACTGAAAATGGTTCCTCCTCACACATTGTGCTTCCTGCATTTGTGGGGCTCTGTGGACACTAATCCTCACTGCGATCCTCAGAAGGACAGTCAAGAAATATCATTATTCCCATTTGGCAGGCAGCAGATATTCCTGGGTGAGAGCTGCCCATAGCCACACAGCCTGTGTCTGTCAGAGCCAGGGTTAAAATTCAGGGCTCCCCATGGCTGGGGTTGTTTTCTCACCCTACAGAGTCTTCCCTTGAATGCCACCACACCCAGCTCCTGATGCAAACCACACTCAGGATTGGGAGGGTCTCTGTGTTTGAGTAGTTCCATCATCATGACTGGAAACCTCCTTTTTCCAAGGGGGCTTTGCTGTAATCCTGCCATCCCTGTGTTCTGTCAACGTTCCAAGGTACCAATGAAAGCAGCTTCCCGGGAAAATCATGTTGAAAGTGGGGAGGATCTTGCCAAGAACAGCAATCAAGACAGAAGCCATTGATTTCTTTTCCTTTATTCATTTTATCTATAAAGTTGATTTGGGTCTGTGGCTCAGTTTAAGTGGATTCAGTCAATGTCTTCAAATGTGCTTTCAGAATATCTTGGGCCAGATTCTCTGCTTGTGTAAACTGGTGTCTCTCCGTTGAAGCCAGTGGAAGGAGATACCAACTGGCACTGGCCCCTTCTCTTCAGAATCATCACAACCATATCTACTGGCCAGGCATGGTGTTGCAACAGACACTAACTCCCTGCGTCCTTTCTGTTCCCAAGCATGTTGACTGTGTTTTGCATGATGTCAATAATAATCCAAGACATTTACTGTGGCCTATTTTCTGATGTTTGGTCTAAAGGGAAAGGGCTGACAAACTAAAAGCAATGATGTAGATGGGGCCTATCCATGTTACTTGTATTGAGAGAGGGAGAGACTCTAAAGAGACCCGTGACTTCTCCCTACAAAGACAACTATTGTATGCTATCTAAAAAGCACCTGTTGCGATTGCTTTCCCTCCCTCCAGAATTCTGTGAGCAAATTCCAAATTCAAAGGCATATTTTTGGGCTGCCCAGCTGAGATGCCCTTAAGGGGATCTTGTTTTGAGAAGGTGTTTGCTCATCCTCTTCCGAAAAATCAGGACCCGTCCAGGAAATTCATGCTGAGCACCCAGAAATAGAGGTACCTCCAATCACTAGACCACAGATCCTAAGTCAGCAATCGTTACTTTGGAATGGCTCACATTTCCGGCTGGAGAAGACACACCCACACTCGCTTGCTAAAACAAGATGTGTTGCTGCTGTGGCACAACTGGCAGGACAGGCTAGAACCCCATGTGTGTTTCTCCTCAAAAACCGGTTTCCAACTGTGGCTATAGGGGATTTCTCCCCTTTTTTGGATGGTATAAGAGAACAATGGCAGCCATAACGTTGGCTGAATGGTTTAATATCTAAGGTACTGAAAACTCAACATCATCCAGGGCAGGAGTCCAGTCGCACAGGAGATGTTGATCTGATGGGTACGTTTTCCTGCGAACTCAGTGAATTGCTCAACTGGTTCTATGCTTGGGTTTGTCAGCAAAGGGGTTAAAATGCGCACAGAATAAAAACATTGCTGTTCTTCAAAATAATCTGATTACACAAGAGATTAGTTTAAATTTATTATACGTTGGTTGTGACCTCATGTTCTCTCAGCCCTGCTTGGGAAAGTGTCATGGGAAAATACCAAATGCGAGCACAGTCCCCATCTAACTGGGTTTGATTAGTTCATTTCAGGATAAGAGGTTACGGACAAGAGACCTCTTTATGCTAGTGCTTCTTGGCCTCGCCTGCCAGTGATCAGGAAAAACAGGCACTACATGTACAGTCCATAAAGAACCAGAGCAACAAAGGATCTTCCCAACGTAGCGTGAATTTGGGGCCAACGCTGCAGTCCCAATTTGGGCAAAGCTCCCATTGACCTTAGTTGACATTCAAGGGTATGTCCACATGGGTGTTGGAAGGCGTCATTTCCAGCTCAAACAGACATACTCATCCTAGCTTTGACTGAGCTAGTGCACTGAAAATACACATGTAGCTGCAGTGATGAGAGCAGTGCTCCAGCTATTCCTTTGCTCCAGCTATTCCTGGGCTCCAGCTATTCCTGGCTGATGCTGTGGTCCCTAGGGCTACGTCTACACTGCACAGTTATTTTGGAATAAGCTATACTGGAATAGTTATTCCAAAATAGCTTATTTTTAAATAGCGCGTCTACGTTGCAGGAAAGCCTCAAAATTAGTCTGAGGCAGGCTTCCCTAACGTAGACGTGCTATCTCAATATAGAGCCGCAGAAGGAATAACTTAGAATGGCCCTGGTGAGGGCCTATTTCGAAACAGCAGAAATGGAGTGTCTACACATGCCTTATTTTAAAATAGCTGTTTCACAATAGGCATTATTCTTCATAGAATGAGGTTTACAGAAGTTGGAAATAATTTCGAAATAACCAAATTGCTGTGTAGACACTCGTATAGTTATTTCGGAATAACGGCTGTTACTCTGAAATAACTTTGCTGTGTAGGCACACCCTAGGAGAGCTTCGCTGCTGTAATTTATTCCCAGTGCCAGGCAAGTTCCCACACACCCCAGAATACAAGGAGCCACAAAGACAGTGGAAAGCCGTATTTCCTGTATTAAGCAGAACTGGGGCAGGAGAGAGACTCAATGACTATGGAATAACTCCCTGTGGTTTTATGCACAAGGTTGGCACAAACAGGTACTGCACCGTTAAGCTCTTTGGGGCTGAGGGTTAGTCATTTTGTTCTGCAATTCTACCGTGCCAAACACAGTTAGAATCTGTTCTGGAATGGGGGCTCTGAGGGTATGTCTAGACTACAGGCTTTTGTCGACAGAGGCTTTGTCGACAGATACTGTCGACAAAGCTTCTGTTGACAAAGAGCATCTAGACTACATCCAGTTCTGTCAACAAAGCAAGTCACTTTGTTGACATGAGACTGTAGACACAAAGGACAGTGTAGATGCAATAACGCCTTCTGTCAACAGAACTCTGTCGACAAAAGGTGTTATTCCTCGTAGAATGAGGTTTACCGCTGTCAACAACACTGCCGAGTTCTGTTGACAGAACTCAGCGGTAGTGTAGATGCAGGTATAGTTTTGTCAACAAAACCCTGTAGTCTAGACACACCCTGAGACATTGCAACAATACAAATAACTAAGGGTATGTCTACACTATAAAGTTAGTTCGAACTAACAGACGTTAGTTCGAACTAACTTTCATAGGCGCTACACTAGCGCTCCGTTAGTTCGAATTTAATTCGAACTAACGGAGCGCTTAGTTCGAACTAGGTAATCCCCATTCCACGAGGATTAAGCCTAGTTCGAACTAGCTAGTTCGAATTAAGGGGTGTGTAGCCCCTTAATTCGAACTAGTGGGAGGCTAGCCCTCCCCAGGTTTCCCTGGTGGCCACTCTGGCCAACACCAGGGAAACTCTACTGCCCCCCTCCCGGCCCCGGATCCCTTAAAGGGGCACGGGCTGGCTACGGTGCCCGTGCCAGGTGCAAGCCTGCCAGCACCCAGCCAGCAGACCCTGCACCTGGTATGGATCGAGCCACCCACCCAATGCCCCCCAGCCCTCCCCCTCTTCCCGGGACCAGGCTGGCGGTTCCCGGGAGCTTGCCCGGGACCGCAAGAGCCGGGCACCCGCCTGGGCTAGTGCGGACATCGTGGACCTCGTCCACGATCTCCGCACTAGGCACAGGAAAGTGGCCGGCTTGAGCAGGAGAGCTGCCAGGCTGGCCACCCAGGAGCAGGTGTGAAAGAGAATCAAGGGGGTCCACTGAGACCCCCGACCCTGAGCCCTGAGCTTACAATGGCCATCCTGGGTCAGACCAAAGGTCCATCTAGGCCCAGTAGCCTGTCTGCCGACAGCGGCCAACCCTAGGGACCCTGGAGGGGATGGACCGAAGACAGTGACCAAGCCATTTGTCTCGTGCCATCCCTCTCCAGCCTTCCACAAACCTTGGGCAGGGACACCACTCCTACCCCCTGGCTAATAGCACTCCATGGACCCAACCTCCATGACTTGATCTCACGTCCCTTTAAACTCTGTTCTAGTTGCAGCCTTCACAGCCTCCTGCAGCAAGGAGTTCCACAGGTTGACTCTTTGCTTTGTGAAAAAGAACTTTCTGTTACTAGTTTGAAGCCTGCTACCCATTCCTTTCCTTTGGTGTCCTCTAGTCCTTCTTTATGGGAACTAATGAAGAACTTTTCAGTATGCACCCTCTCCACCCCACTCCTGCTTTTAGAGACCTCTATCCTGTCCCCCCTCTGTCTCCTCTTTTCTAAGCTGAAAAGTCCCAGTCTCTTTAGCCTCTCTTCATATGGGACCTGTTCCCAACCCCTGATCATTGTAGTTGCCCTCCCCTCTCCCACCCTCTCTCTTCCCCTCTCCCACCTCCTTTTCCCAGTCTCCCCCAGTTTTGTTCAATAAAGACAGATTCCATTATTGAACACAATTGTCCTTTATTTTGTACATCAAGAAAAGGGGCTAGGGAAGGGTAAGTGGAAGGAGGTGAGGGAGGAATGGGGTACGAGCCCCCGATGGGGAGGACTGGGCTGGCTCTGCGGGCTTCTGGGTGTGGAAGCTCTCCTGCAGCCCCCCAATTGCCCCCTCTCCCCAGATGGCAGCCTGCGGCAAGTGCAGCTGATCTGATGGCCGAGTGCTGTGATGTGCCCAGTGTGGGTAGTCCGGGCACTCCAAGCCAGGACTGCTTTGCAAGCGGGGCACCCCTGAGAACTGTCTGTCCGGGGTGGGGGTCAGGACCCTTTAAGCGCAGCCCTTGGCTAGCCTGAGACAGCATCTCCACGCTCTAAGTCCTCCTCTGATGCCCTGCCGGCGCTGCTTCCGGCCATCCTTAAGCCCGTTTCAGGGTCCACTTAATGTGGACATGCTAGTTCAAATTAGCAAAACGCTAATTCGAACTAGTTTTTAGTTCTAGACACGTTAGTTCAAATTAGCTTAATTCGAATTAACTAATTCGAACTAAGTTAGTTCGAATTAGCGCTGTAGTGTAGACGTACCCTAAGAGTAGTGAGCTTGTTTTGGTTCACACCCCATTGGGTTTCTGGTTTGGGAACCCCAAAACGTTACGCAAATTTAACCAACATTGGCAAGTCTGCCAGCTGAAACCATAAGTCATCCCAGGTTGTCACAAAACAGAGTTTGGGCCAGTGGAGGGTTCACAGTCCTCAGAGAAACTCAAGGTTTGGTGTAAGTTGGTAGAGGACCTGCATGGATTGCCTGATTTTGTTTCAGGAGTTTTCTTTGAACCACAATGCCAAGAATAGCCATTGACGGCCTGTGCACCACACCAGACCTGCCAGGTATAGATTATATCTTGCCCGGACACTTGCAATTCGCAGTGTTTGAAGTTCTACAGGTCATATTACAGACCAGATCTTAACAAAGAATCCCTGGTAGGAGAATTGGATCGACAAAGAGCTCTGTAGTCAAATGTTCAGATAGGAGCCAGCCTTATGGTCAAAGCTCTCACTAACGTATGAGGCATGAGTTTGACCTGCAGATGCGGGTTTTTATTTCCCATGTCATACATGCCGCATGCCCTCCCTATGGTAGGAGTTGGGAAGGGAGTGCTTTGTCTGGCTCTGCAGTCAGCGGTTTTGGACAAACAGGGTTGGTGGGTTCCCAGAGAACCATCTAGCTCTTCTGTGCCTGAAGGAAGGTCACTATGCCACAAGGCTTTTGGGGACAGAAATATTAACTCCTGGGATAATGTGGGTAATTCTCTGTAGATGAAGAAAGTTGATCCACGTTGGCTAATTGAGACACCATAGCACTGGGAACCAGAGACTCCTGTGTTCTAATTCTGGCTTTACTACTGACCTGTATAGTCTTGGTCAAGCCAGTTAACCTCTGTGCTTCACTTTCCCTAGGGACAGATTTCCCCAGCTCACAGAGTTGTGCAATAGATTCTTTTGCTGATGCCTGTGCATTGTTGAACCAGACCCAAACTCCTGATCTCGAGGCGCACCCATCAGGAATTAAAACTGCATACATTGGGCTGTTCTGTGTGTTGCCTTCAATGAGTGTGCATGTCCCTTGTGAAGATTAGTGGACCATGCACTGCCCAGATCTGTAGACTGAGGTCCAAGGGAGTTCCCTGTGTAGATTGAAGACAGTTTTGTGATCAAGAGCAGCCTATGACCCTGGGGGAAATGTATACATAGTAAAATAGCACCAACATAACACTGTGAGTTACAAGCATGGATCAGCGAAGTGTGGGCCCAGTGGGAGTTCCATGCTTAGAACCAGGCTGTGCTATGATCTGACTGGAGTCAGGCATGTGCAGTCAATAAAGGACATGGTCCAATGGGATTTGTGCTCATGGACTGACGCAGCACATGACTTACAGAAGAGGGTAGTGAGGTTATGCTTTGTATGGCAGATGGGAAATGCATGAATGAAGGTGCAAGGGCAATATTCTTCATGATGGAGTAGGAATTACATAGTTGGTGTATACAGCCCCTAAGCAACAAATGAGGGAAGTTATTTATTTCAGCTGATTTTTGTCATAGAAAGCTGTTCAGTTGGTTAACAGCTAGCACGTGATCACTCTTGTTTTCATACTACAGGTTGAACCTGTCTAATCCAGCACCCTCAGAATCTGATTGGTGCCAAACCAGAGAATTTGCCAAACCATGGGACGTCAATATTGTCTAGAAGCATTACCAACAATTCCACTGCTTACTGGGAACTTGGAAGACATTTAGGGGTAAATCAGAACTAAATAACAGCACAGAACACTGAAAGCTAGGATTGGTGGCTGTAAACAAACTTTATGGGACTGTGGGAAACTTGGCCACACACATGATAAGTGGATCCAGCTAACTAAAAGCATGCTAGACCACAGATATTGCCAGAGAGTGCCGGATTAGAGAGGTCCAAACTTTACCTCTGTGTTTAGGCAGAACGAAAACTCTCCAATTTTCCAACATTTGTTTTTCTTAGATGCCAGGTCCTTGCAACACTTTAGAAACACTGCCATACTCTTCAGCTGCAAATGATTTGATCACTCTTGGCTTTGTGTGATCTGAATATTTTCTTGTTCTCTTGTTTCACAGCTGTGACCTACTTAATTATGAGCAGGAAGCGAACCCCAGAATCATTAGACAGTCTGCTTGCTTGGAAAAAAATGGGTGGGGGTGGAAGTCGTATGCTGCTAAATATGAGGATGTCCTCCTTTAATAGCAGGAAGTCAGGTTCCAGATAGCAGCAGCAAATATTTGATTTCTTTTGCATCAAGATAAAGGAGAATGAATAGTATGGATGGGGCGGGGTGCGGGAGGAAGGGAAATGGCAGCCGTTTCAGACAACAACCAAAATGAGAATGAGTCATAAATATCTAATCATGAGCATAAATCCTTTCTGTTGGCTATGGGTTTTAACCTTCTGAACAGCTTCCATCTGCTCTCTGTGAAGACAATGAAGTGACTGAATCACGGGTTCCGTCTGGCTGCTTTCAATTTGTTTTTCTCTCTTTTTCAGAATTTATTAACAGCCAGCCTAGAAAATGACTTTGAATTTCATTGAAAAATAACGTTGCCAATCAACAGATTCTAAGCCTGAGCACAAGAGAGTTTAGTAACTTCACTCCACTTCTGCAACTGATTCTTTGCTGCTACTTATACTTCTTCTCGAAGCTCAGTTCACTGTGTGTATGTGATGGAAGGGGCGGGGAGGTCAGCAGCAGTGCAGATGTAAGGAGTTAAATAACTTTGCAACCTCCCCTCATGACCCACTTTTGGGTTGAGATCCCCACGGTTACAGCGCTGTGACATTTCAAATGTAAATTCCTGAATCCATGAAATTTAAGATTTTTAAAATCCTTGGACCATGAAATTTACCATACATTTGGTGGAGCCCTACCTATACAATTTGTGAATCAGTTTGGGATCCTTCAGTTTAAAGACTACTATGTCAGTGTAAGCTATATCATCTAATCTGACCTCCCATATAACACACGAGCCTTCCTCAAAATAATGCCTAGAGCTGATCTTCAGAAAAGCATTTAATCTTTATTTAAAAATTGTCAGTGGTGGAGACTCCTCCATCACACTTGGTAAATTGATCCACTGATTAATTAACTCTCATTGTAAAAAATGTTTGCCTTGTATCCAGGCTGAATCTAGAGGCTTCAGCTTCTAGACATTAGTTTGTCCTATACCTTTCCCTGCTAGATTGAAGAGCCCATTATTGAATACTTATTCCACAGGTAGATACTTTAAAACTGTGATCAGATCACCTCTATATCTTCTCTTTGTTAAACTAAATAGATTACGCCTCTTGGGTCTATCATTATAAGCCAGGTTTTCTAATCCTTTAATCATTCTCTTGGCTCTTCTCTGTCCCCTCTCTAGTTTATCATTCAGTATCCTTATTCAATTTCAATGCAGAGGTAAAATAACCTCTCTTCTCCTACTCTGTTCATGCATCTAAGGATCTCGTTAGCCCTTTTGGCCACAGCACTGCACCGGGAGCTCATGTTCTGCTGATAATCCACCACAACTACCCAGTCTCTTTCAGAGTCACTATTTCCTAGGATAGTCCCCTGGCTTGGACTAATGTGGGCTACATTTTACATTTATCCATGTTAACATGCATATTGTTTGCTTGCACCCAACTTACCACACCAGCCAGATCTCTCTGTAGTAGGGTCCCGTCCGCTTCATTATTTGCAACTCCAAATTTTGGGCTGCCTGCAAACTGTATCCATGATTACTTTGTTTCCTTCAAAGTAATTATAATAGCGTACGGTCAAGGACCATTCCCTACAAGACCTCACTAGAAACATACCCATTTGATGGTGATTGCCACTTAGTTACATTGTAGGTTTTACCATTTCTAACACAATGAACACTCACATTCTATCCTGCGTCATTACAATAAATCCCTCCTTCCTTTCTATGACAAAGGGAAAAATTGAGGGCCACCTTATTATCCATTCTTTCCAGTGAAAATTTAAGTCCTGATCAGCACAATGGGTATATTTGTCATGATCATTTATAAGGAACCTCATTAAAAATGAAACGTGACACTAATCAAACACATTGAGAAATCTGATCGGTTGATTCTCTAAAATGTCTTTTAATGGACTGCTCAACCCTCATTGGGGAACAGAAGCAAGTTTGTATTGGTTTCTGAATACAGTGCCTGTTATGACTGGGTCACATGCTGTCAGACGACTTAAAAATAGCTACAGGGCAAGTTATAAGAAGTATCTGTACTGAAGCAGGCTCTTCAAGCTGTATGCAAGCATGTGTTATCTTAGACTTCTGAGAAGCAGTTCACTAAATTATCCAGCCCACCACGGGGCAAAAATGTAGACTGTTTTTTTATGAGCTAGAAGATTTGTTTTCCATACCATATAATAGTATCAGTTCAGAGATACCTGCAGCGGTGAAAGAAACTTAACATTTCTTACAGGTGCTGTCTTATTGCAGCCTGGGTCCCTGCCAGCTTTTTAAATAGCTCCCTGTTGGCTTTTGCCACTACTCAGCCAGCTCTTGCCGGAGCTGCGCACCGGGGTACGCCCACTTACTTTCATCTCTGGATACGTGCAGTGTAAACGCAAAACCAATCCTATAATGTTAACAATCATTTTATGTGGGTAGCTCCATTGACTTTGGATGGCTTGTGTAAAACAATGAGCACACTATAGGTACAGAGATGGATATGTTTCAGTGGGACTACTTGTCAGCATAAAAACTACAGTGGGGTGGAGAACCTAAGGCCCAGGGGCTGGATGCAGCCCCTGGCTCATCTGGATCTGGCCCCCCGAGGCTCTGGGGGTCCCCCTCCCACAGCACTGGAGCACACAAAATCTATTAGTCTGGGGCCCCCGAGGCTCTGATGTGCAAAGGGTATTGTGAGGAGTGCCTTTCTCATTCTAAGTCAGGGGTCACCCAAAAAAGGTTCCCCACTTCTGAACTACACAGTTGAACTCTGAGTTGATAAAAGAGCAGGTAGTGACTTTCTATTCCATGCAAAAGCTTTTGCCTAACTTTTTTCAATCATAGATTGACTCAGTAAGAGATGCATATTCACATCAGACCAGCCAGATCTCTCCACGTAAACACGGTCAGATGGGCTAAGCCACACAGCAGAAATGTGCTATTTCAGCCCACATGTCTGGTAAGGTCCAAACACAGTTTTGTAGCATAGTGATAAGAATGCTGAGTATGGCTGGAGACCATGCTATAGGATGTTTGTGATACTATGTAGGGAATCATTTATTACATTCATTTTGCCTCTCTGTTCACAAATACGGTAACCTGGGAGCAGATCATGAATTTTTCAGCTTCATCTGAAGAAGTGGGTTTTGCCCACGAAAGCTCATGATACCATCTACATGTTTTGTTAGTCTTTAAGGTGCTGCTAGACTATTTCTTGTTTTTTACATTTTTCCTGTTACAGACTAACTCGGCCATCCCTCTGAAGCTTTTCAGCTTCATTTGGCATTGAAGATTATTTGTCAAATTTCCACAAATAATTGTTGTGTATAGAATGTTCTTGTTTTCATTGGACATCTACAGGACCTTGATTCCATTCCCTGACTGGACAGGAGCAACTTAACATCTGGTTTCCAAACTGAATACTTGCAATTAAGAACTCACTATTAATTTTCCATTAAGATTCCCCAATTACTACTTAAGATATGCTGTTTCAACCTAGGTTCCTGACAGCAAACTCCTTCATTAAAATACAGGTTGGACCTCACCGGTCTGGTATCTTTGGGATCTGTCTGGTCCCGGATGAAGGATTTCCCTAGACTGGGGAAGGTCATTGTATGGCCCCTCTGCCAATGCACCTCCTTCCCCCCCAGTCCTGACCCAGCCCAACAGCCACCGGCTTCCTGGCCAGCTCCCCCCTGCTGCCAGCCCACCCTGCCAGCCCCTCCAGACTTCCCAGCAATTCCTAGGCAGCCCCGCTACTGTGTGATGGGCTCTTCTAGTCCTTTTTGAGCAGCCTCCATTGCTCCATGCCAGGCTCCCAGCCCCACCGGGCAGCCCCACTGCCATACATCAAGCTTCTGGTCCCACTGGGCTCCCAGAAGCCAGCTGTCCACCAATACTCTTTGGGAACATCGGTGGTCCTGCCAGACCATGGGTGTTACTGGACCAGAGAGTCCCCGTTTAGAGAAGTCTACTTCATAGACAAGTAGAGTTTACCGGAAAGTCAGCATCAACACATTTTTAATACCAACCCTTTATAGTTGAGGCAAGTTCACTTGAACAATTGGAGCAGTTGAACCAATATAGAAATACCTTTTTCGGATACCCTTAGCTTTGTGTTCCTCACAGCTTTAAATCATGCTAACTTACTAACATAGCTTAATTCAGCAAACAAAATTCAGTTTAAGGATATGATGTATTGTCCCAAAGAACAAGACAAATGTCCCTATGTACTGAGAGAGAAGAGTAATGGGTATTTATAAATGTACATACAAATAGCTGACCTACACATAACTATAAGATAACTATAAGGTGCATAGCTCTTCTATAGTACTTTGCATTTTTCAAGGTTGATCAATATAGAGGACACAAATTTCATTCAGTATTTTTGTAATGTGGTATTTCAGTCCATTATGTAATATATTGGCCATGTTGGTGCCATCAGTTTTGAAGAACTCCTCAGTGAAATTTGCCAGGAGTTCTGAATATAGATTTATAGCATAATAGTTAAGGGTATCAGTTTGGATAGTGGCTGGCAGATATTTGGAGAAATGCTTCCTAAAATGGCTGTTTTGCCTGTTGTTCTGGAGAGATTACATAGAAGGGTCAGTGCCTGCTTTGTACTTTTTCAGGGTCCCAAAATACTTTTATACACAGAGTAATTCTGGAATATTTCCAAACGTGCTGCCTGCACTAAGAAACAAAAGGAAGAGATATGAGCAGATCCTGTGCAGGGGCCTACTCACGAACAGGGGGGGCCGACAGAATTGGAGGTCCCCTGGACAAGGTTGGGGGGCTTGCTCTGTGCTCCTGAAAGGGTCAGGACCTCGGGCGAAAGGTGTGGGGTTGGGGTTCACCTCCCCCAGCTCTTCAGTGCCGCTGGGAGCATGCTGCCTGCCACTCCGTCACCAATTTAAAGGGCACAGGGCTCTAGCTGCAGTATAGGCAGTGGCAGACAGGAGTCCCAGGCCCTTTTGAATCTCCAGGCCCCAGGTGGGGTTGCTAGGTGTCCGGTATTCACTCGGACAGTCTGGTATTTTCGCCTCCTGCCCAGTAAAAAAAATCAGAAAATACTGGACACCTAAGATGTCAAGTATTTTCTGATTTTTTTTCCCCAGCCAGGAGGCGAAAATGCCAGGCACCTGGTAACCCTACAAACACTCAGCACCCGGCCTCCCCCTTCCACCCCGAACCCTCCTCTAGCCCCTTCATCCCCAGCCCCCATGCTTACGTGGTTCCGCAAGGCTGCGGGCACAAAATGGCTGCCGGCAAAAAGACCAAGGGGAAGCAATGACCCCCCTGGGTCTTAGTGCTCAACCGCTCCCCTGTTCCTGTCCCTGCACTCAATCTTAAAGGGGACATGCTGTTTTAGTGCTATTTTATTTTAATTTTTTTTCTTAATAAGTTTTAGAGTCGTGTGTGTGTGTGTGTGTGTGTGTGTGTGTGTGTGTGTGTGTGTGTGTGTGTGTGTGTGTGTGTGTGTGTTCAGCAATTTTGGTCTCCCTCCCTTTTTTTTTCTTCAACATAATTTTTTCCCGGTGTTTTTTTTCAGGGGGGAGGGGTGGTCAGTACTTTTGTTTCAACCATCTGGCAACCCTAGCCCCAGGACAGTTCACCCCTTTGTATCTCATATTGACGAGCCTGTTGACAGAGCAACCCACTCCCCAGTGACAAGTAATAGAGGATCTTCTGGAAATTTCCTCTCACTCATCCCCATCCAGCAGTTTATACCACAGCCCTGAGGAAGCGCCCCTCAGGATTTGACTCAGTGTTTAAGTTCCAATTTATTTCAGTGAACTGAGCAAGAACTTGGCGTGTTCTGGGTCAGATCTAGCCTCCAGGGCAGCATCTGAGGTCTCAGCCTGTGTGTGTAACACAGAAAAATATGTCAGCTGGCTCCTTCTCAAAGCGTTTAGTTAGGACACACTTTGCTTGTCCAATGCTCTTTCTGTACATTATGCCCACGGACACTGAAATGGAAACTGGATGGAAAGATCATCAGTTCTGGTACCTGGGGGGATATTATGTTGAAAAGATAGTCTGTACTGATACATTTTAGGGCCAGAAGAGACAGAATATACAAAGCTGTAGCAACTCCTTGGAAGCGGCCCCTTCAAAATCTGTGTCCTTTTTGTAATGTGCTCATCCTATAAAAGGAAGAGGTGTTAAAGCAGGGAAGAGGGAAGTGAGAATTGTGAAAGATCTTGGGCAGTCATTTCCAAAAAAAAAGAAAAGCAGTATATGAAGCTGCAGCGTGAAAGGACCCATTAAACATTAAGGGTACGTCTAGACTGGTCAGATTTTGCGCAAAAACTTGCCAACTGTCTACACTGGCCGCTTGAATTGGCGCAAGAGCACTGACTTTGTAATGTACAAAATCAGTGCTTCTTGCGCAAATACTTTCACGCTCCTGCTCGGGAAAAAGCCCTCTTGAGCAAGAATACTTGTGCAAGAGGGCCAGTGTAGACGGGGAAGAACTGTTTTGCACAAAAAAGCCCCGATGGCTAAAATGGCGATTGGGGCTTTCTGGCGCAAAATCGCATCTAGACTGGCCACGGATGTTTTCCGTTAAAAGTATTTCCACAAAATCATGCCAGTCTAGACGCAGCCAAAGATCTAATAACATTGATTCTTTATGGAAAAATGAAGATGAAGAAGAGTGACAGATTTGCAATAAAGTGTAGGTTTTAAACAGATTAGGAGCTTTAAATTGAAATACCAGTGGGACCATGTGGAGAGCAGAGACAGGATGTCTGGTACATCACAGTAAACTCAAAGGAAAGCTGCTAGCTTTCACCCAGAACATCTCTCTCTCTCTCTCTCTCTCTCTCTCTCTCTATATATATATATATACACACACACACACACACTCTCTCTCTCTCTCTCTCTCTCTCTCTCTTTTACGTGAGTGCCTTACAGAGCAGTGCTGATTTTGTTCCTCTGAGGATAAGAAAATGGGAGTGCCTTGGAATCCTGGAAGGATATCCTCCATCCCTTCTAGTTCCTGAATGCAGACAATATCTGCTTACATTAATGCAGTTCAGAGCATTGTCAGCTCAGCTTTCCCAGCATCCCGCTGAACTGGACTAACTTTTATGGCCCTTTTAGCTCAGGTTTAAAAGCTTGCCTTTCACCTTCCACTCTCATTGACATTCAAATGAAGCAACACAGCACAATAGATGGATTTGTTTTATTTTTGTTTGCTTGTTTGCTTTTTTTGTAGAAAATCCAGGCTATTTTTATGGCCTAGTAACAACCTTTGACCTGTCAGTAAAACCTAGAGGGTTTTTATAGTAAATGTTTTGCTTGTTTTGCTTGACATTTGCTCAGTAATGGCAGGAAATAATCAGCGCATAATTAGCAAGGCTACGTTGGACAGATCTGTAAATATCTATGAATTTCTATACAGTGTAAACGTTGTTGATTGTGGGACTTATTAGGTTTTTGTAAAAATTATTTTATATTTACACAAGAAGGGAAACTGGCCTGCTGTGCCACTGCAAAATACGTTCTCCTTCCCCACGACCAGCTCCCTGACAGAACTCTGTCTTCTGGCCTTTAAGAACACCCTGGGAGGGATCATCTGTTGGGACTGGCCACTGGATCTAAAAGCATGAGTGTCTACTGCTTAGAGTAACTGATCCATAAACTTCCAGACAAAGTCTATCCACTAGACTGGGACAAAAGGCCAGGCTCTCTCGGCTCTCTCGGTGTGAGTTATGGGGGCTTGACAGTTTGTTATGGTATTACTATGAAATACAGCCTCTCTCCGACTTACGAACTGGTTATGGACCAAGCAATTGGTCGTAACTCAGTTTGTTCGTAAGTTGGACCCCATAGAGTTACATGCAACCGTGCTGTTCGTAAGTGCGGATCGCGTTCATAATTCGGGGTCTGCCATTTACGACAGCTTCGGTCATAACCAGGGCTTGACAAATAATGCAAATAATTCAGAAGTGCCGGGTTCGGGCGATCTGCGCATGCGCAAAACTATCTGCGCGTGCGCAGATAGCCGGACAGCGCGGCTGGCGAGTGGGGCTCGCCGCGGTTGGGCGAACTCTGGTTGTAAATCGACCGTTCGCAACTCGGGGACTGGCTGTAGTTGTTTCATGAATGGAATGCTACTGTGTGGATGTAGACTCCACCACTGCCAGTCAAGGTGCAGTATGTCTCTACCGGGGATAATAGTCATTAACATTAACAACTGGGATCATACCAAGGCGATTGCCTGAGCAAGGAATCCAAGTTTCTTCGCAGAGGACATGTGATGTGGGGAGTGAAAAATCATCAACAAAAAGCCAGGTGGCGGCAGCAGAATACATACGCTCTGGAGACACACAGAAAGTTTTGAACAAGAGAAGAAGATGGACAAGCTTTCGCAGCAAGGATGTCCAGTTTAACAGGAGCATAGACCAGTCAAGGTCAGAAAAAGGTAGCTGATCTACAACAGCCCTGTGATTCTGAAGTGAAACCACATGCTGAAAGGGGAAGGAACCAGGGGACCACAGAGGGCTCTGCCCAACCCCAAAGACCTCTGCAGAGTGGCAAGAAAACAAAGTTCATTATGTTCATTATTTCATCTCAGTCTTTGTATTTCTCATGTTGCCGAGCAAAGGGTAAACTGTGTTTAGAACCCTGTGCACAGTCTGCTTGTGTGCCTGTAAGCTTTCACTGTCATATGGCCTTGAAAAGGCAGACTGTTAACCCAGAATACCTACATGGTTGGAATTCTGGGAGAGGGTTATGTTTACCCTAAAGGGATGGACCCCAAGCACAAGGGCCTGAGAAGTGGCCATCCAAAGGGAGCCAGATGTGACAGGATAAATGCAGGGCTCTGCGAGGAAATTAATATAACTTCAGGCTGTGTTCCCTATAAAGCTGAGCACTTGGGCAGCCACCCAGGAGAAATTCAAATACTGCCCAGCTAATTAGCAGAGCACCCACTGCCAGCAGCATGTGTTTCTACTGGTGGTACACATCCGCACATGCTCAGGGCACATAACATTTATTCCACACATGGATGGAAAAAATTAGAGGGAACACTCCTCTAACCCTCATGTGAGGCTAAGAAGTGTGCAGGTATCTTGTAGGACTTGTGTATGGAGCCCTGTGTGAATCCATGAAAAGGAGTGGGGTGCCCCAGAACTGGCTGCCTGTGCAGGAAGAAGAAGATCCATGCCTAGTGAAGGACCCCACAGAGAGCTAGTAGAGCTTGTTCTATCTTGTATTCACTTGAGTAATGCACGTAGTTTGAATTTCATTGCAAGCTGGTTTCCTCTGATAAATCTGTATTCAGGAAACTTCCTGTCGCTACCAAAAATAATATTCTGTGTCTAATTCACCAGAAAGGCTCTACAGGAGATTGAACAAGTTGTTCTAATTGAGCAGGTAAATCTGCATGTTAAAATGCTCGTTATGAAGCCAGTAGATTCAAATGCCCCCTGAAGACTCTGTCCCAGTCTATCCATTACATATAGATCTAAACTATTTTTGAAAAGTCATGTTATCATAGAATGCCCAGAGTCCGCACCCCTCCTGCCACCACCTGGCTTCTTTGTTGATGATTTCCCTTTCTCCATGTCACATGCCCTCTGCAGAGAAACTTGGTCAAACTGGTTTCCTTGTTCAGGCAATCTCCGCAGCGTAACTGATATTTGGTCTGAGCACACTTGTGAATGAATACATGAAAGGGCTCCCTTAACACCAATCCCATCTATTGTGTTTTGACATACGTGGAGCTGGGGCTCTTCATAACCATATGAACAGACTCAATACCTATGCGTAGTAGCTAATTTTAAAACCGGCATGGCAGCATATCTGTTTTTCTCTCCCTCATTTTTCAGAATGCCAAAGCAGTTAGATCTCGTTATGGAGCAATCGCTTTCTCCAATTCTTTCCGCCTCACTTTTGTTTAATCGAACATATTTCTTTCTCTTTCTCTTCCGTGTTCCCAGACAGAGATCTTATATACCAACCGTAGCCCGGAGCAAATATTTTCTTGTCAAGTTATAAAAACCACCTCCAAATGGGGCTTTTTAATGGAAATGCTGCTAGTGCTTTGTCTGTATTGCTGAGAACAGGGATGGTGTTACCATAGGAAACCCAGAGACAGGTACAGAAGTTGACATGAGTGATGGGAAGGCAGAGAGATGGGCAGAGAGATTCAGAGGCAGAGACAAGAAGAGCAGGACAGACCCACAGAATGAAAGAAAGAAAATGATGTGCTACCAAATGAATAGCATTTAATAAGTCAGAAGGCACTATTATGATTTTTATGATGCTGCTATAAAACCTGAAGAAGCAATTAGGCCGAGCACATAAATTCTGCAGCTGTATTTTCCTTTTACACCAAACTACTCAATGGGCTGATACAGAGGAGGTTGTACCATTGCCATTATGCGCCAGGTGTATTATTCTTTCCAGTCCTCAAAGATCAAAGTCACTGTTCTATAAACTATGGAAGATCAATGAACAATTAACACCTTCCCCCCCACACACCATCATCTGAGATATCAAGACTTCTAGCCTCTGAAGTCTCAGTTTTCATCATCTTCTGGCTCAGTTTTGAAAGGGCTCAGTGCCTGGTTTTTCAGAGCTGCTGAGCGCCGTCAGCTCCCATTGACTTCAGCTGGAGTTGTGGGTGGTTAGCTTCTCTGAAAATTTTCTCCTACAGGTGCTGAGTGCACTCAGATGCCCCTGGTCCTGACCATGTGAGGTGCTCACCTATCAACAGCCAATAACAGCAACAAGATAGTGCAGAGTGAAATAGGGTTGCCAGGTGTCCGGTTTTAAAGCAGACAGTCCAGTATTTGAGCTTTCTATTTGGGAAATAAATTGAGAAAATATAAAAGAGAAAATATACGTATTTTCTAAATCAGATGTAATGTAGATTGCGATGTCATGTCAGGTGTGTCTGGTATTTTTGTTGAAACCATCTGGCAACCGTAGAGTGGAATGATAGAGAGAAAGCATTGTGGAGCAAGAGGCATGTGGGCCTGAGTTCTAATCCTAGCTCTCCCCTTAGTTTGCTGTGTTGCCTTAGGCAAGACACTTAACCCTGCCTTAGCTTCCCATTTGTAAAATGTGGATAACTATTTACCTAGCTTCCTCTCAGAGGAGTTATGAGATTTATTTAGACTGGTTTTATGTTGGGTGTGCCAGTTAAATTAACTGGATTTCAAATTGAATTAGTTAAACTAGTGCAGACTCCTAATGTAAACGTACATTTCAGAGGGGTAGCCATCTTAGTCTGTAACTTTAAAAAGTGTGGTCCTGTAGCACCTTAGAGACTAACCAAAACATATACAGAACCATGAGCTTTTGTGGGTAAAATCTACTTCATCAGATGAGCTGAAGTGGAAATAAAAGAAACCAAGATGTGTATGTGTGTGTATATATATATAACAGTAGAAGAATTACCTGATGGAGCCATATTAATGAGGCTAATTATTTGGGCTAGATGTGTCCCATATGTAGCTTTTGATGTCGAAATGTAGATGTTAAAGCATGATTCTGTATATTTTGGTTAGTCTCTAAGGTGCCACAGGACTAATCATCACACTGTCACCCTCACTTAATTAAGTAATAATGGACCTAAGCTAGCCCCTCTTAAACAGAGTTAAGTGTGTCTTGTCTACATTAAAGGAGACTGATTTTTAATTCATTTTGGTTTAACTTATGAAACTTTTGTAACATAAAATACATAGTTGGAGTCAGCTTACCTTAAGATAAGCTTGGCGGTGTCCGCATAGCAAGAGGCCAATGGGAGCAATGCTCCCATCAGCTTCCCTTACTCCTTGCAAGAGCAGGAGTACCGGATGCCAGCAATGGCACCCTCTGAGTTTGATTTAGCGAGTCTTAACTAGACTTGTTAAATCAAACTCCAGAAGATGGATCACAACAGCTTCGAAATTCCACGGAGTGAAGACAAGGCCTAAGAGAAACACAAGCTCACAGCTAATGGCCATGTCATTTTGAATATGAGAAGTGTTGTATAAGTGCTCAGTACCATTATGTGTTCCAAAACTGTAAAGGCTCCAACACAATTTATAGTAAAAAGACTTTGGTGTCGATAGTCAATAGCTATTGAGTGTGCTAAAATAAAGGATAAGAGTCTGCATGTTGCAAAGCCATCCTCTCGGCTGTTTTGGGTAGCATTTGAAAGAGTTAAGCCTAAAGCGGAATGTCTTGGGAATGTTGGCAGACCAGAGCGAGAGCTGCTTTTTTTTCCCTCTGGATGGAATCCCAGCACTTTGAAAGCTAAGTGATGACTTTGGATCTAAGTATGTTTCTTGGGTCCACTGCAGAGAGCTGGGAAGTGAGATACAAAGTAACCAAGAAGTCTTTTTGTGAGGGAGGTCTGATTCCCTGCCTACCCCAGGACGGATATTTTTACCTTGTCCCTGGGTGCAGCAGAATTTGATTTGAGGAGATACACATGGATCCTTGAAAGAAACAATTTCCTTAAGGAGGGGAAAGAAACATCCCAACCGGTTTATTTTGGCTGCCGCTCTTTCTCCTTTGATGGAAATCGTTGTGACACTTGAACCTTGCATTTCATAAGGAATCTAGGAATTAGCTAAGTGCCTTTGATAGGGAGTGCAGGGTCTTTCATGAGACGAGCTGGCATGGCTGCTGTAATCTTTGGCTTTGAGGATCTGCTGTACAGTTGGGACAGTCTGGTGTGGAACTTGACTTCACGAGCTCTGAGGACTTGCCGGTTTGGAAATCCGCGGATCCTGCAGCTGATGCTGAAGCCATGGTGCATTTCCAGAGCTGTTTACCAGGTAGGTAAAACACTGGGTCAAATCCTGAGACCTTGACTCAGTCCCTAAGTGGGAACATTTCCCACTGGAATCATACGAGACCCAGTCCTGCAAAGTCCTGAATACCCAGAGCTCCCCATTAACATCAATGGGACTTGAGGCTACTGACCACAAATTGTAGGGAGAGGTGGGGACAGTTAAGCATGGTTTGAGATCCATGGAAGTAGGGACTGAGTCAAAACCAAGGATCAAATTCTGCTAATCCTAAACTGAGTAGCATCTGACTACATATGTAAGGTAGGAAAATTCAGCAGTGTAACTGGAATCACAGGGCTGCACTCTATTGTATCATTTTTCCACATAAAACTTTATTCACCGGGGGGCAGGACTCTGCCAACTTTATGCCTGATTAGTACCACCCTACTCCTGACTGGCCAAGCAAGGAGTAAGGAATTACTCTGCATGAATACCGCTGCTGAATCAAGCCCAGAAGAGCTATCATTTGCATTCAGAAAACAGTTAAAAATTGCCTTTACAATGTAACTGAATTAAACAGTGGAAGTCCTATGTACTAATCTTTGCAAAACTCTACTCCTCTGCTCACCTGAAATAATACTGGCTTTCATTGGATCAGTGTATAAAATACCACTGGAGTTTTTTCTCATCATTAGGGTAAGGGTGGACAAATAGATTTTGTGCCTTGGCTAGGGAATTTTCCTGGCAGTTGTGCAAGGCTGCACTCATCAATGAAGGGAAAAGCTAACCAACTGAGGCAGGGTGTTCAGGGTTGTCACTGGTTGCACTGCATAACTGAACTGCCCGTAGATATTGGATTGATGGCTCCACATGTGTGTTTGGAAAAGGCATTTTTTGCCACACTCATTCCCTCGGTATGTGCCTTCTCTGCTTGCTAGGAGTCACAATGTTCAGCAAAGAGGTGTATAATGGACCTGCTTGGAAGCCACTGAAATCACTGGAATTCTTTCCATACATTTCAGCAACCTTTGGCTTATTCCCACTACGAACTATCTGGAATGCTTTGGTCCCCCCTAACTTGATCAGCAGCTTTGCAGCATTGTTTGGTTGGAATACAGCAGACACAGGCAGCTTTTTTTTTTTTAAAGACCAATTTGACCAATTTGCATCCCCAGTCTTTCTTTTTTAACCCCTGGGATTTGCTGATTGTATCACTTGCATGAGAGACAGCTTCTGAAAGCTGCATGATAATTTATTGCAATGAACGAATGCACACTCCGTGTGACTAAAGCCAAATAGTCTGGCTGCATTCTGGTCTCTCTTATACTAATGTAAAACCCCAGTCTAGAATAGAGTCTGCCATGTGCTCTGTGTAATACAAAGTAGAATGTGGCTGCAGCAGCATAGGAAGGAGTTGTGCTTCTCAAAGGCATAGTTCCCTTCCTGTTAATCCCTGCTCTGGGTGGGTACTTAGCAGAAATAGTTGCTGGCATATAGAGGCACCAAAATACATTCCCCCTCATGCTGACTCAGTTATGCTCGCTCCTTTATGCCGCTGCATGGGTGCCTAATTCAAGTCACTGATCTAGCCCTGTGTAACTCTTTCAAAGTCTATGATTTTACTGCAGGATTTGCCCTGCTGTCAGCTGTGAGCCTGGCTCACCATGTTCAACTGAATTGCTTCTGCTACACTGTGCACAATCAGTAACTCTACCATACATTGATGTCAGGGACCCCATTCATTCATCAGGACGGTCAGAGAAATGGCATGGCCAAACACTGGTGCATGCATTTTAAAAAAAGACGTTGATTAGGAATGATTCCCCAGAGCGGAACAGAAATAGAACCAACCTGGACCATTGCCCATTCCTCAGAGTGAACTTCTAAATCTTCTTGGAGCTTCGATACAACCCACATCTCCTTATTTTGTTTCCTTCGATCATGTCTTACTTTCAAGCTCTTCTGCAGCTCCCAATTGCAGAGCGGCATTGAAACGGAAGTGCCAAAATGCTGACAGAGAGGCTGCTGCAGGGGAGGCTAATTTGGAGAGGCACTGAGCATCCTCAACTCCACCAATGTCAGGGGAGGAGGGGGAGCGTGAGAGAGCTCAGCATTTCACAGGATTGGGCCCTCGAGATTTCTAAGTAGTCTGTTCTCATGAGATTTCTAGCCTAGGGTCACAGGCAAGGATTCAAGGGAGGTACAAATAAGCAACTGATTTTAGGAGACAGGCCTCACAGCCAATCCCAGTTCCGGCAAGACACATTGTGTAACCTTGGGAAAGTTGCTTCTCTTTGGGAAAGTCCAGGCCTCAGTTTCCCCACTATAAAATGGCCACCAGACCCCTTGAGATCTACCCTAAACCTGAGTGCATGTAGATTCCCAGAAACTTGCAGAAAGGGTACAGGAAGAGGTAGGCAAATCCAGCCTGTTCCAGTTGGGAAAAATATTGAAATCTGGGGGAAAGAGGTGTTAATGGGCAAGTACCCATCCATGGTCAGAGTTAAGGTTGTGGGGTGTTTTCTGTGGTTGCACTGGTGGTAGAAGAGTTCTTTGGGTGGAGGGGTGGAGGTATGTGCTATTGATTATCTTGCTTTTTTGGCTTTCTTTTAAGCTATATTACAACAGACTGACCTGTACTGATACAACACAGCGCTTTTATATATTCTATGAATAATTTTCCCTGATAGCCAACCATCTCTAGTTTAAACATTGACATGATATTTTAATAACATTGTGACTAGCCAAAGAGCCTGCCTGCATAATCACTCCCTACTTTGGGACTGAGACTTTTTCAGCTGCTTGTTACTGAGCTGATTTAAATAATGCCTCAATTACTCTCGTTTTTTCTGCCTGGAGAATATTAAATCCCTGCTGCTGGTTCATTTTGAAAGCCTCGTGCACATCCGGCACAGGATCTCTGCCTCTTTCCAGGACTAACCTGTCCTTGAAAAAGGAGGATTATGCAGCTCGGTGCAAATTAGAGACAATATTCTGCCCAGCACTGAGATTGGAAAAAAAACCCTTCCCTTTCTTTTGTGCGGCTCCTTAAAGCTTTTGATTTACAGTTACAAAGCAGAGCTAATAACCCAGAGGCACAACTGCACTTGCTGTGTGGGACTTACCAGTTTATCTATCATGAGACTAGCTTGTGGTTGCTGCAGTTGGAATGCTTGAGCCATGTCAAGTTTTGGAGAGTGGGTGGGAATGGAAGAGGACAGGGAAAATATTTGTGTGGCTTCTTGGGGGTGGATGTCAGTGTTTAGGGCAATAGCAGACTGACAGCACTGTGCTGAGCTTAGGTAGACTCTGTGGGTTGAGAGGGTCCCAAAGCAAGCTAGGAAGTCTATACAGCCATGAAACAGCCCTGCAACCCAAGCCCACGAAGGAGTTGGCTGGCATAGCCCAGGCACAGATTTTATTTTGTAGTGTACACATGCCCTGAGTTTCCAACCATGGCTCTGTCAGTGCACCATGGTCCCACATCATCTTGATCTGCAGCTCAGTCCATTCAAGCAGCAGTTATCACCTGAGTACAGCATGCTGGTGATGCTGAATTGCTGTATGCAAGTGGCTTTGAGATGCACTGGTGGGAAACTATTTCACTGTTGAGGTGTGCTCTCTGTAGGCCTAGTGCTTGCACTCTGTGCACCTCACTAGCTCTTTATACTGCCAGGCTATGTCTACTCTGCCCTCATTTTGCACAAAAAGTATGCAAATGAGGCAAAGTGTGCAATATCACCATGCCTCATTTGCATAATTAATGAGGCTCCGTTTTTGTGCAAGAAGCTTTTGCGCAAGAGCCTTTCTTTCAAATTTTTTTTCCAGGAAGAATGGCTCTTGTGCAAGAGGCGGTTTTTGTGCACAAAAGAGCCGTGTAGATGGCTCCTTTTTGCGCAAAAGCCTCTTGCGCAAAAATGGAGCCTCGTGAATTATGCAAATGAGGCACAGCAATATTCCAGGCTTCACCTCATTTGCACTTTTGTGAAAGGAATCCATCTTGTTCCTCCCAGCCATGGCCTGAGCTCAGATGGTTCTTTTGCCTCTGTCCTGACCCAGCAGCTAGGAGCAACCATCTCTGTGACATCCTGCTTGCTGCTCTGTATTCATTGCTACAATAGAGCCCCTTCAAACTGCAGGCACAAGGTGAAGACCAGCTGAGGTCAGGAAGAAATGTATTATTTAAACAATGGTAGAGTGTAGAGGCCAGAGTCTCATTGCACTGTCCAAGCACAGAAGAAAGGCAGTCCCTGTCCTACAAAGCTTGCTATATATGTCTGTATATTTTGGTTAATCTCTAAGATGCCAAAGGACTACTCGTTTTTTACAGAATAACACGGCTACCCCGCAGAGATTTTTATCTATGTCTAAGACAAGAGACACCAGGAAGCACAAGGAAGCCATGAGGTGATTCTGATCAACACAATAAGCTGTGGTCAGAGTACATCCAGCTGCTACCCACTGTCCAGTTTTTTAATTATATGAGACCGGAAGAGTTTTAAGGAGGAATTAGAATGAAATCTCCCCTCCATAATTTAGTGAATGCATTAGGTTGTAATTCTTACATCTTCCTCTGAAGCATCTAGCATTAGCAGCTGCTGGAGTCAGGATAGCGGATTCAAGAGACATTTTTCTTCCCTGGCATGATGCTCCTTGTGTAGGTGTGGGGTGTTCAGGAGTCCTACGTGGGCTTATGTAAGAACATTTCCAAATGGTTATGCTGGGGGCAGGGATAGAGCCCCATGTCTGCAGCACATCCAGGAGAATTTGGAAAAGAGAAGAATTATTCTCTCTTTATTTCCCTAGGAATGTTTGTAGGGCACTACAGGATTTAATGCTGCCCCTGCCTGAGCAGAAGCAATGCAGCTCCACTGTGCCAAGTATGGAGAGTGTAGGGTCTCTGAGGGCTGTGGGCGATGCCGACCCCTGTGTGAAATGGAGCTTTGAACTGTTGGATAGCTCTTGCATAGCTGGATGGAGGACAGGGGCAGGCTGTGCATACAGCTGAAGAGTCCATTGCTCTGTGAATCCTATCCAGGCTATGTCATCACTACAGAGGTTTTTTTTCGGAAAAACAGACATTTTTTCGAAAAAACTTCACTTATTTCCATACTGCAATCGCATTATTTAAAAAAAAAAATAGAAAGAACAGAGGGGGTTTTTTTCTGACATTGGTAAGCCTCTTTCTACAAGAAAGAAGCCTTTTTCTGAAAGAGCTCTTTCGGAAAAAGGCATCTGTGGACGGGGAAGAGGGAGTTCTTTCGAAAGAAAAGGAAAGAGGAAAAAGCACAGGTACCCTGGTGGCCACTCCGTCCATAGTAATCACAGCTTAAATGCGAGATAGCATCCATTCAGTGTGGACTCTATCTTTCAAAAAGGCAGATCGCTTTTTCAATGTGCTTTGGCAGTATGGACACTCTCTTTAGGAAGAAGTTTTTTCGGAAGATCTCTAGAAGTCTAGACGTAGCCCCAGGGTACTGGGTCCGGGCTACAACTCATCCTATGGGGCGGAAAACATTAGGGTAGCGATTTTCTGAGTGCTTAGAGGTTGTAGTTCGATGGGGAGGGACTGGATCAGGGAATTGGTAATAGAATATGAGATCTTTCACCTCTAGATCACAGTTTGAATCTAATAATGTGTGAACCATATTACTGTCTAATTCCTAAGGTTCATAAAACTGTGTGTGTAGCAATACTACAGACCAAATGGTACTTCTCTGTCTAACTCTGCATGCAGCAGCCAAATGTTTGGGCTGTGCTGCCTGCAAACACTGATGTGCATTTCCTCTAGTTTCATTCTAGACTGGCAGGGTTTTTTCTTTGAGATTTTTGTGCCATCTCCACTACACAAACCCTGAAAACAATTTGTGGGTCTTGTCCAAGTAAATGTTCAGCTTTTTTTTTCTTCTAAAACTACATCTAAATATTGTCTGCATAGCCGCAAAGTTCAACCCCTTGTACTATTTTCTGCTAAGCCCGGGTATGCTGAATTGCAGCCAGCCCTATGAGGCATTGTTCCAAGATCAACGTAGGAACACTAGCAAAGGCCAGCTTTCTGGGTTTGCCTGAAGCAAAGGCTCTTCAGGCATCAATATAATCAATGCCTCCTCCTTTATTTTTGACTACTGGTATTTTATTTGCTTTCTTAGATCTCACCCATTTCGCCTGAGGTTACAATAACAGCAATAAATAAGCAGAGCCCAGATGGAGTAGCAGCATTTCTACATAGTTATTCTGGGCACTCCGGATTGAGATAGAGATTAAATCCTTTCCCTTAGATACTGCAGTCCCTAGCTTCGAAGCTGGAACTAAACTAGCAAGCAAATGTGGCGGTAGTGATTCAGGCTGTTTGTTATGAGTGCTAGTTGTTACAAATGTAGGCTAACAACTGAAAGTGCCCTCTGATTTTGAGTGTCAGCACTGAACCCGTCACGAGTGGTGCTGAGCGCTTTCGGCACCAATTAACTTGGAGTGGTGCCAGGCTGCTCATTGGGAAGAGAGGCCCCTGGAAATGAAAGGCACCCAAATTCAGAGGGAGGGCACCCTTGAAAGGACCTCAGTCCCTTTTTTGCAGTGGGAGTCATTTTAGGAGCCAATTACTGGAGTGAGCTTGTCTGACTAATTAGGCAGTTGGCTTACAGGTGACTGGTTGACTTAATGCCCTCTCAAGGTCCCTTCCAGACCTACAATTCTATGAAATCACTCTTTAGCCAATGAGTTTGAAAACCATTTGCTTCTACTGTTTTCTATGTTGTGTTCATATCCTGTAACTGTTCTTCTAAGTTACATGGTCAGCTGCCTGACTGGATGGCAGAAACACATTTTAAAAATGAATACAGTGAATAATATTCTTCCAGAACTTTTTTTTTTAAAGGCCTGTCCAAGCAGCCCTTTGGCTGTGTAGTCCTATCTCATAGAGCTGGAAGGGACCTTGTGAGGTCATCAAATCCAGTCCCCTGCTTTCACAGTACCATCCCTGACAGATTTTTCCCAGATCCCTAAATGGTCTCACAATCCCAGGTTTAGTAGGCCAATGCTCAAACCACTGAGCTATCCCATTATCTCAAATGTTTGAGACAAACATTTCCTTGTGCTGGAATTCATGGAACTGTCAGGCATTTTCACTAGTGCCCAGAAGCTATCTGAATACCGTGAATAGCTTATGTGACCCCTATGAACCATACTGGAAAAAAACACAGGGCATTTATTTATACAAATATTCACAAATCAAGGCTCTGGAGGGAGGGTTTTGGTAAATGCAGTTCTAAATCACTCCATCATATACATTGACCTCTTAAAGTTCCTTCACTATTTATTTAATCTCAGAGTCGACAGGCAAATTTTTTCGTTTCCTCTCCGTGTCTGTGCAGTGTCAGAATGTTCAGCAGACAGGGATAATGTTAGTAACAGTTTGTTTGGGTTACAGTCTGTTTAAAATCCTCTCGACCATTCTTAGCCATGTTTGAAACTGGCGATTGAACAGAGAACAGTTTCTCATGGAGCTGTGCTATCAAACCTTGCAGACGTTTAATTAATCACAGACACTATATAGAAGTAAGTGGTAGTTAGAATTAATACAGCACTTTCTAGCCATGATTGTAAAGCACTTTACAAAGGAGCTTATAATTGTCTCTGGGGAAACCAAGGCACAAAAAGTGAAGTGACGCGCCCAAAGCCACAAAGTGAGTCAGTGGCAGAGGCACAGAATAGAAATACGGTCTCAGAATTCCATCAAATCCCTCTACATTGAATTTCACTGTTTCTTAATCCAGCTCAGTCTACATAAGGACACGTGGGGAAGGACCATGAGACTCCAGGGCTCTGAGACTAACCTCGTATGAGGGAATTTAATTCCTTTGGAAAAGAAGGAGCTATAGAAAGTTGATTTTGTCCCCATGACTCTGTCCAGTTGGCAGAAAGGGAAACAGAAAAGGGAGAATGAGGGGAATGCAGAGACGGGGATGGAGAGGAAGATAGGCTGTAGGAACAAAAATCAAGAAAGAGGGGTAAGTGGGGGACTGAAGTTCACAGAGGGGGATGAGCAAGGAGGAAGAGTCCTCTTGGGATGGTGGGGGAGGAGGATAAAGGCAATGTGAGCTAGGAGGAAGCTGCAGGCAGGCTCCAGTGATTTCTGTAGATTCCTGTGGTGTTAGTGACTCCAGACTCCACTTAGGGTCTGATCCTGCTCCCACTGAAATCAAAAGCAAAACTCCCATTTATACACATTGGGCAAGATGGAGCCCTAAACCTCAGCATAGTCTTCTAGATCCATTTGACACCAGGACTTGTCCTTTATTCCAGAGAGCTCACAAGAGCTCTGCTCATCATCTGCCAGTGTTTCCTAGCAGAGAATGTTTCCCCTGGAGACAGAGACCCCTTTCTGCACGCAGACTGGAACTGACTTGCAATAGATCAGCATTTCCCAAACCGTGACCCACAGCCCAGTACCGGTCCTTAGAAAAAAAATACCGGTCCTTAGAAAAATTATCACGCACGATCCTATTAATTTCTGTGACGGGGTAGCAGCACCCCACACTGCTGAGTGTGGCGACATGGCCCTCTTGGGAGAAAGCTCACCGCGGCGGCTTCTCTGCTAGGCATGTTCCTGGGCGGTAGGGCTACATCCTGCGGGCACTAGGACCCAGGGAGAATGCCAGGCGCACCTACGCCAAACACCTGGCTCCGGACACAGCCAGAGGGCCATCGTTGGCCGATAAAGTGGCCGAGAATGGGGCAATGGGGGGGGGGGCAGAACAACCCACTGGACAGGTAGGGCCAGCAACACAGTTTATTTGCATATTCATCATTTGCTTAATGAATATGCAAATAAATGTTACCAGTCCTCCAAAAGCTTGTGAATGGGTTTACTGGTCCCCAGTATTAAAAAGATTGGGAACCATTGCTGTGGATCATCTTAGAACAGACTGCAGTTGGGTTGAGAGGAAATTCAACCGTGTGCTGTGGCCACAAGACTTATTCACGGCATCTGTCTTCCATGAGCCAGGACTCCTCAGCCACTCACTTGGCATTTCTGTGCCTCTGTTGTGAAGATTGTGGGGCCTCCTAGCCATACCGTAACAAGCATGTTGCCTCTGCAGTGAGCCCTAGAACCTCTGAATATCTTATGCTTTATTTGGCAAGAGAAAATAAAATCTGCAGCCCTTTCCCCTTCCCCCCATGAACAGTCTCAACTGAGTAACCAAATAATCTCATTTATGTAGCCTTCGTCCTCCTTCACCCCTTCCCCTGCCTAGTGTATGTTCTAACCTCATTTGTCTGTCAAGTGCAGCACTGCAATCGTAAGCCCCTTAGGACAGGAGCCAGCCTGCAGTGTGTTCTCTGTGGGTTAGCATGCTCACCCGGCTGATGCACAAAGTCAATTGTAGTTCAAGTAAGTTAATTCTTACAGTGAGGTTGGTGGTGCTGGCAAAGAGCTCTGAGGCCCTTCCTTGCCACTCCGTCACTTTGTGACCCAGTCACCCCATTCGCAAAGGGAAGAGATGCAGTGAGAGTCAAGGATTTCTGGGCTTTGGGTGGCGTTCATCCACATGTCAACGGCTCACACTGAGCTCTGCGAGCCACTTAAGCCCCGGTGTGGAGTCTAGAAGCAAAGCAGCCAGAATCTCTACATTCACTGAACAATGGGGGTAACCTGACTTGGGTGCTTTGGGGTCACATTCCCCGCCCCAATTTGCTGCTTGGTTTGGACTGAGCATGCTCAGCAACATTGCTGAAGCCAGTTGCCCTCACTCTGCTCCCCTCCCCCACAGGCATGGGTCACCTTCCCTGACCCTTAGGAGGAGATGCTGGGCACACAAGAATTGCATTGACCCTAACGCCCTTCATACGTGGCAGTGGGACTGCAGCTTTTGACTTGGAAACGAGATATGGTGAAGCAGTGTCTCCACCCAACTCCCTCGTCCACAGCCCGGGAGAGACAGAGGCTTGGCATTCCCACCCGAAGCATCCAGTCATTCAGGCCCTCTGTGGGTGACATGGACTTACTCCCCTCATGAGGCATATGGGAAAAATCCATCCTCATTTTAGTCATTTCGCCTTCCAGTCTCTTTGAAAACATTGTATTATGTGTAGCCACAATGGGGCCTTCTGCCTTTCATAGGCTTGCCATACAAAGCCATATGACCCAGTGCGCAGGCGGCAGGGAGGAAGGAGAGAGCTGAAATGTTAAACCTATCATTTCAAACTGGTAAAACTTAGGGCTCTTGATTTAAAGCTTCATAGCTGAGTAGATTAATGTGGAATTCAAGCAAGCCTGCTCTCTGCTTTCCTTTCTCATCTGGCATATTAGCATTTCACATTAATCTAGTCAGCTATGGAGCTAGGTGGTCTGAGGAAACAAGGGATTAGGAGTGTGGGAGTGTGGGGTGGGACAAGAAAATAAAGCCAGATAAGTTCGGCATTTAACTAGCTATGGAGAGATCAGGGGCCTAATTTAGATCTCTCAGAGCAGGATAAATCAAGAATGACTCCTGTGCTAGGAGCCTAATGCTGCTCTCATGCTAGGTTTAGGGATGTTAAATATCAGTTAATTGAATAGTCGATTAAACTCATGAATTATTATCAGTTACTCAACTATTCTATAGTCCCTGGGGGTGGGGCTGGCAGCCAGTGTGCTCTGGCCCCACTCCCAAAGAACCCCTTGCCACTCCCTTCTGCTGCCTCTTTATCAGAGGCAGCAGCGTGGGGTGCCAGGCAGGAGCTAGTCTGTGAGGGGAGCTAGTTTAAAAACCACCTCCCCTTGTGGACTGGCTGCCTGGTGCCCTGCGCTGCTGCCTCTGATACAGAAGCAGCATCGTGGGGAGCAGCAACCTCAGTCCAGCATGGGATCTGAGCTCCCGGACCCAGTGCAAGCCAGAACTGAGCCGGGCTGCCTGCCTGCCCGGTTCCTAATACACATTAAATGCAGAGCCACAGCGGGGTAGGTCCCAGACCCAGCACAAGCCTGGACTGAGCCAGGCTTCTGGCCAACCTGCTAAAAAATGTACAGGTAAGGGAGGGTGGGGGAATGCATGTAGTTTATAGCATTAACCTATAAATTTTTGCTTATCGGTTAACTGGTTAATCAACTAGTCTTTTACATCCCTAGCTGGGTTTTGTGCTGGTTTTGTGCTGGAGTTACTCCTGATGTGCATCAGTGTGAGAGGGGAATCTGTCTGGGTGTTTCCCTTGTAGAAGTGTTACTTACTCTGTTTAGTACAGTAGCACCTGGAGGCCAACTGAGAATGGGGTCCCAGGCATAGCTACAAACACAGAATAAGGGACAGTCCCTGCTCCAGAAAACGTTGTCTAAACAGGCAAGCCAGTTCCAGGGAAGGGTGGAATGAGATAGGCCATCCACGCAGAATGAACAACATGGTGGCAGCTAACATCATGACATTTCTACAATATGTGTTGCTTTTGTTTTGTGATTGAAATGTATCTGGTGTACGCAGGATCAGAGTCAGGCCCCGAGACCTTGTCAAAGTCGTGCAGTCTGGTAAAGTGCTGAAATCGGCAGGAATCGAAGGTGCCCATGGCCAGGTTGAGGCGCTAGAGGGGCTGTCGCCTGTAAATGGGTCAGACTCTTCACAGGGAGGCAGCTCATATAATTCCCAGCTTTGAGGAGCTCGCTGTGCTTTTTCCCCAGTGCTTTTTCATAGCAAGTCAGCAGACTCGCTACCCACCCCTGAGGCTCCTCAATCCTTTATTGCTACATATTTAAGCATTTATGAGACTTGAACTGCTTTCCTTAAAACACTAGAATCCCAGAAAGGGATAATTATCCCCACATGTTTCATAAAGCACTCGAGACATTTCTGGTTTTTAGGCTTTCGTTCCCGCCCTCCCCTCACCCCCCGCTCTCATTAGAGGTGGGAAGGAGGGAGGGGAGAAAAAGCAAACATGTTACAAATTCATCCTGGCCAGAAAACTAACCTGAGTGGGCAATAAAACCGGTCTGGTAAAGAGCGGTAACCGCACCGAGGGTGCACCTGGTTGCTTGCTCACAGCTTGGCTGGAGAAAATCCAAGAGGTGTTCAATAAGTTCCTAGCCTGAGGTGTTTTCACAAGGCATTTTAAAAAGAATGTTCCCTCTGTGTGAGATTCCCTTCTCACAGCCTGCTGTCCCTGACCGCTTTCCCTGCTTTTCTGGAGCTGTCAGGGTCATCAGCAGTTTGGCAGATCCCCACCACCGCCGCGGTCTGTTTCCTCCATAACTTGGCCGCAGAAGGGTACCTGCAGGAAAGAAGCTGAAATTTCTATAATGTGAAATATTCAAATAAAGTCAAGTGCTAATCCTCCCGCACAGGACGCCAGGTTGGCAGGCTCAGACTGCGTCTTGTTGGCCTCCCTTGCCACCTGGCCAAGCCGCTCCCTGGGGGAATAGCAGAGAAGCACAGCTGTAGGGAATATTACGCCACACCCCCAGACTGGCTGGGCCCATCCTTGGGTTTGAGGTTCAGGGTGGCAATGAGCCTGCTGCACTTGCTGAAGTTTGGGGAATATGAGCAGAGGTGGTTTGCACCGGCGAGAAAGCAGGGAATCTGCCTCCCATTAGATGACTTCCTCCTTGGCCCCAAAACACCACCATCCCTTCAGGAGTCTTTGGATGAGGACAGATACTTAGGGGCTTGTGGGAAGTAGGGAGGGTGAGAGTGGAGGAGAATGGACTGCTTTGGGGGACTCTATTTGGAAGCTCAAATCTGTTGAAGTTGAAGGAGGAAGCCATCTGATGGGAGGCATATTCCCTGCTCGCTCCTTGGTGACAACACTGTGCTCATATTCACCAAACTTCAGCAACTGCAGGCTCAACACCACCCAAACCCAAGGATGGGCTCCTCACTTTCCACTGGCTTGAATGAGCCCTTAAAGAACCAGATAGAGCTGTAGGGCTTTGTTCAGTAACTCCTTGCAAACCCAGCCTTGCAGGACTCACACAGTCGTGTGACAAGTGGTCTTAATCTCATGGAAAGCAAAACAAAAAAATCCCAAACCACCTTTTCCTACCTGCACCTTTTTAAGTAAGGATACGTCTAGACTGCATCCCTCTGCCGACAGAGGGATGCGGATTAAGCAGGTCGACATTGCAAATGAAATGGGGATTTAAATATCCCACGCTTAATTTGTATAAAAATAGTCGCCATTTTTGTCGACTCAGCACTTTGTCGGCAAAAAGAGGCAGTCTAGAAGGGGATCTATCGAGAAAGAAAGCCTTTTTCCACAGATTCTGTAAACCCCCTTGCAGGAGGCATAAGGGATCTGTCGAAAAAGGCTTTCTTTCTCCACAGATCACCCTCTAGACTGCTGCTTTTTGCCGACAAAGTGCTGAGTCGGCAAAAATGGTGGCCATTTTTATGCAAATTAAGCACGGAATATTTAAATCCCTGCTTCATTTGCAATGTCGACCTGCCTAATCTGCATCCCTCTGCCGACAGCGGGGTACAGTCTAGACATACCCTGAATGTTTAGTCTTGATGGAAAGAGATACGATGCCCAAGTCTTGAGACTGTGTTCTTTGAAGGGTTTAGCTGCAGAAGAAACAAAGCATGGTCAATAGCAGTGGAAGCTTTGCCCACATTGCCCTGTTGCAACCTGAGTTTGCAAGGACCTCCACTGTTGCTAAAAGGATCCTTCAGGTCCATTCTTTCCTTGGAAATGGAGATAGCCAGTGCAGGCATACGGCCAAAGGGCAGACTCTTATACTGTCAACTCCGGTCCCCTAGGAAGTCAAGTGAGAACATCAACTTGGGCCACCCTCCAGACAGCAGACACTAAAAACTTTCAGTTGATGCTGGCCTGGAATCAATTTGGAAGGATGACAAAATTGAAAGCTTGTGAATCTCATTGCCCATCGCCTGAGCTTCCCAATGCCTGCTCTTTGCTTCTGTCCACATGGAATGAAAACTCCGAGCCTAATGAGAAATAATATCCATCTCAAAAGAGATAAACATACAGGGCATAATAGAAAGTCACTCAAAACCCAAGGGAAATACTGTTAAACCCCATGATTGATGGAAACCAACTCTAAGCTCCTCTACAGATAGCCTACCTAGGGCCAGATCCTGCAATCTGCACTCAAACAAAACGCCCACATGCTTCAATGACTCAAATTCACATAACTTGGTCTGTAATAAAAAAATCAATGGCTTCACACAGCAACCTATTTCTGATAAACTGTGCTTTTCCCCAGTGACATTCTTGCACAGGGCACAGTATTCTGGCAGTTTTTGAAACCAATGGGGAATTTTGCCTGACTAAGTATAATGCATGATTTGGCTGCTGGAGAGAGAAACTCACACTAAGCCATGGACTGATGATATAGTTCGGAACAGCTCCAAACTCAGCGTGCTCTTATCAGTTTCTTTTGCCTCATAAAAAACACAGTCCATGGGAAAATGTGCTTTCCTCTCTGGGAAGGAAGCCACCTGATGCTCTCCGGCAATGGAGAGGCACTTTATGGAATGGGTGATGATGAGCAGGAACAAAGGTGGAGCTGATTCGTGTCTTTAGTAAGATCCTTCCCTTAATTTTATTTGTGTCTAGATCCAAAACATTGGAATGAATCATCTACTCTTGTGCAGAAGCTCTCTTCGCATTCAAATGATGACAAAGGGGGCTTAGGACCGTTTCAGAAAAACAGACCCAAATTGGACACTTAAAAATCAGTGTCTTCTGATAAAGGGAGTCAAAGGGGAAAAAGAAGACTGCACTACAGCTGAGAAATACTGAGCCACTGTTATGGCTCAGTGAGTCCTACCCGCTGTGAGTCCTACCCTCATTACATTAAAAAAATTATCCTATAACTTTAATCTCTAATCTCAGCTCTGTTTTTTGATCTTCCTCTCATTGTTTTTAACAAATCCACCAGTCACTCTGAAATTTCTTATGCTTAGCTTCAAGGCAGAAAAGCTTTATTTTTTTTCTTAGCTGGAAGATTATTAGGCAAGGATTGATTTTGTCAGAGGACTTTAGCATTTGTTTTGGCAATTAGGGGGTACTTGGGGTTTTGTTTGTTTGTTTGGGTCAGTTTGGGTTTTGTGATTTTTTTCCAGTTTTGGAAAAGGCTGTTAACTGTATTTTGTCCACTCATAACTCCAAAACAGCTGTTCAACCTGGTCTTGTATATGAGCCCTCAGCGAGAACTAATGCATAAGGCCAATTTCACAATGCTTGGTTTCCAATCTGAAAAAGTTCTCCAAGGTCAAATTCCGTCATGTTGTAAACGCCCATCTGGTACCCCAGTGGGGGTGTTAACTTCTGGCAGACACCCTGCAAAACTTGCAAGACGTCTGTTTGGTTGCTTAACTTGTAAACTCTATCACAAACAATAAATGTATAACGATGCAAAGCTGAGTTTGCAAGGAGTTAGCGAGTGCAACCCTGTGGTGGTAATGACATCAGAGCTGATGACCACTGTGAGTCTCATAGGCTAGGCTGGCAGATCTTGTAAAGGTCTGGATTGCAGTAAATCTATTGCAACTATAAGGCAACATTGCTTAACTTCCACAAGGTCTCCTCATGCCTATGGAAATGCCTAGTTTATACCATGTACTATATGCCCAAAAGTTTAATATATTTGTATGGTCAGTCCCATGCTAATACATGAAAGCTGTCTTGTTGAAGTATGGGTTTGTTTGCTGATACAGTAAAACTCCATTGGTCCGGCATCTGACGGTCCGGCACTCCTGATGGTCCGGCACCATCAGGAACCCGGAAGTGCTCCGCAGCCGGACCATTGGAGCTGCTCTGCCCCCAGCTTCCCTTATTCAGCCGCTGCTAAAACTGACCAGCGGCTGAATCGGGGAAGCCGGAGGCAGAGCAGCTGGGGCGCTGCCAGGTAGGTCCCCTACCGCTGCCCCTGGGGGCTGCGGGACCAACCCGGCAGCACCCCAGGCGTCCTGATTCAGCCGCTGATGAAACTGACCAGTGGCTGATTCCAGGAAGCCCGAGGCAGAGCTGCTCTGCCTCAGGCTTCCTGGAGTCAGCTCTTGGTCAGTTTCAGCAGCGGCTGACTTGGGGACACCTGGGGCAGAGCAGCTGGGGTGCTGCTGGGTTGGTCCAGTAGCGCCGCACCTCGGCGCTGTGGGACCAACCCGGCAGCACCCCAGCTGCTCTACCCCAGGCGTCCTGATTCAGCCGCTGCTGAAACTGACCAGCGGCTGACTCCGGGAAGCCCGAGGCAGAGCAGCTTTGCTTCGGGCTTCCTGGAGTCAGCTGCTGATCAGTATCAGCAACGTCTGACTTGGGGACGCCTGAGGCAGAGCAGCTGGGGTGCTGCCGGGTTGATCCAGTAGCACCAAGGAGCGGCGCTGCGGGACCAACCCAGCAGCACCCCAGCTGCTCTGCCCCAGGCGTCTCCGATTCACCCACTGCTGGTCAGTTTCATCAGCGGCTGAATCAGGGACGCCTGGGGCAGAGCGGGACTATCGGAAGGGGGGGCTATGAGGGGTCTGGGGTGGGGGGGGGTGCCACCCCAGATCCCTCATAGCCCCCCCTTCCGATAGTCCAGCATATCTGATAATCCGGCACCCCCTGGGGTCCCAAAGGTGCCGGATTATCGGAAGTTTACTGTACTTGGAATTTTTATACTCACGTTACTGTATTTGGATTAATTGGTTTTTTTTAATAGCAATGTAAGTCAGAATTCTGAGCCCTGGTCTACACTACGGTGTTATTTCAAAATAACCCCCTTAGGTCGAATTTATAAGTGGAGCGTCCACACTATCAAGCCACATATTTCCTGCTTTCCTTGAGGAATAATGCTAATTTCAAAATAGTTGTTTCGAAATAGTATTAGTGTGGATGCTCCAGTGCCACTATTTTGAAATAAATACTCCCCACAGTAATTCAAACTAATTACTGCCCAGTGCTTCCTGAGGCTCTAAGTTGAGGTAGCACATCCACAATTTAGTTATTTTGAAAAAATTTCTTACTGTAGACATATCTGGAGAGGCCTACCCAGTCAGATCTTTTGTAAAGCCACAGCTGACCTAACAGCTTAAGAACATGGACCAGACTGGTGGCTGGACTTGGTTTTGCAAAACCTCAGTTAGTCAAGCCAAGGTATTGCAAAACCAAACCAGTGGTGGTTTGGGTCCCAGGTGCCACTACATTAGATCATTTGGATGTGATAGGAGTTTGGCTAAATCGCACTGCTTGGGCTGGACTTGAATTCAAGTCAGAAAGTGTCAGTCTGGGAATTTATTCACATTGGAAGAGAGACGTCTAGAGCAATTTGTTGTATTGTCAAGCATTCATCAGTTGAAAAGTTCTTAATTGACGCCATTATCTTGCACATAAATATTTCAGTAATTCCTCAATCACATCCTCTTTAATAGTGATTTTTTGCATGTAAAACTCTTTTTGGAGACACATTCTCTCTTTGGATCATAGACTTGTAACTTGACTCCGATATGGGAACTTAAGGGGCTTAAAAAAAAACCTCTGGATGTTGCTTTTCAGCAAATGTTTCACTAAATAAGTATGTGACATTTTCAGCATGTCCTGTTCTGTATGAGATGATCGGTTCTCATCAACAGCTTTTCCTCTTATGGTAAAAGCTAAACTGTAAATAAGTGGGAGGTCTTAACTGTCAGAAAACAGTTGAGCCCATCTAGCTCAGCCGGAGGGTCCCTGACACTATGGCTTAAGCATTTGGCATAACGCACAGAATGTATTTATAACTATAAACTATCCCGGTCGGTTCTTAACTCCTGGTTCCAATTTTAGAATCATTAGAGTTTCTGGAAGTTGTATTTTCCCATCATTTATGTGAGAGCTGAAATTTTCTCCTCAGAAATATATACTGGTGTGTCAAAGGGCAAATGACCTAAAAATATCTGCAGTTTAACAAGCTAAATATAACACAGAGCCAAAATCTTGAATTCCTGCAAGGGAACTAATGTAAACAATTATCTATAGAACCGAAGAGGAGGATTTTGCAGCTTGAGATCTTTTATGAATTACTTCTGTTGCAGAAGCTCCTAGACCGTCAGCTGAGATGGGGTCCCCTTGTGCCAGGCTTGCCGATGGGGGAGGGGCAGGCAACTTCTCCCTTGTCTAGTGTTACAAAAACGCTGAGAGCTCCCAGCCACTGCCATCGCCAGGTCTGGCCAAAGAGATTGCAGGGCCCAAGGTGGCGTGCTGTGCCATGCAGCCGTGCAGCAGGGCAGCGTGGCAGCTAGAGTCCTGGGCCCTTTAAATTGCTGCCGGAGCACACTACAAGCAGCACTGAGGTTTGCCTGGGGAAGGCATACTGCTCTCTGGGCAGTGCTGAGGGCTGCCTAGACCCAGTTCCACTTCTTCTGCTCGAGGCTTTTCCCTTTCCGGGGTGTGGAACAGAACCTCCTCCTTCCCCCCGCCTTCTGCAGAGGCCCGGCGAAGCTGTTGGCCCTGCTGTCTAAATAGTTCCTTACACAGTAAGTTTGCAATCTAAGGGCTATATTTTAAAATCCTCACTCCCCCTGTTGAGCTATTATTTGCAGGAGTCCTATTAACTTCTGAGTAACTGCTCACCAATCAGGGATTGGCCATGTGACCCTAAATAGGTAAGGAACACAAAGTGGAGGATGAAAAACATATGGGAGGTAACTTGCCCAAATTCACACAAGTAAGTCAGTGGCAGAGTTGGGACTAGAGCATAATTCTTCTGACTCCACTTTCAGTGCCTTATTATTCAGTTGCTCATGCTACCACTTGGCTGTGGGAAGGAATGATGCAACATACTACCTCACCGTTAACCCTATCTCCATCTGAATAGGAGGAGTGCATTTGATATCTCACCTACTTGCTTAGAACACACCAGCATTGAATGCCCCACTGAACTGATTTGCCACATCACAAAGCCACACTCTACAGTAGTGGCGACAAGAGAGAGTGGGAGAAGGAAGCAAAGTAAAACTGTCTATTGTAACAATTAATTAGGGCCATCTAAGGTGTAATCGTTCTCAGGACTGTCATACAATGGCCACTGGGAACTTCTTGGTGCTAGCAATTCTCCTCCGACTCCAAATGCTGCAAGGTCCCTATTAGTTCAGCTAAAGGAAACCCTCCTTAGAGGTTATCAGTTTAGGGGCTAAGACACACTAGTGTAGTTCTAATTCTGCTCACTAGAGGGCAGTAGTACACAAAAACATTAGCCAGTCCACTATCATTCCCTGTAAAAAAATAGCTTTCTTAAAATAAGTAAGAGTAAGAATATCTCTCTTAATAAATTATTAATTGAATCTTAAGTTAAAGTTCCATAAGTGGTGATATTTTTGTTGTTATTATTCTATTTAGGTTCCTGTATCAGGGCTATTACCCTGTATCTGAATGCCTTTGGGCAGGAAAATAGTATATGAATTTGTTTTAATTGTTATGTAGTGATACGTGTTTCTGTAAGCAATGGACAGGGTAAAGCAGGGCACCAGAAAGTGATGAGATGCTTGCACAGCTGATGAAATGTCCTATCCCATTGTAAGCTTTGTCTATTTCTCTCTCTCTGGTTGCTTAATAGAGGACCACCACCTGCTCCTGCTTCCAGCTAATTGATCTTTGACCTCATTCAGAATCCAGTAAAGGCACTGCGAGTCTTTCCATTGACTTCAGTGCACTATTGGCTCCGTGCCAAGGTCCTTGAGCTCACGTGCTAGAGGTCTGCACGTTGGTATGGAAGGTCATAGAAGCAAGCCCTGCTGAGTGCTTTAATTGCGCATTGCACTACCCAACAATGCACCTAAATAAATATAACTCATTAAACCTCTAACTAAAAGGAAGTAATACACCTTGACTTGAGGGATACCACAGATGAACTCTGCTATCCAAGGAGTAACATTCTGCTCATGGGCTCTCTATAGAGAAGGCCGTGGCTCCTAATTTTAAAAAAATATCGGTAAAACTGACCACTTGTTAAACTTAGAGTGCTTAACACACATTAACTAATGCAGCCCCTTAACACCCAGTGAAGGAGTTTATGTGAAAGAGCTGTGGGATGAAGTCCTGAACCTACTGAAGTCAATGACAAAACTCCCATTGACTTTAATGGAGTCAAGATTTCAGCCATTGTTTCTTGGGGCCTGCTCCTGTTAACCTCTCAGATACAAGCAGACTTATTGTCTTCCCTAGGGTCTCTTGCATCAGTAAAGGTTGCTTGTATGACTTGGCAATTGCAGGATCAGCTCATTGCATGAAGCCCCAATTTCTTTCTGCTGCCTTCCAATAGTACTAGTGCCTGCTTTCATGGGTCTCTTGACCCAATCCAAATCCCACATCTGACCCACCCCAAACTTTGGAGTTTCAAAATTCACATATGAATTTTGGTGGTCCTCTTTCTGCTGCTGTAGGGACCTGGTCTAAATCTCACTGAAGTGAACTGAAGGACTTCCATTGACTTTGAATGAGTTATGGATCGGGCTTAGTTAGATCACTTAATGACACCAAGCCTCCTATATTAACACACTTCCCCAGTCAAAGTCTAGTGGGAAACGCCTAAACTTGCTGCCCCTCTTTAGTAATCTTTGAGAAACTGGGAGGTAGATGAAACCTATCATCCAAATTCAATAGGGAATATTTATCCCACGCTGTTGAAATGGGTTCAGAATTCCCAGAGGAGATGGAAACTAATTTTTATCATACCTGTTAATTGCTGATTTACATCACCGCTTTCTATTTCTTAAACCATATTCTCAGCAGAACTAATTATATCAAATGCAGTTCACAAGACCCTCGTGTAATAACACTACAAACACCTAGTCGTTCCCTAGAAATTAATTGTTGCTAATATGCGATATACACAGTATTTCTCAGTGGAGCATGTGCTTCCGTGTGTTCGGAAGGTTTTCTGCCTTCTAGGGAATTTTGTGTGTGTTTGTGTGGATGCATTCTAGGGATTTTCCCTGCAAAGCTTTTCAGAGGAAAGGTTCCTCAAAAGCTTTCTGCTAACATAAGACCTCTTTTCCCAAGGCACACTCAACCCATATTGTTCTTCTCATGCAAGTGTGATGTCTGTAAATGGGTGACAGGAGAGGGATCACATGTGGATTACCTGTTGTATTCTCTCCCTCTGGGTCATCTGGTATTGGCCACTGTCTGCAGATAGGATACTGGGCTAGTTGAACCTTTGGTCTGACCCAGTATGGCCGTTCTTATGTTGTCCACCCCAAACTGTGAAGTTTTGTTTCTATGTCTGTCCATCCAATAGATCAAGTTCTAGCAGCCCCACAAAACTTAGGACAGGATGTGAAGAATATGACCATCCCCAATGGAAACTGCTGGGGGAAATTTAGGTAGACAGAAAGTGATTAATCACACTGGGACTTGGCCAAAATACCAGAACTAACAACTCAACTCCCGTGCTAGGATAACTCTTTTATGAATGGTGCTATTTAAAAAATGAAATATATTGTACAATTAGGGTTTCTCTCTTGCAGATTCAGCACAGGGCCTGCAGAAACATTCCTCCCCCACATTTGCTCTTTGTTCTCTTGATTTTGCTGCCTTTTGCTTGGGAGTCTTCCCTCCCTTTCATAGGCTGTGAATTACACTTGGCTCCATGCTGCCTTCCGTTCAAGAGCAAATTTCATTTTTAAAGTGTTTGCAGATGATTCTGCTTCTAACCCATCTGAAGCAAATCCCAAATGCTGTTTACAATTCAGAAGCATGGGGCTAGTTCATGTGCACTGTGAGTGAATGCCTGTGGACTGATTGAGTATTGTATTTTGGCAGCTGGGTAGTGGGAAGCCATTTATTTGGAGAAGACTCCTATCTTAGTCACCAGAGATTTAACTTTGATTTGTCTTTCTTTTTGCATTAAACTGCCTGGGGGCTCTGTAGTTAAAAACCAAGAAAGGATTTACTGTTTGTAAATTTGAGAAATCCATGTGCCACTGATGGGTTTGACAGTTTTATAATTGTAAAGAAACTATCAGATTTTAAAATGAAGTAGAATAGCAGTAGTATGTTTAAAATGACACAGTGGGATGAAGATAGACTTCTGAATGGATCTATGGATCTGTGATGTCAGCACATTCTATTCTGAAGCTGACCTTCATCGTCTGAGCCCTTTGTACTATAGTTTAGTTCAGTGAAGTGCAGGGCAAGCTATTGCATTTTGGTCCGTGTTGGGGTTGGGAATCAACACCACTAGTTTGTTGCGTAATAGGGAAAGTGGAGGCCAGGGGATGGTGCATTGGATGGGGACTCAGGATATTTAAAGTCTGTTTCCTGTCCTGCTATGTGATCTACAGCAAGTCACTTCACCTTTCTCTGCCTCTGTTTCCCCTCCCCTGTTTTGTCTATTTAGGTCAAGAGTTATTTTGAATAGCTTATCTCTTACTATGCATTTGTAAAATGCCTAGTATAATAGGGAGCTGATCTCAGTACAAGTCTCTGGGTGCTACTGTAATATACATTACTAGCTGGAGTTACCCAACATTGCTCGGGACAGTTGATATAACTGAGGTGAGGAGCCGGAGGGGAAGGGAGCCTTGTGCCGGCCACCGGCACCCGAGCCCGCTCTCCGCTTCCTTGTCCCTCCACCAGCCTTAGTGAGTGACTGTCCCTGCCACTTCCCCCGGGAAGCTGCTTCTCCCCGCACTGCCAAGCTCCGTGCAGCCCCGGGAAGAGGCGCCGGTCTCTCATCTCTTCCCTCCCACAGTCCCTTAAAACCTTCTCCTGGATGACAGCTTATCCCTTCGCTGGCCTTAGTGAGCAACTGTCCCTGCCGCTTCCCCCGGGAAGCTGCTTTTCCCCGCACTGCCAAGCTCTGTGCAGCCCTGGGGAGAGACATCAGTCTCTCATCTCTTCCTTCCCACAGTCCCTTAAAACCTTCTCCTGGAGGAAAGATTATCCCATGCAAAGTTTGGTTGCAGTAGCTCTTATAGTGTCCAAGTTATTAGCGCACAAACATACAAACATTCTCCTTTATATATTAGATGAGTAGATTTCTGAATGGGACATAACACAGTTGTTCTGCAAAGACTAGTGAACTGCACATTCTGCGTCATAAGCTTTTTATCTTACAAATAAAAGTGAAGTTGCTGCAGAGGTTAGTTTGTTAAGTGACTGTGATGCCCAGGAATCATGCTGGATTATCAGGCTTGGAAACTGACATTTTCCATACATCAGACATGTACAACATGATCACTGACAGCAAAAGATTTCCCTGGGTTCAGAGAGTAGCTTAGTCTTCATACACATTCAATCTTTTGTCTCAGTACTAATACAGAGTCCACTTGCAGTGGTTTTCAATGGTGCAGACATTTGCATAGTTAGGGAATCATCCTGCAATCTTTTAATTCAATGGCAAAAGTCTCATGGAACAGAATGGGTGCAGTCCAGGTACTTTGAGCTGAACTTAGACTGGATAAATGGATGGGTGGTTTGGCCTTGACTTCAGTGGATACAGGTTCAAGCCCTACAACAACCAACATAAGCCACCAAAGAGATATCATCTAGAAATAAATGTGATGACTAATGAAGTGATCAGTTTCATATTAGCTGTCTAGTAGAGCTGGTCAAAACCTCACCTCCACAATTTGATTTGTAATGTAAACACATACCCCTGAAAAGCTTTGATATTTTTGGTAAACTTTCACAACTGCCTTTTGGGCTAGTTGAAACTTTTTGACAATCAAAAGGAGGTTATTTTTAAAGAGAAAGAATTTTTTTTTAAATATTCATGTGAATTTTTCTTTCTTTAACAGCTCTAATTGTAAAAAGGCTTCATACTCTACAGCCAATTCCCTCAGGTTCAATACTATTTAATATGCATTCTATTTTAACAGCAGGATTTAAAACACAGCACCAGGGGTCAGCAGCAGGTAGTATAGAAGGATTGTATGGTCCTGCTTCCTCACATGCTTAAATTAAGGCATGTGCTTAAGTACCTTGTTGAGCTAGGGGCTATATTCTTCATGTAGTTGTAAAATAATCCCACACCAAACTATTTACATTCAGAAATCATTGTGATCAAATATACTCCAGAAGAAGTGAGGAATTAGAATAAAGTAAATTTCCAGGACATGAAGATGTAATACACAGTACCACCTAGTGACAGAGTGCAGCTACAGTAGGATGGGCTATTCCACCATAAGAAGTTATTACTACATTGTGGTGACTGCTTGTGTGATCTACAATACTACTTCCCAGCTGTATCCTGTGAAGTACCATATTCAACTAGTGTATCCTGACAGTGTAATCTTACAAGTATTGGCTCTTTCTCCAGCTGTATATCCTCATCTGTGCTCAAGTCAAGATACAGAGTTTTATTGCAGAGTTGTGCCAAAGCAGAAGGAACACCTGATGATGGGTGTATTTCTGCAGTACTGTGTTTATTACACCAGACTTCAGGTTGCTTCCTGCACAAACCACCCACTGAGTCATATGCCTGGAATGTCTCAGTGCATTGTGCAGAAAGGAAAAGGAAAACACAAGGTCCAGTGAGTAATATATCCTTGGAGGGCATCTTAAATGAAAAGAAATACCACAAGCATGTTCCATTTGAGTGAATAATGCCAAAGAACATTCTGATGGGTCTCTGTTCAAGTGAAAGCTTGTAACCTTTACCATTAATTTATTTCCAAAGAACTGCCTATTGAAGACTAAATTGTGTGTCTATATGCACTGGAAGTTAAGAGTGTGTGCCTTTGTTCTTTTTATTATTATTTTCACTCTGCCTCTTTCTTTTTGACTTTTTAAAGACAGAACGGGTACTATGCAGAGGACACATTTGTTGTTGTGCCAAATAGCACTTTGCGTGGATGTGGGAGGTTTCAGGCTAGACTCCAGTCAAACGTCTGGGCTGACGGTGAGGTTAAGTGACCAGGTAAGACCTGGTCTACACTAGAAAATTAGGTCAGTTTAACAATGTCTGTCAGGGAAGTGACCTTACTGGAAGAGTTAGGACAGCATAGACAGCGGTAGAGGAATAGAAGAGTTTTTCTATTGACCTAGCTACCACCCCTGGGGGAGGTGAGCTACCTCCGTGGAAAGGAGAACCCCTCCCCTTGGGAAAGGTCGTGTCTCCCCTGAGATACTACCACAGCACAGCTGCAACATGCCATGATAGCACTCTGAGGGTGTGTCTAGACTACAGGGTTTTGTCGACAAAAGTGGACTTTTGTCGACAAAACTATACCTGCGTCTACACTACTGCCGAGTTCTGTTGACATAATGTCGACAGAACTCAGCAGTTTTGTTGCCAGCGGTAAACCTCATTCTACGAGGAATAACGCCTTTTGTCGACAGAGTTCTGTCGACAGAAGGCGTTATTGCATCTACACTGTCCTTTTCGTCTACACTCTCATGTCGACAAAGCGGCTTGCTTTGTCGACAGAACTGGATGTAGTCTAGATGCTCTTTGTTGACAGAAGCTTTGTCGACAATATCTGTCGACAAAGCCTCTGTCGACAAAAACCTGTAGTCTAGATGTACCCTGAGGGTAAACAATCCCTAAGAGGTTAAATGGAAGGAATCTGTATGTGATTTATACTGTATTCCAGCACAGATACTTCACACCCACTCACACACTTCAGAATCTGGACAGCTGACACTACCTAGATTTGACTGTTCCTTGTATTAAGGCCTCTTTATACTACTCTGGGCTGGAGTTCAGACGACTCATCTTGTCTAGCTCTGGGGGACAGTCTGTAGAAATAATTCTGCATCTCACTGCCCGGCTTGACATTCTTCTAAAGCAGCAGTGGGGAATCTTAAGGCCCAGGGTCCAGATGCAGCCCCTGACTTGCCTGGATCTGGCCCTTGAGGCTAGGGGCTCAACTAGCCTGTTGTTGGGTGTTTTTGCCTCTCTTCTCACTGATTTTTCTGTGTGTCAGAAACCCCAAACCCTAAAAAGATTCCCTGTCCCTGTTAAAGAGACAAGCAAAACTGAATGGCTGTGTCTACACTGGCCACTTATTCCGGAAAATCAGCCGCTTTTCCAGAATAACTTGCCAGCTGTCTACACTGGCCCCTTGAATTTCCGGAAAAGCACTGACGATCTACTGTAAGAAAACAGCCGCTTTTCCGGAAATACTATGCTGCTCCCGTTCGGGCAAAAGTCCTTTTTCCGGAAAACTGTTCCGGAAAAGGGCCAGTGTAGACAACACAGTAGTGTTTTCCGCAAAAAAGCCCCGATCACGAAAATGACGATTGGGGCTTTTTTGCGGAAAAGTGCATCTAGATTGGTCACGGACGCTTTTCCGGAAAATCATCCTGCCAATGTAGATGTGCTTTTTCCGGAAATACTTATAATGGAAAACTGTTCCGTTTTAAGCATTTCCAGAAAAGTGTGCCAGTGTAGACGTAGCCAATGTGTCTTACACAGCCTTACTAATGTTGTGGGCAATATCTTTTACTGAACCAAGTTCTGCAGGGGGGAAAGAGACAAGCTTTCGAGCTTCACAAAGCCCTTTGCCTTATCTCTGTCACATCCCCATCCCAGGACTGACGTGGCTACCACAACACTACATACATTATTAATATTGTAGCTCTCAGAAGCCCCAACGGACCAGGGCTTAGCTGGACTATACACTGTACAAACACAGAGAGTGCGACAGTTCCTGCCGTAGACAGCTTTACACTCTAACTAGACCAGACAGACAAAAGAGAAAACAGAGAAAGGTGAAGTGATTTGAGCAAAATCACGCAGCAGGTCAATGGCAAAACTAGGAAAAGAACCCAGGTATCCTAAGACTGCTTTACCTACTATCCGCTTTGCTTCCCACAGTTTTCCCTCCCTTCCCACCCTGTTATATGATGCCTCAATGGATGCAGTAGAAATTTTCCTTGGACTTTTTATTTGTATCTTGTTATAAACTCATGTCTAATTTGTACCCTATCCAGCCCCCGGCTTTCCTTTGCTAAGGGATATCTATGCAACACTTCCTGTGCTGCTTTTACATCTCCCAAACCGAAACATTGCCATTGATCATTAAGAAAGTGTGTGTGTATTTGTGGCAATATTGTATCCTAGGGTACGTCTAGACTACCGCGTTTTCTCGACGGAAGTTTTGTCGACAGATACTGTCGACAAAATGTCCGTCGACAAAGAGCGTCCAGACACATTGAGTTCTGTCGACAAAGCAAGCTGCTTTGTTGACAGAACTTCGTAGTCTGGACGCAGTGTTACAGGCAATAACACCTTCTGTCGACAGAGTTCTGTCGACAGAAGGTGTTATGCCTCGTAAAATGAGGTATACCAGCGTCGTCAAAACTGCTGAGTTCTGTCGACGTTATGTCGACAGAACTCAGCGGTAGTGTAGACGCTGGTATAGTTTTGTCGACAAAAGTCCACTTTTGTCGACAAAACTAGGTAGTCTAGACACACCCCCAGATACTTTGGAGTGTTTCTCCACTATTATCAACTGGCATAGGTCCTCAGATTTCAGTGCCCCCACTCTAACTTACACTAGCTAGGATCAGGCCCAAATCTGAGCCATTTACAGCAGTCCTTTCATCCATTCTATTTACTAAGTCTCTCTCTATTAAAAAAATTATGTCTTGTTCCTTTCATATTTCCCTCAGTCCCTAGGGCTGCATCCTATCTGCACTGTGCACCTGTCCATGAGACGCTTGGACAGCTGGGTAAACACAGCTTGACTGAATAGGACTCTTGCAATATAATGACAAGAAAAGCTAAACAAGATAAAGGCCAACTATTGAGAATGGACACAATGATATCGTTAGCAGGCGTGTCCCTCTGTAGCACTAGAAAAGTACAGCTTGAATGTGGCATCACAAAGGATTATTTCATAAAAGGGCACTGAAGAATACTGTTCCCAAAGGATGGGCCTTCATTCTCCTAGATCAGTGGTTCCCAAACTTTTCGGCATCACGCCCCCTTTTTGATTTTTGAGAAACCCTCACGCCCCCGCCCCTAATAGCAGCAAAACTTGGGGAGGGGATTGACCGGGTGGGAGTGGGGGGCCTTATGCCCTCCCCTGGAATTTCTTCACACACCCCCAGTTTGGGAACCCATGTCCTAGATGGAGCTCAGAAAAATCTCCTCTTCCTTTTTTTTTCTTCAGCTTATCTGATGAAGTGAGCTTTACCCACAAAAGCTCATGATTCTATACATTTGTTAGTCTCTAAGGATAAATCTAGACTGCAGCACTATTTCAGGATACCGGAAGTATCCCAAAATAGCAATTCTGCATCTTTAAACATGCCCACTATTTCCCAAAATATTGGGTGCACTATTCTGGCGTCCCTGTAACCCTCGTTCCACGAGGGTTAAAGGATTTGTCGGAATAATGCCTTATTTTGAAATTTTGCACTGTCTATACAGCGCCAAATTTCAAAATAAGCTCTTTCGAACTAAACTGAAAATAAGCTACAGAAATTGTGTAGCACAAATTTTGTCGCTTATTACTACAGAAGGGTGCTGTCTGGACACAGTCTAAAGTGCCACAGGACTACTCATTGTTTTTAAATTTACAGACTAACACAGCCACCCCTCTGAGACTTTTTTTTTTGTTATTCTGCCACCTCTAAGCTCAAACTTAACTGTAGCAGCTGGTATCTCTCCCAGCAAGGAGGACTGAGGAGCACTCTCTTTGGGAGCCATCCACTGTTTGGGAGAGCCCATAGTCTACCAAGAGATATTAGGCAGTCCCTCCTCGTAATTGTTCAGCAGAGACAGAATGTTCCAGTTAACATTCCCTTCGGATTGTCATTAGTTTGAGACTGGTGTTACTCCAATGACTCCAGTGGAATTGCTCCTGGTTTACGCTGGAGTGAGAGGACAATCAGGCTAGCTACCTAGCAATGGTCTCAAGTTACAGTGGGGGAGGTTTAGGTTGGATATTAGGAAAAACTATGTCACTAGGAGGGTGTGAAGCACTGGAATGGGTTACCTAGGGAGGTGGTGGAATCTCCATCCCTAGAGGTTTTTAAGTCTCTGCTTGACAAAGCCCTGGCTGGGTTGATTTAATTGGATTGCTCCTGCCTAGAGCAGGGGGCTGGACTTGATGACCTCCTGAGGTCTCTTCCAGCTCTGTGATTCTGTGATACCTGGTTAGGAGCTTGGGGGAGTTAGACATTGTCGTAGGGCTTGTCTACACTACGGAGATGGATGCTGCCGCAGTCAATCTTCTGGAGTTAGAATTAGCGGGTCTAGTGAAGACCCACTAATTTGAACTGAGGGGAGTCCCCCCGTCAGCGACGATAGTCCTCTTCCTCTCGAGGTGTGAGGGTATCCAATGCTCCTGTCAACCTCCTGCTGTGTGGACAGTGCAAAAACACGATTTAAGAAATGTTGATATAAAACTATAATTAATGTAGCCGGAGTTGTGTATCTTAAGTCAACTTTCCCTTATAGCGTAGACCAGGCTGGGGTGATAAATAGGGATAAGGCAATCTTACTGTCCCTGTGCTTGTAATATATGCTCTCCTGACCCTTCAGCATGAGTGTTCAGAGGGTAGTTTACTTTAACTTACACTTTCATACGCCTTCCTGCTACTTGCTCTTCGTGCTACATTCCTTTCTTCTGGACCTTTGACATGGGAATTATACCAGTTTCGACAGCATTATCCATAGTTGCACCCAAATCACAGTACCTCCATTTTTTGCATTTTGCAGAGGAACAGATTAATTCTGTGTGCCCTAGATTCTTCCACCCAAGCATTTGAGTGTCCATCTCTCAGGCAGAAGAAACTAGGGTCGGAGAGAGAGGTCCTGCAGGGAGAAACACTAGGAAGAGCCAATCTCGGTAGGGATGCTGAAACAGTTTTTATAGTGGGAGTGCTGACAGCTGTTGTACCAAACTGGAAACCCTGTGTATTATGGAAACCACTTCAAGCCAGGGGGTGCTGCAGCATCCTTTGCACCACTAGTTCCACCACTTACGGCCTGAGGTTTATGTTCTGCTTTTGTTGTTACATTAAAAATGAAGAGAAATCTCGAGAAGGTGCCCAGGGAACTGACCCACTACGTGTATACGGAGCAGAATGGGATTGCCCCCTGCTTGCAACTATGCTAGCAGAAAGACGTCAAAGTGACATCAGCTCAGAGAAAAGATGCAGGGACTAACTTAAGGAAAGACCTCAAGACTAACTTCTGCTCTGAGTTACAGCAATAGGTATCCAAATTAACCCCACTAAGATAGTAGAGTTCAATGAGAGCAGAATCTGGCCCTGGATGTATGTTGCTGAACTGCGAGAGAGAATATTAATTGTCTGTACATCTCTGAAGGATGCAAACTCTAAGGAAGGAGAAAAATTACTTAGCATGGTACAGAGAGGTATAGGTATGTTAGCAGCTTCAAAGTGAGAGCAATTGCACTCTGGAAACTTCAGTCTTTGAGACATTTAAAGTTAGACCAGACAAATCCTTGAAAAAGACAATACTTTGGCATGGGTTGTAAGCAGTCTGAAAGGTCTTCTCCATCCCTTTGGTCTGTGTGTGAATATTGAGGCTGGACTTGGTGTAGGCAGCACTTTGTGCATCTGTGCCTTGCAGAGAATCTGCTAGCTGCTTTCCTACATAGCATAGAGCAAGTCTTTGCCAACACATCCAGACACATGTAAGCCTGATGACTTCTCCAGCAAATCCACACCAGTGATGGGAGCTGGACCTGGGCGGAGGAGGAAAATTCTGTTTCAGGGAGAATTCTGGTAGTTCGCACTTGGGTTTTGTTCTGATTTGTAATGGAAGCCATCATTTTTCCAAACTCTCTGAGACAGCTGACAGAGCCCCAGCTCCAGGCAGAGTGCCTGGCAGAAACCCTAGGGTCCCTGACTCTGAGGCAGGCCGCCATGCTGAGGTGCCACAACTCTGTTAGACTGGGATCTGAGACTCCTGGTGTTTGTCTGGTACATCGATACTGCCGCTAGGAGCAAGCCTCCCAACCCGGGTAGACAAGCTAGAAATAACAGTGTGGACATTGCGGCATGAGATCCCACACAGGCTAACATTGCTCTAGCTTGAGCCACTGCCTGTGCTGCAAGATCCACCCTGTTCCCAGCTACAGTGCAGACATACCCCCAACTCAGGTTCCCAACAGCCTAGAGCCTTGAACCTTGGATTCCCCAACAGACCCGCCAACAAGGAGGACAAAGGGGACAACTGCCCTTGGGCCTGGAAATTCAAAGAGCCCAAGTCTCCCAGCTGCAACCACTGCTACCGTGGCGTTGGCAGATGGAACCGCAGACAGTGTGCTCCAGGTGGTGCTAAGGGCTGGCTGGGGGGAGTGTGGCGCAGTCCAGGCGGCATTGAGGGCTGGCTGCCTCTGCACCGCCCCTTCTTTCCAAGGCCCCGCCCTTTCCGGGAGTGTGGAGCTGCCGCCCAACCTTGCCCAGAGGCTCAGCAATTCTGTCAGCCCCCCTGCTCCCATCAGCCCACAAGGAAAGCTGGTGAGGAGCCAAGCTGGCAGGAAGTCAGCAAGAACACTACCTGGAATCCATTAGAATATCACTGGACTTAAACTATCTCTGCAAAATGTTTCTATCCTAAGAAATCAGCAAATGCAAGAAATGCTTCTCTGGAATTTTTCCAATCAGCTCCAACAGGGCATTTCAACACCAGAGGGTTTTTTCCCCTCCTCCTCCCCCTCAGCAAAACAGAATTTCAGCATTATCAACCTAGTTTGGGGACATGTTTTGATTTTGAATGAAGGCATTTTCTGACAGAAAACTGTTCAGTGAGAGATTTCACAGCTGTAATAATGGCTCATAACAGCTGGCCATATGGACAACCTTAAATATAACTGTTGATCAGGGAGGGGAAAACATGGGGCTGAATCTTTACAACTATGAGGGATGTGTTAAAAATACCCAAATAAAGAGATGAGTTTAGATTTATGCAAATAAGTTTCTTCATCTCTGTGTGGGAGCCTACTCTTTACGTGGCTGAATGTCTCATTTTTAAAGTGAAAGGCCTGTAATTTTGAAGCTGTGAGCTAGGGATGGAGTCTCAGGAATAAATATGAATCCGGGACTCCAAAGCAGTGGTTTTCAAGCTAGGGGTTGCAGTCCAGTACTGGGTTGTGGAATGTCAGGCACTGGGCCTCATTGTTTCAGGAGGATTAGGTGACCAGTGGGGGTGCTAAGGCTGGACTGTGCTGCACCCCAGAAGCAGCTGGCAACAGACCTGGCTCCTAGGTAGGGGGGAGAGACACAGGGCTCCACACACTGCCCCTGCCCTGAGCACTAGCTCCACACTCCTGCTGGCTGGGAACCTGCTGCTGGCTGCTTCTGTGTGTGCTCTGCTCTCTTTCCCTTCTCCCATCATGGCATTCATAGTTCAGCCCCGCCCCCGGTCCCCCCATCTGAAATGGCACCCATCATCAAGAGACGTGAATTCAATCTGCAGCAGTGCCACCTACTTCCTGTAGGACTTTCATGTCTCTGTGCCCTCAGTCCCTCCATCTTAAATTGGGGGCAATAGGACTTCCCTAGCACACAGGATACATATGAGTGTGATCACCACACACTTGCTGATGGAACCCTAGCTAGATTGACATCAGAGACATACTGTGTGACTTGCATGGGAATGCGACTGAAAAACAAGACGATGTAATATTATTATGGGAGTGATATGCTGGTACCTGTGGAGGGTCAGCAGATATTAAATGTTTCCAGGATCTTGAGCTTGGTGCTGGTGAGCTAACCAAAAAAAAAAAAGAGCAGCACTGAGTACCTCTCCTGGCACACTAGCTTCCTGAGTGCCTGGCTACCCATTACCCTTCCCCTCAAAGGAAGGAGCCCTTTGAAGCACTGCTTCTTCCAGTATCCTCTTCCCGTCCCTGTGTCTACACTTTGTTATCCTTCCCTTTAAGAGGACCCCACCTTGTGCAGCCAGGATACCTGTAATCGGCGGGCGGGGTAACCTTGAGGGGAGAGCACAGAGGAGGGAGCCCAGTGGAAAGTCTTCCAGACTGCTTGCTAATTATTCCATGTGGAAAGTGAACTGACAGAGAAAATTGTGAAACATGAGGGCTGTCAGTGCTACAGGGGGATTTGCATTAGGGTTGTCAAGCAGTACCTGGTTCTCCTGTAGTTATTTATTTATTTGGCTACACGCTGTCACTTTGTGACTAATTTGTAGTTTTCCTCTCAGCCGCTTCTCTCTCTAATCAAGTAAAACACAGGGCTTGATGGACTGCTCCGTTAGCCTTGTCTGACGCTGGGACTCCATTGATTTCGGTAGTTACATGAACAGAAGCAAGTGAACAATGAAACCCAAAGAGTCGGGGGCTGGTAGAACCTGATCAAACCCTGCTAAAGACAGTGTGTGAGAGGTGAGAGTGAAGGAGGTGATCAATGAGTTTGGGACCACACCTTTAGAGAGAAACCTAACAGCTGGATTCTGGGCCTGATACACTGCTCTGTTGCTTTAGTTTTACATCAGTGTGACACCATTGAAATCAATGAGGCTACACTAGCAGAGAGCTGGAATAATGCAGTCATGAATCAAAGCCTCTGATCTCTGCTATATTGGTGTGTGTCTAGCATGAGTGATTTCAATGGAGGTTTCTCTGGATATACCCCAGCATACCGCAGATCAGAATCTAGCCTAGTGACAAGAATCCACTGGCACTTTCGCTGCTGTAAATCAGGAGTAACGCCGCTGAAGCCAGTGGAGTCATGGGGGCATAAGAGAGGTCAGAATCTGGACACATTCTCTTCTCTCACCAGCGTGACTGCATCGAAGCCAGTGGACTAGCTCCAGACTTACACTGGTGGTGAGCGTAGAAGCAGGTTCCAGGTGTCTTGCTAAATTCTCTTTGGAACTCCATTCTGATACATGCACTGCTTCCTTTCATTTTGATGTAAAAATTACAACCACATGGTACTAGACAGGAACCATTTCTGCCCTGTTCACTCATGCTTTTCATTGTTTTCTTACATGAGACTCTCTGAGAGACGGTGGGAAAATAACAGCCCCATGACTTCAAAGAAAGAAAGCAATTTGTTAGAAATGAACAACTCCATTTGTTCCATAAGCATCAGCTCCTATTAAATCATGATGGCGCTTAATACATGGCAGCTTCAATTTTACCTTCAAAAAGTACTTCAAAACTGTCTCAATGCACCAGTTCTTGCTGAAATCATATTCACCATAGAGGTGAATTGCATTCCATTCCTTAGCCATGCAATGACTCTCTCTCCCCCCCCCCCCCCCCAAAAAAAAAAAAAGAAACCCAAAAAGGTGTCTATAAAGCAAGGAACTAACTGCCAATCTCCTTGCAGCAGACTTTATTTGATATGTCTGAGGTTAAAGGAAAGGAACTGGGGGGAGGGGGATGTGGGGATGTTGTTATTTAGGACATTTGCGTTTGTGCCAAGAAGTAAATTCCCTTTCCTAGTGGAAGAGGTGCCAATTCAAATATTTGAACTAAAAGGGTTGATTTCTCATTGACTGGGATTTATAGTTTGCTGGCACACTGCAACAGAGCCAGGCAAGCAAGGTTTATGCAGCCAGTCCTTAGTAGTTTCGGAATGATTAGGGATTTTTGGTTTCGTTCAGAAGGGATAGGCACAAAATTCCAAGTTTTAAGAGTGAACCAGACTGTTAGAACAGGGGTGGGGAAAGGGCCACCGCAGGCTGGATCCAGCCTGCCAAGCGGATGGATCTGGCACGCGGAAGCCCTGCTGCTCCCCTGTCCCCAGGCCAATTATGGGCTGGGGGCAGAGAAGTATGCAAAGCCTTCTCCGCTCTGCCCCCGCCCTGTGAGCAGTGCAGGGTGCTTCACATGCTCTCCGCGTGCAGGAGAAGGCTTCACATGCTCTCCCACCCCCAGGTCCTGTTTGGTCTAGGGGCAGGGGAGTGTGGGAAGTCTCCCACACCAGGGGCATGGGCATCTAGTGGGAACGTGGGGGGTGAGGGGGCAAAGGCACTCCCTCACCCCCAGACCAATCATTGTCTGGGGGCAGGGAACCTAGAAATATCTTGGCCCCGCCCCTTCCGCTTGATGCCCCGCCCCTTCCGCTTGATGCCCCGCCCCTTCCACTTGATGTCCTGCCCCTTCCTGTGCAGCCCGGGGCCACTTCAAAAATGTAGATTCAGAAATTTTTGAAGTGGCCCCCGGCAAAAAATTATTTCCCACCCCTGTGTTACAACCTGTATACATGATTGTCAGTCAATATACCAGTGCCACAGAGTGTCGGATTAGACCTTGTACATATTTAATATGGCTCTTAAGATATGTGAGTATTCTGAAAAGTGAATCTACAGTGAGCACATACTGTGTTTCTTTCCATAGGATGCATCTACACTGCACCGTTATTTCGAGATAACTAGCGATATTTCAAAATAACAATGTGAGCATCTACACAACCATTCCGTTATTTTGAAATAATTTTGAAATAATGGATGGCTTATTTTGAAATCTGTAAACCTCATTCCACAAGGAATGACGCCTATTCTGAAATGGCTATTTTGAAATAAGGTGTGTGTAGACGCTCCGCTGCTGCTGTTTTGAAATAGCCCCTCACCAGGGCCATTCTAAGTTATTCCTCCCCCGGTGCCTCTTGGGGCTCTAAATCGAGATGTCTACATTACGGAAACCTGCCTTGGACTAATTTTGTGGCTTCCCTGCAGTGTAGACGTTCTATTTTGAAATAAGCTATGTCGGAATAACTATTCCAGAATAGTTTATTTTGAAATAAGTGTGCAGTGTAGACGTACTTATAGTGTGTGATCCAATGCCCAATGAAGGCAGTGGAAATCTTACTTTATACTCTTGCTGACTGTTCTGTGGATAATTATAAATCTCTAGTCCCTAGAGTCTGGTGCAGCAGTGCCATTAAAAAAATCATAGAAAAAAGTGTCAATTTTCCATCAACTGTCTCTTCTGCAGTATTGTTCCGACTGAATCCCTTATGCCAATAGCACCCAAGAGCAATGACACTGCAGTAAGGAATCCTCCGATAAGCGGTAATGTTTGGGCCATTCCTGTTAGTCGCCGGCACATTATTTGATAACAGATGCTTTGAAATAGTTTGATTTAAACATGACTAATGGGACAATACAACTGTGGCCAGTGCATTATGAAGGGGATTGGATCAGCTCAATGTACTGATGAAAGATGGAGCGTTGTAAGCAGACTGCATATTTCCGAGGAGAGGGATCTTACACAGACTCTTGCTTTACTCTTCCCAGGGCAGCAAGTGCTGCTGCTATAAAAACTACTGACAAGAACTGCAATGAGGCAGCCAGTGCTCTCATTTCTATCCTACTGTGGCTCTCTTAGCATGCAAACCCCAGCTGCTGGGCTTTTTTCTTATTTGTACATCCTAGGGATTTTAAATTTTGATTAATCAGCTAAGCGAGTAGTCGATTGAATTTCCATCAACTACATGATTAGTCAATAAGGGAAGGTGGGGGTGCTAGCCCCACTGCACCTCTGCCTTTTAAATGTAGTCAGAGTGGTGAGCAGCTCTTACTACATTTAAAAGCAGAGGCGCAGCGGGGAACCTGGGGTGGGCAGGGACTCGAGCAGTCGCTGGGTCCCAATTCCTGGGCCTCTAGGCAGACTGCTTGGGTGGACTTTTCTGAGCGGCATGCAGGGGTGGGGCAAGCCGGGGAGTCTGCCTGAGGCTCCCTGCTGTGCCTGCAGTCCAGATCTGGCCCACAGAGGGTGTTTTGCCCAGGCCTGATCTAAGATTATGTATGCCCAGGTGAAACAGAGCTCCCACTGGCTGATGTCCTGAAATGCCACCTTGCTCAGTGTCTGACCATGAGGGTAAGAGTTAGTTAGTCTCACTATGCAGCCCTACAGCCTGAGCTGCTTGTGAGATGCCTTGTATCTCGGGCAAGAGGTAACTTTGGAGAAACAAACTGACCCATCTTCAGTACACTTCTCAGAGGCTGTTTTATATTCATGGTATTTCGATTGCTTTGGGCTCTGTTGTCTTCAGTACAGGAAGGGTGCTGGGGTTCCCCTGCTTCCCAGCATTGATCTGTAATTAAATATAAATGCCACACTTCACTTGCAGGCAACCAAAGGCCTTTTCAGACCACACTGCGGGTTAGGCATGACCTTCAGATAAAGAAGTGTGTGTGGAAAAACAGAGACATTCTCTGCACTTTATCATCATACTAAGTAATAGCTCTGCCAAGTATGGTAAATACAATGTTTGAGGCCCGAAAGGCCACAGAGCGTGCGTTTTAATACTTGCTAAGATGAAATTTGCATCTGGTGTGGGTTAGATTCCTCATAGGGAACCTCTAGAGTGATTATTCTCTGCTCTCATTGCACTTTGAGTGCATTTTTCATCAGATCTGCTCATATCTAGACATGCCATTACCAGTGGTGAACCTGCTCAGCATTAGACTTATTATTAAATAGCAAATCAATCCTCCTATGCAGAGTGCAATCCATTTATTGCCAGTCATTACTCAAGGCTGAGGAAGTCATAAACAAATGAGTGTGCTGGAAGCATTTAACATTTCACACCCACCATACCAATCCAGACCCTTCCCCTTACACCAGGCACTGTTTGTGGATTGATCCTACTCTCAATCATTGGGGCTTGGTGGTTCTTTAGACTGGATCCTGCAGGTGCAGGTTTACCCCTGCAGTCTCTGGAGCTCTGTGCAGGTGCAGACAATTGCAAGAGGACTAGGGGTAAATAGAACTTTCTTGTTTCTTATTTCTGGAGGGAAGCAGCAGGTGTTAGTGATCAAATAATAGTATTTGGGACTCCCTAGTTACTTACTCTTCCTGCTTCTGCTGTTGACTTGCCGTAAGGAAGGCACTCACAGTCTGATTTTCAGTCTGGTGAACACCCACAAAGCCATTTGAAAACTACTAGATCTGCAGGCATCTAGCATATTTAGGGTTGCCAGCAAGAGTGCCTGAACCCCACCCATGCTCCACCTCTTCCCTTCAGGACCCACCCCTGTTCACTCCTCTTCCTGCCATCAATCTCTGCTTTTCTCCCATCCCTCCTCTGCTCAAGTCAGCAGGAATTTACCTGCAGAGCCAGGGCTAGGAGCTGCAGTGACCCATCCCAGGCAGAAAGCAGCCTGGCTAGTAAGGGCTGCTGTAGATGAAGACCCAGCTACTCACTGCCCATTTTATCTGTACTTAGGGTGTCCGGTCAGTAGATCTGACCAGACACTGTTGAGTCCCCTTTTTAACCAGATTTTTCAATTGAAAACCAGACACCTGGCAACCCTAAATTGGAAAGACAGTTCCTCTGCATCTCTTTCATTGTAGTAAGGCACACAGTGTTGCTGATTTCCTAATGTAGACATGTTGGGGTGTTTGATGCAGCACAGTTTGCCACTTCTTTCCTGCTGCCTCGCCTTGTTCATCACCTACCACTATTTCCACCCACCTGCCATTTGTTGGTGTTTATTTTTAGAACCTGCTTTTCAATTTGTTTAGGTTGTATTGCCTGGAAATAAAGCAGAGCCTGCACCTTGTAATATACAGGCACCTAGTTTCTCATTACCTTATTAGCACAGCGATCTAGGGACAGCCACGCAAGTAAAATAATACTCTGCCGTACTATAAACAAAGCCACTAGTAAGCCAGCTCATTGACAGTGCATCTGCCAATGCTGTCTGGCTAGTTTTCCTTCACTTCCCCTTTAAAGAACATTTTGAAACATAATTGCTCATTAAGAGCATTTATTAAATGTCCACCAGATATTTTAATTGTACTAGGAGCAAATGCTGCATAAACAAATGTATAATGTCTTCCTTAGCCTTAGCATTCCAACAGCTGTCACTGTCTGAGTGCACTCCAGCAAGCCTGATCTCTGGTCCCAGCAAAAGTAATGTACACAATGATGGCTGTGTGTGTGCTATTTTTAGCTAATATGATGGTCCTTACAGTATAAGTAGCAGTTAAATGTAGGGTTAAACGTCTATATTGTGGAGTTTTTCCAGGAAACCAGAGGTAAAAACTCCAGAAAAACTCCACCGTGTCCAAGAAATGCGTTTGCTCTTCCGCTTTTTTTTGTGGAAGAGCAACTGTGCTCTTTCGGGGAGCCCTGTATACCTCGTTCTACGAGAGAGAAGGGCTTTACCGAAAGAGGAGCCTTTTCCTCCATTTGGCCCTGTCTAGACGGGGCCAAATGGCAGAAAAGCAATCGGAAAAAGCTATGCAAATTGTGAAGCGCAATTTGCGTAGCTTTTTCCGAAAAAAACCTATAGGGTAGACCTAGCCTGAATCTTTTGTTCAAAGCACTTTTTATTCACTGTTGCTGCTAAGAAGTGAGTAAAACAGACATTTAAAATATTTCATCATAATTTATATAACTTTGTCCTGTGTTATTTAGCAACTCAGAAATGATTATTTTTTCAGTAGCTTTCTAAAATAACCAATTTTGTACCATAGTCTGGAACTGTCACATTTCTGCTTTTTATGAAGTTGATCTTCACCCATCATTTTGAAGCATTTCTTTGGAAGGGAATAAAAAGTGACTAAAAATTGGACCCAACAAATTGAGCTGTTAGGCAAGGTTTAATTAGTTTTTTTAATGGCTTTGTTTCTTAGTTTTACTGAAAAATCTAATAAATTAGCAACAAAAGTGCATCCACCCTGAATTCCTCGATGTTCAGATTTCACTGCCTACCTCTAACAAATAGTCTCTCCAGCCTGGCACTGAAATCTGTTTACTAGGCATATAGTTTGCCCTCTATCATTTGTCTGTAGAAGTTTGTTATTGTAGGGCTGATCATTGCATGCATGGATCCCAGCAGCTCTCCGTCCCCCTTCTGCATCTTTAGGAGATGAGTGACAGCTGTACGCCCCTTACAGTATACAGTATACAGTATAGGTTTCTGAGGAGCAGAGGCAGGTGCAGCCAACAAGACTGATCCTCTTTCCAAATCACCCTGCTGGTGCTGAGTGTAGCATGGTCCCCAGTGCTTCTGGAGCAAGACCCAGAACCACTGCATGGCCCATTAACAGGATGTAGCACAGGATAGTGACTTCTTCACTTATATCCAATCTACAGTCCAATCTGATCCCCTAATAAAAACCCATTGCTGCTCTGTGGGAAAGCTTACTGTCTGTCTGTCGCTTCACCTGCTTCTGCATTATAGTGGCATATGCTGCATGGATGGTTTACAGTCAATGCAGATGTTTGGGTGCTGGGAGAGCTAGATTCTAGTCCAAGCAATCCCATTAACTTCTTGTATGACTTTGGGCACATCACTTATCTCTCACAACTTCACCTTTCCCCTGTACAAAATAGGGACATTAATACTTTATTGCTCCTCAGGGAGGGGTGCAAAGTTCACATCTGTAGTATTACGTCCAATTCTGGGGGCCCTGTTACAGAAAGGATGTGGACACGTTGGAGAGAGTCCAGCAAAGGGAAACAAAAATGATTAGGTGACTGGAGCACATGACTTACAAGGAGAGGCTGGGGGATTCAGGCTTATTTAGTCTACAGAAGAGAAGAATGATGGGGGATTTGATAGCAGCCTTTAACTACCTGAAGAGGGGTTGCAAAGAGGATGGAGAGAGGATATTCACAGTGGTGACAGATGACAGAATGAGGAGTAATGGTCTCAAGTTGCAGTGGGAGAGGTCTAGGTTGGATATTAGGAAAAACGATATCACCAGGAGGGTGGTGAAGCACGGGAATGGGTTACCTAGGGAAGTGGTAGAATCTCCATCCCTAGAAGTTTTTAGGGCTCGGCTTGACAGAGCCCTGGCTGGGATGATTTATTGGGATTGGCTCTGTTTTTAGCAGCGGGCTGGACTTAGCAACCTCCTGAGGTGTCTTCCAACCGTGTGATTTTATGGTTCTAATGTACACAGTCATTTGAGATGGACGGAAGGTACCATATACTAGTACAGGCACTTTATTGTGCCTTCAGAGTTCAAGTCATCTAGGAAGAAAGTGTCTCTGCCTGATGAATGAAAACATGAAGGGTCAGATTCTCAACTAGTGTAGATCAGCATAACTCCATTGACTACAGTGGAGCTGCATCAATATACACTAACTGAAAATCTGGCCCCATATGCTCTTACTGGATGTCTTCTTTGTGACATAACTTCCGTGGGTAATAAGCAGGAGTAAGCTGTCAGAGAAGGGGTAAGTGGACGAAGCGGTACGGAACAGCTTGGTGTGTCTGGAATCCCAGTGACTGGGAATAAATAAACACAGATACCACATACAACGCTCACCATTTTTAAAAGTGGTCATTAGCCAACAGTTATCATACCGGGGCCCTTATAGGGAGAATGATATCTGAATAGGGCGTCCCAAGGCATCAGGGCCTTTACATTTTGCCTTGTGCTTAAAACACTTTTGTTTTCATGCACAAAGCACTTCTTCAACTCAGTTTCACTTCAGAGCTGTACCCAGGCTAGGTATCTAGCAGGGGGTACCTTAATTCTCTGATCTGAATCGCCACTTTGGGTTCAAAGCTATTGCTAGCGTCATTTAGTTTGGAGTGCCCGGGCTGTGCCACTCTTGGGAGTTACCACTTTTTTTTTTAAATCTCAGCTTGGGTCATGTTTGTTTTGAAGGATGCTTGTTCTCTGGGCTGGGAGCATGGATGCTGGTGGAACACAACACATCCTTTGTTATCCAGTCCTAACGGCCAGACCGTGCCAGAATATGAACTGCAAACCACTGCTGTTCTCATCTTCTCCCCAGGCTGATCCCATTAATTTATTGGCGTTGTAATTATATTAGTTGGTGAAGTGCTTTGGGACGCTTGGCATAAATAGTGCTTTACAAGTGTAATACGCTGCTGCTGCTGTTCAAAACGCTGCAAAAAAGGCACTTACGCCATAAATTAAATCAACGGACAACAGTGCCGTTACTGATCTCAGCCAGTATGTTGGATCGTTAGCATCTGAGACACATAAGCCTCTCCATTGTCTCTCATTGGAAGTAGCCATCGCTTTACATCTGAATTTGCCTCCCTATCACATGCACTTGCTGCCTTTCCACTTTTTCTTACTGTAATTAATTGGTACCTTTATCAGTACTGCTGATTCATAGGATTAAGGCTGTAGAGAATACGCTTTATGTTTCTGTCACTCCACCTAGCTGGTCCTTTGTCTCCTACCACTGATTTTCACACTTCATTGCATGCCACCCCATGTGCCTGGAACAATCCCCATCTCCGCCTTCTAACTCCCAGCAAAAAATACATACCTTTCTTACCCAGTGTTACTGCCCCACCTCAAAACTGGACCACCCAAGTCAGCTTCTGAATCTGGAAACAGTTTTTCCTACGTTTACAAGGCAAAATCTGAAGAGAGAGAGAGTCTTACCTATCAACTCTTTACTGCAACAGAGAAGCAGCCACTGCTTCTTTCATCCCATGAACAGCTGGCTTTGTCAACTTCCCTTTTGTGTGTTTGTTTCCCATTTATTTCAGTTTCCACTTTAAATAAAGTCAGACAGCTGAACTTTCTGGCCCCACTAGTGCATCATGAAACTCTGACTTGTGAAGACTATCTGAGCGCTGATTGCTATTCATATAAAATGGTCTTTTGAAAATGCTGAACATAGGCATGGGGCTTTCTAAATTGGATTATTATATACTAGGCAATAAGGTGCTTACAGAGCAACATGACAAACAACCTTCAAGTCTCTGTGACATACTAAAGCATGCTCCATTTTCATTACAGTGTCACAGCAAATAACAAAAAAACCCCACACACTCAAAAAACAAAACAGACATCATTTTAGGATGTATAAGCAGAAGTGTTGTCAGCAAGACTCAAGAAATAATTTTTGTACTCTACTCTGTGCTGATTAGGCCTCAACTCAAGTATTGTGTCCAGTACTGGGAGCCATATTTCAGGAAAGATGTTAACAAATTGGAGAAAGTACAGAAAAGAGAAAAAACATTATTAAAGGTCTAGAAAACATAGCTAATGAAGAAAGATTGAAAATATATGTGGGTTTAGTCTGGAAAAGAGAAGATTAAGGAGGGGTAAGATAACAATTTTCAAGTACATAAAAGATTGTTTAAAAGAGGAGGAAAATTGTTCTCTTAAGGACAGAACGACCCGCAATGGACTTAAATTGCAGTATGGGAGGTTAAGTTGAACATTAGGAAAAACTTCTAAATGTCAGGGTAGTTAAGCACTGGAATAAATTGCTTAGGCAGGTTGTGGAATCTTCATCACTGGATATTTTTAAGTGCAGATTAGACAAACACTTGTCAGAGATGGTCTAGATAATAGTTAGCTCTGCTGTGAGTGCAGGGGACTGGACTAGATGACCTCTCAAGTTCCTTCTAGTCCTGCCATTCTGCAGTTCTATGAATCTGTGATTATTGTCAAGCCGGGTGTTCAAGGTCATGTAATTGCTTTTCAAAATAATAGATTTTAGGTTTCTTCTTATTTACCAGGTAGTGTTTGAATCTTTAGGTGTCACAGTTTTTATCAGCAACCAAGAATTCAAGAAACTTCTTTTTTAAAAAATAAAAGGTTAAATTCTCATATTCTGGTAGGATTCCAGGAGCTGGGACTTAAAGAAAAACATAAAATATTGTAAGACTTACAATAAAATTGTGAGAGATGGCAACAGCAGCTAATCCAGAGCCCTTGAAATCCATGGGAGTGGCTCAAATGTGCGTTTCTATATATACAAATATCAGAGGGGTAGCCGTGTTAGTCTGTATATACAAAGGAGAGAGTTGTTGATACAAATGGCACTGCTTTGTTCAGTTACAATCTGTATGAGTGTGAAGGAAACTGTATGTATGTAATCAGCTGTTTGCACAGGTGCGTATGGACTTTGGAGGTGCCACTGAGGTTAAGGATGTTAAGGACTAGTCAACTAGTTGACTATCTGATAAGCATTTTCTTATCGGATAGCCTGTCAACTAGTCAATCCCCTCTCATCCCCCGGTGCTGCCTTTATGAGAGAGAGGCAGTAAAGGGGGAAGTTGGGGTACTTCAAAGCAGCAGCACCACACAGCTGAGCCAGGGATCAGCTGTGCTGCACTGCCACTTTGAAACTCCAAGGTGGTGTTTCAAAGGGGCAGCCACCATACAGCTGATCCGCGGCTCAGCTGTGCAGTGCTGCCCCTTTAAATTGCTGAAGCGTGGAGTCCAGCTAACCCTGGGTTCCATGCGGTATTTCCTCAGAACCCAGGGTCAGCTGGGGAAATGCTGCATGGAACTGGGGACTCCCCAGCTGATCCCAGGCTCCCTGCGGCATTTCAGCAGAGCCTGGGGTCAGCTGGAGAATCCCCAGATGATTCCAGGTTCTGCTAAAAAGCTGCACAGAACTGGGATCAGCTGGGGAGTCAGCTGACCTGGGCTCCATGGCTTTGAAATGCACAAGAGCCCACACTGGGGACTCTTGCACATTTCAGATCAGGCACCAGCGTGCTGCCTGGAGTCAGCGGGACTTCTCGCTGGCCCCAGGCTGCTCGTGGAGTTCCACATTCCTCCTTTGAAATGTGCAAGAGCCCTGCATTTTAACATCCCTAGCTGTGGTGACCCTTGGCAGTTTACGTGTTAAAAATTAGTGACTAATGTTTTTCCCACCCTTACTTACCCCCATGTAGCTTTCCAATAAAAGTTCAATGAAAAGATCTGCTTTGCCAGAAAACATTTTTTTGACCAACAATGTGCAGTTAGGCTCAGTTAGTTGTTTTAATAACAAACACCCAAATTATACTTACTCTAAAAACACTTTAAATGCGCTCCGAATCTTATAAATAAACATTGCAACACTCATAGTACTGCTCTGCCAAAGGCTGAACATAACTTGATGTGTTGTATCGCGTTAGTTTAATTGCTGTGTATCTTACATCTCTATTAGCATATGCTGCTATTGCTTGTCTGAATATAATTTTCATTTTTGTAAATTGATCTGCTTGTGGAAAGTGACAGACTAGCAAGTGGTGATTTGTTTCTTTGTTATAACTGCAGCATTTGCTCCCCACTCGAGCTTTAAGGAATGGAGCTTCACTACAGGCATGAGAGCAGCGAAGTACCATCGTTCCTGCCTCAATTTCCCCACCTATAGACCAACATGCAATTTTATGACTATTCAAAGCCACAGAAAGTGTACTAGTGGAACTGGGTACAGAACTCAGATCTCCAGCATCTTACTTCAAGCCATCAGCCACAAACCTTCTTTCCTTAGGCATGAAAACTGATGTCTTCCCATTAATCTATAGAACGAATGAGGCATAGTTCCTCTGCGACGATGGAGGTTTAACTCAGGGCAGAAATTAGGCCCTAATTTTTAAAATCTGGTGATAAATTTCTGTCCGATTGTCATACTTTATGAATCAACTTCCCAGACAATTCTCTCCCTGGCAAGAGTTTTTCCTTGGTAGTACTGATGGCTGAGGGGACTGGTTATAAGATATGGAGACTTTCACTCAAAGATCACATCTGTGAACTAAGTTCAGGTTGGTGATTGTCAAAAGCTATTATCAGATGGCAGCTTGGTGATCTGAAAAATGTCCTAGAAGTCTTAGCCTGTGCTTACTGAGCAACTGTCCAGAACTAAGAAACATCTTCTGTAATTGACATGAAGGGTATGTCCACACTGCACTTAGACACTTGTGTCTCAAACTAAGCAGAGGGCTGGACTCGATGACTTCCTGAGGGCTCTCCCAACCCTGTGACTCTATGATTCTAATGTACACAGTTGTTTGAGATGAGCTGGATGATTCTATGTTTGGGTTTGAGCTGCAGCCCAAGCTCTGAGACCCCTCCCACTTTGCAAGATCCCAGATCCCAGGATTTAGCCTGCGTCTGAGAATCTACAACACAATTAAAACACTCCCCTACACTGACACACCTGGTTTGGGCTGTAATTTGGGCTGGTTTGGTGTAATTGCAGTATAGACCTACCCTAAATGGAACCCCTATTAGCCATCCAAGCAGGCAGGTTAAGTCTTGGACAGTAAAACACGCCCTCATTCCTAAAAACACCCCCTCATTCCTAAAAACAGGCCTTAAATTCACCTGGAGATGTGCTCTGGTAAATATTTTCAAACCCATGGGAACCTGGTACCTCCCCTGAAGCAGAAGCTTTGAGCCCCATCAACCCCCCCACCTCGAGGGGGCTAAAATTTTGAGCCCCTGCACCCTCCCCAGTGAACTAAAGCCCCAAGAACCTCCACCCTGCCGCTGCCAGAGTCTTGAATGGGGAAGGCTCTGGGATATAATCTCTGATAATTTAAGCCCTGCCTAAATGTGCTCTTTAACAGAAGGATGACCTAGTGGTTAAGGCATTGGGCTAGGACACACAAGTCCTGGTTTTAATTCCTCTAGTTTCAATTCCTATGTGGCCCTGGGCAAGTCACTTAGTTTTTCTGTGCCTCAGTTTCCCCATCTGTGAAATGAGGTTAATAGCAGCACCTTATGTCACAGGGATGTCGTAAGGATAAATACATTATCAGACTAGAACAGTGTTTCCCAACCAGTGGTACGAATACCCTTGGGGGTACTTGAGAGAAGTTGGGGGGGGGTACGTCCACACAACTGAAATTTGGAGAAAACTGAATTTTTGTTTTAAGTTTTACAGCAGTTTATTATTTTTATGCTTTTTACACCCAAAATTTCATTGCCCACCCAGCTACGATTAAGTTGTTTAAACAAATGTGTTGCAATGGTAGAAAAATATTTTATGTGTCTGAAAACTGTAAGTATTGGGGGTACTTATAATTTTTTAAAGGGGTACTTTATAAAAAAAAAGTTGAGAAACACTGGACTAGAAGGTGCTCAGATACTATGGTAAGTTTTGAAGATGGATAGACAGAAATGAAGAACATGGCGGGGCCGGGGGGGGGGGAGCATGAGGCTCTTATTAGGTAAATCAGTAGACTATTTCATTCTCCCATAGCTGAGGAGCAATTGTCTTGTGGTCAATGCACTGGACTGGGAATCAGGAGAGTTGTATTCTATTCTTGGCTTGATTCATAGATTCCAAGGTCAGGAAGGAACATTCTGATGATTTAATCTGACCTCCTGTGTAACACAGTGCATAGCACTTCATCATAACAATTCCTAGAGCAGATCTTGTAGGAAAACATCCTGTCTTGATTTAAACATTGGCACTGATGGAGAATCCACCACGCTCCTTGGTACATTGCCCCAGTAGGTAATGTCGCTCGCTGTCAAAAAACGTACAGCTGATTTCCAGTCTGAATTTGTCTGGTTTGGCCGTTCTGTGCAAGACTGAGGAGCCCATTATTAAATATTTGTTCCCCATGAAGGTATGTGCAGACTGTAATCAAGTCACTCCTTAACTCTCTCTTTGTTAAGTTAAAGAGATTGCACTCCTGAGCTTGTCACTCTAAGGCCTGTTTTCTAACCCCTTCCTCATTCTTGCAGCTCTTTTCTGCAACTCTCTCCAATGTATCGACATTCTTCTTTGGACTATGGACTCCAGAATTGGGCTCACTGTTCCAACAGTGGCTGCACAAGTGCCGCATACAGAAGTAAAATAACCTCTCTGCTTCTGCTCAAGATTCCCCTCTTTATGCACCCCAGGATTGCATTAGTCATTTTGGCCACAAAGTTGCACTAGGTGCTTATGTTCAGCTAATTATCCACCACCATCACCCAAATCTTTTTCAGGGTCACTGTGTTGCATGCTAGAGTCTCCCATCCTGAAATCAGGGCCTACCTTCTTTATTCTGAGGTGATTACGTTTACATTTAGCTGTATTAAAACACATAGGAATGGCTTGCACCCAACTTTCCAAGAGATTCAGATTGTGCTGTGCTAGTGACTGGTCCTTTTCATTATTTCCCGCTCCCTCAATTTTTGTGTCATCTACAAACTTTGTCAGGGATGATTTTATCTTTTTTTCTGGGACATTAATAAAAATGGTAAGTAGCATAGGGCAAACAACTGATTCCTGCAGAACCCCACTGAAAATAGACCCACTTGATGTTGGTTGCCTTTTATTAGTGAGCTTTTAACCCATTTAATCTGTGCCATGTGAATTTTATATCATTCTAGATTTTTAATCAAAATGTCATGTGGGACGAAGTCAAAGTATAATACATCAACGCTATTCCCTTTATCAACCAAATTTGTAATCCAATAAAAAAAAGATATCAAGTTAGTTTGACAGGTTCAATTTTTCATAAACTTGGGGTGATTGCTATTAATTATATTACCCTCCTTTAATTCTTCATTAAACAAACCCTGGATTAGCCATTCCATTATCTTGCCTGGGATTGATGTCAGACTGGCAGGCCTATAATTGCCTGTGACATTCTGTTTACCCTTTTTAAATATTAGCCCAACTTTAGCTTTTTTTCCTGTCTTCTGGAACTTCCCCAGTGTGCTAAGACTTATTGAAAATCAACATTAGCAGTCCAGCAAGCTCCTTAGCCAGCTCTTTTTTAAAACTCTTAGGAACAAGTTCTCTGGTCCTGCTGATTTTTAAAAAATGACAATAGTGTCTGTTTAACATCCTAAAGCGATAATAGAATAGAAAGAGTGTGATCATTATCATCTGGGTTTGGCTCTTTCTCCCCCTCCCCCCAAAATACAGGCTTTCTTAATGAAAAGAAAATTGTATTCAGTGCAGCACTAACAGCACATGCTCATGGAGATGTAAGACACACCACAATTAAATTCAAGTTATACAATAAGATGACTAACATTCAACCCTTGGCTTCAGCAGAGCACTATTATAATTGTTGCAGTGTTTGTTTATAAAATATCAAGCCCAGTTTAAATGCTGTTGGATTAAATGTCATTTCGATGTTTTTTTATTAAAGCAATTGAACAAGTCTACATGCAAACATGGGAGGGAGAGATAGCTCAGTGGTTTGTGCATTGGCTTTCTAAACTCACAGTTGTGTGCTCAATCCTTGAGGGGGCCATCTGGGACAAATCTGTCAGGGATGGTACTTGGTCCTGCTGTGAGGGCAGGGGACTGGACTCAATGACTTCATAAGGTCCTTTCCAGCTCTTTGAGATAGGTATCTATCCTATTCTAAACATGATAGGTCAGAAAAAATATGTTCCATGCAGGTTTATTTGCCATTCACATGCTTTATGTGCAAGGATAGCCTGGTAACACTCCAAAAATCAAACCAGATGTGAAGTAGAAATTGGAAATTAAACTTTTAGAAGTTAAATAACTTTTGCTAAATACTGATTGATTAGTTTGAGGAAGTAGAATGGGCTTGGTGTTAAAAGGAAGGGCTCGGTATCATGAGAGAGAGGTTCTATTCCTCCATCTGTCTTTGAGTCAGATGTAACCAGAGTCAGGTAAATTAATCACATTGTGCCTCAGTTTTCCCCATCTGTTCAATCTGGATAATAATTTCACCTCACAGAGGTAGTATGGGGTCTTAATTAAAGGGACCATATCCAGTTGAAAACCATAAATCTGTTTGGCCTGTATCATCATTCAATCAGTTTCCTCTATGGTTAGTGTGGGTTTTTCATACCACAAAAGGGCAGAAAGAAACATAACAGTAGAAAAACATGACTGTAAAATAAGAGAAAATTGCAAGCTGACTCAAGAATAGCACAATAGTTTAATCTGAATATAGTTCACTTTTTAAAGTGATAAAATTCTAAGATGATTGAAGCCTCTTAGGGTGCGTCTATATTGCACCGTTATTTTGAGATAACTAGTGTTATTTCAAAATAACAATGTGAGCATCTACACAGCCATTTCGTTATTTCAAAATTATTTTGAAATAATGGATGGCTTATTCCAAAATCTGTAAACCTCATTCTACGAGGAATAACGCTTGTTCCGAAATTGCTATTTTGAAATAAGACGTGTGTAGATGCTCCACTGCTGCTATTTTGAAATAGCTGTTCACCAGGGCCACTCTCAGTTATTTCTCCCCAATGCCTCCTGGGGTTCTAAATCGAGATATCATGTCTACATTAGGGAAGCCTGCCTTGGATTAATTTAGAGACTTCCCTGCAGTGTAGATGTGTTATTTCAAAATAAGCTATTTTGGAAAAACTATTCCAGAATAGTTTATTTCAAAATAGCCGTGCAGTGTAGATGTACCGTAAGTGTTTATAACCTGTTTTGAGTAGGGTTGGTTGAAAAATAACTTGACTTTTGCAAAAAACAAACTGATGATTTTTTTTTCAACATATTTGAGACTCACCTGTTGTTCGTTTTGGGGCCATAACTCTTTTTTTTAAATTTGTATGAGTTCTAAATCTTTGTATTTTGAAACATTGTCTAAAACATTATCAAAATGACTTTTGAGATTTTTTTTATTTACCAGAAAATGGTTTCGGTTACCATTTCAATATCATTTTATGTTGTTAAGATTTTTTTAAAAATCAAAAGAAAGGCACACAGTTTCTAGTGAATTTTTTTGTTTGTTTTTAAAAATCACACCATTTTTTGGCAGGAAAAGTTTTTTGACCAACAAGAATTTTGCAACAGAAATCACTGTTGAAACACCGAATACTGTTGTCCTATCTTATTTCTTAAATAATACATCGGACATTTTGGAAAAAAAAGTAAAGTAAACAAAAATGGCTATTATTATTTATGGGTACATCTACACTTGCACCCTAGTTCGAACTAGGGATGCAAATGTAGGTGATCGAAATTGCTAATGAAGTGGGGATTTAAATATCCCACACTTCATTAGCATGATCTCGCCAGCGCGTTACTCCGCTCAACAGCTGTTTCGAAAGTGAAAGTGCGTGCCGGGACACATTAGTTCGAACCAAACCCCTTGGTTTGAACTAACGGTACTCCTCAACGGTACTTTCCATCTCTTAGAAAGCATGAGTGATGGACACTACCCAAGCTCAGCTTTATTTGCCGGTGTAAGCACTCAGCATCCTGCTGGCATACACCTTCGTAGTCTAATAAACTGAGGGTTTATTATACTAACTTTTTGGAAACGCCAAGCTCTGCTTCCTTCCTCCTTTAGCTCCCCAGGATCTGTTCTGTATAGTCTGCAAGAAAACTGATGATATGCCCTGCAGGCATATTTTGTCCAAAGCCAAACTCCCCTTCTCCCATACCCAGTTTCCTCTTTTGCACTCCTAGGACTTAAGGGATTGCTCTGGAAACCAGTGGAAGAATGGGATGGAAGAAAAGATGCATCATTTTCTCACGAGTGTAACATGTCTGGGTAAAAGTTAACTGGAAATATCTTGTGGGTAATGCAGCCAATTTGTAATTCTCTGCCCTGTAGCACACAGTATTTCACAGCTTCTGCCTCCTGAATTGTTTACAGGTTACCTGGTCCATATCCGGCTACACAAAGTGCCGTGTATGAAAGATTCCATTTCACATTTCTGAATCATCCTGTGGTTTCCATGTCGTTGATCTGGGCTCTCAGTATCTCGCAGCATCAGAATGACAATTCATTCCAGGCTATTACTGAACACACATGAGATGGTGGGGATTGGCTTGGTAATGGGTCTGGAACTTTTCACCTCATGGTCGCTGGCTCAAATCCAGGCCCACACGAGTAACAGCTGATAGGAGTCAGGACCTGAGGCCTTCTTGATGATGTGTGTGATGAGTGGGTCGTTTCAGTCCAATTCCTGGTTTCCCAGTGTAGAGGTTTGTTTGCTGCGTAGCGGCAGTGACACTTGTTGGCAGTTAAGAAGCATATTAAGCCCTGTTCTAACCCAGTGCAATGTCCACTGACTTTAATGGGAGTCACGGCCACTTACCCTGCAGCTGACCACGGTCTGTGCTCTCCAGGGCTGTCTGACAGCAGCATTGTCCAGTGGACATCAGGAAGTGCAAAGACCAGTTCCAGTCCCACCTCTGTCACTGACTCACTCTGTGGCTTTGGACAAATTGCTTAGCTTAAAATTTTCAAAAAGTGTCTAAGTTCCATTTTCAAAAGTGACTTAGGCCCAGATCCTTCACGTTATTTTGATGCCTAACTCATTGATTTCAATTGGAGTTAGGCACCTAAATGCCTTAGAGGATATGGATCATGGAAGCATAAGTACCATAAACTTTCAGTGTTAGATCCTAAGTGTCTAAGCTACTTTTGAAAATGTGAATCGGGCTCCTAAATCACTTAGCTACACTTCATCTCCGTGTGGCTCAGTGTTACACTGGGGCAACAACATTCTCTTTCCGAAGTTCCTTAAAATCTGTGGATGCAAAGCTCTCTAAGCATTATTTTATTATAGGACATTTCATCTAACCCCCTTTGTACTAATTACAGTAATACAGTTCTGGCCCATGCAAAATTTATAAGGGCTGAATTACACTTCTGAAAACACTAGAAATGTTCATGTAATGGCTCTCACTTTTGGATAGCACCCTCAGGCCTAGCATCCCATTCCATAAAAGGATGTGGATGCTTTAATCTTTGATAATGAGAATGAAAATTAGTGTCAACATTTTTTTCTTTTTCATGGGGCCACTGTGTGTTTTTGGTAACTTTATTATCAGAAAGCAATAACAAGCAACTGGTGTGTTGTTATTTTTTAGTCTGGGAATCTGCTTGCTAGCTGCTTCCCTCTGCATATTTTAAAATTAAATATTTTGGGTTGCTGTTCCCTTTTCAGGTCCTGCCACAATACAAGCTGGCTGGAGCAAGACTGAGCTCCAGCCTGCTTCTAATCATCCTGAGGATTAGAGCTTGGATGAGTCCAGACTAAATTGTTGTTAACTAGTTTCATTGTTTGGGTACTGACAACCCCAGAAACCTTGTGGAGCTATGGAAGTTTCTTGAAGAAAAATATTGTTGCTCTTGCTTCTGAATTATACTAGACCATTAAAAGAGGTTTGAGCATAAGATGAACAGTCATACTTGAAAGATTTACTATTAGATAACTCTGTGTTTCAATACATATGTCCATGAGAAGAGGAGAAGACTGGGGTGCGTCTACCGTAGCTCAATACGCAAATTGTGTATCTTGTTTTGATCTTATTTTGAAAGCTTATTCAGCTATTTGGCATCTATGCAGCGCCAAATTTCAAAATAACCCATTATTCCAAAACGTCCCTTACTCCCCGTGGAATGAAGTTTACAGGGATGTCAGAATAGCAAGCCCATTATATTTCAAAAGAACGGGCTTGCTGTGAAGATGCGGGATGGCTATTTCGGGATACTCCGATATCCTGAAGTAGCGTTGCAGCATAGACGTACCCTAGTGATTTCAGCATTGGGATAAAGGGTCTTGAATGCTGGCTTTATTCTTGGCTCTGCTGCTAACTCAGGAGATGATGCTGGGCAAGTTACTAGGCCTCTCTTTGTCTGCCTGTGGAGATAACGCTTTCCTACTTCTCAGGGTATTGCAAAGCTTATTTAATTGATAGTGTGCAGTGCTTTGAGATGTTTGGATTAAAGAGAATACATAAATGAAAACTCTTCTTGCTATTTATGTGAGGGAATTTATATACCATTCCCTATGATCCCTGCTGATTGATAGGTCTGACTGGGAAATGGGAAGGAACACTGACCTTCAGAACAAATTATTTCCCACTGCTTTCTGCGTGTCCCACCTTTCTAACTTACTGCTATCCCCATAATGTTGTGCTCCTAGAGATATGAATTCATGGTTTCTAATTCTACAACACCCCAATATCAAGGCACCCAAAACGAGTGGCCAACAGAATCAGTGAGAATATATAACAGCAGGTTTGAAGACAATATGAAGGGGTTTCCAAGGTCTTTTATATCCTCTGCCATGTGGAAGGAAATCCATTGTTTTCACTGTGGAAAATTACAGCAGCAAGATGGAGTTTGCAGTCACATGGGCAAATCACCTGTCTTAGTGACTTGCAGTCACATGGGCAAGTCACTCCGTACTTTGCAGGTGGAAGCCATTGCCCACAGGCTAGTCTGCACATTCCCCAGGAAGGCTCATCAGACGTGGACAGGCATTTCCCAAGATCCATTGTGAGTCAATTACTTCTCAATGGGCCATCAAACTTACGTAGTCCCTTCAAAATATGCAGGCCAAATGCTTCACTGGTGCTACTCAGAATCAAAGCTATTGAAATACAAGTACATAGCCAATACTCATAACTTCACATACAAAAATAGTACATGCATACAAATAACATGATCATAACCAGCAAATCACAAGCTTTTCATAGACGCCTTGCTTGACCCACTTTGTACAAGATTTGTTGCAAATATATAACAGCAGTTGCAACAGTGATCTAGATGGTCATATTTTAATCAGAAACACCATACTCATCTTGATACCTGGCCTGTGCCCAGACCATGTCTTTGGGCCCTGTGCAGAGCGGAGAGGATTTGGGCCATTGTGAGTTAGTATTTGCACTGAAATGTCAGCTGGGCAGACTGAATCTCACCTTTCTGCGAAACTTTGTTACTGTACATGAAACAAATCACTTTTCAATTAGAGGCTTCCACTGTCTCTTGCTGTTTCTTTATCACAAAAGCTCTGCTTTCCCACTGGGAACAGAAGACTGTGCCGCCAGGGTGTGGTTCAGTATGTAAGTGGAGGGAGGCTGTGTCAAGAGAGGATGGCTTTCAGTCAAAGAACGGCTTGGCTTGTGTTGCAGGGAGATGCGTGAGGGATAATACTTTGGGGCTTTTCTAATTGAAGTAGCTACCTCACAGAGGGCGAAGTCCATTGGACTGGCACATTCCTGTGCTAGAACAAGCCTGAGCAGACACTTGCATGGTGAGTGATGTCCTGAGACAAGTTTATGTTTCTATGAAGGAGCGATGCACTATTTTCATTCTGAGCTTGTCTGGGTTTGGAATGGCATTTGTGTTCAGAGCCAGTGAGGGCTGAGGTTCAGAACTTGGGCTATTCTGAAAAGATTTCTGGTCAGGAGCGATGGAACAGTGTGTACCGTGGGGGTGTTGAGAGTCCTTGAACCAAATTGTAACCCCTATATATGATGGAAACTGCTTCCAGTAAGGAGGTGCAGCAGCACCCAAATTCCATCACAAATACCAATAATCTCTTGAGATCAGCTGTCTAGTGAGATTTTAGCCGTCTTGGGCTGCAACCAATGAGAGTCCATAAAGTAGAGCCTTCTCTTTCACCCCACCTGGGTGAAAACTGAGGTGGGGGGGAGAATGGGTATGTCCCTGAAATGGTGGGTTTAAAGTTCTGATCCAGCTTCATCAAAATGTGGGGTCAATGCTGTAAAATGGGGAAAATCCATGTCCAAAGCAGTTGTACAAGGGACCAAGTCGGCTGGTGTTTTGGGCTGTTGCTACCTACATGACAACAGAGCTACATGCTGTATCAGCTGTTTTCGAACTGTGGCATGACACCCTTTTATTGGGGTTGCCGGGGCCAGCATTAGACTCATTGGGACCCATAGCTGAAGCCTGAGTACTTAAACCGGGGGCAGTGGGGCTTGGGCAGTGTATGGCTTCCCCCGCTCAGGGATGGGTAGTAATGCGGTGCAATGAAGTTTGAGAACCTCCGTGCTATATTATTCAGCATCACTATTTAGGTCTATCTCATCTAGCAAGAAAGTACATTGCCACCAGCAGCTCAGGAGCCTGCCCTGCTTATAAAACAGGGGGTGACCACTCCTGAAAATGCCGCTTCTGTTGCCTATGCACGGCCAGTGATGCTGTAGTTGCTCTGCCTGGGACTTTGCCTGCGCTGGCTCCCCACACGCCAGCGTTCCTGGTTGCACGAGCACTCCAGCTGCTCCTTTCAGTCTGCTCAACAGCATGACTGGAGCAACCTCCTTTGGGACTGCTCCATCTCCCTGCAGAGATCAGCAACAGCTTCTGTGCCCCCAGGGGAGGCAAGTCTGACACACGCTGGAGCCTTTGGCTGAGAAATGCTCCGAGGGGACATGCCGAACTAGGAAAGAACTGGCCCCCGAGGGCCTGTCTTCTCCTGACTCTCCTGGCGGGTGGCTTTCTGCCTTCTTGCAGGGTCCCCCTTCTGTCTCCTGACCGGGGAATTATTGGGGAGGAAGGAATGGAAGACACAGAGTCTCACACACTGCTGTGTTAAGGGGCCAGGCTGAGTATGCCTGCCCTGCTTCTCTCTTCTGCTCTGGGCTTTGCCCTCTGCAGCCATGCCTACAGCAGGGAAATCAGTCACACACACAGCTTTTGGCTCTCCACCCCCATCTCCTCCCCATGTTGGCCCTTAGCACTCGAGGACAGAATCACTTCCCTGTTTATTTAAACCGTCCCAGCAGCAGTATAGGATGAAGAGACTACGGCAGGGTTTGGAGACCACAAGGCAAACATGGCCATCTAGGTGTGCTCTGCCATTTCACAAAGTGCCAGGCCACTTGGCCCTGGAGACAGGACCATGCTGGGCCTTCTGAGCGTGAAATGGGCCATCTCTCTGATCATGCTCTTCCATAGCATTTTTCATCCGTTGTCTGCAAGCTCTTTGCCCTGGAGACAGCACTGTTCTTGCCATTGGACACATGGGGAATCTGAGGCATGGAGCCGTGAAATGACCCTGCAGAGGTGGGAATCAAATCAAGCTCTCTTGGCTAGTCCTGTTATAGGATCCTAATCAGAACGATGCCAAAGAAATCAACCTTTGTTCAAACCCAGTCACTCTTCAGAGCAGAGGTGGGGAAGCTTTTGGGGGTCAGGGGGCCGCTGACCCACAGAAAAATCAGTTGGGAACTGCACAGAAGTGAGAAGCAAAACAAAAACAACAACAAAAATCCTCACTGGCATGTCCCACGACTGAGAAGGAGAAAAATACTCCCCACATTCCACTCACACATGAGAGCCTAGTGAGGCCTGGGCCAATGTTCCCTCTTAATTTTTTCCATCCATGTGTGGAATAAATTTTGTCATGTGCACTGAGGCATATGCAGATGTGCACTATCAATAGAAACATATGCTGGCAGCTGTGAGTACTGTCGGCACTCTGCCAATCAGCTGGGCAGCACCCGAATCTTTCCTGGGTGGCCATCCAAGTGCTCATCTTAGAGGGAACACTGGCCCAGGCTAGTAGATTTTGGGTTCTCCAGCCCTGTGGGCTCTTTGATACTAGGGGGGGAACCCTGAGCCTGGGGGGCCGAATCCAGGCAAGCAGTGGGCCACATCCAGCCCATAGACCTTAGGTTCCCTGCCGCTGCTTTAAAGGATCAGTGCTATCTTGGAGACACTACCGAACAAAAATTAAATCCCTGCTCTAAGTGAAAAACTGCACTCAGCCTGAGTTGCAAGCAGCACCCCTGTAGTATAAGATAAATGCAGAAAATGTCTGTAAAAGCCCCCGATTCTCATATTTTCCTCACATCAAAACAGTGCTATTTCTGGAAAGCATTTCCCACTAGAGTCACTGTGAAACGCTTGACAACAGCTCCTGCTCAGGGGTTACCTTGCAGGAGAAAAATCTAGTCCTCAAAGGGAAATGGTGAGAAGCGAAATGTGGAAGCTTCTTCACTAAGAAAAGGAAAAACACCCTCCAGTATTGTACAGCAATCACCCCAAATGCTACAGATAAACTGTCATGGTTTGGACCACTTTTCACATAGGCTTAGATTCAGGGTGTCCTAGATGTCCCAATGCAAGGGGCTTTGTCTTCTATAGGAGCCTCTTACCCAGGGGTGGGCAAAAGGGCCTCCGTGAGCTTGATCCGGCCTGCCAAGCAGGTTGATCCAGCCCACTGAGGCCCTGCTGCTCCCCCGCCTCCAGACCAATTAAGGGCTGGGGGCGGGGGAGCATGCAAACTTCCTCCCGCCCTGTGAACAGCACGCAGAGCTTTGAAACACCATGTGCTCCTCGCGGGGCGGGAGGAGACGTCACGCGCTCCCCGTGCCCCCACCCTGCGAGGCGCACACAGCACTTCCAAGTGCCGTACGTTCACGCAGAGCGGGAGCAGAGCGAGCGGAAGCTTCGCACGCTACCCCGCCCCCAGGCCAATCAGGGTCTGGGGGCCGGGGAGCTGCATGAAGCTCCCTTCATCTTGTCCCGGCCCTACAAGGAGTGCGCGGCACTTCAAAGTGCCACGTGCTGCTCACAGGGCAGGAGGCTTCCTGCGCTTCCCCCGCCCCCTGGCCAAGCAGGTGCCTAATGGGTGCCTAGTGGGAAGGTGGGGGGCAAAGGGGCTCCCCCACCTCCAGAACATTATGGTCTGGGGGTGGAGAAGCCCAGAAGCATTCTGGCCCCGCCCCTTCTGAATTAGGCCCCGCCCCTTCCGGCCAGGCCTGAGTCCACTTCAAAAAATTTTTAAGTGGTCCCCGGCCAAAAAAGATTGCCCACCCCTGCTCTTACCGCTTGCTTCTCCTCTTCCTCTCCAATTTTTCACACTTGCTACCTGGTCACCCTAGCTTAGATCTGTCCTGTATAGAGTCTGCACTGATTTTAACTGTTTCGCTTAGGGGCGTGATTTTATATGGTCTTGTTATACCATTACAGCCCCCAGGGTGGGTACAGTTATACTGGTGTAAAGCCAACAGCCTGGATCATCAGCAGGTGGGATTGAACCTGGGACTTTAGGGGCAAAAGAAATGAGCCTCTCCTGCATGAGCTAAAAGCCCGCTAGGTCTTAACTACGGCTGTGAAGCAAATGCCACTCTCCCTTTTTCAGTGGTGTCAGGGCTGCTGGGTTATGCTGGCATAAGGGTGTCTTTCCCCCTTATAATTGATCCCCCTCTATGTACAGGAACAGCTAGGTTGGTCTAAGACCTGCAGCCACACTTGCATGCTTGGACCTTTTATACCGGTGGTACAACAACAGTGTGCAGACAAGCCTTTTGACAGGATATAGCCCCACGATGCTGCATCTTTCAATCAGACGGGTGCCGATTTCTCAGCAAACTCAGGGCCTCTTGACTGTAGGATTTCTTTGAGTTTTTCTTATGCTCTTTGATTTGTTCCCTCCTCTTCCTTTTCCTTAGGAATATTTTCCCCAACTCAGCATAGCTCCTTCCTGCTGCTAGCATAATTCAAGACATAACTTTGCCTTGACAGCATATGCCGGAAAGGAAATTGAAAGATTAACAAGTCCAGGCTGCTTCTCCCCACCCCCTTCTCCTGATGATGATTATTATTTAAAGGTATGCGTGGATTAGGCATGGTAGGGAAATCCACTCACACCCCTGCCAATACTGCCTATCTTTCATCTCATTTTCCAGGTTTGGTATTAGTCATAAACCCAGATGCTAGAAGGCAGAACTCAGCAAATGAATATACTTGCATGTTGCTTGCAAGGGTTCATATGTTTCACATGACCCAGCGTCAGTGGCTGATCCTTTCCCCACTTCCCTCCCCCCCCCCGCTTTTGCCCTCTCTCACACATACACACACAGAGCCAGCTTCCTTTCATTCAAAGTGTGTTTTCACCGGCACGTGAGCTATTGATGGGAAAAGCTCGAGAAAGAAGCACAGCCTGCAGAAAGGGCTCTTGCTTTGCAGCGGCTCCCATGCTGTTCTGGGGGCATGTTCCGCATGTGTGAAATCTCCTTGCAAGCAGGTTTTGGTTTGGTGTGTGTGTTTTCTCCCCCACTCGCTCGCTAAGCTGCTGAGGATGGAGATTGCTGTGGTTTGCTCTGGATCGCCGCCAGTGTCTATCTAAGAGACCGTTAGCCGGGAGATGGGATGTGGTAGCATTGTGGAACTCCTTGCAGACACACACACAGAGGGGAGGGGAGAGGAGAGGAGAAAAGGGCTGTGCCTGATTCCTAGCAGACCACACAGAGGAGGAGGGACAGGGAAATGGATGCTGCTTGTTAGGCCAAAGGCCTGCTTAATCTGGATTTAATGGGATGCTTTTTTCTCTGGACAATCTGGTTGAAATCTGAAGTGCTGCTGCTGCCGCTGAGGTGAAAAAATAACAGAAAGGTAACGTGTGCCTTTGTTTTCAGATAGGGATTTCGGTGGGGCCAAGGTTTATGCTGCATATTTAAAATGCTGCGGGAAGAACAGCTCAAACTAGATCTTTTATCTCTTACAAACAAATCTCTATATAAGATACAAGGGCTCCCCCCCCCCCCCCGATTTTCAATGGAGAGACAGAAATGTGTGTGTGGGGGGGGGGGGGCTTTAAATGGATAAATGTGGTGTCCAAGAAGCAGAGGTGCTAGCAGTGTGAATTCATTGGGGGTGGGGAGTAAAGATTTGGGAGGTGGAGATGAGTGAATTCAGACAAATCTGGATGCATGCTTCCATTGACTGCTAAGATGGACTGTTCTTTCTACATTCCAAATGGCTGCAGCAAGTTAAATGCAGAGCTGGGGGGGGGGCTGCAAAAGCAAAGCCCCTGAAATATTTTTCACTTCAAACATGCTGCTGGTCCTAGATTGCAGCAGGAAAGTTGCTACATATAAAGTCTAGCAATGGCAAATAAATGGCCCTCTTTCTAATCTTTCTCTGAGGGCATAAATCTACATGCACTGCAAATGTAAGACTGCTTTTCCGGCTGCATTTTTAGCCTGTTTGCTGCTGGGGAAGAATTAGAAAAGTAGACTGGAGCATCTATGCAACATTTCCAGGAGAGACGATTCTAATAATAGCTCTGGCACTGGTTTAGTAATACACATCTAGCAATACATGCTAATGATCTAGCAGTACTTGCTCAGAGAGAACCCAGGTTGTGGGGAAATGTGAACCGCAGCCTTTAAAGCATCCTAAACAAAGTAAAAATAGCTGCACTTAAAATTTTGTAAAGTGGAAAGAGGAGTATTTTGTGTGTGTGCTCTGTATGGCACTTACTGGCTCACTATGGAGTTTATAGTTACAGCACACATGCATTTTCCTAAAGCTACAGAGCTCTATTCTGCTTTACCCTTGTGCCAGTTTTATACCAGAGTAAGTCCACTGATTTCAACTCACTTCTTCTGGATTTATACCCCTCTGATTTTGTGAACAGCTCTGAGAGTGTGTAGTGCAGGGAACTGGGAGCTCTGGTTTGTGTGACCATGCCGTTTTCCCTGCCGAAACCTGAATCCCTGGCACCGACAAGATCTTGATGGAGCTAAACTAGTAGATTGATTCTTTTTTGCTTTCTGGGGATGGCAGAGGGCCCACAAGGAAGGCTGTTGCGTGAATAGCTGACTGCACACTGTTTGAACCCATTGCTTGTTGCTGACCCTGGCAACGTTATTATGCTTTGGCTCAGGATGGCTGCTCAGAGCTACTTGTTCTAACCTTTCTGGCACTAGTTGCCAGAAGCTTATTCTCTGCTGACAATGTGCAGCAAGTAATATTTTATACCAGATACCAAGAGATACAATGGAGCTCTGCTGATTTATACCAACTAAGAATCTGGCCCCAGTGTCGGAACTGTTTGGAATTTGTCCATTCTTACTAACCGGGGTCTGTCCATTCATCATCTTTTTTTAGTACCACTAAGACTTGGTGACCAAGTAATTCCACCAGCCGCTAGCAGTAGCTTGGTTTGGGATGTAACCTTTAGCAACAATATAATCATCCCATCTACAGTAGTGTATGGGAGTCTGCTGCTGCTTCCATTTAAATCTCCCCTTGACTTCTCTGGTGCAAGGCTAAAGCTGGACTGGTGGGTCTGGGATTGTAAATTGCCTTGTTCTATCAGGGGAAAAGATTTAGCAGCAGACAAGTCTGATCATTTTCTGCCATTGAACATGGAGTTTATTGAAACACAGCACATGAGGGGGGCACGGCAGCAGAAGTGTTTGGTGGCTAAATAACTGTTGCTTTTTCTGCAAATGAGGGACCAAGCAGGAGAGGAGGAAAATGGTAGAAACTGCTTGTTTCTTGAGGCATGTCTTCACGAACATTGCTGCAGCAGTAGCACTGCTGTAGTGCCTGAGTGAAGACACTACTACACCAATGGCAGAAGGTCTCTATCGGTGTAATTAAGCCATCTCCACAAGAAGCAGTAACGATGTTGATGGGAGAAGCTCTCCTATTGACTTAGCGCTGGTTAGACCTGGATTTTTTCCTACCCTGGAGTGATATAGTTATGCCAATATAAATGTGTACTGTAGACCTGACTTTAGTCTGCAAGGGAGGAGTCAACTACTTAACAGGAGCAAGGCTGACTGGATCTAGCTCTGGAAGAATATAAAATAAACCCTTGTGCTCTAAGTAAAATGCTTTTTAAAAAAAAGACACATGCTAGGAATGTGGTACCAGTGGCATTATGAAAACATAAGCTAGTGTAACCCACACACCTAGGCTACGTCTACACTACAAGCTTCTTGTGCAAAAAGCCTTTTGCGCAAAAACTTCTTGCGAAAGAGCACGTCCACACCTCAAAGCACATCACAAAAGCCATGTACTTTTGCACAAGAGAGCATCCACACTGCATGGACGCTCTTACACAAGAAAGTTCTGATGGCCGTTCACAGAATGGCCATCAGAGCACCTGTGTTTTTTCCCATAGCGGTTTCTTGCACAAGAAACCCCTCTGGAGCGTCCACACTTGCCTTTTTGCGCAAGAACTCTTGTGCAAAAGGGAGTTATGCCTCATAAAAGGAGGCTTACCTATGGTTGAAAGAACCCTCTGTTCTGCCGTTTTACTTTTGATTTCCTTGTGCAAAAGTGTATTTGAGGAATGGACACACCATGGGTTTTTGCGCAAAAACAGCTGTTTTGCGCAAAAACCTTTCAGTGTAGACGTGGCCCTAGTGTGGTTCACTGTCCCATGCATTGGCACTTAGCCCACTTAGAGTGAGAGCTAAGAACAAAGGAGCTCCACAGCCTAAGCTGAGGGCTTTATGGCTTATCCTGTAGTGGTGCCTATATTAAAACTCCAGAAGTCCCAGGTTCAAATGCAGCTGCTGATGGTTACACTAGGTGCAAGTGTGATCACTGGTTTAGTGAGGAAGTATTACCCTCACTTGAGTTGATAGGCATCCTCTAGTGCTCTCCTCTCCAGGCACTCTGAATTTATGGAGGGAGAGTGAAAATTTTCATCTACTGCATCCAGTGAGCTGGCTGTCAAGTCCTATGGGGCCTACTGGAATCAGTGAGAGGTAGGGAATGTTAAAATGCTTGTATTCAAGTAAACATGTAACTGCTGAAAATTTTGTTACATGGTTACACATTGCAGGGGAGGCGGCTCCCTAGGAGCCAGTGTGCGTGGGAAGCCGACTTTTAAGTTGGCTCCCGAAGTGCACTGGCTCCCACCTGTCCCCACCCCCCACCACCACCACCACACTGCTGCCTCTGATACACAGTTACACTTTCACATTCCTAGTGAGAGCCTGGCCATTGACTTCAGTGGCCTTAAGGTTAAGTCTTTACAGGTGGGTGTGACACATGAAACAGCACAGGTGTATATGTTCAGCATCTGCCATACAGACGGTACCTCCAAAATATTTTACAGACTTAAAGACTGCAAAAAAGGATGATGCTGTTGACTAGTATTTGTATAATACCAGGAGAGTTCTGGAGTCCTCAGTAACTGCAGCGGGGAGAGTAAAACCCAGGGCTATATAGACAGGAGAAAAAAGATACATTGAAACGAGATGGAAAGTCATTGCAGGGGAAGCAACAGCTATAGCAGGAGCTGCCCTGGAGAAGGCGATCGCACCAAGCAACCTGTGATGTGCGAAGAGGCCAGTGATAGCTGTGGAGAGGAAAGAGAACAAGGTCTATAAGGAGAGGGATGATGATGGAGGTGTCTTGGTTTTTATGATAGGGAAGTAAGAGTTAGAAGGATTCTGTATTCAGCAGCATCTCCTGAGGATGTTGCATGGCATGATGTTTTTCCCCAAGGTGTAAGGAGGGCTGGGCTGGATCAAATGTAGTTTGCAAGCCACGAGATGACACTTTGGTGCTTTGGGACCGTGTACATAACAACCTCCTGGTACGTACATTTGGCAAAGTAAGCACGCTAGCTGCTTAGCCCTCCCAACACCCCTTCCAAGCTAGGGAGGTGAGAATCAGCATTAACCACTGTACAGAGAGGGAAAGCAGTAGAAGAGAAATGATTCTCCGTGGCCTCATAGTGAGTTCAGGTGTCCCAGCCTCCTGGCATTGAGATCTATCCGCTAGAGACCACAACTGACAGCCAAGAGGCTCATCTCTCTGATTCACTGCTGAATAAGAGCTCCTGTTCGGTGGTTGGGGGCGTGAGGAGACTGTGTTTCCAAAAGCACAGTCTCATAGTGATGAACACACAAGGGGGTTGATTCTCTGACCCTCTGTTCCAAGCCACCTTTGCATTCTGGCTCCTTACGGGGCAGCTAGAGCCTGATGACTTGCTTCTTTGGCTACCACAGCCCCCGATAGACCATGCACCAAATGAGTCACAGGAGCATGGTGTTCTCTTGTCACGATCGTTTCTCTGCGCCATCCCCTATTCCATGGCTGGCATAGAGCAGTTTCAGCAGCATCCTGAAGTATCCCTGTACAAATAGTGTATTCCCATGGGGCGGTTCAGCTGGCATAAACTCCTGGAGCAACTTAAAACGCAAGAGAGAAATGAACCCTGGGTCTTGGCTAGGGATGTAGAATCCCATAATCAGTTAACCAGCTAAATGTTACATTTAACCAGATAACAGGTTAACTGGGATTCTGCAGGCAGGGGGCGTAACTGGGCTGGAGCAGCCTGGCTGGGCCACCAGTTACCAATAAGCTTCTCGGTTAACCGGTTAACTGCTGACATCCCTAGTCTTGGCCTCTTTTGGTGCTTAAAGACCCCAATGCACTTTTCATAAAACTGGGAATGTTCCAAATTCCATTTCAGGTAACTAGACACTTCCTCCTTTAAATTCCCAGTGCAGTTTTTGATTAGATACAGATTTCTTCTTTGCTGCTTGACCCCAAACTGTTGTGGAGTGTTGCCTCATGCTGGCCGCTGCGTTACACCCCAGAGGTGGCTGCCTTTTACATGTTGGGTGGTGAAGTGACCCATTAGTCCTTTACCTACTTCAGGGAGCTGTGCTATGACTTAATTAAGTGATGTTTGTAAAGACCATTGAAATCACCAAATGAAGAGCTTTATATAAAAGTGAAGTATTACTAGTAAAGTGCTTCACACCTAGTCTAGAAAGCAAACTGTAATATTTATAAAAAATAAAAACATGCTTCAGAACATTTTCCAACCCATTTTATCCCACGTAAATCTGTATGCACTGTGTTTACTGTCGGAGTGTGCGAGTGCTTTTAGACAATGAATGCTGTGCTGGCAAGTGTGCAAGGCTTTGATTCTGTTTTTAGATTTTTCCTCCTTAGAAGTTCAAAATCTCTCAATCAAAATAAATCCACTGTTTTAGTTTCCTAGCCACATGGGTTCCAGCATGGCTGTAGCCATACCACACACACTGAACTCTCATCCGTAGCCTTTGTTGGGCTGAAAGCATAATATAGTTGGGAACGGTTCTGCCAATAGCAGAGCAGCAAAACATCTGACCCTAATGCTGTTAGATTACATTTGCATAGCAGAAGTCTACTGTGGAAAACTGCCGTATCAAGCAAAAGGCTTTCAGAATCAGCACAAAATCCTATAGTCAAAAATCTCCACAACAGCAATTTCAATTAACCTACCTAAATCCGCAAACCAAACAACCACCCCCATCCTCTTTATTATCAGCATGTAGCCCTTTGGAATGTCACAGAGAATCTCTTCAGTTTTTGCCGTATTCATTTGTTACTGAAACTTTACTCTTGAAAGTGAGAGACTGTGGATCACACTGTTTTTTGAAGGTCTGTTTTGTCCTTGATGTATACATGAATGGTAACTCTTGTTAGCATTGCTAAAACTCTGTGTTGGGTTTCTCTAGGGTGCGTATCACCATGGTACCCGTCTGCCCTGTATGCTTTTGTATCCAGGGGGAGATTGGACCCCCTTCAATTCCACATGAAATATTTGCTGTAAAGGATGAAGGTGTCTTAGGGGATTTGTAATAAGATATGGTGCCTGGTTTATATACGCGCGCACACACTGTAATGATGAAGCAGGCTAGAGAAAAGCAGATTGTTACGGCTCCTCCCACAGCCTCTTGTGATGTTAAACTTGTGGGGGGTTTAAAAAAACCCCTCTGGAGAGGTTTAGATGCCATGGGAAATTCTATTGCCATGTAGGAAATGGTGACATGGCAACAGAAGGCTTCCACTAGACTCATGCAGTAAGATGGAATTGGAGAGGGGGGAGGGGAGATGTATACCTGAGTGAGGCCATGGAGATTTGGAGGCCAGCCAGAAGCATCTGGGAAGCATTAGAAAGTTCAGCCTGCGTCAAACATGCTGCATGAGAACAGGAGGAAACTCCTTGAAAGGGGCTCTCTTTTGTCTGAGATTCTGGGGCAGCCCCCTGCGCTGCCTTTCCCTGCTTAGGCATGGGCTAGATGAGTGCTGCAGAAGTTAAGCACTAGACACTTTCAAATAGTGTATAGTATTCTCCCCTTCCCATCCCAAACTCTCGTGTAATGTTTCTGTGCACCATGCTTGCCGCTCCTGTGCTTCACCAGATGCAACGGCTGCTCAGGACTGGAGCCTGTGTGGGAGCAGGTCCTCCCAGAGATGAGGAAAGTGAGGCGAAGGCAGGATCACCCCTCCCTGCCTGCACTCCCCAGCCATTAGTGTTTGTGTGTGTGCAGAGGAGCAGCACGTCCTGCACTTTGCCCTTGCCCATCTGGGAGTCATTGTGCCTCCCAGGAGTGCCTACTGGGGCAGGACAGCTCTACCTCAATCCCGGCTTAGAGCTGAGCCCCAGTGGCACAGTCCAGCCCACAGTACGGAGACAGGCCTAAACTAAACCTGCAAAGATCATGTAAGGCTGGGCTGGCAGGGACCTCAGGAGGTCATCTTGTCCAGCTCTCTGTGATGAGGAAAGACATCGACCATCCCTGACAGGTATTGTCCAGCCTGTTCTTAAAATCCACCCAGGCCACGGATCCTACAACTTCCCTTGGAAGCCTGTTCCAGAGCTTTATAGTTTGAAAGATTTTCCAAGTATCTAACCTAAATCTCCCTTGCGGCAGATTATGCCCAGTCCTCCTAGTTCTGCCTTCAGTCAATAAGGAGAACAGTTGATCACAGACCTCTAACACAGCTCTTTACATATGTGAAGACTGTTATCAGGTCTCCCCTCACTCAGTCTTCTTTTCATAAGATTAAGGACATGCCCCATGTTTAAAATCTTTCCTTATAAGTCAGGTTCTCTAAACACTTTTTGCCATTTTTGTTGCTCTCCACTGGACTCTCTCCAGTTTGTCCACATCTTTCTTAATATGTGGCACCAAGAATAGGAGACAGCACTCCAGCTGAGGCCTCACTAGTGCTGAGGAGAGCAGGAAAATTGCCTCCCAGGTCTTCCATTAAGCCATTTCTGTTCATACATCGCACAATGGGATTAGACTTCCTCGCAGCTACATCACACTGTTCACTCATATTCAATTTATAATCTACTAGAATCCCCAGATCTTTTCTGCAGTGCTACCACCTTGCCAGGTATTCCCCATTTCGTAGGTGTGCTTTTGATTTTTCCTTTCTAAGGTACGTCTTCACTGCGGTGCTATTTCCGGATACTTCCGGTATCCCAAAATAGTGTATTTGATTCCAGTGTAAGTGTCATCTGCAGATTTTATAAGCACACTCTCCACTCCATTATGTAAGACATTAAAAAAATATAGACTAACACTGTACCCAAGAGTGATCCCTGTGTGACCCTACTAGATACACCCTCCTAATTTGACAGCGAACCATTGCTAACTATGTTTGGGGAATGTTCTTTCAACCAGTTGTGCCCCCAGTTTATACTGATTTCATTTAAACCATAGCTCCCTCCTTTGCTTACAAGAATGTAGGCGGGACTGTGTCAAAAGCTTTATTAAAATAAGATAGATCACATCTGCTGCTTTTCCCCTATATACTAGCCAGTAAGTAGGAAATTAGTTTGGTTTAGCATGATTTGTTCTTGACAAATCTGTGCTGGCTATTGCTTAAAATCCTATTGTCTTTCAGAAAATTGATTGTTTAATCATTTTATTCCAATACCTTTCCAGGTCAAAGTTCCAATTTGCAGCCAAAGTTTGCAGGTTAGCCCTGTCTCTAATAACGTATGCAAGACTTTGACAGTATGTCCTCCATCCTGAAGTCCAATACACTCCTGTCTTTCTTTTAATGAGGTTTGATACGCAGATTTAGGGCAGTTGTGTATACATACCATCGCTGGTGCAGATCTATTGACTTCCAGGAAGCAGCATCCATTTATGCTAGCTGACAAGCTGGCCTTGTGAATTCGATATACGGTACAGTTACTGAAAGTCTGTGTTGAGCATAACTGAAACAGCCTACTCAGCTACTAAAAGCAACTACACCACTTCAGTGTGTGATTGTGTAGCATTACAGTTGGCATTTGCAATGCAAGCAGAAATGAGAGCACTGGTAGCATTTGCACTTTACATTTCTGTGTTAAGCTGGCTCTTGATCCAGTATCTTCCAAGACTCTGAAAGATACTTCCTGGCATTCTGTACACACGTCAGCTTCACACTAAGAAGTCACAAGCAGCTGAGCACACTTCTAAATGACTTTGGGGATCCCTCTATTAGCTGCAGTTGCAGTGAGCTCTAAGCAGAACAGATCTGTTAGTTCTATTGGCCTGTGCAATACATTCTGAAAGTAAGTGATGGAAGCACCATCACTTGACTCACCTTAATCCAGTCTGACAAAGCACTAGGAAAATGTACTGCTGGGAACTGTCTTGAGCTGGCAGGGGTGGAACAGATGTCCTGACAGGATGTATTCATGTATTTATTACTGGAAGATTTACTTGGCATTGATCAGGTCCTTAACTCAATTAAATCATTTAAATCATTGCTCTGGGGAAGGGCAGAGGATGAGGGGTTCCGTATGCAGGCTGCCCCAGCGAGAGAGGACTACCCCTGCTCTCTCTCACTGCAGCAGCTTGGGGCCAGGTGAGAAGCGCCTCTCCATGGCTGCTGCAGCTCCATTGGGCACAACCCAGGGCAGAGGTGCATGTCTTGCGGCGGGGGCGGATCTAGGTTCGTCTGCCCTCTGTGCTCCCCAGCCAGAGTAAGGAAAGCAGCAAACTGTGCACTTTTCCCTCCGTCCCTGACGAAGGGGAACAGCCTGCAATGTTCCCCTACACTTATGAGGTGTGTGTGCTTCAACCCCTCCATCCCTGAAGGGGTGGGAGGCTCAGGACTGGGTCAGTCATGGACGGCAGCAGTGTGCCCCCAGTCAGCGCCTTTCACCTGCCTGGTGGTTCTCTTTCTTTTCTGTATCGTTTTAGGAGAAGCAATCCCAGTCCAGGCACATCCCCTTTTCCTGGCTCAACCAAACCCTTACCTTGCTTTAAGTTATAAGAGAAAGCCGTACACCAAATGTGGCAGTCCTAGCTCTTACTGTTTTGGAGGAATTCTTGAACAGATAGATGACAGACAGACAGAGTCAAATAGATAGTTGATTTATTCCATTTCTGTAGCACTTGTCATTTAATAATTACATGAAAAGTACAGCTGTCGGACAGGAGCAACAAACACTTCCCAGATCTAACCATAAGAAAAGGCTGGATGGGCAGCAAGGCCCTGATCCAGCTAAGCACTTAAGCACATGTTTTGCTTTGCTTTGCAAGATGGACTTGAACAGGATTATAAAGTTAAGCATGTGCATAACTGCCTTGCTGAATGGAGGCCTGTATGGTAAGGAGCTATGCACATGGGAGGGAAGATGCATTTTCAGGCTCCCCACTCAAATGAAGAGAGTTTTGCAAACTGAGTGGCATTTGCACGGTCTAACCCTGTGATCAATGTTCCCTGTAAGCTGTGTGTTTGTGCGACCACTCAGGAAAGATTCAAATTTTTATTTCCACTTGTGGTGCACATTCACATATGCCGTGGTGCACGTAACATTTTATTCCACACATGGATGGAAAAGATTAGAGGGAACATTGTCTGTGACCAGTGAATTTTTGGCCATGTCTAGACTAAGAAAATAGATCATGATGGAAAACATGATAGCTGTTCATGGTCCAACCTGCCCCTCGAATCTAGACTAGCTAACCTGCCTTAAAGGGGCTAAACTCTCTCTATACTAGTGTTTGGAAATTGGTGTTGTTAAAATTTATTAACCCACACTGCCTATTTTCCTAGGTAGGGTCCATTTAAATGGTAGACAGGGGATATAATTGAAATTGAAAAACATAAGCATTAAAAATACCATGATTCTTTGAAACAATGTCAGATCCATGAAAGGAAGAAAGGGGACTGGAAGTCCAGATTTCCTTTGTTTTTCAAAAGGCTATAGACAAACATGTTATTTTCAAAGAGAAAAGCGATCTATGACATAAAACAACATACCAATCATTCTGGTGAGGAAACTGGCATGTCCAGGAAAGCAATCCTTTATCTCAGGATACTGTTGAAAGTAGGCCCTTGAGACTTTGGTATATTTCTCAAACATATACCACTAGTGTGAGCTGCTCCAGAAATCTGTTGGGTAGTATGCCGATTGGCTCAAAGTACAGTCTCAGACTCAGAATGCATTCTAACTGCACTGATTGTATACTAAGTTGTTTGAGTTTTAGAGGTGGCATGGTCGATCTTCATCTTTGAGGATCTCAGCTTTGTACTGTCCCTGGATATAAGGGTATAAGGAGACAGACAGACAAAGTTCACTTGGCCTGACTCAGCAAGGCGCTTCAGTCTTATGAAAAACGAAGGGGTGTAAGCACATGGCTTGTTGAATCTGGACCTTTACCTCCCTTAGTGTTTGTGGGGGGTTGAAGAAACAGTCTGTGCAGAAAATCACTTGGGGAATTTTTCGAAGATTTCTAAATGCTTTGAGAGCCACAGAGTGTGTCTACACTGGACTCAGGACAGTGCATGTAAGTATCGCCAAGTTAGCTTTGATCCAGCTAGGTGTTAGAAACAGCAGCTTCGCTGCTACAGTATGGAGTAGCTTCCCGAGCAGGTACCCATGAGGCCCAGCAGTAATGTACTCGAGCAGCTACCTCATCATGCCACTTGTGTTACCACAGCTACACTGCTATTGCTAGTGGGGTAGTTCAGGCAAACCTAATCTGCGGGTGCTCACAATTGTGGTAGAGACGCAGCCTGAGTCACATAGGCACTTTTGAAAATGGTTCCCTGCCTGCATTAGGAAGAAAAGGATCCAGTTGTAGGCCAAGAGTTCTTCTGGCAGCTGTCATAAGAACGGCCATACTGAGTCAGACCAAATATCCATCTAGCCCAGTATCCTGTCTGCTGACAGTGGCCAATGTCAGATGTCCCAGAGGGAGTGAACACAACAGGTAATCATTACATGATCCCTCTCCTGTCATCCATTTCCAGACAAACAGAGTCTAAAGACACCATTTCTACCCATCCTGGCTAATAGCCATTGATGGACCTAACCTCCCTGAATTTATCTAGCTCTTTTTTTGAACCCTGTTAAAGTCCTGGTCTTCACAACATCCTCTGTCAAGGAGTTCCACAGGTTGACAGTGTCAACTTAAAACAGTGAACTCAGCAGCTCCTAGGAAAGTATTGCTCCAATTGATAGGAGAGGTGTAGCGAGGAAGCGGTGGGTACAAAGGACATTTGCACCTTCAAGGCTAGGGAAGATGTTATTCCTGGTATTCAGGCTAAATTTGCCCATTGTTTACTTTCATTCCATTATGTCTATTTAACATCACATATAGCTCATAATTTCTCCCCTTGTGCTATTCCCATCCTTCAGATAGTCAAGTTATTCCCCTTAGGATATACATATTTTGTCCTTTTAATCTTTCCTCCCAAGAAGTCATCTCCTCTAACCCTAATTAACCACTTACTCATTTTTGTTATAGGTCTCTTAAATTCCTTCTTCTTTGTTACTATCTTCATGGCATTCACATTCACAGAAATGTTTGCAATATTCTGCAGTCCTGTCCCTTTACAATACTTCCTGGTATGCAGGGGTTGCCCTGTCCTGACAGGTGAAGTCCATTGAATAACACTAAAGTCTTGTTTATAGCATTACCACCACCCTGTCCCTCCTGCAGGAGAAGAGGATTTAAAGGGCCAGGACTCTGGTTTGAGCCTCACCGATATCAGTTTACTTCCCTGGTCTGGGATATAATGGTCTCAGTGTATGAAACACACCATTTCATTGTGATTTTTTTTCTTACCATTAAGAACTGATGTGAAAAGCTGCACAAAGAAAGCTGTCTGCGGTACCCAACAGCTGCATACACCCTACAAAACCCAGGAACAATGCTACTTATTTTTCTGTGCCATGCTACTGGTACCTTCCCTACTATTTACTTATATTCAGCGTTAGAGGATACTAGGAACGTTCTATGTTGTCATTTTTATGAGCCCATATCTAATTGTATGTCTCCTATCACCTGGGCATCTTCATCTGTTGTGGCACTTTGCAAATGTATGAAATTATGGATCTATGGCCAGAGCTTCAAACTTAAGGTTGTCATTAACTTGAACAGGGATGCTGTCATTGCTTGAGATCCTAGCCAGAAGAAGTAGGTTGTGCCCACGAAAGCTCATAATACCATCTACATGTTGTATCAGTCTTTAAGGTGGTACTAGACTATTCGTTGTTTTTTAAGTTTTTCTAGTTATAGACTAACTCGGCTACCCTCCTGAAGCTGCTACAGAAAGACTTTTAGAGGTGGCAAATGCTTGAGGAGAGGGCTTAGAGCAGGGGTGGACAATAATTTTTGACCAGAGAGGCCTCTTCGTAAATTTTTGAAGTGGCCGCAGGCCTCTCTGGAAGGAGCGGGGCCTCAGGCGGAAGGGGTGGGGCCAGGACACTTCTGTGCTTCCCCATCCCCCGACCCTGATTGGGTCTGGGGGTGAGGGTGCGCACAAAATCTTTGCCCCTGCCCCTCCAAGAAAGAACTGCCAGCTGTTCACAACAGCTGGCGGTTCCCTCTAGGCACCTGCGCCCCTGGCGGTGGGAAGAGGCTTTGCACGCTCTTCCCCTGCCCCTAGCTCAATCGGGTCCTGGGGGAGGAGGAGCACGCGACATCTCTCTCTCCCTGCCCCTGCCCTGCAAGGGAGCGCCACGCTTAGAATCAACCACCAACTGAGCATCAGGTGGTGGTTGACTTTAGGTGCGGACTCCTGCAGGGTGGGAGGAGACTTCTTCTCCCCCCACCCCAGGCCCTGATTGGGATTGACTGTAAGTGCCGTGTGCTCCCCCGTCCCTAGGCCCTGGTTGGCCTGGGGGCGGAGGAGAGCAGCAGGGCCTGCGCAGGCTGGATCAACCCACTTGGCGGACCTGTTTCGGCCCTCGGAGGACCTTTTACCCACCCCTGGCCTAGAGAAGGAAGATCATCAGCCTTCATAGTGAAGAACCAGAAGGCTTGCAATTAGCCTCTCCTAGCACAGACTCCTGAGTAACCTTCTCAGTAAGGAAGAACAGTGTGAATAGCTGTAAATCAAAGAGTAGCCCATGGAGTGCCCCTGGCTTTAGTGTCTTCTTACTCCAAAATGGGATTAGGGCTCTGTAGGACTTGCTGCTAAAGTATTATTTAGGTCACCAGTTCCTAATCATCATTAGCCTCTTCTACCAAAAGACCCTAGGTATTTTATAACAGTGGAACAAATATGAGAACAGTACTTTGGATTTCTGTATTGCTTTCTATCTGGGGATCTCAGAACAGTTTACAAACAGAGACACCATCATCTTAACCCCTGAGTGATAGAAGCATTTCTAGTTACTACACCCACCCTTGACGCCCCTGCCAATTTTTGTAGTTCTACAATCGCTTTTTCCTCTCTTTTGAAAATGTTTCTCCTCTCCCCTGGTGCTACATGAAAGACCTATGCAGACAACTGGGGCACGTGCCTGGCTAACAGACTGTGTAAAGGAAAGCAGTGAAGTTGCACAGAGGCCCTGATTCTGAAAAGCATGTAAACACATGCCTTGTTTTAAACACATGCCTAACGGCTTTCCCAGGGGAAGTTGAATAACTCTCAATCCTTTTCCTCCAGGCTTTCTTTTAATAAATCACATGCAAAGGATTCCAAACATCAACAAGTCACTCAGAACAATGGATCTCAGTGGCCTGGGATTTCTCTGGCTCCTTAGCCAGGTGGGAAGGAAAGGCCACTCTGTTCCCTAGGGTAGGCCTATGGGCAGCCACTTCCCTTCTACTTTTGTATCTTTACCCCAATCAGTCATGTGATAGTCAAGGGTCTGGGATAACCTTTGGCATGCTGGGGCTAGTTGAGCACCTGTCCAGCTTGTCACAGAAATACTTTCTTGAATCGGGCCAAAGCGCTGGTAAAAGCACAACTAGGGATGTAAAATCCCATGTAATTGGTTAACCAGTTAAAGGTGAAGTTTAACTGGTTAACCAATTAAGGGGGGGGGCTGAGCCACAGGCCCACCCCAGACAGGGGCTGCTCCTGACACCTGGGGTGTGTCTAGACTACATGGCTCTGTCGACGGAGCCATGTAAACTAGTTTATCCGACATAGTCAATGAAGTGGGGATTTAAATAATCCCCACTTCATTAAAATAAAAATGGCCACCTCGCTGTGCCGACGATCAGCTGATCCGGCACAGCACGGCAGTCTAGACGCGGGTCAGTTGGCTGGGGAAGCCTTTGTCGGCCGTTCCTGTAAACTTCATTTCACGAGGCATAAGGGAGCGGTCGACAAAGGCTTCCCTTGTTGACCGATCTGCGTTGAGACTGCCACGCTGTGCCGGATCAGCTGATTGTCGGCACAGCGCAGTGGCCATTTTTATTTTAATGATTATTTAAATCCCCGCTTCATTGACTAAGTCAGGTAAACTAATTTACATGGCTCCGTCGACGGAGCCATGTAGTCTAGACATACCCCCAGAGCAGCTCCTGCTTGTGAGGCTCCAGGTTCACCGTGGGCAGGGGCCTCTCCAGGAATCCAGAGCAGCCCCTGTCTATGGCAGGCCCTGCAGGACTGGAGCAGCCCCCTGCCCACTGCAGGCAAAAGGAGCTGTTCCAGCCTCCACCAGTTAACCAGAACCAGTAATCCTTACCCGTTAAGGGTGATGCTTACCAGTTAACTAGTTAACCGGTTAACCTTTCGCATCCCTAAGCACAATGTAAACCAAGGTATTTTTTCTCTCTAATCTCTTCCAGATCTAACAATTTAGGAGTCCCAGGACCACCAGTTAGTTAAAAGTTTTCAGACAGGAGCTTGGTATTTAAGCCAGTAGTATCTCTTCAATCAAGGCCCCGGTCTTTCCCTCCTCCTTCCTTCTATGGATCCGTCCAAACAATAGGCTCCTGTGACATAGTTTTTTGTGAATTCAGTACAGTAATTACCTCCTGTAAATGCAGCAAGCATCTAGGAAACATTCCAATAATATATATATTTTTTTGAGCCATGGAAGAATACATTGTATCCTCTTTGTTTCTGCAGTCAACTGCTAATGAAATGTGCCAGGGATATTTATAGAACTGACACTGTGGATAGCATTTGCATTTTGTGCCTTTGAGTTATTTAGTGTGGCAGGTTTCACCTACAGGATTTTTTTGTTTTGGAAGAGCCGCTGAAAAAGGATCATTTGCAGCTGTTTCTTTTTTTTTTTTTTTTTAAATAACATTATTTGTGTTGGATCCAAGAGTTCTGTGAGCGGTGCACACTCACGGTAATTTACTGGCAGGCTGAGCTGTGACTACAATGTAACTGTTCAGGTATGCCTCCAGAGTATGCTGGGGACAATCTAGAGGATTCTTGAAGTCAGTGTTTGGCGTTAGGAGTCCAAATGAATGGAGAAGAGTTGAGCTGCTAAAATGGTTCACATAGGAGCGCAAAACAGATGCCAGCCTCTCTGTGTACTTTCCTGAGAAATGCACTGTGTAAATATTTGGACAGCCATCACCAAAAGAGATGTAAAGCTTTATGTTGATGTCAAAAGTGGCTAGAAAAATCTTTCCTTTATGCAAAAGGTAAAGCTCTAAGAGAGTCAGTAACTAACTTTTAAGAGGAATTTACTTTCTGTTGTGATGAAATACTCTGGGATGAACAAATGTGTATGTAGCTCTCACATAGTACTTGTCATCCCTAGATCTCAAAGCACTTGGCAAACGAGGTCAGTATAGTTATCCCCATTCTACAAGTGGAAAAACTGAGGTAAAGATGTGAGGTGTCTTGTCTGTGGTCACCAACTGTACCAGCAATAGAGAGCCAGGAATTGAATCTAGTACTTTACCCTCTACATCACACTGCATTACAGGCAGTCCCTGGGTTACGTACAAGATAGGGACTATACGTTTGTTCTTAAGTTGAATTTGTATGTAAGTCGGAACTGGCTCCAGATTCAGCTGCTGCCAGTGAAACTGACCAGGGGCTGACTATAGGAAGCCGGAGGCAGAGTTGCTCTGCCCCCAGCTTCCTGGAATCAGCCTGATCAGTTTCAACAGCTGCTGAATCTGGAGCCTGGGACAGAACAGCTGGGGCGCTGCCCGGTAGGTTCCCACAGGACCAACCCAGCAGCACCCCAGCTGCTCTACCCGAGGCGTCCTGCAACAAAAGCCTGGTCTGCTGGGAGGGGGGGGTGCACTAGTTGTGCCTCCTCCCCCTCCAGCAGACCAGGGAGACACGAGCAAAGCCGCACAGGCGGAGGGTCCCCGCTGCCCATGCGGCTTTGCTCCTGTCTCCCTGGGGTGCTGGGGGACAGTCCCCCCAGCACACCAGGGAGACCCGAGCAAAGCCACACAGGCGGAGGGACCCCGCCGCCCGTGTGGCTTTGCTCCTTTGCCCCCGAGCAAAGCCGCACAGGCGACAGGATGCCACCTGTGCGGCTTTGCTCCTGTCCCCCTGGTCTGCTGGGGGGGGTCCAGCAAAGCCGCTGGACCCCCCCCCCCAGCAGACCAGGGACACCCGAGCAAAGCTGACGCCTGGGCGGCTTTGCTCGTTTGCCCGGGAGCAAAGCCGCCCAGGCAGTGGGATCCCCGCCGCCTGGGCGGCTTTGCTCCTGTCCCCCTGGTCTGCTGGGGGGGGGGGTCCAGCGGCTTTGCTGGACCCCCCCCCCCCCAGCAGACCAGGGAGACCGGGAGAAGCTTTTCTCGCCCCGGAGGACACAGGCGGCGACCCGCCGCCCGTGAGCTCCGGGGCGAGAAAAGCCCCGTTCGTAAGTGCGGATCCGACATAAGTCAGATCCGCGTAAGTTGGGGACTGCCTGTATATACGTATGGTGAAGAGAAACACAATCTCTTATGCTCAAATGTGTTTCTCTTAGGGATGCCAATGTGTAGTCGATAAACCTGGGCTTATCGGTTAAGCATGTCGGGGGAAGAGGGAGAGGGAGACAGTGCCCATAGGAGCTGGCTTAAAAGCCAGCTCCCCACAAACACCAGATCCGCTGCTCCCCTCCCCCTCACACTGCTGCCTGTGATAGGCATCAGCATGGAGGGTGAGGGGGGCAGGTTGGAGCTGATAACACACGGGGAGCTGGCTTTCAAACAGGCTCCCTGTGCGTGCTGGCTCTGCAGATCCATCTGCCCCCCATTTGCTGTGTTCTACAGAGGCAGCGAAAGGGGGCAGGCAGGAACCAGTGCTGCCTGGCCCCCGCCCCTCCACACTGCTGCCTCTATCAGAGGCAACAGCACATGGGGGGTCCAAGGGAGGCTGCTGCAAAGCAGCCTCTGTCCAGGGCAGCCCTGGCTTGCCATGGACAGAAGCTGGTCTGACAACAGCCCTGTCCGAGGAGGTCTGAGCTCCCCACAAACAGAGTCTGCTGCCGTGGACCAACCTCTGTCCATGAGGAGCTCGGACCCACTGCAGACAGGGGGCTGCTGCCACAGACTCAAGCAGACAGCCGATCTGCACAGGGAGCTGGTTTTTAAACTGGCTCCCTGGCACACCAGCTCTCGCCTTCCACCCTGCACTGTTGCCTCTGATAGAGAGGCTGCAGCATGGGGTGGCAGGGTGCTCCCCGGGAGTGGGGCTGGGAGCACATTGGCTGCTGTCCCTGCTTCTGGGGACTATCAAATAGTCATATAACTGCTAAGATTTCATGCTGTTGCACGACTGTTCAGTTACACAATAACTCACATCCCTAGTTTCTCTTCTCCATATAACACAGTGGTGCTCAACCTTTTCTAATTTGCGACCCTCGGGAAAATTCTGTTGAGCAAAAAAAAAAAAGGCGTGAAAATTTTTGTTGCACAAAAAACCAACAACGCCAGGAACATTTTGTTGCGGCCCCTTTAATTTAAAGCGCTGGTCCGCTCCCCTGCCAGTCCCTCCACCCCCACCGTGTGTACGTCGGGCATTGAGCCTGGAAAAGAAAATACCGGCCAGCCCGGATCAAAGCGCTGCGACCCCCCAGGAACGCGGGTTGGGCACCGCTGATATAACACATATACACTGCCTCCAATATAATAAAACACATAGAAACACACTGCCTATGTGACCCACAGTGGTAAATAGTTTGAAAACCACTGGTCTAGACCATCCCTGACAGGTGTTTATCTAACTTATTCTTAAAAACCTCTAATGATGGAAATTCCACAACGTTCCTGGGTAATTTGTTCCCGGGCTTAACTACTCTGACAGGAAGATTTTCCTAATGTCCAACCTAAATCTCCCTTGCTGCAATGTAAGCCCATTACTTCTCATCCTGTCCTCAATGAGTAATGAGAATGATTTATCACTCTCCTCTTTCTAACAACCTTTTATGTACTTGAAGACTGTTACCGTGTCCTCCTCTCAGTCTTCTCTTTTCCAGACTAAACAAATCCAGGTTTTTCACTCTTTCCTCGTAGGTCATGTTTCTAGACCTTTAATCTTTTTTTTTTTTTTTGCTCTCCTCTGGACTTTCTCCAGTGCATCCACATGTTTCCCTAGGTCTGGTGTCCAGAAGTGGACACAGTATTCCAGCTGAAATTTTATTTCTCAGGACTTACGTACAACATTCTTGCAAATGCATAGGCACTAAAAGCCCATATCCTTAAAATATTTCGGCTTCCAACATCCATTGGAAATTAGAAGCCTAAACACCTCAGAGGATCTGAGCCTAAAGCCCTGCCGCAAATTAACAAAATCCAAACAGACGCTCTCCCTGGCAAGCAGCAGGTACAGCTCTTGAGCTGAGTGTGAAAGTTAATAAATCCGACAGTGTTACAGTGACACTCTGGTGCATAATTTCCTGCCTAGCTCAAAACAAAGTCGAATGTTCAAAGTATTTATAAACAGTGATCCTTGTTTTCTGTGATAAAGCCCCCCAAATTCTCTGATAAAGTGATATAAGAATCTGTGTTTTTCCATGTTTAAAACAAAACGCTGAACTTTAATTTCTCAAACCACAAATATATAGCTATTAATTGAACATAATGTTTTATTGGCAGATTTTATTGTTTTAAGCATGTTCAAAGCCTAACCATGCCCATCAGTCATTATAATAAAATAAAAGTAATAGAATTGCAATTCAGTTGTCAGCCCCAGTTTGGTTAATCCAGAGAGCCGGATAACGGGAGCTCAGATAAATGGGGTTCTCCTTGTATATGTTTTTTTCCCTACAAAATGCAAAAACAGTAACTTCCTGGCAAACGGATTTCTAGGGTCCCTGGTAATGAATGATCTCTTACGCTCAAATGTGTTTCCCTTCACTGTCGTGCATTCTGGTCTTCTACCCAGAATCCTTTCTTTCTTCATCTTCTTTCCCTCTCCCCCTTGGAATACTCCAAGGCTGTGTCTAGATTGCATCCCTTTTTCATAACAGGGATGCAAATTAGACGTATCGCAATTGCTAATGAAGCGGGGATTTAAATCTCCCCCACTTTATTAGCATAAAAATGGCTGCTACTTTTTTTCGGCACAGAGCTTTGCCGGAAAAAAGCGCCAGTCTAGACACGGATCTTTCAGAAAATAAAGCCTTTTCCAAAAGATCCCTTATTCCTTTTTTTAAGAGTAAGGGATCTTTCGGAAAAGGCTTTATTTTCCGAAAGATCCCCGTCTAGACTGGCGCTTTTTTCTGGCAAAGCTCCGAGCCAGAAAAAAGTGGCAGCCATGTTTATGCAAATGAAGCGGGGGGGATTTAAATCCCTGCTTCATTTGCAATTGCGATGTGTCTAATTTGCATCCCTTTTACGGAAAAGGGATGCAGTCTAGACACAGCCCAAGTGCTTTTAGTAGCAAAGGGGAAAGTAAGTCCTCATCCCCCTTTTCTGCTTTGAGCTCTCCTGTAGTAGCAAGATCTTACTGATGGAGTTTAAGGACCTGGTTCCACTCTTTGCAGGCTCTCCCATTAAAAAGCCACCGCTGCTGAGCAATTGTTAATGATTAGTGACCTCCAGCTCCCTGGTTCCATCTGTTGGGCATTGACATTGTTTTCTCTTGTGATGTGATGATCCAAAGTGGCGCCTTGGATCATCTGCTGAGAGACCACAGCGGGACCAACCCAGTGGAGCAGACACTGTGGAATAGCAACATTGCAGAGGGTGAAACACAGCAGCCTCAGTGGAGCCAGAACGTGTTGGATCAGTTCTCTCTTAAAATGTGCCATAAAATGCTCCTGCTTCTCGTTCCAATGCACTACTAGACTTGTTTTACTTTTGTTGCTCGAAAGTAGATGTCAGTGTCCTCATGGAATTGGAAACAAGCAAGAATATGGCCATTTCCAGAATGTCATAGCTCATAACTAGTTTGGTAGCCGTGCCTTTTGCACCTGTTGCACCAGAAAGGGGGGGGGGACACACATAATACACTTGGTCTGGGGTCTTCATCTTAGGGAAAATTCGGTAAGAAATCCCTGTCCATGTAGGAACTTCCCATCTATCCCAGTGCTGCACACCTCAGCCATGCTGATCTTCCAGACAACAAACAAACTTCCAGGTTTTAAACAAACAAAAGGAAATTTTTCTTCACTCAGCACACAGTTAACCTCTGGAACTCCTTGCCAGAGGATGTGGTGAAGGCTAGGACTTTAACAGGGTTAAAAAAAGAGCTAGATAGATTCATGGAAGTTAGGTCCATCAATGGCTATTAGCCAGGATGGGTAGGAATGGTGTCCCTAGCCTCTGTTTGTCTGGAAATGTGTGACAGGGGAGGGATCACGTGAGGATTACCTGTTGTGTTCCCTCCCTCTGGAGCATCTGGTATTGGCCACTGTCAGCAGACAGATACTGGGCTAGATGGACCATAATCTGACCCAGTATGGCCGTTCTTATGTTCTTATGTACAACAGCAGGACTAGACCTCGGCTTCTCCTCCAAACTATTCTTCCCATATGAGCTCATGGAAGATCTCCATTTGTGCTCACAAGTAGTGAGCCACCTTTATGGTAGTCACTTAAAAAAATTCTGATTCTCTCCAGGAGAGGGCAACAATACCCAAGCCCATTAGCCAATTCATTGCATGGTGATGCCAATCTCAGAAACAAAGTGAAGCATAGGAATGTACTGATACTATGAAACTTGCGCGTGAGCTGCTAAAGAACCTACAGTACGCTTCACATATATGTCAGGGTGAGAAAAAATTGAGGATTTTTGGCCTAATTTAAAAATCAATTTTTTTAATTCGAATTTTTTATTTTATTGAAATAGTAATTTTTTGTTTCATTTTAAACAGGTTTATGTTTAAAATCTGAATGTGATACAAAATGTGGGAAGGCCGAAGATTATTATAATCCATTTAAAATGTTTAAATAAAAAAATAAAGGTGCTGAACCCAGAAGCCTCTGTCTAACGCTTTCAGATAAAAGCTGCTTTTCTATATAAAGAAAGTATCAAGGAAGAACTCATCTAACTTTTGAGTTCAAGCTTTATAAATACTGCACAATTGGTCAGCCTAAGAAACTTAAGGAGACTGTCTCATTTTCAAAAGACTTAGGCAAATAGGAAGTTAAGCTCCTATCACTTTCATTTAGGCATAGTTGAAAATTTTCCCAGGTTGACCTAAAATAATCAGTTTAATTCACTGACTACAGTTAATCCAGCTTTTTAATAAATCATTTAGTTGTAATGTGAAACATATTTTCATAAGAAAAGTTTATATATCCTAAACACTTTAGGTTGTTTTCGTTAATAAAAATAAATTTTATATGCTGTTTTGTGAGTTTAATTAAATTCCAGTTACCATCCTACTGCAGTAGCTTGACACAGATCATAAGCAAAGGGTTGATTATCTAGTAAATAAGCAATATATCATTCATCAGTTTCTAACATTAAAATGGACACTTATCTGTTAATATTATGCTACATAAATGTATTTATAGTTTATTTCCCATGTAGCAAAATAATGTGCCTAATCTAATGTAAATCCTCTATTTCGTTGTAAATCAGCACCTTTCTTTAGAAAATAAGTGCAAAGGGAAAACTTGACTAAAATCCATTATTTAAATAATGGATTTTCATGGGGTGATTTAAATGATGATTAGAGTTGCTGGTTTGTATTCCCTTCATTCATCCCTAGTGCAATGCCAGTAAATTCATTAGAATTTCAGCCAGGATAACCTTGACCTACCTGCTTATAAACTATTTCAGCTATGGTTGAATCTTTGCTCTCATGATCAGCTACTTCCTTATAACTTGTACAGCAGTTTCTCCTGCCACTGGTGCCCAACACTGAAGATAGGGGCCAATGTATGAAATGTCAGGGCTGCCTCCTGTAGCCTGTGAGGGATTATCAGTCTCTCTTGTTCACTCCACACCCTGGCCTCATTTTTCACTTCCGTCCTCTGTAGCTAAGTCAAGCCGCACTCTTCAGTTCAATTTGGTAGGGTGTTTTTAATTTGTCTCATGCAAGTGCTTCTTTTCCTGGTGACAGGGAAGGGAAACTAATGAATGAAAACCTTTGCTGGCTGCAGGGCTTTAGCGGCAGCTCTTGATGTTCGCCAAGCCTGTAAATGAAGCATCCTGAAACATGCTTTGCTTCTCTCTTGCAGATGACGGAGGGCCGCCGATGTCAAGTGCACCTCCTTGATGACAGGAAGCTAGAGCTTCTCGTGCAGGTAATACATTATCTCCACTGATGGGAGTGTTTGCCACAACTCTGAATTCTGTGCCATGTCAGTCCATTAGGCTTGTAACAAGCTCTCAGCTCTTCAGCTGATCTGAGCTGGGATCCTCTTGGTTCTTGCAAGCTAAGTAGCATCAGCTTGGGCCAGGGCTTTGGAGAATGGGAAATAGTCAGGCTTCTGTAAGAAGTGTGGGAAATGATTCATTAGGTGGCTCTCTATGCTCTGTTGGAGCAGGACCAGTTGTCTAAAATGGAGCTGGGGCCAGTGTCTTTCGGGAGGGATATAAAACCAAAATCAGGGCTGCTTGGGGTCCTTAATAATCCCATAACACCTTCTGAGGCATTAACCATCATGTCCTGGCCTAACTTCAGCTCCAGGAACAACATTCTGCCTACCTAAAATTCCCTCTGCCCTGTCAATTGCACGCACGCTGATCTTCACTTCCTAAAATGTTAAACAGCTGTCGGGGATGGCAGTCCTTCAGTCATGGGTAAAGTGACCTGCACATATGTGGTTTCATGCCAGTTTAAGTGTATAGTACATCCTTCAGGATAAAAGGCAACATATGGAACTGTAAGAGGTGATTTATTTTAGAAGATACCTACTAGGGTTCATGGATATCCTTGAAACGTGTGTAATCCAACTATAGCTATTTCATTCCTCTGATTACTGAGATTTGAATGTACTTCTCCCAGCTAGTTGTCTGTTTTAAATCTGTGGCTGCTGTCTCGCCTTCCTCTGTACTGTTGTGGAGTAGCCGCCCAAAGGGCTGCATCAGGATCAGAGCTTTATTGTACAGGGTGTTGTACAAAAGACGTCACCCCTCTCCCTAAAATGTATAATCTGACCTCAAAACTAAGCCCAGCCACTTGATGAGAGATAACTCAGCAGCAAATTGGAAATCTCTGGGATCGCTTACCATAATTGCTTAAGACCTGTGAAGCTTCTGTGGGAGGCTGGTTTTTGTACAGGTTTCACTCTGTATGCTTTGGGGATTCTGAATGTACCTCAGCTGTCCGGCTTAAGCTCCTCCTAGAAAAACAGGAGTGGAAAGTCCATACTGCATGTTATAGGGAAGGGAGCTTTTCTTGGCATTCACACTGAGGTCCCAGGTTTGACCTATCATGCGGGGCTGGTCCTTTGGGTCAGGGGGAGACTGCTACTGAAGCAGGCTGGCACTCGCAGGAGGCTCTCTCATGCAAACAGCCTGTGGAGTGGAATAGGCAGATGGACACCCATAGAAGAGTCCAGGCTGGGGGAAGGAATGGTGGAAGTGCTGTACTAGTATGATGTGGAAGAAGTACAGCTGGGATCCTGGGACAGAGGCCTGATCCAGCCTCAAGGTGTGGTGGTGACATGCCTTGCTGGGCGGAGGGAACAGGCCAGCAGCCTACAGGGTCCACATCCTAAAACTAATGAAGGGATGTCATGTTACTAGCAGAGCACGTGTGCGCCCACCTGCTGCAGCGACTAGGAACCTCTGGGCCCTTCTGCTCCCTGCTTACTGACTGAGGTCCTGGTCCCACAAAGGTCATGGGAGGCTATGTGAGGTGATTGACCTGCAGCATCGTGTGAGTGGAGGAGGTGATGCGTGGGCACATGGTCTTCACACTGAATGGGAGTCACCTTGTGGCCTCACTCCCTCATACACTTGTCCCCTTACTCAGAGTAGTAAATTGGCCAGGGGTGTGCAGAAGGTAGCAGGAATGTCTGAGGAAATCTGTGCTTATCTTTGATCCTCATCTTGCAAATGAATGGCAGAATTACAACCCCTTGCTTCACCGTGCACGCCCTATCCAGCAGGAATCATTCGGGAACCAGTTAGCCCAGCTCTCATTAATACACGCTGGGTTCCCTGCCCTGTTTAGCACCATTTTATCTTTCCCTGACATGTGTAACACTCCCCACCTACGTTGGGCAGGATCAGTGCCTGAATTCATCATCTCTTTCAGGTACAGCAGCACATGTAACAATTTGATGCTCCACAAGATATTCTTCATCTCCCTCTCTTAATAGTCAGGTATACAGGAATATGAAGTGTAGACTCTGCTAAGATTTTCTTAATTTATATAGATCCGCTAGCTCACTTTGTAGAATTCATTCACTGACTTGAATTCATTTCTAAAATTTAACTTATTTCCACAAATGTGCCAATTTCTTGGACACGAAGCTCTATCGCTGTGTAGATACAGAAAGACAGAAACTGAACCAGACTGTCAAAAGTGTTCAGCACCCACAATTAGGGGTAGATCTTTCAAAGGAATGAAGCTGGTGGGAAAATGCCAATTATTTTTCCTAAATTTTTTTTTAAAGTTTCTATCCTCAAAACTTCCCATGAAAATGTTACAGTTTCCCATAGAAAAGCCAGAAACCAAAAAAAAAGTTTGTTTTAAAAAAATGTTGGTAGGTTTTTAAAAAATGTTTTCTGTTTTTGTTTTTTGTTTTTTTTGTTTGTTTTGGGGATTGTTTGTTTGTTTGTTTGTAATTCCCTAAGCTGGAAAGTTCTGACAAAACATTCCCAATGCAAGTTGCTGAGTGTTAAATTCTTATGAAAAATCTGGCTACTTATTTAGGTATCTAAATCGGGAGATTTCTTAAAAATCAGGACCTGATAGCAGCTGCTCAGCCCTCTGGAAATTCTGGCCTGTCTCTCGGAAATCTCCAAAGGGTTAATAATAAGAATTTTTAACTGACGTTCCTCTTACAAATATGCTACTAGGCTTGTTACAAGCAGCACTAGATGCAGGAAATGAAATTTCCCATAGCACTCACATTAATGTCCGGCGGCTGATAAGCTTGGGGTGGGCAAGACGAGTGTTTGCTTTGCTATGGCAAAGAGGGAGAAGATGAATGGGGACTTCTGGAACCAGTTTGAATCACAGGAAATGCATTTCAGCACTGATTTGTAGGTGGCTCTGGATGGTTGTTCAAAAATCGTAGGCAACAAAAAATAAAGGATAACATTTTTTAATGCACCTAAGCCCCATTTTCAAAAGGGATGTAGGTGTTCAAGATCCTATTTGGATGGCAAACCTCCCAGCCTGGGTTGACAGATTTATATTTGTGGGCTTGTGCTAATGCTCTAAAAATAGTGCTGTAGACCGCACTTTGACATTGCAGTTCTGGCTTGAGCTGGGGCTCTGAAGCCTAGGGAGAGGGGTGGGTTTCAGAGCCCGGCTGGGAGAGGCCTGGGCAGAGGGTAGAAGGGAGGTTGCTGAAAGGGTGTGGCTTTGGGCAGAAGGGGCAGGGCTTGGATTTGTCTTCCCCACCTGGGCCTTCACCCGCTGCCTATGGATGAGGTACTGCTCACAGTTTCATAGTTACAGCTGGTGGTATATTTCAGGAAAGTACTCAGGCGTGTACCAAGGAAGAACATTGATGGATTTGAGTTGGGAGTATTGGTGACTCTGTTTCTTTGCCTGTGTACCAGTAACATTTTGTTTATAAGAAGGTTTACAGAAGGCAAAAGTGTTCTGACTATTAGTGCATATGTCAGGTCTGGCCTTAATATGAGGCGACCTGAGGCAGCCGCCTCAAGTATCAGACTGTGGGGGGGGGGGAGGCACCACTAGGACTCAGAGTGTAGAAAATTGTGTCTGCTGCTGGTGCATATGTAGGTAGCAGAGCAGTCCCATGAGAGGAGTAGAACAGGAAGAAGGCAGAATTGAGCCCTTTCAAAGTTTTGGCCCAAGCGAGGGGACGTGGGGGTGTCATTTGAGCTCCCCACCTCAGGTGCCACAATATTGTGGGCCGACCCTGGCATATGGTAATGTTCAGGGGGCCATCTTGAACCATTTGGTGAATTGTGGAGTAATTGAATCAAAAAGCAGAAACAGCACCATGTGACCGAAGTGATTGCTCACAGAGTTGGAATGGCAATGACCAATAATCCTAACTTGATGATGCAAAGAACCCAGTAAATCATAGTAAATAGTTTGCTAGTGAGCTGTTGGCTGGGTTTGGGTAATGCAAAACCATCCATTGGATAGTTTGAAATAATATGCCAATTTGTAAAGTGAGAAGTTTTATCATGGAAAATTAATGACTGAATAAAGGGTCCTTAATAATTTTAGAGTTCACCCAACTGTGTACATAACACGTTGGGGCTTACATGGCCCCTTTCATCTCGGGATCTGAAAGTCTTTCACTTGAGTTCCAATTCTCTAGCATTTTATTATTATTTGGCAGATAATATTGATAAAGAGAAGTTAAGTACAGATTGCATCTAGTTAGAGCTGGGAGCAGGACATCTGGATTTTATTATTGCCTCTGATACTGACTTTCTTTGTGGATTCGGACAAGACTTCTCTTTACATTTATCTGTCTATAAAGCAGGAGTAATACCACCTTTCCCATGGGGTCTTGAGGCTTAGTTTTTGGGGGGTAGATTGTGAGACCCTTATGCAGATTGAACAGCATCTTACTCCTTGCTTAGTCCCATTGTTTTCAGTGAAATTACTCGAGGACTAAGGTACTCAGTGTGAGTAAGGGAAACACAATCTGGCACTGGTCATTTGGCAATTTGATTGGAGATCCTTGGCTAAAAAAGACAATGTAACTTCTAAGTATTGTTATTATTCCTTAGCTGAGCTAAATAGAAGACTGTGATAGTGTGTGCCCAATGTTTAACTACAGTGCTCTCTGCATCATATCTTGGGTTTCAGGATGCCACTTTAAAGCAATATTTACTGCTGGGTAACCCGATGCCGAAGTTTAAGCTGAGGATTAACGGCTGTATGTTTATGTCTGATGAAAAAGATTCATCCACCCCAGTGCAGAAATAAGGGTGACATGATAAATTATTGCAAAATGCAGGACAATGTAGCACTTTAAAGACTAACAAGATGGTTTATTAGATGATGAGCTTTCGTGGGCCAGACCCACTTCCTCAGATCAAATAGTGGAAGAAAATAGTCACAACCATATATACCAAAGGATACAATTAAAAAAAATGAACGCATATGCAAAGGACAAATCACATTTCAGAACAGGAGGGGGATGCAGGGGGGGGGGGAGGAAGGAAGGTAACCCACTCTCCCCACCTCTAATATCGTCAATTCACAGACTCTTACCTTCCTTCCTTCCCCCCCCCCCCCCCCCGCATCCCCCTCCTGTTCTGAAATGTGATTTGTCCTTTGCATACGTGTTCATTTTTTAAAATTGTATCCTTTGGTATATATGGTTGTGACTATTTTCTTCCACTATTTGATCTGAGGAAGTGGGTCTGGCCCACGAAAGCTCATCATCTAATAAACCATCTTGTTAGTCTTTGAAGTGCTACATTGTCCTGCATTTTGCTTCAGCTACCCCAGACTAACACGGCTACATTTCTATCACTATTCATGATAAATTATTGACATTCTTACTTCTGTGCTGCTACCTTCAAAGCTGGGTGGCCAGAGAGTGGCAGCTGCTGACTGAGGGCCCAGTTCTGAAGGCAATACCATACCAGGGATCTTAAAATGTGTTTAATTGAGTAACTGTGTAACAGCTGAAAAATGTCAGCGGTTACATGGTTACATGCAGGGCAGCAGTGAGCTTTCTGGGAGCTAGTGCATGCTGGGAGATGGCTGCCGCTTGTTTCCCTCCCCCCACCACCTGTGCTGCTGCCTCTGTTGCAGAGACAGTGGTGCAGGAGGGCAGTTGGCTCCCAGGAAGCCAGTGTGCATGGGGAGCTGGCTTTTAAGCCAGCTCCCCGTGCGTTCTGGGAGCCCACATTTAACCATGAGCGTTAACTAATGAAGCCAGGCTCATTGGTTAACCATGTGCACAGTTACACTTTCCTATCCCTACACCATACCATGGTGCTGGCTGTGGCTCTGCCTTCAGAGCTAAGATCCTGCCCAGCAACCACTGCTCTCCAGCTGCCCAGCTCCGAAGGCAGCAGCGCAGCTAGCAGCAGTGCAGAAGTCAGAGTAGCAGTAACGCAACACTCATCCCGCAACATGCATCCCCATTAACCTTGCAATCCCCTCTCCCACAACCCCTTATAATTACAATGCTGTGACATTTCAGATTTCCCATTTAAATAGTTGAAATCATGAAATATATTATTTTTTAAATCTTACGACTGTGAAATGGACTAAAATGGACTGTGAATTTGGTAGAGCCCTAACCGTCACTGTCTGGAAAGGTCTAACAGTGCTATTGGAATCTGTGAAAGACGGACTTCTGCCACGTCAGTGGAGGTATTAGTCTTCTTGTAATCCTGACCTGATTCGTATAGTTGGAACTGGGCAATAAAGAACTGTCTCTTAGCAGCATCACTGCCGCATCACTCACCCTTGTTACAGAAGGAACTTGCAGCTTGAAGGGAGGAAGATTGTGTGTATCTGGGGAGGGAAATGGGGTCAGATGTGATGAGAAGGGTATGTATTACTTCCCTTCTGGATCCAGCAGATATCAGGGCTGTCCAAGTGCCTACAGCCAGACTGGATAGTTGGGTGGAATTTGGAGCCAAAGTGAGCTCTGTTCCTGATATCATGCCCATGGTCTGCTGAAAGAAGTGGTGGCTTCTAGAACAGGGTGAATTATTTATTATAAAGAATTTATTGGAGAAATGTATCCTCTTTTTATGTTGGTGGATTAGTTGTGATCCCACTTAGAATCTTATGAATTAGTTATCCAAAGTATTTCAACACTAATGCTTTATGGGCCTATACCTCAGCCCAAGAAGGGAGGGGAAAAATTGACCACAACTGTTGCTTTGGGAATTCGATCTTGACAGAGTGCGATAGCTCACTACAGTCATGCAGTGATGTTCAGCACCTTGATTGGACTGCCAAAGCCTCAAAGAATCTTAGTATGGGCCACATGGATGGTGAGCATGGATGCAGATAGAGATTATTATTGTTTGTTGTTAGAAGATTCACTCAGCATTGCTCGGATCCTTAACACGATTAATTTTTGTTTTTTGGAAAATAAAATAAAAATGTACTTGCTTCATTAAATCATTGCTCTGGGGTGGGGCTGGGGCTGAGCGGTTCAGTGAGCAGGCAGCCCCGGGGAGAGAGGACTACCCCAGCCCTCTCTCACCACAGCAGCTTGGGGCCAGATGAGAAGCACCTCTCCATGGCCACTACAGCTCCATGGAGCAGGCTGGGGCAGCTCCAGGTTCGCATACCCCCTGTGCTCCCCAGCCAGAGTGATGAATGAAGCAAACTGTGTACTTTCTCCCTGATGAAGGGGAACAACCTGATACAAATTGGGGAGGGGGAGCTGCACCCCCCGCCCAAAGGGCACGTAGGGGTAGGGAGGCTTGGGGCTATGGCAGTTCTGGATGAGGGGGCATGCCCCCAGCCAGCCCCTTTTACCTGCTTGGTGATTCTCTCTCCTTTATCTATGGTTTTCTGAGAAGCAAGTCCATTCCAGGCACATCCCTTACTTTGTTTTAAGTAAGAGGAAGCTGCATAACAAATTTGGTGGTCCTAGTTTTTACCGTTTAAGCGGAGTTCTAGAACAGACAGACAGACACACAGGCAAACTCTCTTGAATATATGGCAGTATTTGTGTTCCCCAGAGCACAAAAGTGGTGCCTTCCCAAAAGAGAATGTTCACAACTTACTCTGCAAACATTCCTGGGATCTAAAACTGGCTCTTGTCAATTTTGGCAGAAAGTGAATACAAGAGGTTAAGAACATAAGAATGGCCAAACTAGTTCAGACCAGTGGTCCATCTAGACAGGTATTGTGTCTTTCAACAGTGGCCAGGCCCAAATGTACCAGAGGGAGTGAACAGAACAGAGCAATTTTCATCCCCTGTCCTCCTGTTCCAGATTCTAGTAGCCAGAGGTTTAGAAACACCCAATGCATGGATTTGTATTCTGACCATTTTACTAATAACCTTTGATGGACCTATCTTCCAGGAACTTCTCTGATTCTTTTTTGAACCCAGTTATACTTTTGGCCTTCAAACATCCCCTGGCAACAAATTCTGCAGGTGGACTGCGCGTTGTGTGAAGAAGGCTCTTAAACAAAGAAAAGTTGCACATTCCACCGTGCTAAACGTGCTGTTTCTATTCAAATTAGTGTCTGAGATACTTTTTGCAGTTTTCTCCCCACTCCACAAAGTTTTATTTATAGCAGCACAAAGCAGAAAAATGAGCTTTGGGGATAAAGAAACCAAAAAAGTGTTTTGACAAATCTGTAGCAAAAATGAGAGCCTCTAATCATAAACCAGGCCAAGTATCATTGCATGAAAATCTCTTCCTGGGGCTCTGAAATCCAAAGGCTGCTGGATTTGGGATTATGGAAAGGAGTTGCATTTGGTGTATGTTTCATTTGATAAACTCCTGCTGATGTTCTGTTGCATGTGGTGAGTTTACATATGGTTTTTGGGTTTTTTCCGTTTTCTTTCTGAGAAGCAGCAGAGCCTAGCTCCTTGGATCTTCCTTACATATTAATTCTTTCACAATTCCATTTCTGTTTGATGTGTGTATATTTATATTGACATTTTTTTAGGGATATGTTTGGCTCTATCTAGTTAATCCTTTCCAATGAGTGAATCTTCCTTCTTACTTGTGGGTAATGGATTTGACAAATCATTCCCCTTTCTCAGACTTGTTTTGCATTAATTACTTACTGTTTCCCTGCTACTGTGTACCCTTTGCCCATTGCACATGAAAAGTTTGCCTCACAAATGTTATTTGCTTCCCTTTATTTCATGTTTTACGTAATTGGAATTTGGCTTCTTTTCATGTCGGTTTCATAAATACAGCTTTTTGTGAGAGAGTTGAATCACAAGCACTGACTGCTGTTGTCTTCACTATTGCCATGGATGTCTGTTCCTGTTATCTGACTTCAGCTCAAAGAATTGTCGTCTTAAAGTATTAAGCTGCTAAGTCTTTCTCTTCGGAAGAATAGTTTCCAAACCTCCAGATGCAGAGCTCAGCCAATGTTTACAGCAGACCCAAATTGCAGGGACTGGAAGGCTCATAGATTTGATAATGGTGCATTTCATTTCTAACTTCCCCTGGCAGAAGTGTTAGTGACAGGGACACACATATAAACACGCTCTCAACGTGAACAAAGTGTGTGCAACACTTCCTGCTCAACCACCTTGCTCTTGTACCCTAACCTGTCCATTTGTGCATTGACTGTTTCAGTTTGGAATCCTCTGAGCCGACAGGCTTGTCCTTAAAGTGCCAGGCAGATTTTGGTGCTAAATTAACAACAGTTACTTTCTTCTTTGATCAAAGCCAGCCCACCTTGGAAAAGACTAAACAACGTGAGCCAAGGGATGGGTGCATGAGCCCTCTGATGTGAGAGGTGATTACAGCTTATTTCCATGGGATGAATATCCACCCAGCTACTACCACAAATGATAGTTCTAGCAGAGAGGGGTTCACGATAGAGAGGACAGCAAAACTGAGCTAATTTTTAATTGCACCAGACAGTTCCTCTAGAACTAGACTCAGCCCAGCGTGTGGGCTGTGCAATCATTTTCCTGCTCTGTGGATAAACAGAGGGCTTAAAACTCCAGGGTTGTGGATCTGGCATCTTCTGTGAGCATTAACTTCACCCACAGTGATAAGAGAGAGAAAAAAACTGTTCAGTAAAGGAAACGTCTCCCAAAGGATGTTTGTGTTGCCTGTAATCCTTCCAGCATTGCCTCGTGGCCATGCAGTCCCAATTAAATAGGATTTACCAGTATGAGCTCACAATAGACTGTAGCATTGTGTTAATTTCCCAACTGGCAATGGTTTTAACTGTGTCTTTAGGAGGGAAATTGACAAAGGCTTTAATCGGACTGGTACCAGTTCAGACTGCACAAGTCACTAAGTCCCTGAGGATGACACCTGCCTTACTCAGGGAAGAATGTGGCTCACTGTGTAGAGAGGCTTTCATGTAAGAACTCAGGGTATGTCTACACTAGCCCCCTAGTTCGAACTAGGGTGGCTAATATAGGCATTTGAACTTGCAAATGAAGCCCAGGATTTAAATATCCTGGGCTTCATTTGCATGTTTCCGGGCGGGCGCCATTTTTAAAATCCCCTTAGTTCGAACTGACTGCCCACGGCTACACGCGGAAGTCAGAAGTTAATCCGAACTAAGACCTTAGTTTGGATTAACTGTTACACCTCATTGCAGGGGGGCTAGTGTGGACATATGCTAAGAGCTTTGCAAGCATCAGTTTAGCCTCACAGAAGTCCAGTGACTTGTCCCGTGACTTGTCCAAAGTCTCGCAAATAGAACTGTAGTGGTTCCTTGTCCCGTGGGCCACAGTTCCTTTCTTTGAATTGAGTTTCATGCACCCCCCATAGTCCCATTTTATGGTGTTAGTCCATATACTGAGTCGAACTAGGGATGTTACATTTAGTTTAATCAACTAATCGACTAATTTTCCATCGACTGGTTGATAAGCGGGGGAGCTAACCCCCACTGCGGCTCTGCCTTTTAAATGTATTAAGAGCCTACTGGTTCTTAATACATTTAAAAGGCTAAAGCGCAGCAGGAGAGACCCAGCACGAGCCGGGACAGCTGATTCCCAGCTTGTGCTGGGTCCCCTCTGCTGCGCTTTAGCTTTTTAAATGTATTAAGAACCAGCAGGGGGAGAGCATTGACAAACACCCCACATCAGCAAGGTGTTAAGGGTAAACCCAGGTAAATGGCATTTATTCACTTCTCATTTGAGAAATAGAGAGGCTAGGTTAGATTAGTTTATCCACCTCTTTTTTTTACCACCACAACACTTACTACACAACCTTACTACTGCCCTTACATGTGCTTCTAGGTGGGAGGAGTAGCACATGGGGATGAAACCCAGATTACATCCGAAACCATCTGGCCACATCATTGGGGCCAAGTTGCTCTACAGGTATGTCCCACTTGCACACATAGACTAATAGCATCAATATCCTCCTGCACCGGCCCATTATGGTAGCAAGAGGCTCCCTCCAATCTGTCTTCAGCCCTGCCCCAAGACACCTGCACAGCAGTGGCCGGAATGTATCCCTAGTTGTTAATGCAGGCCTTGTGTGTACAAATGCCCTAGCTACTCTTTAGCGGTGGTTTATAGGTTATTGGTGTCTACACAGCCAGTGTCACAACAGCAGTTGGGTTTTGGGGCAGAATAAAACAAACTGAGCTCAGTGTCCAGTGTGAAAACAAACTGGACTGGAAAAAATCTCCCACCAGAGGAGGAGCTGGTGGAAGAACAAAGGCCACTCTGGTCCAAGGTAGACTGGCTTTCTTGGAAATCCTTGTACTTAGCAGAAATTACTCAAACTACCAAATTTGAATTCAGGATTTAAAACACCTGAATTTCTGGCCAGTCCTTGCACTGGTATGGTATTCAGCTCTGGAGAAGCAACAAGAACATGAGTGCCAGTTTCCTAAGCTGGTTTAATGTGTGTAAAAGCTTTGGGAAAAACCCAAAGGAGAGAAGGAAAATCTAAGGTTTTGCTTTGGCCTGTTTTACAGAAAAAGGGAGCCCAAGTCTCTGCTTACCTATACCATGTGAACATGGTGTAGCTCTATTGATATCAATAATGAGTCCAGACTGACACCATAAGAACTTAAGAGTGGCCATACTGGATCAGACAAGTTGTCCATCTAGCCCAGTGTCCTGTTGGCCACCAGAGGCCAATGGCAGATCCATTAGAGGGAATGAACAGAATAAGGCCATTGAGTGATCCATCCCTTGTCATCCAGTCCTAGCTGCTGGCCAGCACATCAGTGTGAGTGAGACCAGAATCAGATCCAGTGGACATTTAGAAAATTTGAGGTAGATTGCTGAACACCTCCAACAAAAAGGGCGGTTGGGATCCATAGCTTTGGTTTCTGCCAGACCACTCTGAAGCCGTATATCGGAGTGGAGGCACAGACCTGTGCAGCGACCCTACATTGAGACGCTGATCTCTAAAGAAATGCAAACTGGACATGTTTCGTGTCATTTCCGGTTTCATTGTGGAATATTTTGCACGATTCTGTTTTGAAACCAAACTGGAGACAAGTTCTTTGAAGCCTGTCTGGAGAGGTGTTCAAAGGGGCTTTTCACAGCCATTAGAATCCTGCTCCCTACAGCTGAGTTGGACACAATTCTTCCTGGGAACTCAGAGTATTTTCTCCTGCTTTGCTGAGGTCTTGGCTTTATACCTAGGCACCTCCATGCCACTTCTCTGTCCAGCAGCTTCACGGGAGGGAGGGAGGGGGCACACTTGCCAGGAGTGATCTCTATTGTTTTCTGCCCCCACTCCTTCCTTTTTTCCTTCCCCCCTCCCTTCTCCTCTCTTTATTTTGGGTGTGCACATCCTAAACTCAAAACTCTAGTCATCTGAAGAAGTGGGCTGTGCCCACGAAAACTCATGATACCATCTACATGTTACGTTAGTCTTTAAAGTGCTACCAGACCATTGGTTGTTTTTTAAGTTTATCCTGTAGTGTATAGTCTAACTCGGCTACCCGCTGAAGTTCTATAATGGTGATAAGTAGCACAAAAGAAGTGTGAGGAATCTTGACACTCTCTGGCTCCCCTTTTGAACCAGTGCAGGGCCAGTATTTAGCTCTGGAGAGGCATCAAGAACATCAATACGGGTTTCCTATGTTGAGTTAATGTGTAAAATCTTTGGGAAAAACCCAACGGACAGAAGTACAGCAATGAAATGGCTGAACTTTAGGATCTTGCTGGCATTGTGAAGCCGAGCTTTGAAAAAATCTAAAGAGAAGACTCTGGGGAGGATTTTGCAGTCTGGACAGAAAGAGGGTCAGAGTCATATTAAAAGGAGAGAAATTAAGCCACATGACAGAATGTTAGAATACAAAGACCAGGACGGCTGAGGGCTGCAATAGTGACATAGGCAGCAGAGACCCCGGGCAACTTGATAGAGGGGAGAAGTGTGTCTGAAGGGCAAATGAAATGGAATAACATGAGGCCAGGATGAAACTGCGGCTGGAATGGAATGATTCAAAGAGGACATCCTGGGGGGAAATCTCTGACAGGGCTCAGAGCCTCTGGGCATATCTGCAGCTGGGGTGGTCTGGCCTTCTCCAGTGAAGCCAGTGGAAGGAGGCTGACTTACCCCAGCTGAGGATGAGGTCTGGAATTTGTTCCAGAGATTCATAGGACAGCAGACGTGATCCGCCTTGATCTTCAGAGTGCAGCAAGCCTGAAAACCAGCCATGGGATGGCAGGATGTTTTTCCGGCTCCCGTGCCAGCATTACCGTGGGTAAGGGCTGTTATTTATTTGTCTGTCATAGGGCCCTCTGCAGGTGAGGTGCTTTGTAGACACCCCAGAAGGGACCTTCCCTGCACTCTGAGGCCAGAAACAGACAAGTGGACCGAGGGTAGGGGGAAGATGAACAACATGGGCTTTTATGCCAGCTGTCCAGGTTTGCTGTGAGCAGCATGGCAGAAATAGGAAAGAGGGACATAAGTGTGGCCAGGCAGGTTGGAAAGGGGTGTAAAATATGGGGCACAGAGCCACAGCAGTAGAACAACTGTGGGCACAAATGGGTGGAGAGCTACCAACGAGCCATGCAGGCTATCTGTGTTCTTGCAAAGGTCATGCCAGGCAGGCAGCTGGAGAAAATGAAACCCACTAAGACTAAGAAATGTTAGGCCTAGTAATTAATGAAACCCAGCAGGGATGACTTGATTGCTGCAAACTTGTTGCTGAACTGCCTAGGGGAGGACATGGGAATAGGAGGAGAATTAGCAGAAGGAGGAATTACTGGCGGCAGGAGGCAATAACCCTGGGGGGCCAAGTGACCGTGATAAATGAGTCTGATAGTTTATGTGTGACTTTGTAGGGAAAAACTGGACAACAAAGACCAGCTTGTGTCTTCGGATGTTAACAGGAGTGGGTCAGATGCACAGGGACCAGACTTTCCCTGTATTTCAAGATTACAACATTCCCCATTTTCCAAGCTGAAGGATTTTTTTTTTTTAACACAGCAGCTACTTAAACAGATATGGAATACTAGTCCCCATGTGTGTTACCCTTCTCCTGTTTTGATATGTAGCTGCCGTAAGTGAGCACTGCATACATTTCAGATGACAGAACCATAATTCTGTAAGGTTTAGGAGCCAAGGAGAGCAAGCGCATATAGATAACCGCTGAGACTCATAACACTAAACATGTCAGAGAACAACAATCATTCTGTTTCTGGGGAATGAAATGAGGATGTGGTTTCACAGGTCCCTCATAATCAATAGCCCCATTATCAATTGTCCACAATACATTGCATTCTAACTAATATAGGCCTCGGAGCTCTCTGTGAGCTATTGGAAGGCAGATAATTTGGAGGCATATTTTTTTTCATGCCAGATATGTAAAGGATGGGATATTATTTAGAGCTGGTAAAATCATGGAGAAAAAATTCTGTGGAATTTTGCTTTTTGGGAGGGAGTTAAATTTTTCAAGCAGCCTTCCTCTTGGGCAAAAATGGAAGGCTTTGGGCTTTCCCCGATCTGCGTGTTCTGGTTTGTAAAACTAAAATCATGGGGTGGTTTGGCAAAAGAGACTCTCTTATGCCAAACTCAATGTTGGTGAGAAGGGGAAGCAGAGGAATTTCTGTTCAACTTTTGATGAATTAATTCCCCAAATCATGCTGTGTTTCAGCTAGAGATATAAGAGTTTAACCGGATAACCGGTTATCCAATAAGCTGATGCTTATCGGTTACTGGCACTGGTTAAACTCTTCATAGGGTCTGAGGCAGCCCGGGCACTCTGCAGGGCTAGGAGCTGTGGCCCCAGTAGCTCCACGGGACTGGGAACCCCAGCATTTCCCCTGGAGCTGTCATTAACCATGTAACCAACTGAAATTTTATCAGTTACACGGCTAATAATTTTTCTACTTTTTTACATCTCTAGTTTCACTTGCTAGGCACACACAAAGTTGAGTTTAATAATTGCCTGTGCAACACCCAATGGATACTGTTCTAGAGAGGAGAAAGCTATTTGTGATTGGTTGGAATCACATATGATGAGTCAGGAATTTTCTATTGTTTCTCTCCCGCTCAGCTGAAGATGAGCTCATTGAAACTGTTGTCCATGCCTGAGCTAATTTGATGGTATATGACAGTGGCTCTTAAATATTGTATTGTTTTGGACTGAATGCTTTTCAAGTCACAGGGCATCCGAGGGCCATCTGCACTTCCATCCCCCTTTCAGCGGCGACTGAACAGTAACAGGACAGTACGAAGGGGACAAGAGGGAGGTTGGGGTTGGAGTGGGGATAGCCCCTCATTTTGCTCTCTCTGTTTCTTCTGCCTTGATACCAGGCTTTACAGGCCCTAGTACTCACTCTGCCTGCTTTGCCAGCAGCCTGCAGTACTTGTAGGTGGACTCACCGTTGAATTTACACCAAAGAAACGCCTGTCACAGAAGACACAGCCTGCAGGTGCATGGAGGTGGGGGGTTGTTTCTGCTTCAGTTATTCAAAACAGCTGCTGAAACCCTAAAAGGCCTCATGGTACAATTAGCAGGATTTGTCACTGCCCCAAAACCCAAATGCATCACCATTGTGTTTGCAGCCACTTCACCGACTATGGTGTCTGAACTAGTGACATGGCAGTCCCAATTTGATTGACTTACCACAGCTAAATAAAAGGGTTTTTTTGTAGACTATGTCTAAGATTTCCAAAGGGGTCCACACCTCTATTCGAAATTTTTTAGGGGTCTGCAAGGTATGTATGAGTAAAAATACACAGAGCATATTGAGTGCATGTTTTCGATGAATTTCAGGATTTATTATTTTCGCTCAAGTCACTGAGTGGTGCAATATTCACTTCTCTGTTCAGTAGCTCTTAGAACATAAGAAGATAAGAATGGCCGTACTGGGTCAGACCAAAGGTCCATATAGACCAGTAGCCTGTCTGCTGCCAGTGGCCAGCGCCAAGTGCCCCAGAGGGGTTGGACAGAAGACAATGATAAAGTGATTTGTCTCGTGCCATCCATCTCCAGCCTCTGACAAACAGAGGCCAGGGGCACCATTCCTACCCGCTGGCTAATAGCCTTTTATGGACCTAACCTCCATGAATTTATCTAGCTTCTCTTTAAAGTCTGTTAGGGTATGTCTATACTAGCCCCCTAGTTTGAACTAGGGAGGCTAATGTAGGCATTCAAAGTTGCAAATGAAGCTTGGAATTTAAATATCCCGGGATTTATTTGCATCTTCCCGTCCGGGAGCCATTTTTAAATCACCTTAGTCCGAACTAATTGCCCAACAGCTACACGCGGCAGTCAAACGTTAACTCGAACTAAGTCCTTAGTTCCACGAGGTGTAACAGTTAACTCAAACTAAGGACTTAGTTCGAGTAAACGTTTGACTGCCACGTGTAGCCACGGGCAGTTAGTTCAGACTAAAAGGGATTTAAAAATGGTGCCCAGACGGGAAGATGCAAATAAAGCCCGGGATATTTAAATCCCAGGCTTCAATTGCAACTTTGAATGCCTACTTTAGCCTCCCTAGTTCAAACTAGGGGGCTAGTGTAGACATACCCTCATAGTTCTAACCTTCACAGCCTCCTCTGGCAAGGAGTTCCACAGGTTGACTCTTCAAGAACAGCTCTTGATGTTCTACTCAATAGAAGTAAGCATCTTTGCACCTTCATTCAGAGATCTTGCTATTTACAAGAGAGGGGAAGTCATGGCCAGGGCTGAGGAGAGACTTATGAGGCCTTATGGGGTCTTAGGCAGAAGAGGCAGGGCTTGGAGCTAGCCTCCTTCAACCAGCTCTTCAGGGCTGCCTTAAGCACCAGGGCTCCAATAGCAATTTTAAGGGCCCAGGACTCTGGTCACTGCTGCTGCTGCAGTAGAAAGGAGACCCAGGACCTTTTAAATTGCTGGGCCCCAGGGCAGCTGCCCCCTTTGTTTCCTCTATCAGTGATCCTGGTCATAGCTCTTTTTAAAAAATGGGGAAGCTGAAGCATACACAGGTTAAGTGACTTGTCCAGAGCCACACAGTCCGTGGCAGGCACCGGATTAGACCTCAGATTTCCTGACTCTCTTTCCTGACCCAACCACTAGGCAATGCTTCCCTGAAGGAAATTCAGATACAAATGTATTTAAGAATGGGAAGGGAAGTAAATGTAGCTTAGGACAACAACCTGGGAAGCTGCCTGCTGGGAGTCAGATGAAAATGGGAAGAGCAAATTTTCTCTGGCACATTCAGTTGGACAGAGTTAGAAAATCTTAGCAAGTGTTTTCAGGAGATATAGGATAATAAAGGAGAGGGCAGCTCTGTAGAAAGACAGATGAAATTGACATCAACTATCATGGTAGATTAGTTTTCAATCTAAAATATAGACTTTGTGCTTCCAGTCTGAGTCAGTCTTTCATGTTGGAGAAATTTCCTATTACTATGTCCTTCATTTTCCACAGGTGGAAATAGTAGGTTGCCTGCGACTGACAGGTGCCAGACTGACTACATTACCCAGTGTAAAGAAAATTTTCTTTTCGCCCTCTCGCCATCCCTCTTTTAATATTAGGGAACATAGCATAGACAAAAGGTGCCAGTTGGACAGCTCTGAGGACAGAAGCCTTCTGTTTGGTCCCAGTCCAGAAACAGCATGGGCAGCAGCACAGCAAAACTCCCCGAGTAGCCTGCCTTGTCAGCGAGGTGGGCACCATGCCTAGTTGTGCAGCATCTCCACAGGCAACACACAGGAACAAAATGGCATCTTCCATGCGGCACGACCTCGCACATGCGCTACCAAATGGCATGCTCCATCCGGCCTGACCTTGCACGTGGAGTGCCTGCATATACCGAGAATAGGGCTGATTCTGGATTGCCGTGTGCAATGGGAGAGCAAGACTGTACACTTTGTAGACTAGCTCTTTGTTCTACATTTCTGCAGTGCCTCGTAGAATGAATAAGTACAAAAGCGAGTGTCCTATGCTCTCAAATAATGTTGTACACTCACTTTATGCTGGAGGAAATGATTGTGCAAGGTTCAGGGCTGTGGAGAATTGGGGTTTATCTACATGGAGTGTTGACTGATTTACCTGAAGGTGTGCATTCAATCCAGTTTAGTTAAATCAATGCACACCTCTGCCTGTGTGGATATTTATTTTAGTTTAAAAGTGGTTTATCACTGCCTCCTTATGGCAATTGGGAACAAGTACAAGCTAAACTGAAGTAAGTACCCTCACAGGGGTTTGCTCTAGTTTAATTAAACCAGTGCAAACAAGGTCCAGAATGCTTTAATCATGAAGTGGGGAGAATTCGCTGTAGAAGGAAAAGCTTATTTCAGTCTCTGGGTCTGCTTCTCCATTGCTTTTCACCTTGTATCATATCTATACCTATGCAGATTGGATGGACAATACATCCATCCTGAGTTGTTTAGTTTGCCAGTGCATGTGATAAGATGTGATGAAAGATGATGGAGCAATTAGGCCCTTTGTATCTAATTAATGCTAGAACCCTCCTGACACTGAAAGACACGGATGCCAGTTGTGTCCGATCCCTGTTTTCTACTGGTGGGAAATTACCCCCTGAGTTCACCCAAGAAAGTATATCAAAAGGCTTCTCTCAAGGTGCAGTGTATTTTATTAGGAAGTGAAGCAAAACAGTCTCGCTAACAACACAGATCTCCGGTTCCTCGACCCTTGGAATATTTCTAGTGTGCTGCCTGTCAGTTCTTTTGTCTTCATTTTGGGGAAGTGCCTGTTCATGACAAGGAGGAGGAGGACTTGGAAAGTTCTGGTGCCTGAATGCATTTGTCTTTCTCTCGTGTGATGTCAGTTTCCTAATCTCCACTGTCCTCCAAGGACATGTTAGCTTGCTGACTGCAGCAGTCTCGCTGCCTAGAGAAAAAGCATGGCAGACACAGTAGCCAGCCTCTCGCTTCCTAGCTAGAAGTACAGAAACCCCCCCTGTGGCATTTTTGCTGTCTGCTGTGATGTGGGATGTCATGATGCTTTTATGCCCAAAGATAGGTCTCCTAATTTTCAGAACAGAGGAACTGACTGTTGGCTCAGAATTGGGTCATCTTTTAAAAAAAAAAGTCTTGCATGACCTCATTATGAGAAACAGGGCATGTGTTCATCCTGCTCTCAAATTCCTTTCCCTGACCTCTCCTGTATAAGAGAGTTGTTCACATGGAAGGCATGCTGGAGCCCATCTTATTACAAATGGATCTAATCTTTCTGTACGATATCTGCACTTAACTGTGCATTTATCAATAGTGTGCTGCAAATCTGCAGGTATTCGTTTTATATCCATGATTATCTGCATCCACAAATGTTCATTTTTGTGGATATGGATGCTGTCACGTTACCGGAGTTTAAGGGAAGCAGCCAGGTCACTGCTGTGTCCGTGGGGGGGGTGTTCGCCCCAGAAGTGGTACAAAGGGAGCCATGTGAGGTGTCAAACAAAAGCTTACTTCTACTGGTTCGGTATATGCTCTTCATATATCTGTATAATGTCTGTATGTGGAGTTATGAATATGTACTCTGTATAGAGATTGGAAGTTTCTCTGTATGTGGTTGAGTAATGGGCCAGGAATGTTTGCCCATGGACATGCTAATGAGCAAGTCTCCAATGGATCTCTGGAGGCCAAAGACACACCTGGCCACTGGCCATGTGACTCTAGCCAGCTTGGAAGAAACCAGAAAGGAGGTATAAAGAGGCCATGTGGCCGACTCCATTTAGGTGTCCAGATCTGCTCCTGACCCCAGATGCAGCCTCGCAGGGATTCACGAGCCAGGAAGAACTGTGGACCCATCCTGGCATAGGATGTGCACCAAGGACTTTTAAGCCAGCAGCTTTAACATCTCTGCTGCAAGCCTGCGTCGAGAACTGGGAGATTCGATGTATGTAATGTATGATACTTTAACAACCTTACTCTCATGCTTTTCTTTCTTGTAGTTATAAACTTTTAGATTGTATATTCTAAAGGATTGACTCAGCGTGATTTGTGGGTAAGATCCAGAGTGTAAATTTACCGGGGAACTGTGGCTGGATTCTTGGAACCAGACAGAACTTGTTCGGGGTAGGTGAGATTGGCTTCTAAAACCCCTCACCTGTGTATGAGGCCTGGGGCCATCTGGGGCATGGATATTGCTGGGGTATCGGAGGGGTTTTGCTCGTGAGGCTTCAGGCAGGCAGCTGAAGCGCTCTGTGGGACTGGTTTGTGGCCTGTTTGGGAAGGTCTCCAGTCTGGGGGCTGTAAGGAGCCCCGAATTTGAGCAATTCGCCCTGAGCGGACGGCCTCAGCTGTACCCAGACCCGGTCCAGTCCATCACAGATGTGGATACAAATTTTGTATCTAGAACCCTGTACATTTTCAGATATCCACTTTATAGCTGCGGGTATCTGCATCCACAGATATCACTGCTGACATCCACGACTTGTTTTCTTGGATACAGATGTGGATACAGTTTTTGTATCTATGCAGGGCTCTGCCTATCAATATACCTTATGCCATCACCTCTGCCATCAAAGTACCCATATTTAAACAGAGAGGGTATGTCTGCACTACCACCCTAGTTCGAACTAGGGTAGTTAATGTAGGCATTCGAACTTGCAAATGAAGCCCGGGATTTAAATTTCCCAGGCTTCATTTTCATGATGCCGGGCGCCGCCATTTTTAAATGTCCGCTAGTGCGGACTCCGTGCCCGTGGCTACACGCGGCACAAACTAGTTAGTTCGGATTAGGCTTCCTATTCCGAACTACCTGTACTCCTCGTGGAATGAGGCCATGGCCATGTGAACGTATTTTCTGTCTGACGCATGGGTCAGTCTGGGAGTGGTGTTATGCTTATTAGATAGTTGAGTAGTGACTCGACTACTCGCTGCCCCCAATGCTGCCTCTATCAGAGAGTGGCAGCAATGTGGGGAGCAGGAGCCAGTGGTTGGGGGAGCCAGTTTAAAAGCCGGTTCCCCCCAGCACTTCTTTGTAGGAGGGCAGGGGAGGCAGAGGCATAGCGGGGGGACCAGGCACAAGCCAGGAATCAGCTGTCCCAGCTCGTGTCCAGTCCTCTCCCCTTTCCCCGCCTGCTGTGCCTCTGCCTTTTTTAATGTACTAAGAGCCTGAGGGCTCTTAATACATTTAAAAGGCAGAGGTGCAATGAGGGGACCGAGCATGAGCCGGGACAGGCAGAGCCGCAACTGGGTTAGCTCCCAGGGCCAGGAGCTAACCCCGCTGCTGCTCTGCAATTTCCCCCCTTATCGACTAATCGAGTAGTCGATGAAAATTCCAGCGACTACTTGATTAGCTGATTGAACGCAATTTAAACATCCCTGCCTGCCACCCCTCACAGATTCTCTTTACTCGCCACAGAAAATGGTTTCTGTGAAGAAGCAAAGAGAAGCTGCCCCAGGGCTCGCTCACCCCTCCCTGGCAGCTCAGACAGGAGGTTAATCACAGGGGTAAAGGGGCTCTGGGGCGTGGCTGGATGTGGCAGGGGGGAGGAGCAGGGACATAGGCAGAGTTCCCCTTTCCCTGCATGGAGCAGCTGGAGCTGAGTCAGATCAACCTCCAGAAAATTCCCCAGCCGCAGGAAGCTCTGCACTATGATGGGGGTTCTATATCAGCAGCCCCCCTTACCTGATGCCCACTGAGTCTACCCCCTGCACTGCGAGTGCCCTGCACCCGAACCCCCACCCCACTGAGCTGCACTCTGACCCTCCCCCCCCCCACACACACACATACACCCAACCAAGCGCCACTCTCCCAGCTCTTCCCATGGAGCCCTGAACCCCTTTACCTGCACTCTCCTGCAGAGGTTCTTTCCTCCCGCACTCAGAACCCCACACCAAGCCCCTGTGTCTCCAGTTTTCCCCAGCACCCAGGCCCCCCCACTGAGCTGCCCACACCCAGATTGCACCACACAGAACCCTGGCACTCTTGAGGGAATTCTGCCCCCCCAAATCACATTTTAAAACTCTGCATTTTTTCTTTGTCAAAATAACACGATAACAATATAATCACCCGTAACTTAATGTCAGCAAATAATTGAAAATGGGATGATTATGTTATGTTGTTTTGACAAAGAAAATGTGTTGCATTTTAAAATGTTGTGCACCGAATTTTTAATTTTGGGCACAGAATTACCTCAAGAGTGCTCTTTGCTCTTTGTGAAGGAAAACGGTTACTGCATCTTCTCCTCTCGCTCTTCAGCCAGGGGTAAAAGCCAGGCTAATGCATGGCAATTGATTCTAAAAGGACAAGGGGACAGCTGAAAGGACAAAAAACGGAATGCTCTCAAGGTGAGAAGGGGGGGTCCCCATGGTAACTCGGGAGAATGTTTTCCTCTGTGCTTAGTAAAACCGTCTAGCTGCTTCTTACTAATGTATGAAGCCGACTTTTGGTGGCTGTTTTGCTGCTGTGCCTCATGTTAATACCTTTTTGCCTAAACTCTCTTCTCACTTTTTAAGCTGTGGATCATCCGCAGTATTATTCCTGCCTTCAGAGCCCAGAGAGCTTATACAATTGGGTCAAATTTGTTCATTCCCTTTAAAATGCTGTAAGTGTCATACAGGTCACCATATCTCCGTGAGGCTATGGCTTATATGTCTAGAACCCGTGTCCTTTTCAGAATAAAAATGGGCAAAGCATAGACACTGAGTTTCTCATGGGTCGGGGAGTGATTCCCCCAGACCCCATCCCCACTCCATCCCTTCCCCCAAAGCCTCACCCCCTCCTGCCTCTTTCTGCCCCTCTAACCTCTTCCCACCACTGCCCCATTCCCATCCTGTTCAGCCCCATCCCTTAAGCACATTCTGCCCATGTTTCCCCCAGCACAGAACAGCTGATCTGCAGTGGTGGGAGGCTTTGGGGAAGAAAGAGGAGCTGGTTGCTGAGGCCACCAGTGGGCAAGAGGAGCGGTGGAAGAGGGAGGCTCTGTTAGGGGGCTGCCAATTGGTCCTTAGCACCCACGGAATCAGCACCTATAGTATATAGATGAAGGGATGCACTTGAGTGGCAAAAGCCTGTGGTGAACCTGCCACAAGAAGGCAAGTGATGTAGTCTATCTGTGCTCCAGTACTAGTTTGGCACAATGTGAGAATACTACTTGCCTACTTCATAGGAATGCTGTGAATAGAATTATAGGTAACTCAGCAGTTTTGGTTCCCAGGGGGTCATGAATTTGCACTCCCTAATTTTGGATACCAAAAGTACAAGTGAACAAAGTTCTATCAAAACCAGTGTTTTCCACCAGGTTTCTATGTAAACCTCAAGAGATTTTCCTGGTTTCAGCAGGAAATAGACTATTAGTCCAAGTGGTTAATCCAGACTCAGGATTTTCCAAAGTATTCAACTCCATCACTTGTGAGCTTCATGAATCTTTTTTACACTTTTCAGCTAACCCCTTTCTAAGTTTCAGGTTTGCAATGAAACTCAAAATCAGGGGAGTTTTCCACGATTCAGATTTTGTTGCAAACATTTTCCACCGCTCTAGTTCTGAGCCTTAATTAATGTTTGTAAAGCAGGGTCAAAGCATGAATAATTTATTTTCAGTCTGTGCAGAATTGAGTACTGACAGATGCCTTAAATAGTATTAAGCAAATGGAAATAATGAAAATTAGCTAATAGATTCGCCTGGAATTTACATATAGGTTGAGTTACATTTTGCTATTAAACAATATATTGAGAAGACACATTGTGTCTTCAGCAGAAATGCAAGCTGATATCGGTTTTAGTTTTTCATTTTATAATTGAAAAAGGGGAATAACATATTGTCCTTAAAATGTTTGGATTCAAAGGAACAATTGAATATGTGTTTTTATGTGTCTTGAAAAGACAATAAATAACAGTAAAGTTGCTAATGAGCAAACATTTCCCAAACAAAAAAAAAAGTCAAAGAAAAAGACTGGACTCAGAATGTAGATGTTAGTCCAATTTTACAGTCATTGCTTAAGCAAAATTGCAACTGATGCCTATGAAAGTTTTGACTGTGGACTGCAGAGTCCAGTCTAAGGGTACATTTAGACAACTAAGCTTTTCCGGAATACCCAGTGTATCCCAGAAAAGGTCTGCCACATCCAAAGAATGCGTCCACTTCTCCGAAAAAAATGTTGGAAAAGCGGACGTGTTTTGTCGGCATCCCTGTAAACCTCATTTCACAAGGAAGACGGGATGTTCTGAACGAGGTTTTTTTCCCCCAACATTTGGCCCCATGCAGATGGGCCCAAATGTTGGAAACGTCTCTACTGGAAGAAAAGTGGAAAAAGATACGCAAATTGTGGTTTGCAATTTGCGTATCCTTTTCCGACTTTTCTTTGTAATGTAGACTTAGCCTAAGTGTCTAGGCCAATGAATAGAACCCTACCAAATTCATGACCGTGCAAAACGTATCATAGCCTGTGACATGTGGTGTCCTTCCATGAAATCTGACTTTTTGTGTGCTTTTCCTCTATGCTACACAGATTTCACGGAGGAGACTAGCATTTCTCATATTGGAAGTTCTGACTCAAAAACGAGGTGCAGGGGAATCATACGGTTATTTTAGGTAGTCACGGTATCACCACCCTTACCTCTGCACTGCCGTCAGAGCTGTGCAACTGGAGTGCAGTGATTGTGATGTTGGCCTGGTGCCCAGCTCTTAGGGCATCAACCTGCCAGCAGCAGTGTAGAAGTAAGGATGGCAATACCATGCCATGTCACCTTTACTTCTGTACTGCTGCTTTCAGAGCTGGGTGGCCAGAGACTGGAGGCTGCTGACTAAGGGCCCAGCTCTGCAGGCAGCAGCATAGATGTGAGGGTGATAATACCATACCAGGCCATCCTTACTTCTGCACTTCTGCTGGCAGCAACTCTGCAACCCCCACTTTGCAACACCCCCTACAACTCCTTTTTAGATCAGGACCAGTATTCCCTGTAAGCTGATAGCTTGAGCTGCCCAGGAGAGATTCAGCTGCTGCCCAACTGATTGGCAGAGCACCCACAGCTGCCCACAGCCATCAGCATGTGTATCTATTGATGGTGCACATTTGCACGTCTGAGTGCACATAACAAAATTTATTCTGCATATGAATAGAAAATATTAGAGGGAACATGGGTCAGGACCTCTATAATGACAACACTGTGAAATTTCAGGTTTAAATATCTGAAATCATGAAGTTAAACCATTTTTAAAATCCTATGACTGTGAAATTGGCCAATATGGACTGTGAATTTGGTAAGGCCCTACCAATGAGGAATACAGGTAAGTTGCATTCCTAGAAAAGAGCATGTGTACCCTTGTTAGGTGCTATAGCACACAGAGATCTGTGAGGATTTCAGGTGGATTATTGCAATGACTGTACATTTCATGTACCTAATGTAATTTATGTAAGGACAGCCGAGGTAGAGTAAATGTAAGTGCATACGGTCTGCACTGTCTGTCAACTGGAAAAATAGTTGAAACAGGACTTGAGTATACATGAAGGAACAACATATGCTGCCTCCAAATGACACATACATGACACTTATCTCCTGATTCATGCCAAGGGGAAATGAGCTGTGTTTCAAACCAGCAGAGCTTTTCCTTTTGGGATTCCTCTTAAAACATTTTTTTTATCTCCTAGGTTTCAAGTTCAGCTTCAGCAGCTCAGAAATGTGTGAATGCCTTGTCAGCAGAGAGAGGTTTAGGTTCAGCTGAGATTGTTACATCTTTCTGTTTATTGTAGAATCCATGCCGTTTCATTCTTTTAAATCTAACCAGCTAGCTCATTTTCATATTGTCTTAATAAGCCCACTGAAGTCAATGGAAATGTCAATGGAAGTCTTTCCGTTGGCGTCAGTGAGCTTTAAATCAAGTCCTCATCACCTCTCCATTGTAATTTACGCTACTTGGGCTTCGTGTTCAAAGAATGGGGATGTTCAATGTAAATAAATTAAGCTACAGTATTAAAATGCCCATGTCTATGGTATGTTTAATAAAATTCTGGCACATTGGCAAAAAAATTGTGAGCTAAAATCTTGGCTAATGTAAATAGATGCATCCCTACAGCCATTTATGCTGGTGAGAGTATGGTGTATGTTACTTTGCTTATATGTTACCTGCCTGGAGATTATCATTCCTAGAAGGGATGTGAGCCTGGGCTCATCGGTTAACCTTCATGGTTACACACAGGCTCCCGGTACACATGGGGAGCCAGCTTAAAAGCCAGCTCCCCGCGTGCACTGGCTCCCAGGAATCTGTCTCCCCCTCAGCCCTGTGCTGCTGCCTCTGTCTCAGAGGCAGCAGTGAGGTGGGGAGACGGGAGCCAGTATGCGCGAGAAGCTGGTTCCTCACGTGTACCAGCTCCCAAGTCCTGGTTGCAAGTCTAGCAGAAAATGTCGTTTCAAGACATTCCCATCAGCCTCTGGTAATCTGGGTCAAGTTCAAGTCTGACATCCATACGTTCACAGTGACCTGAATCTACATTACATCTGAAACTGTTTTCATTTTGAGGTATTGCTTTGGAGAGCAGAACGTTGAATTCGAGGGTTCCCATTTCAGGTAGTGACTGACTTCAGTGCATGCAGGATTGGCCCTCAGTCATAAGAGGAGACCCACTGTGGCATGGTGTATTGTATCCGGGACACTTGCTTTGTTTTCATTGGGAGGCTCAAAACCCAGGGCTGAGCAGCAAGCACCAATTTCCTAAGCCCTTTGAGCCTATCTAGTGTTCTATCTAGGTCTGTCTTTCCCTCCTGACCTTAAATCAGAGCTGTAAAGCCTCTGACCTTCCCCTTTTAGGCTGAATTCCAAAGAGACTGGAGGCACATGCCTCATTTACCTGGTTTTTAAAGCTTTCACTTAATCTGCAACTATTTACGTTATTTGGAAAGAAAAAAAATCAATGAAAATGCAGTTCCAGCTGCTTAAATAATGCACATTCGTCAGGGGCAGATGTCCATTTAATTCAGGCTGTGCTTTAAAAGTGAAGGAGGAAAGAAAGACACAATCAAATTATGTAAGCAATAATGAGGCATGAGAGAATTTGGATTACTGGGGGTCACTAATCCTTCAATGCTTAGTGTTAACCTCCCCCCCATTATAAACCAATCGCCTATCCCCTGCTCCCTAACTTCATCAAAGGAAAAGGAAAAATCCCAAATCAATGCACCTCAAATTTCACATGTACATTATTAGTATTGTTCTGTTCATCCCTGATGTATAAAATGCAGCTATTTTCAAAATCATCATATTTCTTCATTGAAAAAATTCTCAGGTAGGCAGTTTCCATCACTGGGGGGTTCTTTTCTTGATTTTCTAGTGTTATGTAATGCAGCTCCAGGAGGGTAGAATGCTAGGAGGTGGCTCCATCAATTGTACTCTGAGATCACCAGCTGTGCAGTGTGGGACAATTCCCAGAGAGTCCTTGTCAAGATCTCTTCTGGATCCCTCAATGCTCTCAGCTACTCAGTGGGCTTTGTTACCTGTGGGCAACTGAACAGGTATTTGGTTCTCCTACCTGGTCTGACGTTTGTAATGTTAGGTCTATCAGCCTAGGAAGTGAAACAAGATTCCAGGTATCCTTAATCTCATGGCAAGCCCATAATACCTCTAAAAAGGAATGGCTGACCTTTAGCTGAGAGGCTGGATCATCTTTGCAGTCTGTTCCAGACTCAGTGGTTAGAAATACCCAGAGCCAGATACTAGAACCCCAGTTCCACCCTTCAACGGGGACAGAATGGGGCAGCTGGAGCATCCCCTGACCTAGAACCAATGCCTGGTGATGGAGAGCTGGCAGAAACATGTCACTTATCTGCCCCTGTTTCTAAGCCTAGGGGACACTCCTGGGTGGACTGTGGGAGGGGGAACACGGCCATTATGCTCATTCTGTCCCCAAAATCCTCTGTCAGGCTTTTCTGGTAGGATAATCCAACTTCCTCCTGCACCCCAATCCTTTCCCATGGAACTGTGAGCTCATGGGGATGTTTTCCTCTTTGTCTTGGAATATTTTCTTCTTGTATTTGGCTGTGATCTGAAGTTTTACTCACAGGATGGTGCTTGCCAGGGTCATTCCTCCTTTTTTCTGCAGAAATTGATCCCACCGCTATTTGCTCCTCACCCATCCCCCATCCTCAATAAAGTCTTCAAATCACTCTCTTCAAGGCTCATTAAATTTATTGGCTGATTCCTCTACCGCCCTAGTGTACAGACCGTCATCCAGATTGGTATGCATTTACATTTTCCAATTATTCCCTGGCTGCCTGTTTATCACTAACAGTTTTGATGCTGCCTGGATTCCCTCCTAATCGTCTAGACTTATTTTCTTCATTTTTCATATGGAAGAAAGTTTTTTTTTAAGTCAGCATCTCAGCTGTTTTACAGACATCATTCATTTCATCCTTCTTCTCCTTTATTAACAGGCCTACTTTTTCACTGGTACTGCTTTCACAAATACCTGGAGATATAAATCTTTCTTATTCCCCTTAATCCATTTGGGGAGCATGGATCAGGAATATTCCTGCTGATTTATCTCTGTTTACCTGTGAGCTTTGGCTTATTTTCAATATTCTTTTTAGACTCCATCACAATTTATTGTAACTATAGTAATTGTTTGGGCTAGTAACTGCTAGAGCAAGGGTGGGGAACCTCCAGCCCGTAGACCTGTTTAATTTCATCTGGCCTGTGTCAAGTCTCCATGCTGAGGGCCAGAAGCCCTGAACCTTGAAACCCTTTCATGCCTTCCACAGGGCTAGGATTGTGAGTGCTGGCTCACATGGCTATAGGGGGAAGCTAGGGTACTAGGCTGCTCAGCTATCCCCATAACCCCTAGGTGCAGGGACAGATGACCAGGGAAGCTCCAAGTCTGCGTGCATCTGCCCCCTCAGTTCCCATTGGCTAGGAACTGCAGCCAATGGGAACTGCAGGTGCGGGCAATGTGCTCTGAGCATTGCTGCCTGGCAACATCATAGCAGCTTCCAGAAGCTGTGTGGGGCCAGAGCAGGGGGGAAGCCTGTCTTAGCCCAGCTGCTTCACCAACCAGGAGCCACCTGCAAAAAATGGTGCCTCGCTGGAACCTGCACCCTTCATACCTTTCTGCACCAGCTCCAGCCCTGAGGCCCATCCCACATCCCAACCAAGTTCTAGCGCCCACACTCCCACCCTGAACTCCCTGCCCAAGGTAAGAAACCCCTCCTGCACTCTAACTCCCTCTCAGATCCTGCACCCCAACTCTAGCCCTGAGCCTGCTCCTGCACTCCAAACCCCTCATGTCTGGCCCCACCCTGGAACCTAGGGGAAGCCCCGAGCCTCCACACCTTCCCAAAGTTCTGTGTGTGGTCTGCAACTGATTTTTGTTGTGGGTAAGTGCCCCCAATAAGAAAAGAGTCTCCCCTCAGGGAGTAAAACCCAGTTGTGCTGTGCACTATACAGACATGCATTAAAAAGACAGTATCTGCAGGCTGGATTTGGACTAAACAGGTGAAGGCAATAAACGGGAAGAGGCAGCTGTAACTGTAAAATGAGCAAGTGTTGTGCAGTAAACTACACTCGTAGCTTGCCGGCTTGCCTCACTATTGTAGTGGCCTGTGTCTTAAAGAGAGCTGGTTAACGGGGCACACTTAGGAGCAGAACTGGCTGGATCAGTTTATGCTACAGACCATGGGATCTCAGAGAAGCAGCAGGAAAGGAGGTCTGTTTGGTTTGAACCCTCCTTGCCACTCCCTGTCACCAAGTCTGATACCAAACTGACAAGATTACAGCCCTGATCAGTAGGCATCACAGCATAGGTGAGACGTATGGATTTGAAGTATGAGGCAGCTTTGCGGATTTGTTTTTTCCCAGTGAAGTTTTTCCACTCACAAAGGACAGTTGAGGTGAAAGTGTTTGGTGGAAAAGCTGAATGGTGGGCTGGTAAAGGCTGGGAATGTTGCTGTCTGTGAGTCTTGTTGCTATGTAAAGTAAAAGGAAACAATAGGTATGCATCTCATTTCTTCCAACTTCTATCCATATCCATTTCTTGAAATTGTCTAGCACGTAGGAGGCCCTAACATAAATTAGAAACCATTCATAAAGTTTGTATAAAAGCAGAGGTCAGCGCCACAGTGAGTTAATAGAGCATCTGGCTGACATAGTACTAAGCCAAAAAAGGCCTTCGAGATAACGACAAAGTACTTGGGTTGATCCATTTCCAGTATGGTGGGGGGGTTTACTCTCAGATCTTCAAGGAGTTGCTCATAAAGGTATATTGGCCTGATCCTGTCTAGAATGGAGCACCTTCTGTGCGCTTGTGCCTGCCTCCTGTTGAAATCATTGAGAGTTGAAAGAGTCCACATGTTGCAGGACCCCAATCCAACGCTTAAGAGAAGTCCTTTCATTGACTTCACTGGGATTTGGGGTATGACCATGCAGAGGATATCTAGGGCCAGATCTTCTGCTGGTGAAGTGTAGGTGCACTGATTGACACCAACTGAGGATCTGACTCAGGTAGTCTGTGGGGATAATAGGGGGTACACATTAAAAGCAACTTACTATTTGGCTCCCTGTTTATTATTTTTCCACTCTCAGTACCATAGTCTCTGAGCACCTCCCAATAGTGTGTTAAATGATATAACTAACGTGTGTCACCTGTGGTTTGCTTTTTCTCCCTCCAGAGGGAAAATTGCATGTACAGCATGTCATGCTTTATTTTGGTTGGTTTGCAGTGGGTTTTTTTCCCCCCAATATCCGTTTGGAGCCAGGAATTCGAGAATACAGTAATTAATCTATTTTAGCAAATAATTAAACTAATAATTAGGGTATGATGTGAATCAGTACAGGTTTAGACTGCTTAGGTGCTTTGGGATAGGGACTCTCTTTTTGTCCTGTGTTTGTACAGTACCTGGCACAGTGGAGTCTTGGTCTGTGACTGGGGCTCTTAGGCACAATCACCACACAAACAATAAACAACAGTAATAATAGATATGAGGTTTTGCAGCTGTTAAGCTTTCATGAAGTTTCTGCTATAGCTGTTGAATCTCAGCGCATCAGTGTGTAACTCTAACAATTCAGTTTAATTAGTCTCTCTTCACTCACAAATCGTATCCAAATGGTGAGCTATAATGGGAGGGTGTAATTCTGCACATTAAACCAGATGCTGCTATTGCTTTTATTGACTTTTATATATATTGCCATTAAATATACTAAAATTTGAACAGCTTTATCTTTGCACATTAAACTGGTCATGCAGGTACACGGTTTTGTAAATAATCTTAATGGGTTTAGGAAATTTACCAATACATGCTACAAAAAGGAATATACAGTTCCTACTTGAGCATATCCAGCAATGAAGAGGTGGCTTTCATTTGAGACAGAAATAAATATCTGTATGCAGGATAGATTGTTAAAAGTAAATACAGTAATATAAAATTGGAGTCAGAATAATTCTCCAGAAAAATGATTTTTTTCTTTTTCTGTCAGTGATAAGAGATCAAGAGCATTTCCAAGTAGTAATTTCTTTAGCCTGGGATGAAGGGAGATGGACATTTCTACAATTGATTTGAAACTGAATGAACTGGAGAGCTTTGGAGGTTCACAGTCAAAGAGATAAATGGGTTGTCTGAGCTGTCCAATTCAATTATTTGCCCTAAGCAACCTCTTCTTTAATGGTTGATAGAATTATGATGAACTATTTGAGAATAAAAATGCTGACCTCTTACTGTTGTTGACCTTGTCAGCCTAGACTTAATTAAAAATAAAATAAAACAAATATCTACCTGTGTTGTAAAACTCAAACAGATGCAAGAGAAAGCAAAATTGTTATGTATGGCAATTGGTTACTTGCATCTACCATGCCCTGTTGGGAGAAATTGTGTCAGAATGAATTCCTGCTGAGTGAAGTAGGCTCCGAAACTAACTTGATGCTCAAAGTTTGATTTACCATGCATGATTCAGTTGGATGGCTTTAAAAGACAATTGATTTTCTTGCAGCAATTGACTAACCTCTTGATAATTATATGTATCTTCAGAAACCCTAAAGCAAGTAAATGTAAAGGCTGTTCTACCCAGAATATTTTAGGCCATCCGTCTGGAATATAAATGACTTTTATAAATTTGTGATGTTTTAAAAGTGTTTTTTAACCTGGGTCGTTTCAATGGCAAACCACAATGTATTCAAAAGAGCTATTGTGTGCTGTTATGTTATTTTATTTACATAACAGACTGAACCACAAACTTGTATCCAAAAATTCTGAAATTTGGGATTTTTGAAACCCAGATATGAACTTTACTCTTTGAATCATTTTTACTTATTTTTGCACTAGCTCCTATAGCTGAATAATAATCTTTGTTGCACTCTGTGGGTGCGTGTAGACTGGCAAGATTTTGCACAAAAGCAGCCGCTTTTGCGCAAAAACTTGCCACCTTGAATTTGTGCAAGAGCACTGACGTTCTACTGTAAGAAATCAGTGCTTCTTGCACAAATACTTTGACGCTCCTGCTCAGAGATAAGCCCTCTTGCACAAGAATACTTGTGCAAGAGGGTCAGTGTAGACAGGCACCTTAATTTCTTGCGCAAGAAAGCCCGATGGCTAAAATGGCCATCGGAGCTCTCTTGCGCAAAAGTGTGTCTAGACTGGTACAGATGCATTTGCGCAAAAGACATCTTTTGCGCAAATGCATCTGTGCTAGTCTAGATGCTCTTTTGCGGAAATACTTTTAACGGAAAAGTTTTTCTGTTAAAAGTATTTGCGCTAAATCATGCCAGTCTAGGTGCAGCCTGTAAGTCTATTTATTGGTCCATCTAACGTAATAATCAAAAGAAGGTGAAAAGTCCCATGTGACTTACACCAGTAATCAGTTCTACAATCTGAAGAAATAGATTTGGTTATTCTCATCTGAATCTTAGTTCTCTTAAAGTGATTACAAAATGTTATTCATGGTGATAAAACTATCTGTTCCTTTTTTAAAAAAAATCCAGCCACTGTGGTTTTTCTCAGTTTGTTGCAGCCGTGAAAATTTTGCACGCTAGAAGTGTTTTAATATCAACTTAACCATAGAGAATTTTACCTGATTGGCCTTTTAAAGGCATGTGGGTAGGGTTGCCAGGTGTCCGGTATTGGCCTGGATAGTCCAGTAAAAAAAACAGAAAATACCGGACATGTAAAATGGACACTTCTTCTATAGGACACTACTTCTATAGTAATACCAGACATGTAAAATGTCTGGTATTTTCTGTTTTTCTGGGATGGAAGGCCGCTTGGGACATTCCTCCCCTGTCTGGTGGGGGCGGGGAGAGTGTGGGGATTTAAAGGTGCAGTGACTTTTTTTTTTTTTGATGCAGTTGTTTTTTTGTTTGTTTGTTTTTTCTCAACAACTTTGGTCCCCTGTTTTTTTTGCTCAATCAATTTTTTCCCTATCATGTCCAGTATTTTTTGTGAAAATATCTGACAGCCCTACATGTGGGGTTTCTTTTAAATGGCACAGGTATGCACTTGACACCTAAAATTGTTAATACATGCAAATGTACCATTCAGGGGTCTAATTTTTCTATCATTAGGCTGCTATAAATCAGGTGTAGCTCCATTGTAGGGAGCAGAGTTATACCAGTGTGAGAAGTGAATCAAAATCCTAAACTGCACATCCATATTGGACTAAGCTAGAGCTGTATTCATTATTTTGGATACTAGATAGTACTATCAAGGACACTACTTCTATTGTAAAGGAATGAAGAACAAAAACAAACTAGGTGAAACAACTGTAGGAGGAAGAGGGTCTGAAACTTAAACCCATGTATTGAGGCCTACTGTGAGGCTTGCAGCCTGAACTAAAGTAGTGGTCAAGCTTTGCTGGTATAAAGCAAAGGAGCAAAGTCAGGTTCTGCCTATTTGCAAGAAGGCAGAATCTGGCAAGAATGGGGCAGATATTGAAGAAAAACACATTCCTAAGGAGTGTTAGGCACAAGAATATTTACACAAACAAATTCCAGAAAGATGGTCACGTTCCCCGAAGAGAACAGGAACATAGTAATCCATCTTAAGGACAATGTCAGGATAACAGCTTGATAAATAGAAATGTTTTGATCAAACCAACACATACAAGGCAACGGGCATCCCTGGATACATCAGTGGGTGGCAGCCTAATATGTCAGAGGAGCTTTAATTCGAACTACCTAGTCTGTGCCGCGTGTAGGAACGGGCAGGTAGTTCTAATTACGGGACATTTAAAAATGGTGGCGCCCGGGAAAATGCAAATAAAGCCCAGGATATTTAAATCCTGGGCTTCATTTGCAAGTTTGAATGCCTACATTAGTCACCCTAGTTCGAACTCAGAGAGATTGGCCTTGTCTGGCTAAGGGGAGAATGGAAAGTCCTGCCATTATGAGCCGGTCCATTGCAGTGGGCATATGTGTGCTGAAATAACTGTTGATACTGATCCGAGGAGCTAGGACCATGCTTCGCTGACAATAAACCTGACCAAGTGCCTTTGCATCTTAATGGATCTAGTGGACATTTTTGTGGGGCTCTGGTCCTCCTGTCCCCTGTCAGACCATGGATGTTGCTGGACCAGAGAGTAACAGTGTTCAGAGATTCAACCTGAAGTAGACTTGTATATATTTTTCTGTGGTCTAATCTCTGGAGGGGAGTAGAGACCCACACAGTGCCTGTTACTGAGAAGGCAGTGTTGGTACTGAGATCTCTGCATGTGGGTGACTGTATTTTTAGATCATAGACAAGACATGGCTTTAGGTTCTGAGTAGGGCTGAATTCTATCATGTCCCTGGAGCTGTTGGAAACTTTTGTTGCAAAACCATCCATGATAAGTCACCTGGTTGGGGTTTTGTTTCCAGCCTGAAATTCAAGCCAGGCAGATACTGCAAGCTAATTTGAATGTATACTGCAAAGCTAAATCTTGAGACCATCCTTCCTCTCTTTTGTCTCTACAAGATACTGGATTCTGTTCACATAGGCTGTGTCTACACTGCACCCCTTTTCCGGAAAAGGGATGCAGATGAGACAAGTCGGAATTGCAAATGCAGCGGGGATTTAAATTTTCCCCGCTCCATTTGCATGAACATGGCTGCCGCTTTTTTCCAGCTTGGGGCTTTGCCGGAAAAAAGCGCCAGGCTAGACAGGGATCTTTCGGAAAATAAAGCCTTTTCCGAAAGGTCCTTTATTCCTCTTAAAATCAGGAATAAGGGACCTTTCGGAAAAGGCTTTATTTTCCGAAAGATCCCATCTAAACTGGCGCTTTTTTCTGGCAAAGCCCCAAGCCGGAAAAAAGCGGCAGCCATGTTCATGCAAATGGAGCGGGGAAAATTTAAATCCCCGCTGCATTTGCAATTCCGACTTGTCTCATCTGCATCCCTTTTCTGGAAAAGGGGTGTAGCGTAGACACAGCCATAATGTATTATTCCCATGCGGTCTCCTATCCAAGTACTAACCGTCCCCAACTTTGCGTAGCTGAGAAGATCAAGTGAGATGAGGAGCTTTAAGGGTAGAATGACTTTGGTTGACCGTTATTGCTTTGTGACAAAGCTCCTCTTTCTAACTTACGCAAAGTGGTTATTCTCCAAAGTAGGGCAATGGCTAGCTGCTCAGTGGATAGATCTCTTCTCTGAATTGCCAGCATGCTGTATATTCTGCTCTCATTTGCATGTGGAAATACTGCAGCTGTTATGGAGATCTCCCTGTGCAGAATGAGGTAGAGGGTATACAATGGATCTTTAACGTGGCTAAGAGCTCCAGCACGGATCCGAGAGAAAAATGTAGCCCTAGCTCTTGGGGGTGGTTTTCCGTTTAACGGGCTTGTGTTTGTATGAGATTTGATTTTTTTCAGTTCACACAGGTGGGCATATCGATCTTTCTGGGTTCATACCTCCAAATTCCTTGGAAATTCAAGGAAACACAAAACTCAGCCAAAACTGTCACAGATGGGCTGTTTTGTTTTGTTTTTATCGAAGTCATCTGAATCTGCATTATGTGTCAGTCAAAACCATTCATCCTGATATAGAGAGGAGAGATTTGCTGAAAACATGGCGTGGATACATTTAACAGCTTAGCAAAACCAATTAGCAAACCAGAGCTAAGTCAGCAATGGAAAGAACAGGGTGAGTTTGCTGTTCTAGATAGGGATGTTAGAGTTTAACCGTTTAACTGATAAGCATCAGCTTATGCAAAAGCGGCGAGGAGTCCTGTGGCACCTTATAGACTAACTGAAGTGTAGGAGCATAAGCTTTCATGGGCAAAGACCCACGAAAGCTTATGCTCCTACACTTCAGTTAGTCTATAAGGTGCCACAGGACTCCTCGCCGCTTTTGCAGATTCAGACTAACACGGCTACCCCTCTGATACTTGACATCAGCTTATGGTTACAGTAAATGGTTAAACTCAGCTGCTGGGACCCTGTCCGTGGCTGAGTGCCTGCAGTGGTGGAGCCAGCTGCCTGGACTGGACCCCACCAGTAGCTGGGAGCTCATGGTGATAGGACCAGCTTCCGGGACCCAAGGAGGGGGGCTGGCTGCTGCTGCTGCTGCTGGACCCGTGGGAGGGGCAGAGCCTGTGGTGAGAAGCAGCAACCCTTCCCTCCATATCCCTACATCCCCTAAAACAGGGGTTAGCAAAGGGCCCTCAGCAGGCTGGATCCAGCCCACCAAGCCGGTGAATCTGGCCCACGGCCGTTCTGCCGCTCCCCCACCTCCAGGCCAGTTAGGGTCTGGAGGCGGGGGAGTGTGCGAAGTCTCCTTGCCCCTGCAAGAGCGTGCGGAGGCTAGAGACATGCTGGCTGTTTTAAAACCGCTGGCTCTTATCTCTAGCTGCCGAACGCCTTTGGCGGGGGGGAGCTTTGCGCACTCCCTGCCCTCCAGCCAATCAGGGCCTAGGGGCGGGGAGCACACAAAGTCTCTTGCGTCCTTTTCCCGCCCTGCCAGGAGTGCACAGCAGCTAGAGAGACACGCTGGCTGTGTGGCATGTCTCCTTAGCCACTGAGGGGACGATGAGACTTTGCCTGCTCCCCCAGACCCTGATTGGCCTGGAGGCAGGGAGAGCGTGTGAGGTCTCCTCCTGCTAGGCACCTAGAAGGAATGCCAGCTGTTTTAAAACAGCTGGCGTTTCTCTCTAGGGGGCGGGGCACAGGAGGAAGGGAGAAGAGTTCTCTTGCTCCCCCACCTCAGGCCAATCAGGGTGGGAGGGAAGGACAAGAGGTCTCCTGACCCCTCTCCTTCCGGGATGGCCTGGGGCCATCAGAAATTTCTGAAGTGGCCCTCTTTTAAAAATTATTGCCCATCCTTGCCCCAAAACGTTTATCCATGTAACCAATAGAATTTTGATTTTAATTAAGAATTTAATTAATATATTTTTGTACATCCTCAGTTGTATCTGGGACCTGCCTTTCAAAGGGGAGAGGCTGTGCAAATAGTAACAAGAGAGAGGTGCAAGTCCCCAGGCTTCCAAATGCCAAACCTAGCAAGGTTAAATAAAGATGAATAATAAAGTTGTACGCTCAGGTTGACTCAGGGAAACTTTTTAATTTGCTTCACTGGCATTTACACAGTTGATTAGCTAAAGCTGACAGTGACCTTGGCAGTGCTGCAAAAGCAATGTTTATATCATTTGGCATTCGGACTTCCACGCTTTCTTTATCAAGTCACCCAAAAAGGAATGGGGCCATGATCCTTGTACTCCTGTGTGTAATCTGTGATTGAATCTGTGGCAAGACAGATTCCTTCTTCCTGCCCATGCAGCTGAGCAAGTACAGACCAATGTTTTGGAAGCTTTTGAAGATATGCAGCTGATGCACTTGGCTCTGCTGAAGATCCAGATCCAGTGGAAAGGGTTGCAGAGAAGGAGGAAAGGTCTGCACAAGAATAGAGGATCAGAGTAGGGAGATGTTAGCATGGGGCTCCTTAGAAATACTAGCAATCCAGTGAGTGGGATGAATGCAGGGAGCAGAGGTTGGAATGAGACGTGTATGAATTAGAACAGAAAGTGTAGACTTCACTGTCTAAGGCAATTGCACACCGATGCAGTTCAAGGGAAAGGGAAACCCAATGAATTATCCCAGACCACCTAGAGCCTTGAAAGAAGTAGGATCACACCATGACTTGTGGGGCCCCAAGCAAGAGCAGTGACCCAGGCTCCTGTGATATGGGAAATCAATCTGTGTGTGCCTGGCAGAACGTCCTTTCCTCTTCATCTCTCACTGTCCGGGGTTCACGGAGTCCCACAGAGGATGTGGTGCTCTAAGAGGATGCTTACCCGGAGATTGACGGTCCAGAGATCAATCTTCCAAGGTTCGATTTAGCAGATCTAGTAAGAACTAGGGATGTAAAAGGTTAACTGGTAGGGACTGGAGCAGCTCCCTGTCCACCCTGGGTCGGGAGCTGCTTCAAACCCTCAGGGCCTGCCAGAGCAGCCCGTCTGTGACAAGCCCACCTGTTCCCACCCCCGCCACAGGTTACACTCTGGCTCCCTGGGAGCCGGCTGTAGGGCCAGCAGCAGGTCCCGTTTCCAAGGAAGCTTCACTGCAGGCTCTGCAGGATAACGCTTATTTAAGCGTTATACTGCGGAACCTGCAGTGCATGTAACCCTGACTGCTGTGATTTTTAGTGGTTATATGGTTACATTTTTAACTGCATTTTTATATTCCTAGTAAGGACCCACTAAATCAAATGCTGAGGGCACCCCTGTCAACCCCAGTACTCTTTGGAGTCACAAGGAGTAAGGGAAGTCGACGGTAAAGTTTCTCTCATTGACCTCCCACAAGGGGGCCACCTCAGAAATTCAGTTTAAGGCATGTCGACTACAGCTACTCAATTCTCCTACCTGGAGTTCCATATCTTAAGTCGAATTTCTGGCACAGTGTACACTTAAGTGGCCACTTACTTTGTTTTGTGCTTAAAGCCTGTGAATAAATGCAGGATGGAAAGGCACAAGTCACAAGAAGCAGATTCTCTTTCTGCCCCAAGCTGTCAGCAGCACTGTGAAAGCTGAGCTGCTCCAAGAGTCATTTGAAATGCTGCTGCTCCAACATAGGGTGACCAGATAGCAAATGTGAAAAATTGGGACAGTGGGTGGAGGGTAATAGGTGCCTATATAAAGCAAAGCCCCAATATCAGGACTGTCTCTATAAAATTGGGCATCTGGTCACTCTGGTGCAGCAGCAAGTTACAAGCAGACAGATGTGGAGTAGGCAAGTTGAAGAGAAGAGAAGAGAAGAGAAGAGAAGAGAAGAGAAGAGAAGAGAAGAGAAGAGAAGAGAAGAGAAGAGAAGAGAAGAGAAGAGAAGAGAAGAGGGAAAAGTTATGGAGCTGTGTCTTGCATTGCAGATCTGTGTCTTGCATGGAGGAAAGGGCACCTCAGAAGGGTTATCCCATCTCCACTGCTGGTGATTGTGCAAACCACAGTGGCTTTGTATTACTTGAACTCCTTGCTGGAAACACAGAATGAAGGTGACCCTAGGAAAGTGAGCATTGGTGTGGGAGTCAAGCTGTGCTGAGTCTTAAATCTTGGCTCCGACTGTGATTCGAGATACAGACTTGAGCCTTGGTTTCACTAGCTAAAATAATACCTCCTTGACCGTGTTACATAAGAACATAAACGTGGCCATACTGAGTCAGACCAAAGGTCCATCTAGCCCAGTACCCTGTCTTTCAACAGTGGCCAATGTCAGGTGCCCCAGAGGGAGTGAACAGAACAGCTAATCATCATATGATTCCTCTCCTGTCATCCATTTCCAGCCACTGACGAAAGGGCTAGGGACACCATTCCTAACATCCTGGCTAATAGCCGTTGATGGACCTAACCTCCATGAATTTATCTGCTTTTTTTTAACCTTGTTAAAGTCCTGGTCTTCACAATGTCAAGAACAGGAATTAGTTAATGCCTGTAAAGATTTCTGAAGATGTTAAATATTCAGTGTTAGCATAACTCCATAACTAAGTTACCTGGGGTTTATTTTAAGATGCCTTGTCAGCATGGTATATCCAATCCCTTCTCCAAAGTTGGCTTTTCTAAATATCAGGCATTCTGTCTCTTTTTCTAGCCTTAATAGATCTTAATGGATGACACACATACTGCAGTTGCTGACTTTTCAAAAAAGAAGTTTCGTTTTACTATATAAATTGGGGGGAAAAGTTTTGGGGTCAAACACTGACTCTCGGAAGGAGGCAGTCCCAGTATCAGTGTGAATAATACCCCCATCACTTGTCCACAACAGTGACGTAGTTTGACTGTTTCTTGATAAAAACCAGTAAGACCTTCCGTCTGCAGACATCTTGCATTTTGTTGAATAATTTTTCACACAAATACATGGCAGCTTGTTTTGATTATGTGCATGCCATATGTTAACACATTAATATGGAATTAAAGAATGGCAAATCTATCCCATCAGGGGAATTTCAAAGCTCCAAACCCTAGGGCCTCAAATCTTCAGCATGAGTGGAGTTGTACAATGTTATTACATTGCATTGAGATGCAAAGATTGCTGAAAGGACTGTGATTTAGCATTTACAAAACATTTGTCGTGATCAACTTAATTTTTTTTTCTTTTAAGTGCTCCAAGTGGGTTAAACAATTGGGTGCCTGTGCCGTTGGTAAAACCAATATGACAAGGAAAGAATGGGGAATGACTGACAGTTAAATGGCCCCTCAATGAAGGATTTCTGTATTTCATGAACAAGGGCTATGGAAGCAAGAAAAATTATAGTGCATAAGCAATCAGAGTGTAATGTACTGACTAATGCATATGGGTGTATGTGTGCACTGCTGACTTTTAGTAGATAAAAGCCCTTTCTCTGTATAATGTATTCCTTTAGCCTATATATGGGGAGCACAAGGTCCTGTATTCTATTTCCATTTCTATCTAGGTAGGCATTTTTAATGCACTCATCACCATGCTGCATGGACATAGCATTTATGGTATTGCTGATGATCATTATGCTTACAATACCGTATAAACAGCCACATAGTTTTGACAGTAGACAGGCGCAACCCTGCTTTGCTAGAAAAATGGGGAGCGGAATTCCCATTTTTCTCATTTCCTTCTATTTTGTCTCGGGGTAGCTGTGTTAATCTGTAACTTTAAAAAAGGTTAAAAAATGATGAGTGGTCCTGTGGCAACTCAGAGACTAACAAAGCAATATAGATGGTATCATGAGCTTTCATGGGCACAGCGCACTTCTTCAGAGCTCTTGCTCCATATTTGTCAACTGAAGAAGTGGTTGTGCCCATGAAAGCTCATGATACTATCGATTTTTTTAAGTCCCTAAGGTGCTACAGGACCACTTGTTTTTAACCTTCTATTCTGTGTCACTCTAAGATTTAACTGTGCAGGGAGTCTCCTTGGAAGTTTGCTCATGAGCCTGCCAGTGCTGCTTTGAGTACAGTCTAGGGGGTGACATGTAATTCTGTATTAATGCAAATTGCTTCCTCTCATCTGCTTCACCTCCCCCACTTGATGGACAGCACTCCCAAACTATGCATTTCTTGCATCTCAGGTGAGCAACTTGGAGGGTGTTTTACATCAGTAACCCATCTAATACTTGGGAAGTTGGATCCACTCATAGAAGAAGACAGGTAGTTGAAGCAGGTAGATGAGCTGACCTGGAATTTCTTCTGGCAGCGGCTAAACCTGTTTAGGGAGTCAAAAGATAATAGAGGGTCAGGTAGTTGCTGCTAAATCCTGAATGAACGAATGAGTCTGACTCTGTGATATCTGAGCTCTTGCTTTTGGGGAAATACGCAGTCATGACAAGGACTTTCATTTAGGATGATCTAAAATCAGTTTTGTCTAGGACAGTTAGAGGGATTTGGAGCCTGCTGGTTTTTGGTCCGTTTAATCCATCCATTTGGTGTTTTGTATCTGTTTTTTATCATACTGTCTGCATTTGAAATTTGTTTAGAAACAAACCCAGCCATTGTCATGTCGATCCTTTCAGACCCCAGCTTAGTCCAGACTCAGCTCCAAACTTTGGCCTTGATTCTCCATTCACGCCCGAATGGAGTAACACCAGCATAAAACTAGTGTAACAAAATGGAGAATCCAGCTCTTTGTGATGGATGGCTTCTCCGTCATGGGCCAAAACACAAACCAGATCCAAACCCTTTCTGTGAAATCTGGAGAAAGTTCAAATCCCGATCTGAACTGTGTGACTCAGGTCCATCTCAACTTTTGCCATGCATAATTTTTACTTACAGAAGGAGCACTGTATTCTAAAAAGCAGTGAGTCTGAAAAGGACCTAGGGGTCTCATAGCGGTCAAATATTGCAGTATGAGCTCCTAGCAGAGCTGTTAACATTCATAGGAAGGTTCAAGGCAACTGCCCCAGGTCCTGTGCCTTCAGGAGCCCCGCGGGGTCTAGGGCAGCCTGGGGAACTAGTGGGGGTGTGGATGTCTGGAATTGGACCTGACCCCAAACTTGCCCGCGGTGGCAGGAAGCAGAGAAGCCTTGCCCCAGCCCGTCCCGCCGGCTCCCAGATGAGTTTCTTGGGAGAGGGGGAGGGAGAACAGCTCCCTGCCCTCACTAGTGGTGGTGAGAAGCGGAATAACACAGCTGGGAGCTGGCAGAGTGTACCGGGCCAGGGCCCCACCCTTAACCCCAAGCTTTCTCCCCCATGTGACACAGTCCAGGGGTTTAGTGGGGAGCCTGGCGCTAGCAGCAGCGGTTGGGCCTCCTCCCCACTCACCCTCAATGGGAAGTGGAGTGAACCAGCCTAGCCTGCTCCACTGATTCTCAGTCACAAACCCCGCTTCCTACCATCTGTGAGTAAGAGGGACTGTCCCATCCTCAGGCTGCTCCGCTCCGGGGAGTGAGCTTGAGGGAAGGGATGGTATAGGGGCAGGAAGAGGCAGGGTGGGGCCTGGGATCAAGTGTGTGTGTGTGGAGGGGGGGTTGTCCAGGGCCTGCATCCACCTATGGACAACCCTCTCTCCCAGTGTAATGTAGTGGTTAAAAAGGGCCAATGTGATCTTGAGTATAAATGGGAGTAGGAGGAAGGAGATGATTTTACCTTAGAATATGGCATTGATGAGCCCAATATTGGAATGCTCATCCACTTCTGGTGTCTACATTTTATAAAGGCTGTTGAAAAACTGGAGACGATGCAGGAAAAAGCCACCAAAATTATTTAAGGGCTGGAGAAATATAAAGAACGTAATCTGTTTTATTTCTCAAAAAGAAGATTGGGAAATAACTTGATTAGTGTGGGAAAGTGGTGGGTTCACCAACTCTTGATGTCTTCAAGTCACAAGTAAATCCCATTCTAGAAGATATGCTTTAGTCGAGCACAAGTTATTGGGTTCGATACATATATAACTGAGTGAAATTGAATAGCTTGTGATGTGCAGGAAGCCAGAGTAGAAGATAAGTTAGCTCCTTGGGGCCTTAATCTCTATGAATCTATTTTACTGAATCTGAGTTTTCACTGAAGTCGATGGGCCAGATCTTTGGCTGTAGCTAAGGCCGCTTTGCAATGCTCATATGTCATAAAGGGCCAGTGTTGGCATGGCTAACTATTCAGCATCCTCAGACACCCTGAGGCGGGATGGGGGCAGAAAGGAACCATATTAGGTGTGGAAATAGGCAGAGCTGGAGCATGATATATTCCAGCTAAATAGCCCCTAAGGAACTACTGTAGCTAAAATAAGCCAGAGCAGCCTTTTGGCTGCTCTAACTTGCACTGAAATCCTGTTTGCAAGAGGATTCATCCCAGTGGCTTTACTTTGAAGTTACACCAGTGTAAGTGAGATCAGATCTAATTACACTGGACATAGCATAGCTCTAATATTAGGATGCTCACCTAACACAAATCTTTCTGAGAACCTTACAAAACCAGATAAGTGGTGCCAGGAGGAAATCATTTCTCTTAGCTGTCAAGCTGCTTGCGGTGGCTGAAGAGTGAGTACCAACCTCAGGGCAGATGGTTAAGAACCAGAGCACAAATCCCAAATGGATTGTGGATTCTATACTTGGATTTCACCAATCAAGTGTAAACTCCTCAGGTACTTCAACAGTCTAAACATGAATCAGAGGCAGTGCCCGTGGGTATCCCGACCTATCTTGCCACGCAGGTGAGCATGTCTTTGTGATAGATAGTCCCTTAGTCCATTGTTTCTGTACAACTGGTCTATGGGCCAGTGCTAGTCCCTGAGATCTCCCTGACACAATTTAGGAAGGCAGTGAGCCAGTCCCTGGTACTAAAAAGATTAAGAAATACTGTCTTGGCTCACCGCAGTATTCAGGTTACTCCACTCCAGAACCAGTCACTTATCCCAGGTCTAGTTACCTTAGACCTAACACCAAGCACAATACTTGGAGCCAATCCTATAATAATTAGATGTCGATTTATTCAGAAGGAAATGAGAGCTACTTACAAAGCTAAAGCAGATAAATACACATAGATAAATGAGTTACAGTCTTAAGTGTCAACAGGTGATAGAAGCTTCTGTAGCAAGCAAGCACTACAAATCCTTTTGGGCCAACCCAAACTAAGCAGCTTGACTTCTCTTGCTTATGCCTAGAAAGCTTGGTCCCCCCAGAGTCCAAACAGCCTGGAGATACAATTACTTCTTATTAGCCATTTTTATTGCCTTTCCATCCACTCTCTCAGCTCTCATGTGCTCCGAGCTGTGAACTCAGCTGATGAGAGTAATTCACTGGGGTGGGAGGGTGGGTAGAGCATAACAAGATGTATTGTTCTCTTTAATGCTCCACAATAGTCTGGTGTCGATGGGCCTTCCTTGCTGGCCAGGACATTTAGAGTCACGCCATACAAATGTGTAAAGATTGCCTGAGAATATGGGATACAGATGCTGTAAGGGAGGTTAACGCATGCAGCAACTCCCAAGCATTCAGTGAAGCCTAAAGTTCACTAAACACATTCCTATGATCCCAATATCGGCTTTAACAAGACTAACACCGACCAAGCCAGACCGATTCCAGCTATGTATTTGTTGGTGTCCAGTTGAGACATGGGGACCTTGTTGTGAGCTGGGACCTGGTCTGCCAGCCATGCACTACTCTTTCCCCAATTTTCAAACCTCAAGGCCCTGATTTTAATCCAGGCTTCCTTCTGTCTGGCAGAAATACAGGTTCTGTTAAATGAGCCTTCAGGTGTACCCGTCGAAATACTAAACTATCGGATCTGCAGGTATACAGCGAATGAGACTGGACAGGTAATGACATTGCTCCCACACTGTTAAATGAGATCAGGCCTGGCCACAGAGTTTGCAGGGCCCAAGGTGGCACTCTGACAGTGGGGCCCAGATGGTGGATGCCACGGTGCAGGTGGAGCCCTAGGAAGTGGGGCTGGGGAAGGAACTGCCCCCACCCCTCCATCCTTTTGCAGTGGCTGGGCCAGGAAACTCCCCTCCCAGCCCCACTCACCCGCAAACCCAGGTGATTTTTGCTTGCTCACTGGTGGTGTCGAATAAAACATCAGCCTTTGCGGTCACTGCCCCTTCTTTTAATTGATCTTGAGTTCCCAGTGGTTAAAGTTAGGGTGAGCAGAGAGGAGCGCAGATTTCCTTCCTCTTCCTATCCTGGGGAAAGGAGTGTCTTTCCCCACCACCCCTTCCTCTTCTTCAGTGTGTGCAGGGAGAGCTGTGCCTCCTCTTTCAGTTTGCTTTTACCATTTGTCCTGTTCCTCTGCAGCCACGATTTCCTCACTGAGTCCAATTAAAAAGAGACACCTGTATAATATTATCAGCCCGCCGATAAGGCCAGTGCACAGAGAAATGAACCACACGCTGATGTTAATTTGTCACTTTTGAATGCTCCTTAAAACAGACCTAAGAAAGTGGAGATCACATTTGCCATGCTCTAAAGATCTATTCATGCGGTTCTCCGGGGCTGTCACTAGCAAGTGTCACTGCGCCAGAGATATTATGAGGTGTTCTCTGATAGCCGACTTTGCATTCTTTTCATGTGCTGCAAGGGGGAGTGGTATGGCCCAGGCAGCCTTGTGAATAGCTCCAAGACTGTGCTGTCTGGTCTGTGCACACTTACGTCTTGTGTTCACTAGCCCTTCAGAGCAAACAGAGGCCCTTCAGCCCTTGGTACAGGACATCTCTCATGATGAAGCAACCTGCTCCTGGTTTTAATTATAAATGGCCTCCTGTGTAATCACAGGGCCAAATCTTTAGGTTCCTGCTCAGTTTTTACTCAGCCTTCAGGGTCTGGTTCAGTGGGAATGTCACCTGAGGAAAGACTGCAGGATTTGTCCCATAGAGGCTTTGCTTTTCGGAAATCCTGAGCACCCACAACTCCGGCTGAGTGAATGGGAGCTCCACGTACTCAGTCTCTCTACCAATCCGTGCAAGGCACTGACAACAGCCCCTTGGATCATCCATTCCCCCATTCCTGCCCGTTCATTGCTTAGCACTCTTTCTGCTTCTGATCCACAGTGGCCCACTCACCCTCGGACTCCACGTGTGGTTACTCTCTCGGCCTTCGTTCGGTAGTTGGCTCCGAGCCGCCTCAGCGGGAGCTGATTGCTTCTAGGCTGCAGAAGCCTAGCCCCAGGCTTGTGTTGATTTTAAGCTTTGCTGTCGAGGCAGAAACACCAAGCTGCTGCTGTGCATTGAATGTCATGTTAGGGAAACACCCTCCGACACTGCCCAGACTGTGCTGCCGGGTGTTTGGGTGCTTGTGTTTGTTAAGGAGGCAGCCCCTACCGAATACCCATCTGCTTGCCTTCCTTCCCAAGGGGGGGGGGGGGGAGGAAAGCCTCAATATCAGGGCTGCCAGATCGGCTTCCAGTATCCAGCCTATTAGCCCATCAAAAGGCACCTGAATGGCCCATTTGGACAGTCACATCCCATTCATTCCTAAGGAGCCCATCATCACTGTGTCTAGGCACAGGCCTGGCCCTAGGGCAAAGCAAGCAAGGCAAATGCCTTTGGCCCCATACTTTTGGGGCCCCGCGCTGCTGAGTATTCACCATCCACCAGCCGGGCCCGGGGCCTGCTCCCAGCATCCTGCCTTGGGCTCTGCAAACCCTTTGGCTGGACCTGTCTAGGCACCAGGCTTTACTGTTGGTATAGTTCAGGGTGGCAGTGCCCTGACTATCTCAGGCCCTGTCTGCCATGCAGCCCTGGGAGTTTTGCTGTGCATGATGGGATGGACCAGGAATTGATGCTGTCAAACAGGAATCCGACTGTGCAAGGCCTCTCCCATGCAGCTGGGGCTTGAGGACAGGGCACATGCCAACCGAGCAAGGGGCTCCACCACACCAGTACATTGCACATAGTGGGCGCCCAGGTTTCAGGACAAGCTGATCCATTCCCGAGGCTGCAGCTTAGAGAAAGCGTCCTCCCCCGTCTCCTTTCATCCAGCATTTGGGCAGCAGTGATTTCGGTGCTACAGGTTGAACCTCTCTAATCTGGCACCCTCTGGTCCAGCAACATCCGTGGTTCAGTATGATTTTAGTTAGCTGGATGGCTACTTATTATGGGTATAGCCAAGTTTCTCACAGTCCCATAAAGTTTATTTACAGCCACCAGTCCTGGCTGTCAGTGTTCTGTGCTGTTAGCTAGCTCTAATTAAGCCCTAACTCCCTTCTCAGAGCTCAGTAAGCAGTGGACGTGTTGGTAATGCTGCTAGACCAGCGTTTCTTAAAGTGTGTTCCGTGGGAGGCAGTTGGAGGTGTGCCACAGAGAGAACAGAAAAAATTCTGCTCTGCCACCCCCTGCAGAGCCCATAGACAGCTCCCACTGTGGCTACCTCCCCTCCCTTCCCCCCAGCCTGCAGGACGGCCCCTGTCCCATGGGGCCTCTGGTGCTGCACAGCCTCTTCCTCCTCCATGTGTGCAGGCAGCCGCTTTTACAGCGGCCACTGCTGCTGGGAGGGGTGGCCAGAGCTGAGGAGCCGCTCCCGGACCTCGGCGTATTAAAACTGCCACCTGCGGGGAACCCGGCTCAGGCTCTGCGCCTCACCCTCCCACCCCCCACCTGAGGCGTACTCGGGCTCTGCTGCTCCCCAAGTGCTGCTGCTCTCTCTCCTCCGCGCCCCTCCCCAGCCTGCTGGGGAAGTGGCAGAGTTTAATCTGGTGGGGTCGGTCGGAGTTTTTACTCCCCCCCCCCCACCCTGCCAGTGGGAAGCCTGGCCTGGTGCTGCAGCTGCACTGCCTTCCCCGCTGCATGGGCGGGGGGAGGGAAGGAGAACTGAGCTCTCCCCACCCGCCTCAAGGAACAAGAGCATGCTCCCTGGTGACTTTCCCTGCCGGAGCAGGGTGCCAGGTAAGCGTCCCCCCTCATGCCCAGACCCTGCACCCAAACCCCCCTCCCTCCCCTCCCCCTGCCAAGACTCTGCATTTCCAGCTTGCTCTGACACCCTGCCCCAAGTCCCCTCCTGCACCCTCCCTCCTGGCCAGACACATGACCTTAGTTAGCATTTGTTTTTTATTTTTTGTGATCTACATTTTCAGTTCCATGTACCAGACTGTTATTAGGGCAATCTTCCTGGGGAGGGGGTGCGATGTGGCGTATTTTGACCCCCAGGTCCGGTGGTGGGGGGTTGTGGTTTTTTTGCTCAGCAAATTTTCCCTGGGGGCTTTTTTTTTTCCTTTGCTCAACAAAAAAATCTTTGGTGCTTCCCATAAAAAAAAAATTGTTTGGTGTTCCTCAGTCTTAAAAAGTGTAAGAAACACTGTGCTAGACATTGCTGACCTCCCGTGGTCTGGAAAATTCTCTGGTTCGGCACCAGTCATGTCCTGAGGGTGCCGGACTAGAGAGGTTCAAGCTGTAGAAAGCAAAGATGTTCCATTGGATTATTGCTTCTTGGTTTGCGGTTTTGTAGAAGTGGCCTTTGATGGAAGCTAAATAAGCAGCCAACGAGGGCACTGGGTGGAAGGAAACGCTGGAAGAATAGCACTGGTACCACATCCCTTGCCCACAAACTGGCCTTCAGCCCCCGTTGCTCCAACTGCCCTGTCCCATTTTCATCCCAACTGCCTGCTGCGGTGTATGCGGATATTTTCCATCATCCTTTTCTACCTGGTCTGTCGGGTCTTTTGTGTGCTTTTATCTTTCACGATGCAGATTTTACAGGGAGACCAGCATGTCTCAAATTGGGGGTCCTGACCCACAGGAAGTTTGGGGGGGCTCACAAGGTTATTTGAGAAGATTCACAGTATTACCACCCTTTCTTCAGTGCTGCTGCCTTCAGAGCAGAGTAGCCGGAGAATGGTGGCTTCTGAATGAGGGCCCAGCTCTGTAGGAAGCAGCACAGAAGTAAGAGTGGCAGTATCATACCAGGCCATCCTTACTTCGGCGCTGCTGCTGCTGCTAGCTCTGCCTTCAGAGCTGGGCTTTTGGCCTTGCAGCTGCAGCTCTCCAGCTGCCCAGCTCTGATGGCAGCGCTGCTGCCAACAGCTAGGCAGAAACAAGGTTAGCAGTTACCTCCACCCTTTCTACAATAACCTTGTGATTTTCCCATTCCTTTTTGGATCAGACCCCCTACAATTACAACACTGTGAAATTTCAGATTTCAATAGCTGAAATAATGAAATTTACTATTTTTAAAATCTTATGATCATAAAATTGACCAGAATGGACCATGCATTTGATAGGGCCCTATCCATTGGGCTGCTCTGCTTTTTTTCCAGTGTGTCTAAGGCAGAGATTTTATTAATGACAAACAAGCATCCTCTGGAAAGTTAAGTCCAGAAATTAATAATGAATTAAAACGAGCACAAACATGACTAATGAGCTCTTTATCTATTAGCTCACACGAAAGGAGGTCACGGCTCATCCGTTCTCACCCTGAACTGCAGTCAGCTTAACTGTTAACTTTCAGTGCTCGGGTCCGTCTTGAGATAGGATCCAAGCTGTCACTTCACTTGTCCCTGCCAGAATTTTCGCCCTGGGTCCTAGCCAGGTGGGCCAACCCGTTTGTATTAGTGAGTTCCTGCCCACGAGAATCAGAGTCACACCCCCTCAAAGTCTCATCCCTTCCAGGCCTCTCCATGCAAGGAAGGAAGGGGCCGATTCCATAGCACGGAAAAGGCCAATAATTTTGCGCAGCTGTGACAAAGCTTAGGATGACTGAGGAAAGTAATCTTGGAGAGGACTAGCAGAGCTTAACTTCAGTCTTAAGCCTCTGCGGGGACGCTAAGCCAGTAACGAACCTGGCTCTGAGCCAAAGCCATCTTTGCATCTATTGTTCCTTTCCCTTATCTGCCTTGCCAAGGGTTATCCCGTCTTATCTGATGGAGCAGATTTTTAAAGAGGCCCCACCCAATAACAGGAGTGCTGGAAGCAGAGTCTCCCTTCTACCCACCCCACCTCACCCCACCTTGCTCCTGCCTCACTGCAGCAAGGGGCCAGAAAGGACATTTTGGTTTTGTCCAGGATGTTGTCAGAAGAATGCAGAGCGTGTAACCCGCAAGGGAGGCGCTAACCCTGCCGACCTCGTGCATTGTATCAATCAGATGCTTCCTCTCTGCGGAAATAATGAGCAAACACTTTGCATTTACTCAGATTACTGGTGCTCCCTGAGGACGATGGATGAGTGGAAGCCGTACTGGCGGTGGCCTGCCACCACACAAAGCAGCAGGCACTCGGTGCCTTGCAGGATTAGGACCACCTGTGTCTGTTTCATGTCATTTATTTAGCACGCCGCCTTTTATTTCCTCTGCCCAGTGGAACACCAAATCTGACCTCCCCTCTTGCCCTGGGGCTGGCGGAGTGGGGAAGTGTCGTGGCACCACATCTCAGCCTTGCTTCCACTCTGGCAGGTAGGGTGGCCCCTGAAGCTGATGTCTGGCTTCCCTGCTGGGCAACATAATTGCTCCTTTATTGAGTATCTGTGTGGTGGCAGAGCGGCAGCTGCCTGGTGGTGCCAGCTGCAGAGCTCAATGCCGGATCTATGCCATTATGAGGAGCCCGCTTCACCTGGCCTCCATCAATGTCCGTGGCTGCACAGACAGTGCTGTCATCACGCGCGTGCTTCGTATTGTAAAGTCATTGTTGAATCGTATGAAAACAGAAAAGCCTTTCTCCTCCCCCGCCCCCAGCTGGGTGGCTGCACAGGACTGTGAGGAATGCTGCTTGTGCCCCAGTCCATGGAAGGGGGGTGGTAAAGGATCCGAGGGGTGTGTGGAGGGGTCCCATTTAGTTGAGAAAGGCATGGGCGAGGGGCTGTCAGCATTCAAGCTTAAATGAAATGAGAGGAATTGTGCCATTTTTACAATTCTGTCCGAATCTAAGGCGGGTCTGAAGAGGTATCGACTATCTGTCTGTGTATCTATCTAGATACCAGGGATGAGAAAAGCATCACCCATTATAGGTTAACTTGCCAGTTCTGGTTCACTGTTAACCAGCGGGGACTGGAGCAGCTTCCCGCCTGCCACGGCCAGGGGGCTGCTCCAACCTTGTGGGAGACCTGCCACGGAGAGGGGCTGCTCCGGTCAGCTGGAGTTCAGGTGCCTTGCAGGCGTCCAGAACAGCCTCTGTCCACAGGGAGCCCAGGAACGTGCTCTGGCTAGGTTACGGGGGTGGGGAGGGTGATCTCCTGTTTGGCTTTGACAGGCGGGGGAGAGCCACTCCAGATCCGCGGGGGGGCTAAAGCAGCACCCCCACCTGCACCCCCTTTAATCGGTTAACTAGTTAAACATAATGTTTAACCGGTTAACCAAATAAATGGGATTTTACATCCCTATTAGATACTCATCTAGCCCCTAACATTACAGCATCCAAGCACTGGACAATGACTAATGGATTTTATCCTCTCAGCCCCCTCAGAAGTCGGCAAAAATGACCCCCATTTTACCCAAGGGGAATAGAGAGACTAAGCAATAGGGATGTGACTAGTCGACTACTCAACTAGTTGCTCCCCCTCCCCCCTTTGCTGCCTCCATATCAGAGGCTGCAGGGGGGAGCCGGCTTAAAAGCCGATTCCCCTAAGCACCATCTCCGCAGAGGACAGGGGAGGCAGAGGTGCAGCAGGGGAAATGGCACAAGCTGGGACAGCTGAGTACCAGCTTGCGCCTGGTTCCAGACCGCAGCAGTTCTGCTTTTTAAATGTAGTAAGAGCCTGGCTGCTCTTACTACATTTAAAAAGCACAGCCACAGCAAACTCCCTTATCAACTAATTGAGTAGTCGATGGAAATTCCATTGACTATTCAACTAGCTTCCTAACCTCTATTTACATCGCTACTAAGCAACTTGGCCAAGGTGAGGCATAAGAAGTCTCAGTCAAGAACTGAAATCAGGTCTCTGGAGACCCACTCTACTTCCTCATTAACTAGCCATCCTTCCTGCCCGGTAACTCAGGCCCTGCCCATGCGTGGGGAACAAATGGTTTGAACTACAACTACAGCTAAACATGGCTGTTGTTATTTTATGATTTCTGGTGTGGTGGGACTTAAAAACCACAAGCAAATATCAGGGCCCCACTTCATAGTACGGATAAGTAATCCCTGCTCTGGGTGTCAAGATGTAACGGGCAAACGAAACAGACAGACTGATGTAAGATACAAATAACCGTATCAGCAGAAGTCTCAAGCTGCCACTTGCCTCACCAGTGCCAATGAGCTCTGGGCTTCATGGCAGAGGTCAGTTTTAAGGAAGCATTTCAGAGGGCAGGGTATCAGCTCTATGAATGTGGATTAAGAGTGCAGCAGTAGCTGGACTCTATTTAGGGTGGGCTACAGGAGGGATGGGAGTTGTTCTTGTGGGTACAAGAACTAGACATTGGGACACCACGTACCCTAGCACTGCCACATATGTCCTATACAACCATGGTCAAATCACACAATCTCTTCAGGCTAGAGTCATTCCTGGTGTACCTCTTTTGACTCCAACATTTAGCTGGCTTAATCTGTGTTAAGTGCCAAGTCTAGAAATTGCAGTACAATACCTGGGTCCCCAAAATAGTAGGATCTGCAGTGTAGACAGGGCCCCAATCCATATCAGCACTGGTTAGGGCAACCATCCTAGTAGCCACAGGCCATAGCCATGTTTTAATGCTGTTGTAACTAATACAGCTGTGAGCCCATAGGCCTTGTCAACACTAGCCTTTTTCCCCAGAAAAATTCAACGATTGCTAACATTGGCATAGCAGTGCTATCAATGGTAGGAGCTTGAATCTAAGGAAGATCACAGTGACATGGTGGTAAACACTTGCGGCTGCCAATGCCATGTCTACACTAGAGCTCCTCCTGCCAGTGGAGCTGGTATGGAGAGAAATTTTAGAAGGAAAGGGCTGATGTTAGATACAGGCAGTCCCCGGGTTACGTACAAGATAGGGACTGTAGGTTTGTTCTTAAGTTGAATTTGTATGTAAGTCGGAACTGGTACATATTGTAGGGGAAACTCTAGCCAAACATTTCTCCAGAGCTCAGTTTTATTCTCCCACACCTCACTTCCCTCAGTCCTTTATTCTCAAGCTGAGATGTCTGCTGAGAAAAGCCGCTCCACGTCTCCCTGGTCTGCTGGGGGGGGGGGGGAGGGCGCTAGCTTCGTGTCTCCCTGGTCTGCTGGGGAGAAGCAGCTAGTGCGGGGTTGCCTCACCCCATTTGTAAGTAGGGATCCGATGTAAGTCGGGTCCATGTAACCCGGGGACTGCCTGTATAGTCAAGGATAAGGAATACAGTGCGAAAGGGTCTCATGTTGCTTCAGGAATGTGCACATCCTGGCTAGGGAACTTAAGTGGTAAGTTAGCGATTGATGCTCCTGTGAAGGGCACTTTGCAAGCTTGCCTTCATTCTCCTCTTTTCTCCCAAGTCCCAGGGTCAGACATGCGCTTCTAAAAGTTAATGGGAAAGCTTTGGAAACTAAGATTATCAGAGCAGGATGAGAAAACAGGGCATGCTGAGTCTGAAGTAAAGACAAGCAACTGAAGGCATGTTTCCTGCCTACAAATAAATGAAGGGGAGGTCTAAAAAGGACAGGGACCAGCTATTTTCATTAGTTCACAAGGGGAGAATCTTACTTAAACGAGCTGGTGCAACTAGAAGAATTGCTTAATGACTGGAGTGGAACAATCTCATAGGGAGGCTGGGAAATAGATATTCTGGTTAGATTTCACACCCATCTAACAGGATACAGTAGTTCAGCAGCTGTGATAGATACATCATCCCTATAATATAGCTGGATATAGTCAGGGATCCGTCAAGAGGACCTGTCTACTGTTACTGACACAGTAAATGTTCACTAAGAGTTCCTAAGCATTGCTAGCCCCATGGTAGTAACCACAAGGAAGGTTGTTGGCAGAGCGGTCCCACTGGAAACTGGACAACATGAGTCACCTGATTTCAGATTTTGCTACCAATGTGACCCTCAACCAGAGTCACTCAGAGGTTTCCAAAAGGGGCCCTCTTTTAAGTAAACAGAGGATGTTGGTCTTCAGCTATGCCATTGAAGCTCTGCATTGGTTCATTGTGTCCCCTTCTCATATACTTGTAATCTCTTCTGCAGATCTCATTGTTGGGCGTGTGTGCATTGCTTAGTGCAAGGGGGCCCTGAACCCTAGCAGGGGGGTCTCTGGTCGCTACCACAAGGCAAATAATAATTCATTCCTTTTTTCTTAGCTATCCCTAGAGCAAACCCCTATTCTCTGTGGCTTAGGTGCAGAGGGAGTCTTGTGACACATGCACCCCAATGGGTTACCCTTACATTCTGTTCCAGCCCCTCTTGACAGGACTGTCTCTTTTCTGAGTCCCTGGGTGAGGACGTAAGAGATTTCACTGCTAGCACTAGGGAGCCTCAAGGGAATACATCAAACCTAAACTCACAGATCTCTTTCCTTCCTTCCAGCCAAAGCTTTTGGCCAAGGAGCTGCTCGACCTGGTGGCATCTCATTTCAACCTGAAGGAGAAAGAATACTTCGGAATTGCCTTCACAGATGAAACGTAAGTGCCACCATAAAAGCACGGGAAGCAAATCTTAGATCATGAGAAGGTTAAATGTTGCCTTCTCACACCATACACAAAGGGCAGCATGAAGGCCTATTTACCACTTAAGCCCTTATGAGGCTAGAGACTTACATGGGACTTAAGAGATGTATCAGCCTCATATGGCACGGGGTGGAGGATGTCATTTATTGTGAATCAATCATCGTCTGCTACTCATAGAGACATTAATGATCCTGTCCTTGTCAAATGTTAAATGAACTCTTGTCATTTGGCATTGGCAAAAGGTCAGCTTAAGCAGTCTTGGATTTAAAATCTAGTTGCTTCTTCACAATCATTATCAGTGAGAGGGAATTGTATAATTAACTCGTTAACAGGATTATGCAGACATGCAGATTCAACAGTGATGATTCATGATTTGCGGCCCAGTGATTTTAAGGTCCTCATCTATGTTTCTTAAAAAAGCAAGGGGAGTGAGTAGAGGGAAAAAAGAAAGGGATTGCAACTTGAATGTTAAATAGAGATGTTTCAAAGGGTGTTTAAAATAGAAAATTACATGAAAACAGGGCTCTGGGGATTTGAACTCCCCCAAGCTATGATGAAACCCAACACAACAGCATGGTGCATGTGCGAGAGAATCAGAAAACAAAGTGGCGGATCATAGTGTTTGTCCTCTCCTGGTGCTTTTCTTAAAACCCAGGCTCCTGGAGTAATGTGGTGATATCACATTAAAATTCTAGCCCTCGTGGTTTTAGAGAAAAGCTTGAAAATGTGAACTCTTAACAGCTCAAAAGGAAGAAGGCAAATAAATACACAACTACTGTGCTGTGTCCATGCTTCAGTATGCTGATTAGTACTGTCTTAGGGCATGTCTACACTGCAGAGCAAAGTTCGAATTAAGATACGCAACTTCAGCTATGTCAGTTGATGTCGCTCCACGTTTCTCAAACTGTGGATTCTGACCCCCCAGGGGGGTCGCAAGCAACTTAGGGAGGGTTGCACCAACTTAGAGGGGGGTCGCGAACAACTTAGAGGAGGGTCACAGTATGACAAAGTTTGAGAACCCTGATGTAGTTGAAGTCGAAATAGCTTAATTCGGCTTTTTGGCACTGTCTACACAGCAGGAAGCGGAAGGAAGAACACTCTTCCTTCAACTTCCCTTACTCCTCATGAAATGAGAGTTAGAGGAATCAGAGTAAGAAGCCCTCCAGCTCGAAGTTATTTCGAAATAAAGGCTTGCTGTGTAGACGTGCATTTTGTTATTTTGACATAACGTCAGCTATTCCGAAATAACGCTGCTGTGTAGATGCACCCTTAGTGTGCACGCTCTTGCTTTCTCTCTCTCTCTCTGTTTGTTTTGTAGCCACCTGTTAGTTCTTGTCTTATACTTAGATTGTAAGGTCCTCAGGGCAGGAACTGTTGTCTTGTTCTGTGTTTGTACAGCAACTGGTGCGGCAGGACTCTGGTCTGTGATTGGGCCCCCTATGTTTTACTACCATACAAATAATAAATAATAAAAAAGGCACCCATAGGTGTTGTTTTTAAAATGTCATGATTTTAAGGCAATCTCACCGTTTTTGGATATTTGGGGTTGGGAAAGCTGCACCTCTAAAATCCAGGATTCTCTGGTCTGACAACATCTGTGGTCCGGCATGAGCACAGATGTTCCAGGATGAGAGACTTCCGGTGTGCTGCAGGGGGGTGGGAGCCCGGGAACTGGTGTGCAGCTCATCTGGGCTGCAAGAAAGGGCAGGAGCTGGTGCATGGCTCAGTTGTGCTGTAGGGGTGCAAGGAGCCAGTGTACGGCTCATCTGGACTGCGACGGGGAGCAAGGAGCCAGCGCGTGGCTCGGCTAGGCTGCGAGGGGGGACAAGAAGCCAGCACGTGGCTCAGTATGTCTGTGGGGGGGGGGGGAGCAGGAGCCGATGCGCGGCTCATCTGGGCTGTGGGGGGAGGCAGGGAGCTGGTGCATGGCTCAGGTGGGCTGTCAGGGGAGGAGAAGGAGCAGGAGCCTGTGTGAGGCTCATCTGGGCTGCAAAGGGGGGGCAGGGTGGCGGCATGCAGCTCAGCTAAGCTGGGGAGGGGCCAAGAGTTGACGCATGGCTCAGCTGAGCTGCGAGGAGAGCCAGGAAGCCCGGTGGGGGAGGTCGGCAGGGAGGGAAGTGGCAGCAGGGGGCCTAAAATGACTTCCCCCTGGTCTGGAAAAGTCCCTCATCCAGGACCAGTAAGGTCCTGAGGGTGCCGGACCACAGAGGTCCAATTGGTAGAAAATGTATCTAGCCAACCCAATTTCACTTTCCTGGCTTGACGGACAAGCAGAATAGAGGGAGCATGAAATGAGGGAGGGGTCTTGTGGAAAGATAATGCAGGGGACTAAATGAAGGGGGTGTAGAAGACTGCGGTAGATCAGGGAGCTAGGTGGAGGATAGATCTACCATTCTTATCCTGCACCCATGTCCAAGTGGCATATGGAGCCTTTGTGGAGTAGTGGTCTGTAGTCTGCGAAGGAGATGTAATCCAGATTACAAGTGTGACTTCAAGCATATGAGTGTGCAGTGGGATACCCATGCTTAAGTGGCACACGTGCAGGATTGGGGCCTGAATAAGGATAACCTGTTTGGCCCCAGCACTCCGCCCTGCTAAGGGGTTGATTTCACAGCTGGGGGAGAGCTTAAAAGAAGAGTATGTGCTTAAAAGAAGAGCAGCAGGGAGACAAGGGCACATTTCTGTAGCCACAAGGGAACTCACTTCCTTTACTGTGTGTGTGGTGTGTGTGTGGGGGGGAATCGATCTCTTTACCTCAGTTGCTAGGCCACTCTGTGTGCAGTGCCCCAGGGAACCAGAGCCAGCAACGACAGCTGCCGCCCTTGTTCTCAGGATAAAGGTAGTGACACTATTCCAAAGGGAAAACACATGGCACAACGGACGGGGATTGAAAATGTGCAGCCAGCCTCAGAGGCACCAACTGCAGAAAGTGGAGTTGCTGTCTACTCCCATTGTGATGTAGGGGGGAGGGATTCCCCTCGGAGCATGGGCTGATATTAAAGAGGAGGTGATGTTGGCAACTAGATCAACAGGCAGATACGTCAGTCACCTGGGAAAACGAGGCTTAAAAACCCCCAGTTGAAGTTAAGATCTAGGCTATGGAAGGGGAAAGTGCAAGAGACTGACTAAAGTTGTCAAGCAAAGTGCTCAGAGCTTTTGGGAGCCTCTGGCAAGGAAACGAGAGTGTCTGGTTGACCACCACGGTGTGTTATCTAGACTAGGATTTCAAGCAATGTTCCCTGTAAGCTGAGTACGTGGGAAGCTGTCTGGGAGAGATTCTGATGCTGCCCAGCTGATGAGCAGAGTACCCACAGCCGACAGCATGTGTTTCTATTGTGGTGCACATCCGCACATGCCTCGGTGCACATAACACAATGTATTCTGCACATGGATGGAAAAAATTAAAGAGAGCATAGATTTCATGTTGGGAAGCGGGATCCTGGTGGCTAGCTTGATGGTACTAACACCTTCTAAAAATCTAGACAAAATAAAGCGAGATCTACTTAACGAGACAAGGCCTGGGGGCTACCCTAAATCATAGGTGCTGGAACTAAGGGTGCTGGGAGAGCTGCCACACCCTCTGGCTTGCAGTGTTTACAGGGCTAGCAGTTTGGTTCAATGGCTTCCAGCACCCCCACGATAAAAATTGTTCCAGTACCCTTGCCCTAATTCAAGGGAGCTAACAGCTGTCTGCAGATGCCACTGCCCCTCATGGGCTACGGCTACACTGCTGGGTTTTTTTTGTGGAAAAGGATATGCAAATCGCGCTCTCATTTGCTAAAAAGCCCTGGGTAGATGGGGCCATTTGTTGGGAAAAAAAACCCTTTTTGCACGATACCGTATGCCTCAAAAATCAAGATTTATAGGATCTTGCGAAAAAGAGTTTTTTTCCTGACAAATGGTCCCGTCTACACGGGGCTTTTTAGCGGCAAAACTTCTTCCGCAAAAAGAATCGGAAGAAGATATGCAATTGAGAGTGCGATTTGCATATCCTCTTCCGCAAAAAAATGACAGTGTAGCCATGGCCAGGCAGTGCTAACCATTCAGCAAGGCTTCTTGCCTACTGGGGAAATAGTATTTTTCTTTTTAATTAGTGCAGCACCAAGCACAATTGGTAGTAGGTAATAGCCAGGGCTTCTGGGTCGCTCCTGTAATACAATTAGGAAACATTTAATTCTGAACATTTCTGCCATTCTAATTTCAGGATCCATACCTACGTTCTCTCCCTGCCATATAATTTCTCTGATTCCAAGAATTCACTTCCTTGAATGGAGTTTATGCTTACGCTGGCTGAGGCAGAACAGGTTCTGGTTCTTAAATAGACTCTGAGGTTGGTTTAGCTGTAGTTTTAGAAGGGGGGGGGAAGCAATGAAGTATTACAGCAATTCTTCAATTTAAGAGTAGAAAGCTCTTTGAAAGTAATTTATTTATAAATGATTTGGACTGGGAATATCATGACAACTTGAGAAGAAAATCAATGGGAACAACCTTTGCGTTGGTGACTTAATAGTTTCTTCTCATAATGTAGGGTCGTTACTGCATTCAGCGTGACTAAAATTAGATTGTCAGACTATTATGAGGAAAAGACGTACGCCCCATATTTTAATGGTCATAGAGATGCTAACAGCATTAACCATTAACTGAGGATCAGTGAGGTCAAAACGATGGCATCTTTATAGCAAGTCAGACACATGGAACCAAACACCAACCCTGATATAAAGTCAGTGGAGTTACAGATTTGGCTGATTGGAGAGGAAGGATGTACTTAAGGCATGTACATGGTGGAAAAAATGGCTTTTTTTTTTTTTAACTCCTGAAATTGTGACTCTCCACTAACCCTCTTTCCTTTGCCATCAACATTTCCAAAATTCACTGGAACAAAAAATTGTCTTTGAAATGACCAAAATTCAACTTATTTCCAGGCATATTCGCACCTTAGAGCTGTATGCAGGTCTGCCAAGCTGCCGGTTCTATATCAGGGTTGTTTAGCCCCTGCAAAACCCAAGGTGATTCCCGCACTGCATGCTATGGTCCCAGGCTTGATCCCAAGTAGGGATGTAAAATCCCATTTAATCAGTTAACTGGTTAAGCCTTACCTTTAACTAGTTAACTGATTAAGCAGGAATGGGGAGGGACTGCCGCAGGGCTGCTGCTCTGCCCTGCACCTGATATCCTCTCGCACAGGGCTGCCACTGGTCCCCTCAGCCCCAGCTGCTGCCTCCCTTGGCCCTGGCAGCCCTGCACAAGCCTGCTGCCACCTCCCACAGCCCTAGTGGCCCTGCACTGGGCTCCTGGTTCCATGTGGGGCTGATGGCTCCTGCCCTGGCCTGGGTGCCAGTTAACAGTTACCCAGTAAGTATCACTCGGTAAGAGTTAACCTATTACCCATTCACATCCCTAACCCCAAGCCCACTGAAGTCATTGGGTTTTGAAGCAGGCCCCTAACTTCTTACCAGAGTGGGTCCAACTGAGCAAAGAGACTATCTTCAGCTGCATTACACAGGATAGAAATGTGTCTCAGAACCCGCCAGCACCAGGGTGTAAATGTAAACTAACCACTAATTGCGTGGATCAGTGGGTCTCAAACTGAAGTTCGTCCACGATCCGCATGCGCCCAGTGAACACACAGCTCCAGCCCAGCGGGGTGCTAAAAGAAAATCAGGGTCCTGGCTGCCAAACTCCATATACGCTAGGATCTGAGTCTGGGCTGTATGGCGATTATGGGCCATTATGGCAGTTTCTATGTTACTTTACTATGGTGCTGAATCTGCACCTTGAATTCCAGGCAGTTTCTTGGGTCCTCCTGTGAGTTTTCCACTGAAGACAAGGATCTAGCCCTAACTCTGGAAGTCACTGGCTTAATATTGATAGGGTTCTTCTGTAGTAGTTGATGGTAGTTGTAATAATAATAATTGGTAGGATTTTTACAGTGAAGTCATGACTGAACTCTGCCCTGCTGGAATGAATGAATGAATGGGAGTTTGACTTGGAAGGGGGGTAGGTCAGGCTATTAATCCGCAGGTCTCCAAGTGCTTTAGGTATACTATAAGTATAAGGGCATGTCTACGCTGCATCATTATTTCGAGATAACTAGCGTTATTTTGAAATAACAATGTGAACGTCTACACAGCCATTCTGTTATTTCAAAATAATTTTGAAATCATGGACAACTTATTCCGAAATCTGTAAACCTCATTCTATGAGAAATAACGCCTATTCCGAAATAGCTATTTCGAAATAAGGCGCATATAGACACTCTGCTGCTATTTCGAAATATTCCCTTAGCAGGGCCTTTCTAAGTTATTCCTCCCCATTGCCTCCTGGAGCTCTAAATCGAGATAGCACATCTACATTAGGGGAGCCTGCCTCAGACTGAATTTGAGGCTTCCGTGCAAGGTAGACGTGCTATTTCAAAATAAGCTATTTCAGAATAACTATTCTGGAATATTTTATTTTGAAATAAGTCTGTACTGTAGACGTACCCTAAATGTAGATGTACTTTGTTATACAACTGGCCACTAGCCAGTAAATCTTTATACGCAAATCCACCTTGAGGCCAACTGTTTATTGGCATGCTGCTTTTCATGGAAAACTCTGATGGGAGAAAATGGAAACTGTTCCATAAAACTGCAAGTGCCCAGTCTACATGCCAAAATCTATACTCAGTCCATAAAATAAATGTGCCCAATTTCTGTTTGCTAAATGCAATTACATATTTGCTATCGACACAGCAATTTAACTCCAGCATCTCTAGTTGTTGTTGGCTAAACAAGGTAATGCCAATGCCTTCATAGACAACAACAACAAATGATCTGGTTTTCACTGAAAGAATCAACTAAAGAATAATATACAAGCCCCTTTGTCTCAGATTTGCAGTTTGCACTAACATTGGCGATTCCACTGATGTAAATTCTTCAGTGAAAAAAATCAAAGCAGCTAACAAAGACAAAAGCTGTCATGTGCCTTTTATTACATTGTATTGGAGAATCACCTCCCTGCTGGAGTGTCTCAAGGGGTTTTCTGTGCAAGCCATCGAGTAGTACATAAAATACATCAAGACCACTAGAAATCCAGGGCCAGATTTTGATGCCCTTAATTGTGTTGAATAGCATCTTTCTCCACGAGTATGCCAATGAGATGGCTTGTGCAGTAAAATGCTGTGCGACACAATATCAGAATCTGGCCCCTAGACAGCAGGTTTTGACAGCTGTTTGCAGCTGTTTTATAAATATCAGAGTGTGCATGTGTATGCTTGAAAATGAAGAGGGCAAGTGATGATCTGCTATATGGATGTCCTGGCTAAACATTCAAGTGGCAACTGTGAATATCATTTCCCTTGTGAAAGGAGCCACAGAGTTTTCTTTGCACTTGGATACCGTGGAGATAAGCATGTTAAAAATTGCTTTGTGGCTGGTTCTCCTGTGTTTGAGGGAACTTTACATCTTCTTCTTTGTTACTTATACAATATAGGCAGCAGCACACAGGCAATATTAAACATGTGTATTCTTTTACGCTGATTAATAGAGCCTTGCAAATCTGCGGATATCCACTTTATATCCATGGGATATGGATGTGGATATCTGCAGTTCATTTTTGCAGATATGGATGTGGATACAAATTTTGTATCTGCACAGGGCTCTACTTATTAAACAGATCCTTAGGCTAAAATGTAGATAGAGTGGTTCTTTCCCAAAAGAAGTACCCAGCAAAAGTGAATGGCTTTTCTCTGCCTCAGTATTTTCCACTGTGGTTGGGGATCACTGTACATGTAAAGCAAACTTGGATCTTCTCCTTAAATAAACCCATAGGACTTCTACAGCAAATCTTTTATCAGCGCATTGACTTCAATGGGAAATTGGTTCCCAGTGTGTAATGCCATCAACTACTTCTGCTACCACCCTGCAACAGAGGCCACAATAGAGATCGAGGACAGAGGCTACATCTAGACTACAAGCCTCTTTCGAAAGAGAGTGTCTAGACTGCAACCACTTCTTTCGAAAAATCCCTGTTTGCATTCAAGAACGCCTTTTTTCGAAAGAGCACTTTCGAAAAAAGGCATTCTTTCTCGTAAAATGAGGTTTACCATGGTCGAAAAAGCTGCTGCATTCTTTCAATTTAATTTTGAAAGAATGCAGCGGCAGTCTAGATGCAGGGGAAGTTTTTTTGAAAAAAGATCACTTTAAAAAAAAAAAACCTGTAGTCTAGACACACCCAGAGTGGTGGCCTTAAGGTAGCTCTTCCTTAATTTTAAAAATAATGAGTAGTCCTGTGGCACTTTAGAGACTAACAAAAATATATAGGATCATGAGTTTTTGTGGGTAAAACCAACTTCCTCAGATGAACTGGAGTGGAAATAACAGACCCAAGATATTTATAGAACATAAGAACAGCCATATTGGGTCAGACCAAAGGTCCATCTAGTCCAGTATCCTATCTGCCAACAGTGGCCAATACCAGATGCCCCAGAGGGAGGGATCACAACAGGTAATCATCACATGATCCCTCCCCTGTCGCTCATTTCCAGACAAAACAGAGGGGGACAGGAGGTACCTGTCAATTGCAGAACCGGTGCTAATGAGGCTAATTAAGTGGGCTGGAAGTTTCCCATTCTTAGCTTAGTTACAGACTAACATGGCTATGTCTCTGAGACTTCCATGCTTTTGACAGTGTTACATACATGGGACCTTGTTTGCTGAATGCTTGCTTTTTTTAACAGCAGGTTATATAGCAATGGATATGCTTGTCTAGTAGTTTCAACCTCCTCATATAATGTGGCTTCTGAAGTCCACTGAAAGTTTTGGCATCACTGGGTTCATGTTTCAAGGGATACTGTGGATAAAAGGAACAGAGAATGGGGAAAATGTGCATAAAAAAGAATATAGTCCAAGGTCTTCAGAAGTGACTCATGATTTTGGGTACCTGTGGTTGTGGGCATCTACCATGAGACACTTAAAAGGGCCTGGTTTTTCCCACCCTCTGAAAATCAGGCCTTTTTAAGGGCTCTTGAGTTGGGCACACAGAGTTGCTAGTCACTTTTGAAAATCTTGTTCATAGTGTTTACCCTGGATATGGGGAGTCCATTTGTGTGAGTTGAGGGTGGGTAATTGTTTCAACCCCTAATATACAGCACAAGCTAGAGAGGGAGAGGGAGGGACGGAGAGAGCTAGCTCACAATCAAGAACTCTAGAGAAAATTGCTTCAGTTCCTCATGGATTGTAACTACCAATTTCTGGACTTTGAAGAGGTGACTCATTGACCCAAATGACCTCCATGGCTCCTCTTTCATTGCTATAGTCTACAGCAGTGATCTGTGTTTGATACGGAGGAAGGTTGGTGCAGTGGACTCCAATAGGAGTGTCTAACCTCCTTATGTGTTTGTAAATCTCGCTGGGTGCTGATCTGTATCTCTATGTAACTAAATACTTTTATAAATCTGGCCCTCTGTGTCTGACTTGCCCATCTCTAAAATGGGAACAGTATTGTGAAAAATAATAAGTATTGAAAAAGAGATCCTATGGTTGAGAGGCCCGAGCAATGGCCTGGAATTCAGGAGACCTGGGCTATGTCCTTCGTTCTGTGGATGACTTGGTGTGTGATCTTGGACAAGTGACTGCATCTCTCTCTTTCTTTTCTTGACTGTTTAGACTTTCAGCTCTTCAGGGCAGCGATGTTTTCTCACCATGAATGAAAATTCCTGCCATTGAAATCAATGTTCATTGGCACTGGGATTGCATCTTATGTGTTTGTGCAGTACCTAGCTCAGCGAGGCTTTGGGTGGTACTGTAATGTAAATGATTATATTTATAGAACACCGCATGTGTATGCAGCACTTCACAAGGTCGACTGTGACAATGAACAGTACCCCAGCCCAGAAAAGTTCATTATGTACAGGCACAAATTAATAATTTAGAGGAGAAAACAACGGAAGCAGGTACCATCCAGGCAAAAGCAAGCAGAATGTGGAGATTGGAGCTGGGATGCTCTGTGCTCTATGGCACAGCTGTGTTTTTCAGGAGCTCTTTGGAGGAGGAAAAAGAAGAGCTTGGCAGGCATTTTTGAAAGACTGTTCCAGGCAAAGGGGGTGGCAAATAAAACGGGATTTTGTCTGACTGGGTTTAGCCAAGAGTGAAATATTAGTGGCATTGGACAAACTCATAGCAATAAGGGTGTTTAATGAAAATCCTGACAGACTTTTAATTATGGACCCACACAGGAGCACTGTAATAAAAGGTGCCGTTCTTATCTCTTTGGTCATTTGTGCTCTTGTTCTGTGCTACCAGCTTTCACCCTGACAGTTTGAACTTTATGTGTTAAATATTTAGACTGAAATGTTGCCAAGATGATATCACTTCTTTTCTCGGAACATTTTATGTGGGTTTCTCAAATGTCATTGCTTACAATGCAGCCTAAGGCAAACAGCATGCATTACAGTTATGTGTGTGTGTGTGTTTTTTAACACCTCAGCTCTCAATACAGGGGGTAGCATTGCAAGCAGCCTCTTGTTGCTAACGTAACTAAGTACCTCTTCTCTTCTCTTGTCAGGGGACATTTAAACTGGCTTCAGCTAGACCGTAGAGTGCTAGAACATGACTTCCCCAAAAAGTCAGGACCAGTTGTTCTGTACTTCTGTGTCAGGTAAGTGTGTGATTGCCAGCAGGCCCTACAGCACACGATTAAAAATACACATTTCCTAAAGGTCAACAAAGTGGGCCTTTCTGTTCTTGTTTTGCTTTTCATAAGGCTCCATAAAGATTCTTGTAAAAATAACAGTAATTTACTCAGATGCTTTTTGATCTGGATGTCATTCTTTTGTTCACAGTGGTGTCAATCAGGGAGACCCCACTGTAGTCACTGGAATTACATAGAGGGGAATCCAGTGTGAGGGAAAATGACACCCTAAATCAGCGGTGGGGAGCCATAGGCCCAGGGGCCAGATGCGGCCCTCAGCTTGCCTGGATCTGGCCCCTGAGGCTCAGGGTCCCCACCCAGCGTTGGGGAGACCGTGCTGGTGCTCCAGTCCCCTTGCTGCTGCCCTGGGGTCTGGCGTGAACAAAATCTACTAGGCTGGGTCCCCCTCAGCTTTAGTATGCAAGGGGAATGTGAGGAGTGTCTTTCTTCTCAGTTGGGGACCACAGTGAGGGTTTTTTTCCCCCCACTTCTCACTTGTGTGTGGTCCCCAACTGATTTTTCTGTGGGTCAGTGGCCCCTGACCCAAAAAAGGTTCTCCACCCCAGCCCTATATCTTTTGTATGTTAAGGGCACATCAGTTTGCACTACAAAATTAAGCTGACCTATGTAATGTCAATATACAGCCACTGCAGTAAGTAAGTCAGTTTTACACATACACACTGTTGCTCCTTGCGTCAGAGATGCATGTCCTCACTAGGAGCACTTGCACCAATTTAACTGCCAGTGTGGGGTGGGGTGGACGACTCCTGAAAGGCAACAACAGTCTATGTAAGCAACACAATGTCTGTACAGACTCTTCATCGACCTAACTACATCAGTTTAAGTGCTGCACCTCTCGTGGAGATGGAGTTATTAGTTGGTGGCGTAAGCAAGTTACTTCGGTGGAAGCTACATTTTCGCATAGACGTTTACCGAGTTTTATCAGCATCAGCTGCCTTACGTCGACTAACTCCATAGTTCAGACCAGGCCTAATGCTTTCTCTGAGGGTGTGTTTAGACTACAGGGTTTGTTTGTTTTTTAAAAAGTAGCCTTTCAAAAAAACGTCACCTGCATCTAGACTACAATAAATCAAATCGAAAGTAAATCAAAAGAACATGGCAGTTTTGTCGACCACGGTAAACCTTACTCTACGATGAATAACGCCTTTTTTCGAAAGTCATCTTTCGAAAAAAGCTGCTATTGAATGAAAACAGAGCTTTTTCAAAAGAGAGTGTCTAGACTCTCTTTCTAAAAAATGAGCCGCTTTTTCAAAAAATCTTCTTGTAGTCTAGGCACTCTTTTTCGAAAATATCTTTCAAAAAAGCCTCTTTCGAAAGAGGCTCGTAGTCGAGACGTACCCTGCGTGGTAAATGAGCCCAAATGGAAGGAATGAGCTTGGTACCCCTGCAGAGTGAAGTCCTCTTGTTATCCACAGAAGAGTACAACACAAACCTGCAGTGGCTTCACAACAGGGCTCAGGCCTCACCTGCAGTGTCCAGTGTATTCCCATTCAGATTGTTGACAAGATTATCAATTAGAGCCAGTTGTCTTGGTGGGTTGTTTTGCATTGTTTGTTTAATGTGGACACTTTTGGGCTGAGAACTCTATCAAGATCACCGGCTTATTACACCTGAGCCACTGAACAGTCACAACTTTTAGTCCCTATCTACCCTGGCTGGATTTCAACCAGCCACCTGGAGGAAAAAAAACCATTGAGCTATCTGTTTGCTCTGTCTAATGGCACTCACTCTGTCAATATACCAGTCATCCCTGGTATTACTCTACAGAAGACTTCCCACACAGATGTTCAATAGCTCCTCTATGGTGGTAAATTCTGGGCATATTGTGGCAACAGATGGGCCAATGAATGTATATAATATTCCAAATACCTCCTGCCAACAAACCAGGGGGCACTCAGCTGCTACAGTTATACGAAGGGTATAAGAACCTATATAGAATTAAGGAGCTCTTAAGTTCCACCTGCTTGCAAGTTTCTGGAGAGATTTTCCCCATGATGGGAGATTCTGTGAGTATTGGTAGAGTTTTTAAAATCACCACTATACAGAACTTTTCTGTCTCTGAGGAAGATATTTTCACATGCTTGTAGCTAGCATGTGAAATGAGAATGTGCTTTGTTTGATCTACTTTCCCTGTCAGTATTGCTCTAATGCCATCATTCCACTCAAAAGTAAAGGAAAAATGTAACCCCTCCCCTTAATTTGTGCACTCACTGCAGGGCTGGCCTTACCATGAGGCAAACTGAGGCATCTGCCTCAGGTGCCAGACTGTGGGGGGAGGCGCCACTAGGACCCAGAGAATTGAGACCTTTCGAAGTTTTGGCCCAAGCGAAGGGGAATGGGGGTGTCATTTGAGCTCCCTGCCTCAGGTGCCAAAATGTTATGGGCCGGCCCTGACTCTGCCATTCCTGAGAATTTGATTACAGGGAAAGTGGAGAGAAGGCAGACGTTGTTCGGTTTCTCTGACATCTGATGTTGCAGATTCAGTGCTAGAGCCATGCTAGGTCCGGTTAAGGCTACGACTGCCGGGGTTGAAGAGAAGCTCTGATGTGTCAGCTTTGGCCGTTTAAAACTGGAGATGGGCCCAGATCCATGAGCCCCGATTCTGTGCAGAGCCACTCCTGATTAGAACTAAATCAGTCAGTTGGGCCGTTTCCATAAAGGTGCTAAACATAAATGCACAAATGAATTCCTGTGGAAAATGGAATAAAAATACCTAGCAATAGCTGGTAATAATGGCCCAATGCGACAACTATCAAGAGTATTACTAGAGGCCCAAATTCAGAAGTTCTTACTTGTCAAAAATCTCACTGAAGATACTGAGAATTTTACCTCAGCAAACACTGAATAAGAAAGTCAGGATTTTGGACCCATAGTGGATCCACTGCTGTGTACTGTACTAACAATGAACTGAGCCTGGCTTAACACAGGGGCCCTAATTGGGGATCTCAAGGTGACTAATACAGTGCTCCAGATATTCTTTACAGAGAATTCTGTTAACCAGTATTTAAGGAGCATGTGTTTATTTCGCTAATATTTTAAATGCATCATTCACCCAGCATGTGAAACTAGTGAAGACATAGATCCTGAGGCAAGAGCAGTAAAATAGTAATTTGAGGGAATGGGAAGCTAAGGGAGAATGTGTATTTCATGTGAAAACCATCATTTTTTTTATCCTTAAAATGCCTGCAGCACTTCTGATGGCTCAAGTGCCCACTTGAGGCACTTCACTTTCTAAATTGCTCCAAATGAAGATTTAAAAAAGAAAAGTTTTGGGGGAAGAGGAAAAGATGCCCTGTAGACTACGAGTTTGAAAAACAGTCACTGTCTTTGTCAAGGAGAATTTCTCCTCCTTTTAGTTAATCTGAACTCTCTGGAATAGCAGCTCCCCTCCCCCACTACACAGAACCTCATTTCTTGTTAAGACTTGCCTTGCGTTCTTGTACTTTTATCCAATTACAACATTACCAGTGATCTGCTCTGAGTGTGCACCCTATGGAAATCAGTGGGGCAGCACAGAGGTTAGTTATGGTCATATTTGTTCCCAAGGGCCCAATTTTGACCTTAGACCCAGTTACCTTCCACTGAAATCTCTCTTGATCTTAGGTTTTAATACAGTACTTCCCAGTAAAGGAGGGCAGAATTGGTTGGTCAGATACAAACTGCCCCCATCACTTTACAATATTATCTTATCATAAGCCCCCCATGGTGTTTTACAAACAAGTAAAGTCCATTCTCTGCCCCAAAGAGCTTACAGTTCAAATAAGGCAGAGAAAACCAGATACTGGACAAAGGTCCAGGAAGGAGGTTGTAAGGAGAGGACTGAGAAAGAGGCAGGATTGATTGATTGCAAAGACAGGATTTTAGGGAGGCTATTTGGGCACATCTACATAGCAGGGCCAGACTTGAAATAAGTTACACAACTTGAACTATGCTAATTGTGTAGCTTAAGTCGAAATAGCTTATTTCAACTTTTGGCGCTGTCTACTCAGCAGTTATTTCGAAATAGAGCACTCTTCCCCCGACTTCCCTTACTTCTCATGAAATGAGGTTTACAGAAGTCTGAGTAAGAATTTTGAATTTATTTTGAAACAACGGGCTTGCTGTGTAGACGTGCACTATGTTATTCTGGAATAAGTGATGTTATTCCAAAATAACCCTGCGGTTTAGACATAGCCTTTGAAAGCTGGAGGTTGGCAGATGAGGACAGAGCAACTGTGCCGCACACAAAGAGAAGCATGTCAGAAGCCATGAAGCTAAGTGTAGGAAAGAGAGACCCCAACAGTAAGCAGGTGAGAGGATGAAAAGGCATGGCACAGCGAGTCAATTGAGAGATTCAAAACATGTAGGAGGTGCTGTTACTTACACAGAGGGAAAAGAAGATGTGGTAGCATTGTGCTCTTACTTGTAGGTGCAGGAGGAAGAATTCAGAGCTGGAGATGAGTAGGACACAGTGTTCTGAGTGAAAGTAGACCAGGGCCCAATAAGTGAACCATTAGAAAGTGAATTTTGCCTTGATTTGCAATCCTCAGCCTGAAACAGTGGTCTGGACCTGAATGTCATGAGAGGTTATTAATTCCTATTCAGGGACTATATGAACAGGGAGTAGATAGTCTGTGATGGGTTCATCTTCTGGAGATTCATGTCAGTTTTACTAACTGACATGAAGAAACAGTCCGTAGGACTCATTTCTTTCTCCAGTGCAATTTCTCTTTGATGAGGATACCCATCCCCGGGGTACCTCCACTAGTTATGCCGCGGCCATTACTGTTCTCTGCACAAGTAGCCATGCAAAATCAGAATATTACTTCTGTGGCATGTGCTACTGGTGGGCAAAGGAATCAGTAACACTCCAGCCCCATGGGAGCCAATAGTTCATAGAGCTGTGGTCCCGCAAAGGAATGCCCTTTGCCGATGAAGCCTGCAATGTATGTTGATTGTTAACAGCTGGGTTAAACTCAGAATAGGAGGGGAGGTCAGAAACCCTAGACGGAGCAAGAGAGACCCACTGCTGGGCAAGTAGGGCTGCTGTAGCACAAAATGGCTTCAATGAAATCCACAGCACAAGGTTCATATGGGTTACTGTCTGCAATTTAGCTTTACTTTGTACTCTGTCTGCACTGGAGTTTTGTCCCCCCTCCAGCCATTGGTAGGTCAGTGTAGCTACCCTGGTGGGACCCCTATTGTGCACAGGACAGTTCACTATTTACCCCTGTGCAGCTTACACTGATGTCAAGCTCCACCAGTATTAATAGTGACTTTGCCAGTCAGTACTGGGGGCTTGCACAGATGTCTGGCCTGGATGTCTGGCACCAGGGTAAATATCCAGAGCAGACAAGGCCTTCGGCTGCTTTTGTTTTTCAGTCTTTGCCAATCCAGTGTATAAAACAATATCCCACCATTGGAAAAGGGCTAATATTAAAAAACCCAAACCATGGGGCGCAGCTGTCACTCTACAGAAGGGTGAGAATGAACTGCTAATGAATGCAATGTCTGGGAGGCTCGATGGACTTTCCCTCTTGTTGCTGAAACGCCCCATTTCTCCCAGTGCTGACTGGAGGATACACGTGGGTCACTGTTCCCTGGGGCTGAGTCCTCAACCTTGTTTGAGTCACAATGCATCATTGTTGTGTGTGTCCGTCACTTCTGCTGGCTTTCACTTGTCCTTGAGAAATTAAGTGGGGGTGGTGCTGACAGCAGCCTGCTGTGACACAGAGATGTGACCACACCTGCACTAATTTAACCAGAGCAGTTTATTCATCTTGCATGCAATGGGTTCCCTTTGTCCATAGAAGGTGTTGGGCACTGGATAGAATTGAGTGGAACTCTGAGTTCCCCCTGGGGTGCCACCTGGAACTGGGGTACCACTGAGCCCTCTCACCCTCCAGCCTGGGTTCCCACTCTCACTATGCTGCTGTGATAAGCTGCAGACCCACTCCCTGTCTTACACTTCCACCAGCATCTGCACAGGTAGGAACACGTCCCGCTGCAGTTACATGCAAGCCGTCTGCTTAGCCACTGCACTAACCAAGACTAAAAGGTTCACTCTGCTCCCGGGCACACACCCCTCCAGAGCATAAATCCAACATGATATTGTCTTGTGCTGCACAGGGAACGGAACAGTACAAGCTCATAGAGTCCCCTCTCCCCCTCCCAATTTGGAGAGGACTGTGCAACAGCCCCTCTGAGCTAAGTTTCCTGCACACTCCAAACTCACTGGTTGAGATGAAAACATACAACAAATGTATTAACAACAAAAGATAGATTTTAAGTGATTATAAGTGATAGCAGACTGATCAAAGCAGACTACCTAGCAAATAAATAAAAAGGCAAACTAACCTTAATATACATAGATAGATTGCATATGAATTAGCAGATTCCTACCCTCACTCAGGGGTGAGCAATAATTTTCACAGTGGCACCACTCCAAGAATTTAAGTGGTCACAGGCCACACTTTTCTGCTATATTAATGAAGGAGGTGTGGGGCCTGGGACGGAGTTTGGGCGCAGGAGGGAGCTCTGGGCAGGGGACTGGGTACAGGACAGGGTGCAGGGTCTTGGTGGAAGTTTGGCGCAGAAAGAGGTTGTGACCTGGGGCAAAGGCTTGGGATGCATGAGGGGGTGCAGGTCTGGGAGAGAGTTTGGTGGTGAACAGGTGGTGATTAGTGGGTGGGAGGTGGTGCCAGGTGCAGGCTGTGGCTGAGAGGCACCGTAGACAGTTTGTGGCCAATGGCCCCGTGGGGTGCTCAGGCTGCCTGCCTGCCATGGTCACTCCAAGCTGCTGGGGCAAGAGTGCCTCTGTCCACCCCTTGAGGGGAAGAGGGCAGCTGATCTGCACGTGCTGCCTGTGCCCACAAGCCTCCACAGCTCCCATTGGTCAGTTTCCAGTCAGTGGGAACTCTGAGGGTGGTGCTGGGGGTGGGAGGCAATGCACAGAGACATGCAGCTGCCCTCCTGCCAAAGGGTCCACATGCAGAGACACGCTTGCCACAGCAACCGGCAGCTTTCAGTAGCATGTGGGGCCACGGCAGGCAGGCAGCTTGCCTGAGCACCCCACTGGGCTGTGGGACATTAGAAGCCTGGAGGTTATGGCAGGCCTGATCCAAATGCCCATCCCTGCCCTAACTGATGGAACAGGCAGACTTGTAGACTCTTAAGGGACAAGCTGTATTAGCTGTACAGCTTGGATTTCTCAGGTCTTCGTGCGCAGGCTCGAAATCCCCTTAGCCTGGGTCCAGACTTCCTCCAGTTCCATCTTTCTTCCTCAGGTGTTTCCGGGAGTCCTCTTGTGTGGGGAGTGAGGCTAAGAGATGATGTCACTCCCTGCCATCTCTAGCTTTAGCACACAACAGGAATCCTCTGTGTCACAACTTGGTTCCCAGCCCAGTTTGTGGGAAAATACTGACATCCCAAGATGGAGTCTGGACACATGGGGTCTGGTCCCCTGACCTTGCAGTATTATAGCAGCCATCACTCACAGGCTGACCAGTAAACATGATACATGCACATACACAGGACAGTCAAATTCAGCAAATTATAACTTTTTCAAGGACACCTCTGTGACGTAGTGGGGGTAACTTGCTAAGGCTGTGACGACCTCTGCTGTCTGGTCATTATGCAAAGGGGGCTCCAAACCTGTCTGACCAGCTACCCCCCATGGGGAGAAACAAAGGAAGGTGGAGTGCCGCCCCTGGCTGGGGGGCAGGGCTGGAGGAGAGTTAGTTAGTTAGTTTTCTGTCTGGGAGTATGGAGGAAGCAGCCTCAGCAACAGGCTGGGGGGTTTAGAAGCCAGACCCCCCACCCCATATCAAGGGGGGCTGAGGTATCCTAGGCCTGCCCTGTAACTTGGTGACATCTGTGCTGTGCTGTATTCTGGAGAGGCAGTAAACTCCCTCTGTTCTACCGGCTGGTGGAGTCTGTTCGTGCCCTTTCGGGGGTGCAGGAGGCGGGGGACCCCAACGTGCCATCACAACCTCATATGACTCATCTTGTACAAAATGCATCCTAATTATTCCATAATACTGCCATAATAATATCACTGTGGGTATGTCTAGACTGTGGGGGATATCCCGAAAAAACTCCGCCGCGTCCAGTTTTTTTTGCGGAAGAGCAGACACACTCTTTTGGAAGCCCTGTCTTCCTCATTCCACAAGGAAGAAGGGATCTCCAAAAGAAATTTCTGACATTTGGTCCAGTGTAGTGTTGGGGAAATCTCGCTCCCCTGGGGTACAGAGCCCCCAGAAGGGTCCGAGACTGGAGGTCAAAACAGTGAGGCAGGAGAGAAATCTAGAAGGAAAACTTTATTATGCATGCATGCAGGCTGACAGCTACCAGAGAGAGCAGCAGCAGCCTTGAGAGACAGGTTCAGGGATCCTTTATACAGTATGCTCAGACAGTTTAGTTGTTGATTGTTTTCTTTAACATAGCAAAGTCTCAGCGGAAGTACTCTGAGATGTTTCTGTTCACACCAGAAGTGCTAGAAGTAAGTTTTACAGTACAAAGGCACATGAGAACTTGAGTGGAGGAGTCTACAAGGCAAACTGTGACAAAGATAAGGGTTTACATGACAAATTGTGACAGACTAGGAGTCTTCATGAAGTTGAGATAGGAGGCATTGTAAGGGTCTTGATTAGAGTTAAGATGATTTCTCTCTGTTAAAGGGAGAGAGGCCTGGAAAACTTTTAACCCTTACAGCAGTTTTCTTTTAGAAAGTTTTGATTTCCTGCACAGTTCCCCCTTAGACACAAATGGAGTTATTTGATTTTTTTCTCCCACATTAGACAGGTCAAATTTCGGAAAAGCCTCTTCCGAAAAAAAAGTGGAAAAAGGTATGCAAAATGGGGAACACATTTTCATAGAATCGTAGAATCATAGGACTGGAAGGGACCTCGAGAGGTCATCGAGTCCAGCCCACCGCCCTCAAGGCAGGACCAAGCTCCGTCTACACCATCCCTGACAGATGTCTATCTAAGCTGTTCTTAAATATCTCCAGAGAGGGAGATTCCACCACCTCCCTTGGCAATTTATTCCAATATTTGACCACCCTGACAGTTAGGAATTTTTTCCTAATGTCCAATCTAAACCTCCCCTGCTGCACTTTAAGCCCATTACTCCTTGTCCTGTCCTCAGAAACCAAGAGGAACAAATTTTCTCCTTCCTCCTTGTGACACCCTTTTAGATATTTGAAAACCGCTATCATGTCCCCCCTTAATCTTCTTTTTTCCAAACTAAACAAGCCCAGTTCATGAAGCCTGGCTTCATAGGTCATGTTCTCTAGACCTTTAATCATTCTTGTCGCTCTTCTCTGTACCCTTTCCAATTTCTCCACATCTTTCTTGAAATGTGGCGCCCAGAACTGGACACAGTACTCCAGCTGAGGCCTAACTCGTGCAGAGTAGAGCGGCAGAATGACTTCACGAGTTTTGCTTACAACACACCTGTTGATACAACCTAGAATCATATTTGCTTTTTTTGCAACAGCATCACACTGTTGACTCATATTCAACTTGTGGTCCACTATGACCCCTAGATCCCTTTCCGCCATGCTCCTTCCTAGACAGTCGCTTCCCATCTTGTATGTATGGAACTGATTGTTCCTTCCTAAGTGGAGCACTTTGCATTTCTCTTTATTAAACTTCATTTATTTTGCGTAACTTTTTCAGAAAAAAAAGTGTAGTCTAGAGATATACCCCGTGAGAATATGGGATCAGGCCCACAGATGGGTGGGAGGGAGGTAAATTATCCCCGGGGCCCGGAGGCACAAAAGGACCTGGGAATCCCAGCCACCATCACTGCTACTGCAGCATTGGCAGCAGCTGAAGGCCCAGGCCCTTAAAATTGCCCCCATTGGCACGATCCAGGAAACACTGAGGGGGGTATGCTGTGTTCCTGGTGGCCTCACCCCTTCCAGGGGCATGAAGCAAGGTCCCCTCCACTTGGCCCAGGGTGCAGTATCACTGTAACATTCAGAGGTTTCCCCTTTTGTGGGAGGGGGAATAGCAATGATGGCCACTGAATACATTTCTGGACCAGGCTCGAGAAAGAGAGGCAGAAAGCTGTCGCTTAGGTGAGAGCAGAGATGGCTAGGCTAATTCCCCATTCCCATTGCATCAACAGACGTTCCTTCTCCTCACCAGAGCATGTCTCTCCCTCGTGACATGGGATCGAAGCGGCATTCGCAGAAATGGGGGCCAAACGGCTAATAGGAGATATTGGTTAAAACAGAATGATCTAAATAAGTCAGCCTCGCTGTTCGAGAGGCAGTGCTTTCCCATTGTATTTGAATGGCAAATAGACTTCACCGGCCATTGTTCCTATGGCAGTAGAACCCGGAGATCTTGGCAAGGCCTGTAAGGAACCAGCCACCAGATGGGGCACAGGAGACATTCCACCCTCCCTCTGCTGGGAACTGTGGGGTCAACCCCAACATCTCATCTGCTCCTGGAGCTGTGGGGAGGAAGATGTTGGAGCCAGCTTCATCAGTTCTATGGCGGATCCCCAGCACCAGAGCTGTAGCCAGTTTCTGCTCTGGTAGGTGAGGCATAGGAGGGTGGCAGATAGAATCTACCCCCATGTCTCATTGTATCTACAGTACCTTGCATGGCTATGATGCTATATAAATAACAGTAATAATAAAATCTTTGTGTTCATGGCCAGGCCCACACTAGCTGCCAGCCTATGTTCCCCATGATTGGACCTGCACCTTCCACAATGTGCCACAAACCAGATTTTCCACAGCTGTGTGTGTAAACAGGACTCTTTGTCCAGTGTTCACCAGGCCTGTCTGTGCTAAGGGGAAATGCTTGGCGCTCACACAAGTGAATACACTGCTTGTCTAGCCACGGTGTATAAATATAGTAACTCAGACTTTGTTTGCATCTTGCTGAAAGCAAAGAGTCCCTGCAGACAATTTATCGCCGCCTTCCCAGGATGGCCCCACGGTTTAGCCACCATGGGGAAGGTATAATAAATTGCCTGTGGGAAAGCTCCACTCCTCTGAGTCTCTTTTAAAGCTTGAGAAACTTCTGTCCAGATGATTTACTTGTGTGAGGACTGACCTTTGCTTGAGCAAAGGAACTAATGGAGACTTTGCTACTTAACACACCTCTCTGTGTTCTGGGCCGAGGCATCCATTAAACACACATCTTAAAAGCAGTTTCACTCTAGAGTAATGGAATTTCTGCTCTTTGCTTAACCGAGAATACATTTATATAAATGAATTGTGTTTAGAGAAAGGGAAAAGTTGTTTTCACTTTTACCTTCACAGTGAGTCTTTCAGCCAAAAAAAAAAAAAGTCATGTAAAAACTCAGTCCTATAAGTTTCATTTTGAAGATTTAAGTGTTGGCAAGATTGTGTGGTGTGTATGAAACTTTTAGTGTGAGATACTATACCAAAACAATAGACAGATGGGCAAGCTGTCAGGATGAGTTGTGTACCTATTGTTTTATCTAAATTAAAACTTATGCAAATGCATTAATACAGGCTTTGTCCCCTGGCCTATACCTTGTACCGAGTGGGTATGCAGGCCCATATGCATGAATTTCTGGGTGCTTTTTTTTGTAAGTGTGGACTGCAAGGGTGTGAACACATGTACCTATGGTCCCACAGGTAAGCAGGGAAATCAACCCCAGCCTTCCCCCAGCCGGCCAGAGCATGGGGAAGAGAGGCTTGGCCAGCATACTGTTCCTGCCTTCTCCCAGCTGGCTGGAACATGCTTACTTGGGGAACCATGATGTGGGGGGATGCGTTTGCACGCTGTGCACACACACACACCCCACATATGGGCCTGGTATGCAATCCTACCACCCATGTAAGCAAGTGGTAGATCTGATTTGAGACCATTTCATCCAAGGTATGTTAGGGTACGTCTACTAGGGGCTAAAGCTGAGTTAAGATACACAACTTCAGCTACGTGAAATGAGAGTTACAGAAGTCGGAGTAAGAAGCTCATTATTTCAAAATGATTTTGAAATAATGAACTTGCTATGTAGCCGCACACTTGTTATGTAGATGCAAAATAGCATGAGTTATTTCAAAATAAACATGCAGTGTAGACATAGCTAGAGTAACGGTGCATAACACTGGAGACACAGTCATGAAAAAGGTGTAATGAACCATGAAATCTGATCTCCCTTGTGCAATCTGCTCTTTGGTGTGCTTTTACCCTATACCAATAATTTGGGGCAATAATTTTTGACAGGTGGCCACTCCAAGAATTTGAAAAGTGGTCAAGGGCTATACTCTTCCATGATATTAATAGAGTAGGTGCAGGATCTAGGATGGAGGTTAGGTGCAGAAGATAGCTTGAGGTATGGGAGGGAATTTGGGTGAAAGAGGCCATTGTGACCTGGGGCACTGGACTAGGATGCAGGGGGTTAGATTGTGACCTAGGGCAGGGAATTGGGGTACAGGAGGGGGGTGCAGAGATTTGGGTTGTGAGCTAGGGTAGGAGGGGACTGCAGTCTGGGGCAAGAGATTGGGGTGCCAGATCTGGGAAGGGATATGGGTACAGAAGGGGGGCAGAGAGTTGGGGGAGGGAGGGGCTGGAGTGCCAGAGGCAGGCTCTGCCCAGGAGACTTACCAGCCAGCAGCCATTCCTGAATGAGCCTCCTTGCCTGCCAGTGTTCCCTCTAAGCTGCCCAGCAGCACAGCTTCACAGGTGATTAATCAGCCCAGTCCAATCAGTCAGCTCCTTGCAAGAAGGCCTGAGCTGCTGACAGAGCGGGGCTGATTAATCACCCGTGAAACTGTGCTGCAGGCAGGAGCCATATGCTCTGGAGCCCTTTATGCTTCCTGGCTGCCTGTTGTTGAAACAGGCAGCTCCCATTGACTGGTTTCTAGACAGAAACAAGCCAATGGGATTGTACTAGGGGTGAGAGCAGTTCCTAAAGCTTTCCTCCTCCCCTCCGGATTCACAGTTTTTAAAGGAAAACTGCCCTGCAGCCATGTTTCTGAGCAGTGTGTGGGTGGGGTGAGGCAAGTGAGGAGCCTGCCTGCGGCTCCCACAGCATCCGCAGGCTGGATCCAGTGGCTTGGTGAGCCAGATTCAGCCCACGGGCAATATTTTCCCAGGCCTGCCCTATACTATACCATAAACAAGTTAGTATTAATCTTCCCATTTTACAGATGGTTAAACTGTGGCATAGAGGTGAAGAGATTTTTCCCAGCCATGTCAGTAACAAAGCTGGAACCCTTGGCTCCCAATTCACAGCATGGTCACTAGATGCATTTTTGTCAGTTCTCCAAAGATGGTGTAAGTGTGGAAAATGTGCGGTGGCTTGATAGCACTGATACGGGAAGAGAACAAAAAGGTGTTTGCTTTGGTCAAATAATAGCCTTCGCTTTCTAGGCTCAAACCCCACTCTTAGTAGGATTGCTTCACCTTCAGAGCAAAACTAAATGTTTCAGCCACCATGAGACTAAATTAAAACAGACAAGAATCCCTCTTCCCGAGCTCCGTCTCCCACGTACTAAATTGCCCATGATTAGCTTTGATTGCTGGTATCTGGAGTGGAATAAGAACAAGCACCAAGTGAGGGCTTGGAACCCCATTTTCCCAGCCCTCTAAAGAGGGAGGTGCTGAAAATGGATGTTGAGGGTTACGCTGCAGAGGGGAGATGGAAGGGGCTCTCTACTTTGGCTTGTCATATTTGTTTCTGGCTGATTACTTAGCAGATCTGCAGCAGGGTCATTTTTGCTGTATTTTCCCTCTTCAGGAATATTGCTTGTTTGAAATGTCAACGCTTAAAGTGTGCATCCATGAACATTAACACATGGGGTTTGAACATAAAAGCAGCCCAGCGGTTTGAGCTGTCTAAGATAATCATGTACCACAAGATGCTGGGTGTAGCAGTATCTCCATCTGATGTGCACATTGTAAACGTGCCATGCCCGTCCCCCCGGAGGGTGTGTTCCACTTGTTCACCCCCTTTCCGTCCCCTAGCCCCGTGGACCCATCACCCTAACGATCGCCCCGCTGCGTCCCAGTTAATTCTGTTAATAGCCTCCTATGTCTCTTTCGCAATATTGGTTGGTTCGCCTCCCTCAATGGGGAGAGGGAGGTCCAGGCCCACCCCCTCTCACGGACCCCAGCCCAGGGCCCTAAGGACATGGATGTCAAGCTTGTCCGGTCCGGCTGGCGGGGCCTTTGCCGAAACGCGCCAGCCCCCAGGCTCCACTTTGCCCGCCCTGGGCTGCTTCCTCTCCCCACCTGGGTTCTACCCGCCGAACCGGAGCTTACTGCCTCGGCCTCGGGCCCATCCGGTATTCTCTCACAGGGGGGTCGCTAGCGACGCTCCCCCCCCCTCTCTCCTCCGTCCAGCGTTTAAATCTCTGTGCTGCGGTCCGCGGGCGGGGCCACGCCCGACTCGGCAGGGGCTCGCTTCCGGCTCGCGGCGGTGGCTGCGGGGTGATGTCACGGCGCCCGTGACGTCAGCAGGATTCCCGGGGCCACCCAGACGTCTGGCAGCAGCGGCTGCCCGGGAGCACCTGGCACACCGCCGCGTGGCTTGCGACGGGGCCGTTCGGGCTGCGGGCTGTCCGGCTCCGCCACTCCCCGCCCCGTCCCGAGGGCCGCCAAGCATACGGCCCCCGCGCGCTCCGGAGTGTGAGGTGTTTCTGCCCCGTCACACACATACATAGCGTTTATTTCTGCAGAGAGCAAATCATCCCATTCCCTACATCTTATCCACTGAGGCTTTACATGACACAGCAGAGGGACTACAACCAGATCCAAAGCTCCCTGAAGCAAAGGAGTCTCTCTCCCCATTCAGGGAAATGGGCACTGAAGCCAGTTTCAACCATTACTTCATTGATAAACCTGAGCATCTCTGCCTCTTTGAGAGCTTTGCACTGCATCCGCTGAGAATAGAAATATTCCTAGATTTTGCAGGACCTTCCTCCTCGGTCCTTCCTCCTCGGTGTTGCCCTAGTCCAGGGCCTTCCATCCTACTAGCACAATACTGCACAATAGCACTGATGAAAACAGGACAGTATATAAGTATATCTACTATATATTTGAGAGAGTTTGTCTGTCTATGTAGCCATCCATCCATCTGTGTTTCTGTTTGTTGAAGACCTCCTCCTAAATGGTCAGAGCTAGGACCACCAAATGTGGCATGCAGCTTCCTCTTATCCTAACTTAATGCAAGGTCCGGGTTTGGTTGTGCCAGGACAATGGGAGGTGCTGTTTCTCATCAAATGGAAGGGGGGGGCTGTGATAGCAGGGATGGTTATGCTCCAGAATGACTTTAGGGGGCAGCAATTATACCCTGGAATGACTACAGGGGTGGCAGCAAGTGTGCTAGCCCTGGGGAGTAGCCACCAGCATAGCTTCCACTGCCCCGGCCGGACTCCAGGGAAAAGCCGGTGGCTGGGCTGCATGGCTCCCGCCACCCTGGGCTGGGAGCAGGTGGCAGGTGGGCAGCGCAGCCCCTGCCACCCCGGGCCAGCCCCAGAGAGCAGCTGCCTGTTGCTCCCACCGCGTTCGCTGAGCCCCTCACCCTCTGCACTGACTCCTGCACTCCCACCGCATGCCCTGAGCCCCCCCACCCCCTTCTCTGAGGGTGGAAAGAAGAAAAACAGTGAGTGGGTTATCTTCCCCCCACCAAAGTGAACAGAGTTCCTTTGAAAGTATTTGAAAACTACCCAATTGTTTCCAAAGAAACGCTTTTGAAATTTTCTTGCAAATGAAAATTGTTGATGAAAAGAGGAAAAATTTGTACTATTTTTGTCAAAAATCCAAGCTTCCTTCTGTAAATCTTTTTTGACTTCCTCTGTGCTTAAGCCCAAGCTAAGCCTCACTACAACCAGGAAAAGCTGGGAAGTATTATTATTAAACACATGCTACCTTTGGGTAAACTGAGGCACATACCTATTAAATAATGTGTGTGATTGTGCCCATGCAAGTACCTCCAGATTTGAATTTTGAACTTGGATATACTTACCAGGGCAATGCATTGCTACCATCTGGCAATTCTACTTAAACCGCTAAGAAAGAAACATAGATCATGTTATGGATACAGACCTCAAACACTAGCAATAATCACAGAATCATGGAACTGGAAGGGACCTTAAGAGGACCAAGCACCATCTAGACCTTCCCTGACAGGTGTCTGTCTAACCTGCTCTTAAATATCTCAGGTGATGGAGATTCCACAACCTCCGTAGGCCATGTATTTCGATGTTTAACCATTCTGAGAGGAAGCTTTACTTAATCTCCAAACTAAACCTCCCTTGCTGCAATTTAAACCCATGCTTTTTGTCCACATAAGAACATCCATACTGGGTCAGACTAAAGGTCCATCTAACCCAGTATCCTGTCTTCTGACAGTGACCAATATCTGATGCCCCAAAGGGAGTGAACACAACAGGTAAGTATTCATGTGATCCCTCTCCTGTCATCCATTTCCAGCCTCTGACAAACAGAGGCTAGGGACACCGTTCCTATTCTTGTCCTGTTGTCAGAGGTTAAGGAGAATCGTTTTTCTCCCTCCTCCTCGTTACAGTCTTTTAGGAACATGAAAGTTGCTATCACATCCCCTCTCAGTCTTTTCATTTCCAGACTAAACAAATCCATCTCTTTCAGACTTCCCTTAGAGGTCCTGCTTTTTAGATCTTTAATACATTCAAGTGAACAGGGAGGCTATGTCTACACCTCAGGCTTCCACAAAAAGTGAGTGACTAGACAACTCATAGTTTGAGCCAATGCTGATAGGTTGCCAAACCCGACATGGATTCTATGATGTCATGACCCCTCTCTCTCAGCTGGGGCAGAAGGTTGGGGCTCACAGTGGGGGAGGGCTCCATCTGGGGATTCAGGTTTGGGGTTCAGGATTCTGCTCTCAGTTGGGATGGGAGAGTTTGGGAGACCGAAGGGGAATCAGGGCTCAAGCAGGGGGTTGGGGCACCGGTGGGGCAGCAGTGAGGCTCCGGCTGGGGTTTGGGGTGCTGGAGGTGGCAGTGAGGCTGCGGCTGGGAGAACAGGTTCTGGTTTGGGGCTAGAGATGACAGGTTTGGGGTATAGGAGAGAGCTCCAAGCTGAGAACAAGGGGTTTGGAGTCGGAAGGGAATCAGGACAGGGGTGGGGAAGACTCAGGGGTGCAGAATCTGGGCGACACTGACCTGACAGGGTTCCTGGAAGCAGTGGTCCATCTCCCCCACCCCTTGTCTCCTACACTTAAGTGCAGCTTCGCAGCTCTGTGCACTGCCCTGTCCACAGGCACCAGCCCTGTAGCTCCCACTGGCTGTGGTTCCCGGCCAAGGTGAGCTGAAGAACCAGCACCTGGGCCAGGGGCACCGTGTGAAGCCCCCTGGCTGCCCCTGCTTCCGGGAGCCATGCAGAGCCGCTACACGTGTGGAGCAGGGCAAGGGAAGCCCCCAACCCCACTCCCCAGCGGAGCGCCAGAGCGGGATGAGCTCTCAACAGGAGCTTGAGAGCCAGAGTAAAAGGTTCAACGGGCCAGATGCAGCCTGCAGGGTGTAGTTTGCCCATCTCTGAGCTAAATAAGCAGTGAGGACATAGGGCGCTCTCAAGAGGCACTCAAACCCTTGCAAAATCAGGCCTTGTAATGATGAGGTAGTGGAACAGGGGATAGATTTTCAACGGCACAAATGGCAGTGAAAGTCAATGGGAGTGTGGCACCCCCCCCCCACTCTCACTCCTGCCCCCCGCCCTGCTTAATTCCTGTAAGTGCCTGACTCCAGTGACGTCCATGCAGCCATGCCAGTTTCCATCAGCAGAAGATCTGGGGTTTCTACAGCAGCTTGTAATAAACACAGAAATGGCTGATCAAGATGTGATGTGCCATTGATCACTGCACGGCATGGCTAAGTCTTTGCTGTGTGAGAGCAAGCAGCTAGACATGAATGTCGTCTGATCCGAGCCAGACGTGCACGCCCAGCTCAGAGATTTTAGTGCTGTTGAAATTTTAAACGGTTTGTGTGTGGTGGATTCAGAAATCCTTCAGTCTCACTCACTATAATCTTTCTGCCACTGAAAGGTAGCAGTCACGACAAGCTCTTTGTGTTCATTACACAGTGCAATATTCACTGGTCCATTTAATTAATGCTTAGAAAATGGACTTGGTGAATTACGTGACAGGGCGATGGGCAGAGAGAGAAACAGGAGTGTAATTAACTTGATCGTTTAATGTAGATTGTGAAGTTAACCCCCCCCCCCCCAAGCCCTTTGGAGATTTCACAACTCCTGCTCTAAGAGTAGGGAATTGCACGTCTACACAGCAAGCTGTTGTTTCGAAATCATGCTGAGATGGAGGACTCCTGTAACCCTCATTACATGAGGGCTGTGTCTAGACTGGCCACTTTTTCCGGAAAAGCAGGCGCTTTTCCGGAAAAACTTGCCAGCTGTCTACACTGGCCGCTTGAATTTCCAGAAAAACACTGACGATCTCATGTAAGATTGTCAGTGATTTTCCGGAAATACTATGCTGCTCCCGTTCAGGCAAAAGTCTTTTTCCGAAAGACTTTTGCGCAAAAGGGCCAGTGTAGACAGCACAGTACTGTTTTCCGCAAAAAAGCCCCGATCGTGAAAATGGCGATCGGGGCTTTTTTGTGGGAAAGCGCGTCTAGATTGGCCACGGACGCTTTTCCAGAAAAAGTGCTTTTGTGGAAAAGCATCCTGCCAATCTAGATGCGCTTCTCTGAAAATGCTTTTAACGGAAAATGATTTCCGGAAAATCATGCCAGTGTAGACGTAGCCGAGGGAAGTCGAAGGACGAGTGTTCTTCCTTCAACTTCCTGCTGTGTCGACAGCACCAAAAGCCCAATTAAGCTGTTTCAACTTCAGATGCGCAATAGACATAGCTGAAGTTGCGTATCTTAATTTGATTTTTGCCCTGCTGTGTAGATGTACCCTTACTAGCTACAATGGAAACACTGAATTTAACTGTCTAATGCAGCACTATTTGATTGTATTACAGTAGCATGTAGATCTGCTACTGAAATGAGGGCCCGATAGTGCTAGGCACATAAAAAAAAGATGCCTTTCTATGTCTCAGGTCAGCCAGCAGTTATGGGCTTGACACAGGGGTTATCGGATGATATTCCTGGACCTGTGTGATGCAAGAACTCCAACTAGATGATCTGTGTGGTCCCTTCTGATTTAAAATGGATGCATCTAGGACCAGAAGAGCTTTCTATCTAAATAGACAAAGCGGGGGGGAGGGGGTGAGAAGTAATATAATCCCTGTCCTAAAGACTGGGAACAGAAGCACAGAAAGAGAGTTGAGTTGCCCAGCGTCACGCAGAAAACCTGTGGCAGACTCAGGAATTGACTCCCAGTCTCCTGTGTTTTAGTTCAGGGCTGTAACTACAGGACCATTCCTCCCCCCGCTTCAGCAGAGCGATTTGATCATTGCATAGTGTATTTGGCAATTGGTAGGGCAGAGGAAGGGTTCATAATCAGGGGGCACAGCACAATAAAAAGTGCCACCTCCATCTCCTTGCTCCGGTGCTGGCTGTGAAGTTAAAGGAATGAGCTGCTGTTCCGAGCGCAAGAGTTTTCTGCACAAACCTATTTTCTTTTAAATAAAGCAGTGGTTTCTCTGAGCCCGTGTATTGTGTTGTCTAGGGCTGCGTCCGCACCAGCGCCTTCCCAGAATACATTACACCAGGCAGTCACTTGAGAGCTGGGTTTTCTTTGTGCATCTAAAGTATCCTTCTGCAAGCTCTCAGCGATGCAGGGACTCACTTCCACCAGCAAACGGTTTGTATGTGCCCAGAAGTGGCATCCTTGCAGCTTCAAGAAATGCAAGACTGCCCCCTAGTGTTGGTTTTTGAGCCAGTAGCAGACTAACAAGAATCTTTGCTACTAACCAGCATTGCTGCAAACTCCACTTGGGATCTGAAAATCAAGCCCTTCCCTCCTCTTTCCTTGGTGCAGTAAGAAAGATCCCACACGGTGTGGCTTGAGGGGCATGGGGTAGAATTCCACTGCTGCTCTCGGGCGCCCGCAACAGCAATCATTTTGTCAGTGGTTTCTGTAGCAGGGGCTCCAGATGGATGCAGAGAGCAGGTGTAGTTAGAAAAGTGCCGGTTTTACACAGTCCCTTTTCAGGACAGAGCTGAGTATATAAAACAGTTTGTTCAATAGGGCAGGAGAGAAGCAGTTTTGATGGGTCTTCTGAGGACATTCAGGACTGGGATTCCTGTTAACGAATGTGTACATTGCAATGGTACCCATCACCCTAGTCCAGATCGGAACCCCGCTGTGCCACCGTTCCACTCAGGATTAAAGTGACACTGTACAAGCATGTACAAGGAGCTTACAAATTAAGTCCCCCCCAGACCTGATAACTGCTTCATATGGGCGCAGACTTGTGCATCACCTGCTGGACCTCAGAGGGACTCCTCCCAGGCACAAAGCAGCTGGAGGGTCGGGTTAAAGTCTTCACTGAAGTTGGGCCAGATTAGAGCAGCGCTGAATTTAAGCCTGGATTTTTAAAGGATCTTTCTTTTTCTGCTACCTCCTAATTATACAGACGATGTTTCCCAGGCACTTTCCCGCATATAATTGCCTCTGGTGCTGTTTGTAGTGTTGTTTAGATTAAGGATGTTAAGAAGCAGGTAATTTGCTTAATCGTGTCTTTGATACAATTTGTGTCAATGACACAATTAGTCAATAAAGGGAGGTGCTCGCTATATCCGCTGTGGTTCTGCAGTTTAAATGTAGTAGGAGGTGGGCGCACAGGCAGCCTGGCTCCTACTACATTTAAACTTCAGTCGGAGCAGGGGTGGTTCCCAGAGCTGACGTGAGCCGGGACTGAGCAGTCTCGGCTCACTTCGACTCCAGAACCACTGTAGCTCCGCCTCCCTGTCCCCCCTCTGCACCACAGAGATGGTACTGGGGGGAACTGGCTTTTAATGCAGGCCCCAAACAATAGAGAGGAAAAATTTATTTACGCAAATCAATAGATTTTTTTATGGATACAAACTTTGTGTCTGCATCTGATCCACAATCTGCAAACATGGTCCAGGGCTATAAAGTGAATGTCCATGGATTTGCAAGGCTCTACAAATAAAATCTGATTCAGAGTGTGTTGCGGGAGGAGGGGGGGGGGCAGAGTTTTAATGGGAAGGATTTGGCTGGACATGTTTCATCTGCCTATTCAGGAACCACCTATTACTATACTGAACTGAGTTATAATGCAGTCATTTCTGAACAGCGCCAAGCCATGCTAGCCCGCATCACAGGCTAGAAGTGAAAAAGATGTACCAACCAAGATTGCAGGGGAAGATTGGATAGGTGTAAATATGGGTAGATATAAATCCCATGCTGAAATAAAATAATCCAATTGACAATCCTTTTTCTTTCATCGTGGTCAGGATTTATACATAGTTATGCTGAATAATCGGGTCTTAAAGAACTCACAGATCTCACCAAACCCAGAAGCCTAATTGTAAACGAAGGAACTTCTTTTATTCTGACAGTCCTCGTGTCTTTACTGATCATATTTTTCATGCCGTGTAGGTCTAATGGTAAGTTTCCTGTTTGTCTCATCTCTCTGTCCATTTCCTTTTCAGGTTCTACATTGAGAGCATATCGTATTTAAAGGATAATGCCACCATCGAGTTGTTTTTCTTGAATGCAAAGTCTTGCATTTACAAGGTAAGGACTCTTTTGAATTAAGTTAGGGACTGAGGGATTCGGGAAAACTGAGCTACTTCATCGGTACACGAGGTTTTCCATTTGCCCATAAGTAGGTGCGCTGCTATACATAATCCGCTTCCACTGCTGCTGATTCAGGTTGTAATGAAATAAAATACCCACAGATCTCTAATGAGAGAAGAGAGCTCATGTGAATAAGAGAGGATGTGACCTTGCATTATTCACCTTCCCACGATCTCCTGGTTTATTTACTCTGCCATCTACAGATTGTTTCACCTTGCTTATGCCATATCCCAGCCCTTTCCAGAGCACCCTCATATGTGATCTGTCATTTGTTTTGTGTACTGCATTGTAACAACAAGAGAGGACTCCACGCTGGTAAAACTGGCACTTTGTTCAGGGAACTGTTACAGAGGTGCTGCAACTGCCATTAACATTCCAGCTCTGTGAACACAGACTGACTTCCATTCCTGGTGCCTCCTCCAAACTCTTCCCTCCTGCAACTTCTCTTCCTCACATACAGGTTGCTACAGTGTCTTTCATAAACTGAAGGCTTGGTTATCCTCTCTCATACAGGGCAGAAAATAGTAAGTAATTTCCTTGAATGGAGTTATACCAGTGCATTTAGTCCTGAGTGGAGCACAGGATTAGGTTCAGGATATAACCGTTACTGGACCGCTTGGGAATAGTGACCATAATATAATAACATTCAACATTCCTGTGGTGGGAAGAACATCTCAGCAGTCCAGAACCCTGGCATTTAATTTCAAAAAGGGGAATTACACAAAAATGAGGAGGTTAGTTAAACAGAAATTAAAAGGCACAGTGACTAGAGCCAAATCCCTGAAAGCTGCATGGAAACTTTTTAAAGACACCATAATAGAGGCCCAACTTACATGTATACCACAAATTAAAAAACATAGCAAGAGACCTAAAAAAGAGTCACCGTGGCTTAACCACCATATAAAAGAAGCAGTGAGGGACAAAAAGGTATCTTTTAAGAAGTGTAAGTCCAATCCTAGTGAGATAAATAGAAAGGAACATAAACACTGTCAAATCAAGTGTAAAAATGTAATAAGAAAATCAAAACAAGATTTTGAGGAACAGCTAGCCAAAAACTCAAAAAGAAATAAGAAAATGTTTTTTAAGTACATTAGAAGCAAGAAGCCTGCTAAAAAACCTGTGGGTCCCCTAGATGATAGAGCTATAAAAGGAGCAATCAAGGACGATAAAGCCATTGCGGAGAAACTAAATGATTTCTTTGCTTCAGTCTTCACGGCTGAGGACGTTGGGGAGATTCCTGAATCTGCACCGTCCTTTGTGGGTGATGAATCTGAGGAACTGTCCCGGATTGAAGTGTCATTAGAGGAGATTTTGGAACAAATAGAAAAACTTAATGTTAACAAATCTCCAGGACCGGATGGCATTCATCCAAGGGTTCTAAAAGAACTCAAATGGGAAATTGCTGAGCTATTATCTGTGGTTTGTAACCTATCCTTTAAATCGGCTTCCGTACCTAATGACTGGAAGGTAGCCAATGTGACACCAATATTTAAAAAGGGCTCTAAAGGCAATCCTGGCCATTACAGACTGGTAAGTCTAACTTCAGTACTGGGCAAATTAGTCGAAACAATAGTAAAGAATAAAATTGTGAAGCATGTAGAAGAACATAATTTGTTGGACAAAAGTCAACATAGTTTCTGTAAAGGGAAATCCTGTCTTACAAATCTGTTAGAGTTCTTTGAAGGGGTTAACAAACATGCGGATAAGGGAAATCCAGTAGATATAGTATACTTGGATTTTCAGAAAGCCTTTGACAAGGTCCCTCACCAAAGGCTCTTGTGTAAATTACATGGCCATGGGATAAGAGGGAAGGTCCTTTCTTGGATTGAGAACTGGTTAAAAGACAGGAAACAAAGGGTAGGAATAAATGGTAAATTTTCAGATTGGAGAGGGGTAACTAGTGGTGTCCCCTAAGGGTATGTCCTGGGACCAATCCTTTTCAACTTATTCATAAATGATCTGGAGAAAGGGGTAAGCAGTGAGGTAGTGAAGTTTGCAGATGATACAAAACTGTTTAGGATGGTCAAGACAGAAGCAGACTGTGAGGGACTCCAAGAAGATCTTACCAAACTGAGTGATTGGGCAACAAAATGGCAAATGAAATTTAATGTGGATAAGTGTAAAGTAATGCACATCAGGAAAAATAACCCCAAGTATATGTACAGTATGATGGGGGCTAATTTGGCTACAACAAATCAGGAAAGAGATCTTGGAGTTATTGTGGACAGTTCTCTGAAAACTTCCACGCAGTGTGCAGCGGCGGTCAAAAAGGCAAATAGGATGCTAGGAATTATTAGGAAAGGGATAGAAAATAAGACCCAGAATATCTTACTGCCCCTGTATAAAACTATGGTATGCCCACATCTTGAATACTGTGTACAGATGTGATCCCCTCACCTCAAAAAAGATATTTTGGCCTTGGAAAGGGTTCAGAAAAGGGCAACTAAAATGATTAGGGGTTTGGAACGGGTCCCATATGAGGAGAGGCTAAAGAGACTGGAACTCTTCAGTTTAGAAAAGAGGAGACTGAGGGGGAATATGATAGAGGTATATAATATCATGAGTGGTGTGGAGAGGGCCGATAAAGAAAAGTTATATATCAGTTCCCTAAATAGAACTAGAGGACACCAAATCAAATTAATGGGGAGCAGGTTTAAAACTAATAAAAGAAAGTTCTTCTTCACACAGCGTGTAGTCAACCTGTGGAACTCCTTGCCAGAGGAGGCTGTGAAGGCTAGGACTATAATAGAGTTTAAAGAGAAGCTAGATAATTTCATGGAGGTTAGGTCCATAAAAGGCTATTAGCCAGGGGATAAAATGGTGTCCTTGGCCTCTGTTTGTCAGAGGCTGGAGAGGGATGGCAGGAGACAAATTGCTTGATCGTTGTCTTCGGTCCACCCTCTCTGGGGCACCTGGTGCTGGCCACTGTCGGCAGACAGGATACTGGGCTAGATGGACCTTTGGTCTGACCCCGTACGGCCGTTCTTATGTTATGTTCTTATGAATCAAACCCGAGTACCAAGGGAACAAAAGAGCCCTTTAAAAGAATATCCCTAGTGCAAATTGAGTGGGGCAGGTACATCATGTACACAGCTGTGCAGCTACATCATGCACTCAGTTCACGTTTCTGTTGTGAGCTTTGTACAGAATGATGATGCACATACACTGCCTGGCCTGCACTCTCCTGCCCTGGTCCCCTATCTCCTAGTCTCTAGAGTCCTCTGTGAGTTCCTGAGGCAGGGGTGACTGACTAGCCAGCCCCACACAGGACACTTTAAATACCGAACCAAAAGCACACAATCAGGTTCTCTGTATTTCGCACTTGGCCACTGCATTGATACTGCTGCTCTCACATGAGGGTGATTTATAGATATTGATTATCTCAAAGGTAGATTGTTATAATCTTCAATGTCCAGATAGGAAACTGAGGCACAGAGAGGTCAAGTAACTTGCTCAAGGTCACCTAGGAAGTGTGATCTACCCAGATTCCGTGAGCACAGGCCATAGTAGACAGATGAGAGCTTGAACAGAGGACTGGAGGCCATTAATTATTATTGAGTTGTAATCACTACTCTGACACTGGTTGTCTCTGTAACTATGGGCAAGTCACTTGCCCTTCTTCCTGACAGTTGTGAAATAAGGGGTAATACATGATCAGATGGACCTACATCTGATCTAAGCCATGCTAGTGCTTATAGCACATCCATTCCTTTGATATCTGTCTGAGTGCCTCCCACTAGAGTGATGTGATGCTAAACTATTCTGTTTGTAAAGTGCTCTGAAGATGCTGCTGTTTCAGCTTCCCAGACAATGTGGGGGGGTTCACATCCAAACTAAAATGTCCTGGACTGAAAAAGAAAAAAATGTAAAATATTTCCTCTGTGACATTTAATTTCCACCTCCATCTCCAACTCCTCACTTCAATCTCCCGTCCCCTCCATGCCCCTGCCTTTTTTTTCCTCATCATTCCTACTTTTTTATGTCCCAGCCTGCTTGACAGTTTCCCTTCCACAGAATGTGTGAGCAGTAAAATAAAAGCACCTGAACATAAATTGAATCGAATTATGGCCAATGCAGACATGAGCTTGAAATTGATAAAGTATAACCCAGTGAGTGTTTAATAAAGAACTGATTTGCATATACTAGAAATGAGCAAGTGTTGCGGGTTACCTCAGCAGCGGTAGTGAGAGGAATCCACCAGAAGAGGGTGTCCTTGTAGCTAAATTGAATGTCAGGATCAGAAACTGCTTCCCTGCCCATTTGGGAGCCGAGTGGAACCAGTACATGGTGAAGTGGTTTTTGTGCCAGCAATAATCTGGCCTTGCAGATTACTGAGAAAACACCAGCCTGTTGTCACGAGTTACTGAAAACAAAACTAAGCCTTGCGCAGAATTGAGTGTGAAGCAGATAAGCAGCTTCCCTGGCTCGGAACTCAAATGTGTTGAGAGGAGTGACGTGCGGCCCAGAGGCAATGGGCCACCCAGTTTCTTTCTCCTCCGTGGCCAAGAAAATTGTTTTGTAAAGAGAAAGAGAACAGCTCTGAGTCATCTGTTTAACCTCAGAGCCCTGGTGTGAATGATGCTGGGAGGAACCGGGGGCTGAATCGCTAAACCTGCAGATTCCTAGGGATCAACGCAGATCTTGGGGCATTAGGGCCATCTGTGCAGAGACATGGTTCTTCCACACAGTCCAGGAGCTCCTCCAGACACCTTTCCCCTCCTCTCCCCCCGCATCCATGCTGCCTTGGCATCTCTAGCCAAACCTGGAGAGCCCTGCTTTGAAGCTGGTTGTTCTAAGAGGCTTTGAGCAGGACCCAGTGGGTGTCTCTTGTCTGGGATAGGGATGTAAAATTGTGATTAATTGGCTAATTGAATAGTCAATGCAATTTGCAGTCCCCCGCTGGCCCTGTGCTCCCCACTGTGCAGGGAGCCCAGGGTCGGGTGGGGACTCTGAGTCGCCAGCTGAAGCCCTGGGCTCCTTGCAATGCTGCTGCTTTGAAACGCTGTGGGGAGCCTGGTGTCAGGCTCCACGTGGTGTTTCAAAGTGGCAGCGCCACATGGAGCCCAGTTTTAGCAGGGGAGCCCCCAGCTGACCCCAGACTCCATGCGGCACTGCTGCTTTGTAACGCTGCGTGCAGGCTGGGGCCAGCTGGGGACTGTGCTTTGAAGCACCCCCTCCTCTGCTCCGCTCCCCCGTGCTGCCCCTTTCTGATAGGTGTTCGAAATCCTGGCTCCTGACTCCAGATCCTTTCAAAGCCTGTTAGAGAAGAGGCCCGTGGGGTTTTTGGATGTGGCCCATAGGGTTTTTGGAAAGCTGTGTGGTCCCTTGGATCCACCTAGCAATGTCTCAAAAGCTTCCTGATGTGTTATTTTTTAATTAAATAAAACAAACCGCCTGCCTCACACTAACATGTGTCTTCAGGATTTGCTAAATCCCAGGCAGGCATGAGGATGAGGGTTCCTGGTGGGAAGATCCCCACTCCCAGGGAGGAACCCTTAATGCCAAAGGTCTTACTGAGTTCAGTGGCAGTGGATTGGGCCCTGAGATGACAAAACATTGTCTGTGTCGGTGATGTGATGGCCGGGACTCTGCAAGGATGGCAAATGGGCAGGGACCAGTGAGTCTAGCCCTGCAGTCACTTTGAGGCCACTGTTTGAAATGCTTACTCAGCCCACTGGCTGCTCCAGCTGCGACAGGCTGTGTAAGCAATGCACTTTGGTGCCTAGGGATCGTCCTTCGGGAATACTGCCAGGAAAAGCTTCTGCTGCTGTTCTTATTTTGGAAGAGGCTTAATGACAGAAAGTGGAGGTTGGGGAAGGCCTAGAAATCTGGGTCGATCTATTTCCGTCTGACCGCTCCTGAAACCATTACTTTGCACATTCAAACCTACTGTCATGCGATACAGAAATAGCCTCTCTGACTGGGAGATTCCCTCTCGGGGCCTTCCCAGTCTGACTCCCTGCCTTGCTCGGGTCTCGCTTTGTTTTAAAACACGCATTGCATTTTAGTGCATTTGAAAGATGCTGGAATGACGGGCCTAGAAAGAGCGAGTTGCTCATCTCCGTCAGAGGCCAGGAGAGGATGATGCAAGCCACTCCGGGAATGTGCTGTGGCTCTGCTAGTTCACGCTCCATGATTAGACTGTGCTTGGCCACACTGCAGTGTGGTGGTGGATGGGAACTGGGCAGAGACCACCAAACAGCCATCCAGCTGTGCTGAGGAGGGCCCCCTCACTCTGCCCAGGCATGGAATTCTCATGGGTCTTCAAGGTACTGGTGATGGATTCATCACAGAGATCCCCTGGAGACTGTCACTTGATGTGCTGAAATACCACTGAGCTGCCCTTGGGGTGTTCCACCACACTGTTCTGCTGAGCCAGACCCTCTGGTCTCTCCCCCCCCCCGTACTGGCACAGAATTGGGGTCCCAGCCCACAGCAGAGTAATACAGACACTGAGATCTGCTCAGCTCTGGGAGGGCTCAGTCAAACAGACTTACCGCAGCACCCAGGTGCACGGCCCCAATGGGACCAGAACCCCTGATAAATCCATCTCAGGCCATGTGTCCACTGGAAGATCGATGCTGCAGCAGTGTTTTGTACAGTGTTTGATGTAGTGGGTCTAAATCGAACTCTGCAGGCGCTCCCGCTGACACTGGAACTACTCCCGCTCATGAGGAGTAAGGGAAGTTGACAGGAGCATTTCTCCCGTCAACCTCCTGCTGTGAGGATGGTGCCAAAACTCAGCTTAAGGTACATCAACTCCCGCTATGTTTTTTATGTAGCTGGAATTGCATACCTTAAGCCGACTTTCCCCTCTAGTGTGGACTTGGCCTCACGCTGTGTACAGAGCAAGCTCATAAAATATTTGCCCACTTTATCAATGAGAGATATACATACCTATTGCACCCCACACTGCCCTAGGCTACGTAACAGTTATTTACATTGGGCTTAGTAATAAACAAAAGTGATTTTATTAAGTATAAAAAGTAGGATTTTAGTGGTTGCCAGTAATAGCAGACAGATCAAAGTAAGTTACTAAACAAAATAAAACAAAACACACCAACTAAGCTTAATATTCTAAGAAACTTGTTACATATAAAATCTCATCTTCAAGTTCTTTTAATCACTTTCTTTCACAGACTGGGTAGTCTTCCCAGTCCTGATCCTTTTTAATATTCAGTTCCAGGTAGCTGCAGCAGACATCTTAGGTGGTAAACAAGGGTGTCTTGGTACCTGGCAGCTACCCCCATTGTTTAGTTTATATCTCTTTTGCCAAAGGTGGAAACCCGCTGGCTACGTCTACACTGGCCCCTTTTCCGGAAGGGGCATGTAAATTTCACCTATCGTAGTAGGGAAATCCGCGGGGGATTTAAATATCCCCCGCGGCATTTAAATAAAAATGTCCTACTTCAAAGTAGGAATAAGAGCCTCCGGAAAAGGGCGCTTTTTCCGGAGGATCGGGGCCAGTGTAGACGCTCTTTTCCGGCTTTTCTAAAAGCCGGAAAAAAGCGGCGGACATTTTTATTTAAATGCCGCGGGGGATATTTAAATCCCCCGCGGATTTCCCTACTACGATAGGTGAAATTTACATGCCCCTTCCGGAAAAGGGGCCAGTGTAGACGTAGCCTTTGTGTTCAGTTTAAACTTTTCACACTTTCAGCAGGAAAAGTGCAGCATCCACAAAAGTTCCCAGTGTAACCACCACTGTATCAGGTGACTTGGCCACATGTTTCATAGAATCATAGAATACTAGGACTGGAAGGGACCTCGAGAGGTTATCGAGTCCAGTCTCCTGCCCTCATGGCAGGACCCAGTCTTGTCTAGACCATCCCTGATAGACATTTATCTAACCTACTCTTAAATATCTCCAGAGATGAAGATTCCACAACCTCTCTAGGTAATTTATTCCAGTGTTTAACCACCCTGATAGTTAGGAACTTTTTCCTAATGTCCAAACTAAACCTCCCTTGCTGCAGTTTAAGCCCATTGCTTCTTGTTCTATCCTCAGAGGCCAGGATAGAACAAGTTTTCTCCCTCCTCCTTGTGACACCCTTTTAGATATCTGAAAACTGCTATCATGTCCCCTCTCAAACTTCTCTTTTCCAAACTAAACAAGCCCAATTCTTTCCATCTTACTTCCTAGGTTATGTTCTCTAGACCTTTAATCATTCTTGTTGCTCTTGTTTCAGCAGGGCCAACTATAGTCCAGGCTTACAGGAACAACCAGACTATTTATAGATCATTGTCCTGAGTACCAGGCCGTTACATTCCTTAAGTACTCCTCGTGGCCCTCACTTAGCATGTCTAGATTAATAAAACAGGTTTATACTTCATATTTCCAACTCCAAATCAGGAATGGTACATGCACACAAATGGAATATACACTCTCATAATACATATATATACTATATTATCCCTTTTCTAATGATATCTTACCTGAAGTATTTGCACAAAGCATATGCGAGTTAGAGAATACGGGGTGCAAGGTCACAGCACTGAGGAATGTGTCTCTACTCCCACTGACCCCAGAGGCGTGTTGGCTATGTTGAGGGCTTTCTATAGAGTCAATGTAGAGCAGTGGTCTCCAACCTTTTTATACCCAAGATCACTTTTTAAGTCTCAGAACAGGCGAAGATCTACTGCCCCGCCCCTTCCTTGAAGCTCCGCCTACATTACATGAGGAAATCTAATGTAAATGTACTGCGCAGGTGCGCAGTTCAGAGAGGGCTCAAGAGCTACTCTTAGAACCCCTGAGATCTACCGGTAGATTGCGATCTACTGGTTGGTGACCATGGATGTAGAGGGTTTTGAGAGGAAGTGCCTGCATAGAGTAGGAGCTCTCTGGGGATTTGCTGTGTGTATCACTTCTGGGTACCAATAACTCATGACAGTAGACAGTAATTATTGCCGGAGGCCTACCAAAGGTCCATCTAGCCCAGTATCCTGTCTACCGACAGTGGCCCATGCCAGATGCCCCAGAGGGAGTGACCAGAACAGGGAATCATCAAGCGATCCCTCTCCTGTCTTCCATTTCCAGCCTCTGACAAACAGGGGCTAGGGACACCATTCCTACCCGTCCGAACTGAGGCCTGAGGTCCTTTCTTACACTGCAGGACTTCTACTGCTCCCCTAGCCATCCTGGATGGCTCCTGGAAAACTGGGGTGAGGAAAGGTTCATTTGGGGCCAGGCATGCCTGGTCCCAGCTGTGGCTATGCAGAGAGGGAGCAAGCACAAGGCTCCGTCCCCCATCTGCATGGTCCTCACGGTTGGCTGAGGCAGAATCAGAATCTTGCACTCACAAGGATGGCACCTCCCCTCCCCCGCCTTCTCCTGGAGCCGTGCAGTGCCCCAAAGGGGGAGAGGAGACATGAATGCTCTGCCCCCTCAGGTACTGGCCCCCAGAGCTGGCTGGCTGCATCCTGGAAGGGGTGAAGGAGAGAGCATGCAGTCTCTGGGAGGCTTTTTGACTCCTGATGCTCTGTGTCTCCCTCTGCTTCTCCTGGGGCATGTCTACACGGCACAGCAGCTAAACCTGGGGGAAGCAAGAGAAACCTCTTCACTGCACACCCCTTCTGTGCTGCTCCCACCTGAATGCAGGCCCCAGTGGGTCATGAGAGAGGAGGTGAGGTAAGCTGCTCTCCTAGAAAGCTGGCACTCCTGAACCACAAGGCTTACACAAGAGCACCTAGGTCTTAACCTGTGTTTGACGGGGCAGAGCTCTTACGGCAGTGGTCCCCAAACTCTTTACCTCACACCCCTCCTTACCTCTGTCTGTATGTGTCCTCCCCTCTCCCCACCAAAGCTGCAGCCTGGATCTCAGGGGCTGAGGGGGCGCAGACAGGAGTAAGGGGGCTGAGGCTGGGACCTCGGCTGGAGGCAGGCATGGAGCTCTGGGAGTAGGACTGGCAGCCAGGACTAGAGATGTTAAATATTGAGTAATTGATTAATCACATTTTGCATCGACTATTTGATTAGTCGATAGGGCGCCTCCGCCTTTGAAGTGTAGTGACAGCCCTAGGTTTGAGTGAAGGGCACTGCCCATGTATACACAATTGCCCTTCCCTTCACCAGCCAGGTGTGAGAGGAATGCGAGGAATGTAAGCATTTCCCCCTCAGTCCCTTAGGGTATGTCTACACTACAGCGCTAATTCAAACTAACGCGTCTAGAACTAAAAACTAGTTCGAATTAGCGTTTTGCTAATTCGAACTAGCATGTCCACATTAAGTGGACCCTGAACCGGGGTTAAGGATGGCCGGAAGCAGTGCCGGCAGGGCATCAGATGAGGACTTAGAGCGTGGAGCTGCTGTCTCAGGCTAGCCGAGGGCTGTGCTTAAAGGGACCCGACCCCCACCCCGGACAGACAGTTCTCAGGGGTGCCCCGCTTACAAACCAGTCCTGGCTTGGAGTGCCCTGAGTGCCCACACTGGGCACATCACAGCATTCGGCCATCAGCCCGGCTGCACTTGCCGCAGGCTGCCATCTGGGGAGAGGGGGCAATTGGGGGGCTGCAGGAGAGCTTCCACCCCCAGGAGCCCGCAGAGCCAGCCTAGTCCTCCCCATCGGGGGCTCGTACCCCATTCCTCCCTCACCTCCTTCCACTTACCCTTCCCTAGCCCCCCTTCCTGATGTACAAAATAAAGAAAACGTGTGGTCAAAATAGTAGATCAGAGGTTTGGAACAGGTCCCATATGAAGAGAGGCTAAAGAGACTGGGACTTCTCAGTTTAGAAAAGAGGAGACTGAGGGGGGATAGGATAGAGGTCTATAAAAGCATGAGTGGGGTGGAGAGGGTGCATCAAGAAAAGTTCTTCATTAGTTCCCATAATAGAAGGACTAGAGGACACCAAAGGAAAGGAATGGGTAGCAGGCTTCAAACTATTAACAGAAAGTTGTTCTTCACAAAGCAAAGAGTCAACCTGTGGAACTCCTTGCTGCAGGAGGCTGTGAAGGCTAGAACTAGAACTGAGTTTAAAGAGAAGTGAGATCAAGTCATGGAGGTTGGGTCCATGGATTGGTATTAGCCAGGGGGTAGGAGTGGCTTCCCTGCCCAAAGTTTGTGGAAGGCTGGAGAGGGATGGCACGAGACAAATGGCTTGGTCACTGTCTTTGGTCCATCCCCTCCAGGGTCCCTAGGGTTGGCCGCTGTTGGCAGACAGGCTACTGGGCTAGATGGACCTTTGGTCTGACCCAGTACGGCCATTGTAAGCTCAGGGCTCAGGGTCGGGGGTCTCAGTGGACCACCTTGATTTTCATGCACACCTGCTCCTGGGTGACCAGGCTGGCAGCTCTCCTGCACTAGACGGCCACTTTCCTGTGCCTAGTGCGGAGGTCGTGGATGAGGTCCACGATGTCCGCACTAGACCAGGTGGGTGCCCGCCTCTTGCGGTCCCGGGCAAGCTCCCGGGAGCCGCCAGCCTGGTCCCGGGAAGAGGGGGAGGTCTGGGGGGCATCAGGTGGCTGGCTCGAGCCGTGCCAGGTGCAGGGTCTGCTAGCTGGCTGCTGGCAGGCTTGCACCTGGCACGGGCACCATAGCCAGCCCGTGCCCCTTTAAGGGGTCCGGGGCCGGGAGGGGGGCATACGAGTTTCCCTGGTGTTGGCCAGAGTGGCCACCAGGGCAAGCTGGGGAGGGCTAGCCTCCCACTAGTTCGAATTAAGGGGCTACACACCCCTTAATTCGAACTAGTAAGTTCGAACTAGGCTTAGTCCTCGTACAATGAGGTTTACCTAGTTCGAACTAAGCGCTCTGCTAGTTTCAATTAAGTTCGAACTAGCGGAGCGCTAGTGTAGCGCCTATCAAAGTTAATTCGAACTAACGTCCGTTAGTTCGAATTAACTTTGTAGCGTAGACATACCCTTAGGCTACGTCTACATTGGCCGCCTATTACGGAATAGGCATGCTAATGTAGAACTTTGGAAGAGGCAACTGCGCGGGGGATTTAAATATCCCCCGCGGCATTTGCATTTTCATGACCGCCGCTTTTTTCCGGCTTGGAGATAAGCCGGAGAAAAGCGTCCAGACTGGCGCGATCCTCCGGAATAAAGCCCTATTCCGGAGGATCTCTTATTCCTACTTGCAAGTAGGAGGCAGGCATGGAGCCTTGCAAGTAGGAATAAGAGATCCTCCGGAATAGGGCTTTATTCCGGAAGTTCACGCCAGTCTGGACGCTTTTCTCCGGCTTATCTCCAAGCCGGAAAAAAGCGGCGGCCATGAAAATGCAAATGCTGCGGGGGATATTTAAATCCCCCGCGCATTTGCCTCGTCCAAAGTTCTACATTAGCATGTCTATTTCGTAATAGGCAGCCAATGTAGATGTAGCCTTAGTGTCCAGGACCGGATGAAAAGCTAGCTGTGTCCCGGAGCACACAGCTGCTGCCCCCCTACGCCCCTGAAATGGCGCCCTTGCTTTCAGGCTTCCCCAAGTTCTTCTTTGGGTCTTGGAAAGATACTCAAGATACTCAGCTCAATATAAGGTGGAACAGAGACATTGTGTCTCATTACAACCTGTTTTGTGTCTCATTACAACCTGCAGGACAATGTAGCACTTTAAAGACTAACAAGATGGTTTATTAGATGATGAGCTTTCGTGGGCCAGACCTGGCCCACGAAAGCTCATCATCTAATAAACCATCTTGTTAGTCTTTAAAGTGCTACATTGTCCTGCATTTTGCTTCAACTACCCCAGACTAACACGGCTACATTTCTATCATTACAACCTGTAATCCACTAACTCCTTTGTCCTGTGGCTGCAGACAGTTTTAATAGCCAACTTCATTTTGACTGTGTTCACTCCTTACATCTGTTTCCTGTGATCTGTTGCTGGGGGAGTCCAGATATGTGTATTGTGGGGAAGGAGAGTGGGGAAGGCACTTTTGTGGGACTCCGGGTTTGATTGCAAACCCAGCACACTGCTCCAGAAGATCCAGCCCTTCAGTTTTCCCTGCTGGGGAGGGGAGAGGGAGCCAACCTGCTATGAAGCTTGCGGGGGAGGGTATTTTGGGATTAGCACAATATTACTTTCTCCTAAAAGCACAAGGGAAAGCTTGATCTCTTCACCTCCCACCCCAGCAACTCCTCCAGTCCACCCCAGTTGAGTGCTGATGTCACACTTCATTCACCTGAACAGCATTCTGTGCATGTTGCTTTCTCCTCATCCAGGGAGCAGGTCCAGCATCCCTCTGGTCTCCATGAGCACCAGGAAGCCTTTGAAGCCAAACCGGAGGAGAGAGCACATTTCACTGTGCAGTAACGAGCATGATCGTCTTGGGGGAGTTGAGATTTAATGAACTTTTTTTTCTCTTTTCTTCCCAGGAGCTCATTGAGGTTGACAGTGAGGTGGTGTTTGAATTGGCTGCGTACATCTTGCAGGTAGGGGCAGCATCTGTCTCTCGTTCCGTCTGTATCTGCAATGCATAAATAGGTTGCAGGGGGTTAAGACATGACAGACCCTCCGGGGGAGGGGGGGGAGGATTACACCACGTGTACAGGAATTGAACAGACAGGGTAGTGTGCTGTTTTGCCAAGCTAGGGAACAAAGCTGGAACCTTTAATGCTAGAGACGTGCAAAGTATCACTAGATATGGATGCAAACTAGGTTCCGCTGTGAAGCACCATACAGAATCCTGCTGTCCCAGTGGAGCGAGGGGCATTGTGTCACCGTGCTGCCCCAGAAGCAGGATGGGAACCAGCTGGAAGTGGATGCTGAAGTGTTCCCCATAAGCTTCAGTTCCAGTGTGCTGGCTGGTGTGTTAGGGCTGGAGCCATGGTTGTACCCACTTCCACCCCTGCCTATCCACTCTGTGCACACCGGTGTGAGTAGGGGAGCCACAGCCCAGCAGCGCATGCAGTGATGTAAGGGGATTCTTTGTGCCCCATCATTCCCCTGTGCTGAAGCGTATCGTGGTTCACAGTTTAACCTAATTTGCATCCATATGCACATCTCTAGCACTGTGCCTCGGAGCATCTCAAAGGGCTTTATGCACATCTGTCATGAACTAACCCTTGCCACATGAGCAGGTAGAATACCATGCCCAGCCATTAGACCATGATTCTTTCCTTTCATAAGAGACAAAAGTTTCCAGATTCGCTGACCATCCTGTCTCAGAGCCAACCCAGTATGTAAAGGAAACCTAAGTTGCACAGTTTTGAAAAGCAAGGCCAGTTTCTGCTCTGTCACCCATTCTGCACTGACTTTTAGGGGAATTGCTCCTGATAGATATAGGAGTTGTGCTGAGGACCCACAACTCCACTTGAAGTCAGTGAGAGCTGCACATATCAGCGTTCCTGAAAATCAAGCCTGAAATTTCCACCTTAAGATTCAGCTTCAGTAAATATTTGTCGGGTCTTATTTTATGCAAACTAAAGAAGACCGGCCCAAGCCAAACCCCTGGAAATGTTGGATCTGGAACGGGTTGCTCAAATCCATCTCCAGTTCAACATGGATCACCCATTTCTGGTGTTTTGTAGATAGGAACTGAGGGGTAACACTCGGATTTTAACTTTTATTAACTCTGCAATTAAGACAAGCCCTAATTCTTCAGCAGATGAAGGAGGGGATGGTGCAGTGTAAGGTTTGTGCTTCAGTGCAAGTCACCTGACAGGAGCGATTCATAAATGCAGAGGTTTTAAGGGGAAGTGGGTGGGGATCATTCTTTTTGGGCAGTAATTGTCATGGGAGAAGATCAGAGATAATAGTCAGTAAATTCTTTTTCTCCACTTCTCAGAGCAGTTTTTTAGTCTCTTTCCAGTCATCCGTGAGACCCTGATCCTAAAGGATCCATGTGGAACAGCCAAGCCATCTCATCAGCATATGTTAATACATAGCACTTCTGTAGCATTTTTCTTGTTAGGGAAGCAATTAGTGCTGGGGAGTTTCATTCTTCATTAAGATCAATTTTAGAGTAATATAGCAAAAATTAGAGAGAGAAGGAAACAATTAAAAGCACATTATAGCAGTTGCGTATTGGCCTGCTGGGTGAATCAACATCTCAAACAGCAGGCTCATTGTGAGAATTAGTGCTAGGGAGAAGAATCTATTGTTTGTCCATGCATCCTAATGAATCCTGAAGCAATTAGCAACTATACATGCAAGCCCCAGCCAGGATGCCACTGAACCCCGCTGCTGTGATCTGAAGTATTTACCATCACCAAAAATCCACAGGATATTATACACACAATGGCAGTAGTTTGAAGTGTGACTTAATGAAATTAAGCAAGACAAACCATACTTTTATATGTCAAGGTATAATTATTACAACCTTGGTGTGTGCTGTGCTTCTGTAGAGAGTAAAATGAACGGCTCAGCTATCAGTGTGGGTTGGTGCCTGCATTACAGAGTCAGCTCAGCACCTGGATTAGCCATGCTGCAAAGCCATACCCAGGTTACTGTGTCCTCATTTAAAGAAGAAGCAGTCTGGTGGCACCTTAGAGACTAACACGTTTAAGTTAATTAACTGACAATCAATTAACTTGAGTTAAAACAGGAAGACTATAAGCTTTCCTGAGCTATAACTGAGGAAGTGAGTTGTATTTCATGAAAGCTTATGCCCTAAGAAATGTGTTAGTCCTTAAGGGGCCACTGGGCTCCTTGTTGTTTTTGCTAAAACAGACTAACATGGTGACCCCTCTGTGTCCTCACTGCTTCTGCACTCGCTCTCATGTGCTGCTAGAACTTCTGGGGGCATATCCCATTGGTTTTTTGTACCGCAGTAGCCTATGCAAATCTAAGATTAATTCGTAATAAACTATGATAGAATGTGTGTGCCCCGTGCACCCCTGGGGATGTATGGGAAGGCATGAGACGACTGTAAGTGACCAAGTGGTTCATCTTGTGTCCTCACTTCAAAGTAAGTGGGATACCCAAGTGAAAGCAACACCTGAGCTGTAGCTTGAACACCCAGTCAGGCTAACTAGTCCAGATTTAAAGCACCACTACATTTAGGTGAGAGGATTTTGTGCATGCACACGAGGGGAATTACAGGCAACACCCACGTAAGGGCATGTCTACACAACCCGAAATAACATAGTGCATGTCTATACAGCAAGTCCATTACTTCAAAAGAAATGCAAAATAATTGGCTTCTTACTCCCAACTTCTGTAAACCTCATTGCATGAGGAGTAAGGGAAGTCAGGGGAAGAGTGCTCTATTTCAAAATAGGTGCTATGTAGACAGCGCCAAAAGTCAAAATAAGCTATTTCAACTTAAGCTATGGAATTAGCGTAGCTCAAGTTGCATAGCTTATTTTAAGTTTAGCCCTGCTGTGTAGACATGTCCTAAGAGTCAAAGTTAACTCTATCCATTGCGGAGGTTTCACTACTGGACAGTTGCAAATGAAATGATTACAATGCTCTGTTTACACTATAAATATATCATGGTAAAGCAAAGGGTATATCTACACTGCAGAGTATTTCCGGAAAAACGGATACTTACATCCACACTGCTATTGCGTTCTTTCGACAGAACGGAGGGGTTTTTCCAATGGCAGTAAACCTCATTCTGCGAGGAAGAAGCCTTTTTCCGAAAAAGCTTTTTCAGAAAAAGGCGTATGTGGATGCAGAAGAGGGTGTTTTTTCAAAAGAAGAGGCCTCCAAGAAAAAGCACAGGTGCCCTGGTGGCCACTCTGTCTACAGTAATCACAATTTAAATGCGAGATAGCATCCAAACAATGTGGACGCTAACTTTTGAAAAAGCAGATTGCTTTCTCGATGCACTTTTGTTGTGTGGACGCTCTCTTTCGAAAGAAATTTTTACGGAATATCGCTTCCAAAAAAGCTTCTGCAGTCTAGACATAGCCAAAGTAACTCTCGGTTACTTTTTAATGTCAACCACTGTATATATGCTTCATCTATCAAAATATGGCTCCAGCAGATACCAGATTCTGCTACTGATGCCATCACTGGAGTGGAGCAGCACACAGCAGTCTGGAATTGGTTTGTGTTGGTGATAGATTACAATGCTTTCATGGACAAAACATCTAAAATACATATTCAGTGTTTCCCTAAGTACTTTCTTCAGTAGGAAGAATATAAGTTTAAGAACATGGAATACAGTGTATCCACTACAAACAGAATGGGAAATTTAAATATTCAGAATGTAATTACCCAGACTGGGAACTGATCCAAGTAGTGAGGCTAATACTTGCAAAAGGATCTTGGGCTTTTCAGTGACCACAAGTCACTTGGAATTAGGAGATCTTCTAGCAATGCACTGCCCCTTAACCAGACAGAAATGTTGGCTTAATGCTAAGAACACAAAATTCACCATCCCTACTTCCTGCAGCACCTACCATAGATATCCACTAGCAGTTGTCAGGCTAAGTATTTGCAATGCCCAATCCTATTTAGAACATAAGAACGGCCGTATTGGGTCAGACCAAAGGTCCATCTAGCCCAATATCCTGTCTACCGCCAGGGGCCAGCACCAGATGCCCCAGAGAGGGTGGACCGAAGACAATGATCAAGCGATATGTCTCCTGCTATCCCTCTCCAGCCTCTGACAAACAGAGGCCAAGGACACCATTTTATCCCCTGGCTAATAGCCTTTTATGGACCTAACCTCCATGAAATTATCTAGCTTCTCTTTAAACTCTATTATAGTCCTAGCCTTCACAGCCTCCTCTGGCAAGGAGTTCCACAGGTTGACTACACGCTGTATGAAGAAGAACTTTCTTTTATTAGTTTTAAACCTGCTCCCCATTAATTTCATTTGGTGTCCTCTAGTTCTTCTATTTAGGGAACTAATAAATAACTTTTCTTATTTGGTGCGTAAGATCTGTCCTAACCTCAGTCCAGAGTGGTATGACAATCCCAACTTAGTTTAAAGGATTCATGCTGACAGTACCATTAAATAAGGAAACTATTGTTGACTGATGCTTGTAAGTGATAAATCTAGAAATGTATCTTTTCCAAATTAAATGTTGCCATTTTAGTGACAAACTTTTCCCCCCATCTTTTCACAGGAAGCGAAAGGAGATTTTGTAAGGTGAGTTGGTTGAAAGTTCTCTCAATGCTATTATTTGTTCTGAAAGTGAAATTGATTACATCTGCTGGAGGAGTGATGTGACAGTTTATAATTACATTGCAATGGGAAGCTCTTCTGAGTGCTGCTAGCCTATTTCCTGCAATAACTTAGGTCCAAAATGCAGCACTGGTCCAGATCTCATATTGAAAACAGCCTTGTTTGTGATGACATTGTTTGTGAATTTCTTAATGTGTTTGTGAAGCTCAGGAAACAGGGTAGCCTGCAGAAGGAAATTACTGAGGAAATGACTCCCCCACAATCATTGTTGTAATATAATATCACATGTCCAGCAGGTCTAGCTGTTATAATTCTCTTACTGACTGGAATTTCTGTGTGAGCTTAGCCTAAATTTTCAAAGGTGGCCTCTGAATTTGGGGGCCTCAGAGTGTGAGCCTGTTTTTCAGAAATGTTGAAAAAATTCATCTGTGGTGGGATCTTGGTGGCTCAAGTGATTGTTAATGAAATGTACAGCATCTCAATTACCAGCTTAGATCAGGTCCACGTTAGTAGTGACCAAAGTCATTCTCATCTTGGTGGCTGTTCAGTGCCCTGTTTATGTTCTCACTTTGATATTTAACGGACCTGTGCCCATGTTACAAAAACAAACTCCACTATCTATTACACTGTGTTGCTCTCAAACTGACTGCCACTGGAGGGCCACCATCATTCTTGCAGCTGATCTCAGGAGGAAAGCCAATGAATGGACAGGCCGGGAGGCATAGAGAAGGTGCCTCTAGTCACAGCTGAGGTGCATTGGTAGAACGGCACTATCAAGCTCACAGTGCTGTTAGGTGTGAATAGAAGATCGTGAATAGAAGATCGTGACTCAACAGATGACCAGATAAACAAGACTCCATTTTCCAGCTCTGGCAGCACTAAACCTTTACCCGGCACTAAAATTCACTTGATTTTTTTAAAAACTGGAATGATGGAATGTTCATCGCAAACATTGCAACCTCGCCTTGCAACAATCCCGAGTGTGAGATGACACTCCACAAAAGAGATCTCTGGTTCTGCCCTATCATTTTTCTGAGTCCCAGTCAGCTTGTGAAATCCTGACGTGTTTGTGACAAGGAGACACGAGCCTGGTCTTGCTTTATTTCTCAATTCCAGCCATTTCAGAGCAGGGTGCTTATGGGCAGTGCTTATGTAGTCAGGTGGCTCGGACAGAGTGTCATCTGTTTTATCATGCTGGCTGATTCAGAACACAATGTCAAGATAGGGAAGCTGTCCCAATTAAGTCAAACCCCACAGTAATCGCACCTTCCATAACATGCACAGAATTGTGCACAGACTAGACTCGAATAAGGTTCAGGACAGAGCCCATTGGGTGAGGTGTTTCAGAGGTTTGGACATAGAACCTTTCACCTTTAGCTGTCCCATTCCAATCCAGAGCAGAGCTGGAAGTAGCAGTGGAAAGTTTGCACCAACTGAAAGCTGTTCATTGCCCTCTCTCAAATGAGTTGGTCAGGTTTCGACATCACACAAAAACCCACCACAAGAGAGGCTAAGTGACCCTCCATGTCAGGGCGAATGTAGTACCTCTACCTTTTATACAGTGATTTTCATCTGTGGATCTCAAAGCTCTGTAAAAAGGTGTCAGTGTCCCCATTTTACAGATGGCACAGAGCATGGCAATGACTTGCCCAGGGTCACCCAGCAGGCCAGAGCTGGGAATGAAACCCAGAGTCTCCTGAGGGCTATTCTAACACACACACAGGCCACAATGGTGTGAGGTATGTTGTGTAGGCAGCCAGCTAATTTTGGTAGTGAATTGAAAGTCTTCATGGCTTTTGATGGTCTCCCTGAGTTTGATGGTCTCAGTCCTGTGTCTGCTTTTCAGACTTCACCATTACAACTGGCATGCTGTTGGCTGTTTCATGATACAGAGGCCAAGATAGGAACGGGCCCTGGAGACTGAGCCGCATGCCCTGTAGGCTGCGTTTGAGGCATGTTGTAGTAGCTGGGTAGGAGACGCTTGTGCTGCTTTATGTCCTTTCTCCAGGGATGTCCATATGGCACCTTTCTCAAGCACTTCACATTCACTGAAGTGGGTTTGCTTATTGGGTGAAACCCTGAGCCTATTGAAGTCAATGCAAGTTTTGTCTTTACTGGTGGCAGGATTTCATCCCCTGAAATTTGGGCTTATGGGTTTCATTAACACAGCAATGCATAAACTTGAAGTTTTAGGGATAAATTCAGCCAGATGCAAGCAGGGATACCGTTGTTTGAAGACAAGAGGAGTTTTCCTGGGACTGAAGGTGCCTCTTATTGTTATGTGGCCACATTTGAGGTTAATCATTGTTGAAATGTTCTTACTAATAGAATTTGCTATTGTCTGACAGGGAGGAGCAACAGCATTGTTGTTACTGAGATATTTTAAAGATTACATGTTGTAAATAACAGCATAAATTTCACAAAGTCTGCCCTGTTGAACTCTTGCTTGACTCTTCTGCTTTCTGCAGAAACAAAGCGGTCTAAGAGGTGCATGTTTAGAAGAAAAATTGAAAATTGAAAAATTGAAAATTGAAAAATTGAAAATTAGTATTGCCTGAAAGCAGTGTCATATTAACCACTCAGAAGACGGATGGTCTGTCTTTGGCCCCAGTCTAGCAAAACATTTAAGCAGGTGCTTAATGTTAAAGAAAGGAGAATTCCCCCTAAAGCACTTGTTGCAAAATTCCTGCCTGTGGGGACTAGTGTGGCGTGATATCTGACCTTATGATGCTGTGATCTTTACATCACAGCTTGGCATCAGCACAGGGCCATGTAGGCATGATAACATCAAAACATAATCACCCTGACGTGACGGCACATGGTGATGAGGCTTCATACATTCTGAAAATGATTTAGGAATGTGCAAACCTTCATGGAAATCTGAGGCAGCCTCACAAAATCTAGGTGCCAACTTTCTGCCATTCTTACCCAGTCTGTTACCACTTCTCCCACGATGGCTGCTCCTGCTGCTGGTTGTAGGGAAGATGAGTTGTCCAGTGCCAAGGCATGCTAGCCATCCTTTATTGGACTTTCTCTGCTCATCCCTGAAATGGGTTCATTACTAGGACAGCGCAGCACTCAGGTGTCTTTCTGGGTTGCTAATGTATGAAAATAGGCACATTTTTATCCATCGGTGACCATTTACATTTACAATTTAAGTTTGCATTTTGTGATATAACCTAGTCAGGGCAGAGTTAGAAAGGCGCATAAGAGAAGTCAGAATCCAAGGGGTTCTGGGGGTTGGCACTGCAGACTGGCTGTGTATAACCCCGGTGCTAGCAGAGCTGAACGGCGGCTGTTGGCGTATGATACTCTGCTACTGAATAGCCTCTGAAAAGACCCTTGATCCCAAGCTCACTGTCACACCAATATTTCAAGCAACCCTTGCCCATTGCAGACTTTGGCTAACTGGCCAGTCCATCAAATGGCAAACCAGAGAACATCTCTATCCTTTGCACCAGGTTTCACCCCAGGTTTCAGTTTGTTCAAGGCTCACTCAGCCATCTGCTTTGCTTTGAATGTGAGTGTCACACATCACTAGGGTGACCGTACATCCCATTTGGGCTGGGACAGTCCCTTTTTAAAGCCCTGGCGTGTCCATCCCAGGTTCTTTTTCCAGAAGTGGGCATTTGTCCCCTTTGCTCTTGCCAATGTGATCATTTGGCAAGAACACATGGGACAAATGCCCACTTTTGTTTAAAAAAACCCCTCATTTACCTAAAGATATGCATTTTAACATCCCTAGTATGGAGGAATGTGCAGGGGGAGAGCACTGATGCCAGCCTTTTGTGGAGCAGGGGAGGCAGGGTTCATGCGGGTGTGGGGAGGAAGCAGGGTTCCAGCAACCAGTGACAGCCTCTTGTATGGTTTCAGTCACCCCAACCTCCCATGGGAGCACCCAGGGTTCCTGTGACCTTGTGGGGAGGGTGCCCTGGGTGAGTGTCTCAAACCAGCCATCTGAGGGGGAGAAGGCACGGTGAGTGGGGAGGGGACTTGGGTCAACCCCTCATCGTGTCCCGTTTTCCCTTTGGGAAGCATTTGAGGAAGTGCTCTGTATCTCACGAAAGCTTATGCCCTAATACATGTGTTAGTCTTCAAGGTGCCACCGGACTCCTTGTTTTTGTGGAAACAGACTAACGCAGCTACCGCTCTGAAACCTCCACATAACCTGTAACTCATTCAGAATGCATCTCAGCCACCAGCTGCCGCTGCCTCTTGGCTGCTGCCTCAAAGGCTGTATCTACACTGCCACTTATCGGCATAACTTATGCCACTCTGAGCACAAGCACTGACTTTCATTTTTCCAGGTTCTACCCCAACTCTGCCCTGAGACCCTGCCCTTTCTCCATCCCTTCCTGCCCCAACTCTGCCCCCTTTCCTGAGGTCATTCCTTCCCATCCCGCTCTTCCCTCTTACGCCAGTGCCTCCTGCCTGTCACTGAACAGCAGATCAGATCGGCAGGGCCTGCCAAACAGCTGATGGGTGGATGGCTGGTGCATGCTAAACTCCCACTATATTTAATCTGTGGCTACCCCTTGGAGCCCTGATAGAGCTGGCACCTATGGCTCCAGGATATGAATAAGCCACCCTCCTAAGTGACGTAAGTTATGCAAACGTAAACGCCAGAGTGGGCACACTGTGTCGGTGGGAGAGCTTCTCCTTCCAACACAGCTATTGCCGCTCATTGCGGGCTGGATTAATTAAATTGGCTTCCCCATTGGCTTAGAGCAGCTGTACTAGGGTATGTCTACACTGCATGCTGATTTTGAAATAAGCTATTCTAGAAGAAATATTCCGAAATCGCTTATTTTGAAATAGCACATCTACACTGCAGGGAAGCCTCAAAATTAGTCCGAGGCAGGCTTCCCTAATGTAAACATGCTATCTAAATTTAGAGCCCCAGAGGCATTGGAGAGGAATAACTTAGAATGGCCCTGGTGAGGGGCTGTTTTGAAATAGCAGCAGTGATACGTCTACACACATCTTATTTCGAAATAGCTATTTCAAAATAAGCATTATTCCTCATAGAGTGAGGTTTACAGATTTCGGAATAAGTCATCCGTTATTTCAAAATTATTTCAAAATAACGGAATGGCTGTGTAGACGCTCACATTGTTATTTTGAAATAACACTAGTCATCTTGAAATAACAGTGCAGTGTAGATGCACCCCTATAGAGCCTATTGCAGCACAGCTGTAAGTTAGTGTAGCCTTAGCCAAAATAAAGTGCATCAGCAACTCTGGGGTGGAAGCTCCTGGTGCTGGAGAGGCTGAAAAAAAAAAGGGCAAAGTAAGGTCCAGTGTTTGCTCTGATCGGTCTGCTGCAATTCTTTAGATTCCAAGCAGACTTCTACAGTAATTATCAAGAGCCCTGGAGTGAATAAAAGCATTATTGTGTCATGTTCCTGACTATCCCTTCAGATGCACTTTTCCCTGCCACTGTAGATTGGGTTTCTAGATGTTTTCAACAGATTTCCGTGGCTTGAGGCCGACCTCCAGAGAATGTACTACTCAGCTGGGTTTAAAAAAAAAAAGTTACAGCCCATGGGATCTTTGTATTGGGGGTAACCAAAGGATTTGGTTGTTTAGCCTGAAAAATGATACCTGTAGGCTCTGATTTTTAAAGGTGCCTTTGGGATTAAAGTACCAAAATCCTGTTGACATTCAGTAGGAGATGGACACTTAGTGGATGATCCTGTACTTTTTCAAGTCTCTGGCAAAATGCCTGTTGATTTCAGGCCTTGAATTCTAGGCTAAGTGTATTTCAGGATACCGGAAGTATCCCAAAATAGCTATTCTACGCCTTTTGAGCGCAGCTGTTATTTCGAAATATAATGGGCTTGCTATTCCGACATCCCTGTAAACCTTGTTCCACGAGGAGAAAGGGACATTTCAGAATAGCGGGTTATTTTGAAATTAACTCAGAATAAGTTATGCCATTTGCATAGCTCACATGGCATAGCTTATTTCGAGCTATGAGTGCAGTGTAGATGCACCCCTAGACTCCTTTGATAAATCTAGTTCTATGGCCCACAAACTGCCTCCCTCCCAGCACTTCTGGGTAAGATACTGGGAAGTGCTGGGGAAATTTCCAAAGACTAGAAGAAAGCTAATCCTGTGCTAAAGTTTTAAAAGGGTAAAAGGAGTGAGGTGGGTAGTTATAAGCCTGCTTGTTTGACAGTTGAGTCCAACCAAATACTGAAGCAAATGGCATGGGACTCAATTAATAAAGAATTAAAGGAGGGAAATAAAATTAATGCCAATCAACATGAGTTTATGAAAAATAGATCTTGTCAAACTAATCTGGTATCCTTTTTCATGAGATTACAAATTTGGCTGAGAAAGATAAAAATGTTGATGTAATAGACTTCTGTAGGGTGTTTGTCTTGGTATGCTTGACATTTTGATTAAAAACTGGGCTGGTGTAAAATTAATATAACACATCTTCAATGGATTTAAATGTGGCTTAGAGATAGGTATTAAAATAGAATTGTAAATGGGGAACCATCATCAGACAGGTGTGTTTCTAATGAAATTCTACAGGGATCAGTTCTTGGCCCTATACTGTTTTAACGACTTGGAAGAAAACATGAAATCATCACTGATAATATCTGCAGATGACACAAACAAGTGGGGAAGTGCTAAATAATGAAGAAGATAGGTCATAGATACAAGGGTGATCAGGATGGTAAGCCAGGTAAAAGCACACAATATGCATTTTACTATGGCTAAATGTTTATAGGCCATATTTATGGGACAGGAGACTGTCCTGGGAAGGAGTGACATTGAAAAAGATAGAGGAGGTCATGGTAGATAAACTCCCAGTATGATATGACAAAAGGGCTAATGCAATCCTGGGACATGTAAATGGGAATCTCAAATAAGAGTAGAAAGGTTATTTTATTTCTGTATTTGGCATTGATGCAAAGTCTGCTGGAATAGTGTATCGCATTTTGGTGTCCACAACACAAGAACGATGTTGATAAACTGGAGAAGATTCAGAGAAGAACCACAGGAATCATTAAAGGATTAGGAAATGTGTCTTATAGTGACAGATTCAAGGAACTCAATCTATTTAACTTAACAAAGAGAAGATTAAGGGATGACTTGGTCACAGTCTGTAAGTGCTAACATGGGGAACAAACATTTGATAATCAGCTCTTCAATCTAGCAGAGAAAGGTGTAACACAATCCAATGGCTGGAAATTGAAACTAGACAAATTCAGTCTGGAATTCAGGTGAGAGTAGCTAACCACTGAAACAATTTACCAAAGCTATGTCTACACTGCGCTGTAAACTCGAAATAAGATACGCGATTTGTGCTATGCAAATTGCATAGCTTATTTCAAGTTTATTTCAAAATAGGCTATTTTGAAATTTGGTGCTGTCTACACAGCACCAAATTTCGAAATAAAGTACTAATTCGAGACATATCTTAACCCTCGTGGAATGAGGGTTACTGGGATGCCAAAATACCGTGCCCGTTATTTCAAAAAATATTTCAAAATAATGGGTGGTTTGTGAAGACACGGGGTAGCTATTTCGGGATATCTCTGGTATCCCGAAATAACTTTGATGTGTAGACAAACCCCAAGGGTCCTCATGGATTCTCCATCAGTACCAATGTTTAAAGCAAGACAGGATGTTTTCCTACAGGATCTGCTCTAGGAATTATTTTGGGGAAATTCTGTGGCCTGTAGTCCCTTCTAGCCTTGGAACCTATGAAAGTATTGAATACTACATACTGCACTCCCGAGGGTCACTTTTCCAGGCAGAACAGAGCATATTGCTAGTGTTTGCACTTTCCCCACAATTTAATCCTTCTTGATTCGGGGCCTGATCCAGTACCTACTGAAATCAATGGGAAAGCTCATGTCAAGCTTTGATTTAATGGAGGATTTTCAATCTTAAACAACAATGCCAGGGAAACTAGCAATCCATCGCATAGAATATTTGTCTCCCAGGTTGATATTAAAGAAACAAAGTGATAAACCTAGCCTTGTTAAATAACTCCCCAAACAGTCCGTCTTTGGCTCTGTCTACACTTAAAAGTTTAAAGCACAATTGTGGCAGTGTGGCCACAGCACGAGTGCTGGGAGGAGCTCTCCCAGCGCTCTATGTAAACCAGCTCTGTGAGGGTAGTAGCTAACAGCGTTGACACTCCCAGAGCTGTAGCCTGGTTCACACTGGAGCTTTAGTAGCTCTGAAACTTGCTGCACTCAGAGAGGGGGAATATTTTTTCACACCCCTGAGCCAGAAACTACATTGCTATAAAGTGCCAGTATGGACTTAGCCTTTCTTAGCCCTTTTGAGTCAGGAATCATGATGCTTTAGGAGAAAACTGTGAGAATATCTCCTTGCAAAACATCGAATAGTAACAACAGGGAAGGAGGGCAGCAGGCTAATTTGTTACTAAATGACATTTTAAAATAATATACACGCTTGTGAATATTGTAATCTTGAAAACAATTATATGCTTAGTTTTCAACGTGTGCAATAAAACAGCATTTAAACCATTAGGGTTTAAGGATTACAGGAGCCAACATGCAGCCATGCGTATTGCACCATAAGGATGATGATGATAAAACCTTGCTCTTATAATGGTGCCTTTTATGCAAGGGTATCAGAGCACATTTTTTATTCAGTCTAGTTCATTATTAGACATAAGAATAGGGAGATTTAGCCTGAAGTTTCTTTAGTAATTGATCACTGATACTACATGTAGCAGAGAGTTTCCAAATGTGTTGAGATCAGATGGCATAAATAACCTAGCTTAAATTGCAGAAATAGCAGGATGTAACACAATGGTGGACAGCCTGCAGGCTGCATATGGCCCACTGAAGCTGCACCTCCAGCTTGTGGACCCCCTGTTTGTCCCCCCTCCTCTTGCATACTGGGGCAATGGAGCCCTGCACTTCCTACTCCTGCCCCTCCCTCCCAGCACTTTCTGAGCCTCGAGAATCTGCTGATTTTCACTCAATCCCTGTTCCCCTCCCTTCCCACTTTCCCAAGGCTGGAACACCGCGAATCAGCTGTTTGTGGATGTTCAAGCTCTGGGAGGCGAGGGAAGAGCTGGGATGGAACTTGAATCAAGTGATTCCTGGCACTCTGAAAGTGCTGGGAGGGAGAGGGAGGAGTAGGAAGTGCAGGGCTCCAGTGTGTGAGAGAAGCGTGGGGGAAGGGCACAGAGAAGGGGTCCGCAAGCCACAGGTGGGCTGCTGCAGCCAACTGAGATGAAGGAGGGTTGCTCATGTGCCCCACTCACTCTTCTTAGTGGCCCATTGCTGATGCAACATGTTTCATTTGCTGAGCAACTTGCAAATATCTAATTTTTGCCGAGCTGCCTTGAGTAGGTAGATATTGTGATTTTTAATGTTCCAAAGGGGAGGTGAAAACAGAGGGTTTAATTGACTTGCCCAAGGAGGGGTGTCCGTATCAAAGCCAGGTCAGAGGTGTGTCTTTCACTGTCCCATACTCTCCTTCCCTCACCCCCACTTTAAAATGGCATAGCTGTCCTAGGCTATGTCTAGACTGCAGGCTTCTTTCCGATCTTCAGGAAAAAATTCTTCCGAAAGAGCACATCCACACTGCCAAAGTGCATCGAAAAAACGATCTGCTTTTTTGAAAGATAGCATCCACATTGAATGGATGCTATCTTGCATTTCATCTGTGATTATTATGGACGGAGTGGCCACCAGGGCACCTGTGCTTTTTCCTCTTTCCTCTTCTTTCGAAAGAACTCCCCCTTCAATGTCCACACACGCCTTTTTCTGAAAGAGCTCTTTCGGGAAAAGGCTCTTCCTCATAGAACGAGGATAACTAATGTCGGAAAAAAAACCTCTGGTCTTTCAATTTACTTTCAGAAGAACGCGATTGCAGTATGGACCTAATTGGAGTTTTTTCAGAAAAACGGCCGTTTTTCCGAAAAAAAACTCTGTGGTGTAGACATACCCCTAGAGATGGAATTTTTTTATAATTTATGTTCATTTTGTTATTCAAGCTTTTTCCTTAATATAGTATAATTATAATTACCCATCATAACTAGGGAACCAAATTTCTTGGGGGACTTGGTAAGTATGTGTAAGGCAGCCTTTCACCTATAGATTACCAGTTCAAATTCACCCTCAGTCAGTTCCTAGTTGTGAAGGCTGCTTGGGTTTCTGTTTATTTCTCATGAGATCAGTGTCCTCACCAGCATGGCCATCTCAGCAGAATCCCAAGGATTGAATGGACCATGGAATCTACTGTCTCAACTCGGGAAGTGGTCCTTTGAGGTCCATTTGTCATGGAGGTATGAGGGAGCTTGAACTGTCTCTGATGGCGATGGACCCATTCTGTGGACTAGGAACCCTCTGCCACCCAAGATAACATGTTTATTTAAACCACACTGTCTTGATACTGCCTTTGAAGGCCAACTATGGGTGTCTTTTCCTTTTCCTCGGGTGCTTAGAAGACTTTTTGCTATGGTTCAAATATATGCCTCACCAAAGGAAGCACCAGAGTTCACAAGATTAGTTCACCCTTTCAGAGACTGGCAATATCACTTCTAGACTTGCCATCCATCTATTTGACAGCTTTCTCATTCGAGGCTTGGCCCATTTTGGAAATCACTTCCCTTCGTCTCCCAAATGTGTTTTGGAAACTTCTCAGACTTCCCTTTATTGATGTCAGAAATCAGACAAATTTCTTGTATGGAACCTACTTGAGCAAAGGTACAACGTGGGAGCTGGCTGCTTCTTGTAGAACTGACTTTTTCGAGCCTTTTGCAATGTCAAAAAAATTAGCAAGGGTTGAGTGCACAGTTGCTGTAGAGGAGACCTGCCTGTCTAAGCAAATACAATCAATTCTGTAAGGGGTAAAGTGGTTTTATCTGGGTAGTCTCTTCCATCAGCCACAGAGTATAAAGGTCAGATCAGCAGATAATGCTGAATAGAGCAACATCTTGTTCAAACTTGTGCAGATATGTATGTCCTGCAGAAGTAAAAAAACAAAAACAGAATGATTTTTGAACATTTGCTCTTAAAAATGATTGACAATCAAATGACAGTGTACAAGACAAGAGTATCCCATAAAAGATCAGCATTTGACAAAAATCTTCTGACTTTGGTATCTGAGATACTACATTTTTTTCTGTACGCTTAGAATAGGAAGCATTTAGGTATATATGTATTGGCAAATATTTATATTTTAGCTACTGTACACTCTCATTCTAGGACTTACTAGTTTGCACGGGATTTGTGCCCTAGCAATTTCTTGTGGGTACTTTCCAGCATATCTTTATCCAGACGAGAAACTAGAATCCATTTTGCAAGGTACTCTGTGCTATCTGTAGGGATTTCTCAAGTAGAAGTTTGTGGTCCTCTTGTTTTAACTGAAGTTAATTGACTGTCAGTTAATTAACTGAATTCTAAATGCTAGTGTAGACACTCTACAGATGTTTGTTCCAGGACACACTCATTTGTGGTTCATCTTCTGGCTTAGCCTAGCAATTAGCCTGAATTAAAACACGACCACAAACTCTAATCTAGCCTTTAGACATGCCCATCTTGGCTCTTAGGCAGCAGCCATTACTGTGGTATGTGAGTGGAGAAATGCTGTGGGAAAATGCTTGCCAACCATGTCCAAACAAGTGTCAGTTGCATCACAATCTCTTCTTTCACCGCACCAGAGAGAGTTCATAAATAAATCACTTCACCTGTGGTGGTCATCAGGATCTAGAATGGTCTTGTCTGTTCTGAATGTAATTTAAATATCTCATCATTTTTAACTAATCACATATTGTTAGTATATATTAACTTAGCACCTTTCTTCTAGCCAATGCTCATCTCATTTGCATCCGTTTTACATCTGTGTAACTGTTGACTTATGGTATCATGAGCTCGTGATACTATATATTTTTGTTAGTCTCTACGGTGCCACAGGACTACTTCTTGTTTTTAAAGTTACAGACAAACACAGCTGGGGATTAGAGATAGCGTGTAATTGAATAGTCGTGTAACCGCATGAAATTTTAGCTGTATCAGAGGCAATAGTGCAGGGTGCCAAGTGGGAGCTGGTCAATGAGGGGATCCAATTTAGAAACCAGCTCCCCATGAAGACTGGCTGCCTGCCACCCCGCACTGCTGCCTCTGATACAGAGGCAGCAGCATGGAGTGGCAGCAGCCCCTATCCGTGGAGGGGTCCAAGCTCCCCGCAGACAGGGGTTGCTGCCACGGACCAGCCTCTGTCCATGGCAGGTCCAGGCTTACCGTGGACAAAGGCTGCTTTGCGGCAGCCTCCCCGGCCCCTGCTGCCCCGCAGTGCTGCCACTCATAGAGGCAGCAGCACAACAGGGGAGGTCAGGCAGCACTGCTGGTGCTGGGGGGAACCAGCTTTTAACCAGCTCCTGCCTACCTCCCCCCACTGCCTCTGTAGGAAGCAGCAAGTGGGGGGCAGGTGGGTCTGCAGAAGCTGATGCACATGAGGAACTTGCTTGAAAGTTGGCTCCCCACACATTTCGGCTTCAGCCTGCCCTCCTTACTGTCTGCGCTGCTGCCTCTCTATCAAAGACTGAGGGAGCAGGTGTATCCAGTGCTCGTGGGAAGCCTGCTTAAAGCCAGCTCCTCATGGGCACTAGCTCCTGCTCCCCCCTTGCCGCATCTGATACAGAGGCAGCAAGGGGGAAGTGCATGTAGTCAACAGGATTAACAGATAAGCCCAAGCTTATCAGTTAATCGTTTACTCAACTATATGCCAGCATCCCTAAACATGGCTACCCCTCTGAGACTGTATTGACTGAAATAGATTTCCACAGTGCAAAGAAGAATGAGATCCCTAGTTATTACTCAAAGGGAGGTTTCTTGCTACCTCACCATCAGTTAGCCTCCCAGTGATTGTTATTTTTTCCTCTGTGTGTCATGGGTGTGAGCCTAGCCCATCTTCATAGGAACTGAAAGTCTTCAACAAAATGGCTATGATTTAGTGAGATGGGCGTCAGTGAAATACCATCTATCAATGGAGAAGCATCCACAGAACAACTCAGCAATGAGGCCAAAAACTACGTGGGCCAATGAGTGAATGACATTGACTGTGCTGTTGTTGCTTGCTCTGTTTGTCTTTAGGGTGCTGCCGGACCATTGGTTGTTTTTTTAAGTTTTGCTCCGTACCTGTTTTGCAAGAGTATAGGGTGTCAGTCTCTAAGACTATTAGCCTGACGCCTTCCAAGGGCACTCCAATTAACTTCAAAGAAAAGCCCAGATTAGCAAGAACTTGCTCTATGCAAGTGTCTGCATATTAGATGTTTCCAGGAGTGTCAAGAACCCACAACAGAAGAAGGAGCCACAGTAGATAGTCAGGCAGAAAGTGATCCTTGGAGGGAGAGGGTACTGCAAATTCATGATTTATTGGGCAAGGAAAAATTGCTGTTAAAGGGGAAGTCGGTGAGCGTCTTAACTCTGGTGTTTTGCATCATGCATGATGTCTTATACTGCCTCTATTACCATTGTCTCTGAGAGGCTCTTCGCACTCTTGCATTCTCAGTTTTTCCTTTCTCATCTATAGAAGAAGCGGAAGCAGCCTGATTGGTTTATAGGAATTTTTTCAATGTTCTTAGTTATTGTGGGGAGGGCTTGCTGCGAGTCTGTACAAGTAAGTTCCAGAGTTGAGCTCCATTTCTCACGATCACTTCATTGCCCATTGACCTACTTCCCCCGTATCAGCCTGTAGTTTCATCATTCCAGTGGGACACGGCCGCCATGGGAGGTCGTGGGTGGGGCAGCCAATCTCACAGGTGGCTGGATCCAATCCCAGGGAAGGTTTTGAATAACAGGACATAGGCCTCAAATTGGCCCCTGCTCAGGGAGGAACCAGTGCAAAGAGCAAATCACCCTGGTGATGTGCTAACAAGCAGCCTGGATTGCTATGACAACAAAATGCTACATTTTGCACCAGATGGGAACTGTTTAAACAAAGGTGCCTTGTGCGGCCATTTCTTCCCCCTGCTCCTCTAGCCACATGCATTTGCCCGCAGGGCTGTTCAATGACACTGTAGCATTGTGGGGTATTTATATTTTGAGGTGATGATACGAAATGAATACATGTAACCCGCCAGGAGAGCTCTGCTCTGAGTGTGGTACTGGGGGGTGGGGAGAGGGGGAGAATTATGACGCTGCCTTTAAAAAAGAGAAGGGGAAAGAGCCCCCAGTGCATTTTGTTAAGGAGGAACAGATGCAGAGCCAGCCAGCAGGGTCGGGCATATCAGATATTGTGGAGGCTTTCTTGTAGTCTGATCCCTCTTTTGAACTCTCTCTCTCTCTCTTTCAGCAATGAAATTGTAAAAACCGACTTGAAGAAGCTTCCAGCCCTTCCAACGCAAGCCCTGAAGGAGCATCCATCCCTTGCTTACTGGTAATCTATGTATTCCTGTAATTGTCACACACATTGGCTGTGTCTAGACTGCATCCCTTTTCCGTAAAAGGGATGCAAATTAGACATATCGCAATTGCAAATGAAGCGGGGATTTAAATCCCCCCTGCTTCATTTGCATAAATATGGCTGCCGCTTTTTTCCGGCTCGGAGCTTTGCTGGAAAAAAGCGCCAGTCTAGACGGGGATCTTTTGGAAAATAAAGCCTTTTCCAAAAGATCCCTTATTCCTTGGGAAGCCATGTTTATGCAAATGAAGCGGGGGGATTTAAATCCCCGCTTCATTTGCAATTGCGATGTGTCTAATTTGCATCCCTTTTACGGAAAAGGAATGCAGTCTAGACACAGCCATTGTGAGGCAACCCTGGCTAGCTACCAGCAAACCGACCTGAAATCCTAGATCTCTGTCATTGACTTACCCTGTGGTCTTGGGCAAGTTACTTTAACTGCTCCGTGCCTCAGTTTCCCCATCTCTCAGTGAGGTGCGCTACTATTCCCCAGCCCCAAGGAGAGGTTTGAGACCCAAGTGGTTCTTGCCTCACTCATGCAAGTAGGTCCCACTGAAGTCAATGGGCCTGATTCTCCACTCATACATTATGCAGCCATTTGCATCTATGCAAAGTGGATGTGGAGTGCTCCCAGTCTGAAACGGTAGCATCTTATACCCATTTTGCACTCTTTTTGCACAGGCTTAAATAGCCACCCAGGGTACAAGGCAGTGAAGAGAGGGGCTCTGGGGGACTGCTGGCATGAGGAAGGTGAGAAGGATTGGGCCCATAAGCAAGAAGGAGTCATTGGGCCTGATCCTGCAAATCTTGTCTGCATGGACTATCCAAGGCCAAAGGGTCTGATTCTTCTCCTGTATAAGCAGGGGCTGGCCATGTATGGAAGGCTCTACTCAGATCCAGCGCCCGTACAGAACTCGGAACGTGTTAAGCACTCTGTAGGTGTGAAGGGTTACATTACCTTTTCCACTTCCTGTGTTATTGTATTGAAAACAAAATCCGTTGGTGTGTTAGAGTAAACACCCCATTTACCACCCACCCCTCCCACATAACTTCTTGGCCTGCCCCTCCCAGCCTTTTCAGCAGGGCCGATAGGAACTAGTTGGAGGAAGGGCCGTTCGATCCTAGGACGATGCATTGATTTGCTTTTTTGGTTGTGATTCTTCCATCTTTAAAGAACTGGGCTCCCCAAGCCTGGCAGCGAGAGAGCAGTTCACTTCTCCGCTACACCATTAGTTTCTGCAGCCTAGTAATTTGATGTTGGCAGGGAATATGGTTTTCGTTTTCTAATTTTTGATTCCCCAGAGATCCTGTCCCTTTCCCTTAATGAGGCTACACACTGGAATTAGCCGTCACTGGTGCACAGCTGAACAAGAGCTAATCTGCAAAGCTGTGAACCACTTTCCGAGCTCACTGGAAGAAGTTTGAAGAATCCCAGAGTAGAGTTCAGAAATGTAGGCTGAGGCACAGGCAGCTCGTCAGTATCTCTGTCTCTGACCCAGCACACTGACCCTTTTTGAAACCTTGAAAAGTGCAGCCATAGATGCCCAGTGCCCGTTGCTTCTTTCATGGGCTGGCTGCGCTCACAGTGGGGGAGAGAACATCTGAGGAGCCTACTGTCTCCTTTGCCAAGAGTTTGGTCTCCTCTCCAAAGGCAGACCTGACCTATTACCCTCCTATACACTCACGCATGCCCCCTCTCTGCAGGGTCTCTTTCCTTTTCCAGAGGAAACTAGACAGCTCATTCACTGCTCCAGAGTCCATTGCTTGTCACCACTAAGCCTCACCCCTAAATCCACCAGCACAGAGCCTGGGCTCCCAGCTTTTACCAGTCCATTGGGTTTTGGTCCAGCTGCGGATTTTGCTTTTTCTTAGGAACATACTGGTCACAGCCAGTTGCTGAGCTCTCACATACACCCTTGGACCTTGCCAAACTCCTGGATTGATGAGTGCAAGAGCAAAGACTCTAGCAACAAAGGCCTGGCAGCCTATATCCTCCTATGCACACTCCCTTGAACTGGAAACTGGCCACAATTTTGTAGGTCAAGCCAGAGAATCTATTTAAAATCATACGATTTACAGCGATTTAGCAAGGACAAGTCCTTCCTCCTAGTCACATGTAAGTTAACACGAGTCCTCACACACGTATGGTAAAATCATAGGAATAAGGGAGGCAGGAACATGTCGGAAAGTTGTTGGGCTTTTTTGGTAATAAACTACCCATGAGAATCCCTTGTGATCCTGGTTTCACTTCAATGACCAAGTTCTTACCCAACTTCACTATTTTGAACAACAGTTTTTCTTCCTTCATTTGTCCTCGCAGGGAATCAGCGCCACAGTCACTTCCCTGGGATATTGGTCAAATGTCAGATGATCTAACTGGAAAGAATTTGTAACTCCAATTTACTTGTTGACTTTTCTGCTGTGGCTCTGCCCGTGGGGTCTCACTGCGATGATACGGTGAAAGCAGATTTCACGCTTTCGTTTGCCATTTGCCCTCAGTTTCACGCTCTGGTTCTCCTGCCTTGGCACAAAGCTATGCTGGGATGTTTCCAGCACAGCAAGGGAATGTTTAAAATGCTTCATCGATTGCTTTTGTGGACTTACTTTCCATTTCCCAAAAGCTAACTAAAGGGAGTATAAAGCTGTAACTGCTTTGGTTAGGACAAAATAGAGATGTTGATTATATGTGTATATTCATCCACTGCAGATGTATATGACCACTTCTGGCTTCAGCTCTCTGTCATAATGCAGCTATATGTGAACTCAGTGTGAACAGAAACTACATGGTGGGCACCTTTATCTAACTGCCACTGCTTCAGTAATTGTGACGTGTAGATGCTTTGTGCCATCCTGGGAAGGCACATTCTAAAGGGGAGGACATGTGACCTCCTCTGCCCAGCTGCTCCTCCATCATCCTGTGCCCAGGCCAAGGCAGCCACCCCTCTTCCTGGCAGCCAGGCGTGGGCAGGGAGCAGGAGAGGGCTGCTCCTCACGTGGCTGAAAGTCACTGCTCTGTGCAGTGCAGCAGCTGCCTGAGAGAGTCCAGCTGGGCCCCTCTGGCCTGGCTGCTGGAGACAGGGACCAAGCCAGCCGGAAACGTGCTGGTGGAAGAAGGGGCTTCAACTCACTTGGCCTCTGTCCCCAGCAGCTGGCCCAGACGGGGTATGGCTCACTGCCACCACCGCCCTCACTAGGCTCTGTCAGGCAGCTGCTGCACAGTGCATGGAGCAACAACCCCGCATCAGAAGCAGCGGGACCTGACCCTTCTCCACTTCCCACCTGGGCCTGGCTGTCGGAGAGAGGGGCCAAGTGTGCCAGCAGCAGGCTCGGTGGGAGAACAGAGTCCCTTTCATCACCACGCCCCCCCATTTGGTTGGTAGGCCAACCAAGGGGGAACTTGACCCTATATCAGGGATGGGCAAACTCAGGGGCTGAATCCGGCCCGCCCAGCTGATTAGCAGAGGTGCATACTTACAGCAGGCAACATGTGTTCAGCTGCCCCTCCTCCCACCTTGCTCTGTCCAGCATCAAGCTGCTTCCAGGATTCTCCTGCTAGCTGTATGGAGGGAAGAGAGGGGTGGGGAGTGCTGAAGTCAGAGTGTTCCCCTGCCGCTGTACCCCGTCTCTTCAGAGCCAGGGTCATAGAGACACACAGTCAGCAGAGCTGCTCCAATCTGAAGCATGTGACTCAGAGGAGTGCAGAACAGGGTTGCAAGGAGACAACAGAGCAGGACAGATTTCCCTCAGCCTACGTCTAGATTACGGTGTTTTTGTGGGATACCTGTGGCGAAACCCTGCCACATCCAAGGAACACGTTTGCTCTTCCACTTTTCTTCACAGAAGAGCAAACGCGCTCTGTCAGGGAGCCCTGTATACCTCGTTCTATGAGGCATAAGGGCTCTGCCGAAAGAGGAGGTTTTTCCGCCATTTGGTCCCATCTAGACTGGGCCAAATGGTGGAAAAGGATAAAGCCCCGAAGTCTAGACCTAGCCGCACAGAGACAAAGCGTGGCTTCTCTCAGAAACTTACCCAGCACACACCCTCTCTGTGTGTCTGCCACACACACCCAGTCTGTGCGTCACTGTCTCTGTGCCACACACACACAATCACGGCCACACACCCTCCTGTCTCTGTGCCACACACACTCAATCTATGTCACAATGTCTGTCTCTCACACACAAAGGCTGTGTCTACACTGGCATGAATTTCCGGAAATGCTTAAAACGGAATACTATTCCGTTTTCAGTTTTTCCAGAAAAGGAGCGTCTACATTGGCAGGCTGCTTTTCCGGAAAAGCCCTTTTTCCGGAAAAGTGTCCGTGGCCAATGTAGATGCGCTTTTCTGAAAAAGAGCCCCGATTGCCATTTTCGCGATCGGGGCTTTTTTCCGGAAAAGACTACTGGGCTGTCTACACTGGCCCTTTTCCAGAACAGTGTTCCGGAATAAGGACTTATGCCCGAGCGGGAGCAGAATAGTTTTTCCGGAATAGAGGCTGATTTTGTACAGTAGAGCATCGTTGCTTTTCCGGAAATTCAAGGGCCAGTGTAGACAGCTCGCAGCTTATTCCGGAAAAGCGGCTGATTTTCTGGAATAAGTGGCCCAGTGTAGACACAGCCAAAGTGTCTCTCTTTCACTTTCTCACACACCCACACACACGCACTCTTTCACTCTCTCTGTAGCTGCAGCCCCACCCCTTCTGCCTGAGGCCCCGCCCCTTGCAAGGGGCCTGGAGCCGGCCTGAGAGCATGTACCAAAAATTTTTAAGTGGCCCCCGGTAAAAATTATTGCCCACTCGTGCCCTACATGTTACCTACATGTGCACATATACATTCTTCCTATGGGCCAAACCCTGAAGTGCTGATCACCTTGGGTGGGTTTGCAGTGCATTTGGCAGGTGTCGTTCTCAGCCCAGTTAGATGGACTTTCACTAGAATAGCTTGAACTAGTGCACTGAAAATAGCAGTGTGGATGTTGTGGCATTGGCTGAGGCTGGGGCTAACCATCCGTGCTCAGACCCAGTGAGTTGGGTGGGTTAGGCCCAGCCTCTACTTGTGCCTCTACATCCATATTGCTATTTTTAGCATGCTCACACACATTCTTTGCCCACACTGGGTATCACATCTCTCTGATGCAGTGCAGACAAACCCCCTACTGCTCTTGTTGCTCTGAACTTGAAATTGGTAGAGATACAGAGTGATGTATTTAAATGTAGCCAGGGCTGTGTTAAGTCAGTCTGAGATCTTAGGCTCAGACTCCATAGACTTTTGTGGCACTGACCCCATACTGTTGCCTTTCCCCCACAACATGGCCTGCCCCTTCTTGGGGTGGCAGCAGACTTCAGAATAAGGACGGATGGGGCAATTCATAACTCTTGGAGCTACTGTTTCAGGCTCTCTGCAGACTCAAACAGGCATCAGTTTTATGTGTCATGTTTGCAAATTTTTCTTTGTATCCATGAGAGCTATAGAGATGATTTTTTAAAATGAACAATGAGATTCTGGTCTGACCAGGCAGCCATAGAAACTGAGGCCCTAAACATTGGTGTATGCTTCCAGCATCGTAATCCAGCCCTGAATGTAGGTATTCAGCAGGATACAGAGTTGAACTCTATGGCTGTGTCCAGACTCAGGGGTTTTTTCGGGAAAAGTAGCCTTTTTCCAAAAAAACTTCCCCTGCGTCCAGACTCAAGCCGCGTTCTTTCGAAATTAAATCAAAAGAACGCGGCTTTTCTTTCGATGGCGGTAAACCTCATTTCACGAGGAAGAACGCCTTCTTTCGAAAGTTCCTCTTTCGAAAGAAGGCGTTCTTCAATGTAAATAGGGCTTCTTCGAAAGAGAGCATCCAGACTCACTGGATGCTTTCTTTCGAAAAAGCAAGCCGCTTTTTCGAAAGTTCAACGTGCAGTCTAGACGCTCTCTTTCAAAAGAGGCTCTTTCGAAAGTATCTTTCGAAAGAGCCTCTTTCGAAAGAGGCTTGCAGTCTAGACATAGCCTATCAAGCACTGATGGAAATGGAAGAACCATGGGCCAGATTTTCATTAAGGTACCAACAAGAAGCCGCCAGATATTAAGAACAGCTCAGCATGTTGGAAGCTGAATATTTTTGAAAATCCGGCCTTAATTGTAAGAACTTTAGCACTCGAAAATCTGGCTCTGAGCTCTTTTGGAATTCTGGCCCTATTCTGGCTTACAAGTTGTCTGCTTTCTGGTTTTGTAAGCTGTGCTCTGCAGAGGGAATTCTTGATCTTCATGCTTATAAGATCTTCACAAGGATTCTTTCTTGCAGGGTAACATTCATATACAGGGCTCGACAATCTATTGAATCTGCTTGCCCGTGGCAAGTAGATTTCAGCCTGGCGTCCCGTTTACCGGCGGCGCGCGCATGCGCAATGCGGCTCTTGCGCATGCACAGTGCAGGGCTGGCGAGCGGCTTTCACTGCGGTTCGTCAAGCCCTGTTCATATAAATGTCTCATGGGGGTAGCCGTGTTAGTCTGTAACTTTAGTATCTAAGGGGCCACAACAAATATATATGTTTGTTACATATATATGTATGGATAGATAGATAGATAGATATTATCATTGAGTGGAGGAAAAAAAGGGGAACCCTCAGAACAAGGGAGAGGGAGAAAAGAAATTACCTGTCAAGTCTTTGTTCAGGCCTGAACAAAGACTTGACCTGTTTAACATATTATAGTACCGGCTTTCCTTTCATTCAACACCCTATTGCAGTGGTCCCCAATACGGTGCCCGCGGGTGCCAGGGGAACCGCAGGGACATTTGTGTGTGCCCGCCAAGTGCTCGGGGCTGGCCTGGCCATTGAACATGGGTCCAGTGTCCCTCCCATAAGGTTGGAGAGGGGCTTTTAGAAGGTGGCCGGGCTTTGCCCGCCCACCATCCCATGATTTCAAATAGGCCAAGCACATGGCACACGGTGAGCACTGGCCCCAGGAACGCCATGGATTGGCCGCCCGTGCTCTGGGCGCGCGGCTCATGGGGGGAGCGCCGGCCCCGGGCACGCGGCACTTGGGGGGGGCGCCATTCTCGGGCGTGCGGCGCTTGGGGGGGGCACCGGCCCTGGGCTCGCGGCGATTGGGGGGGGCGCTGGCCCCGGGCGCGCAGCCCTTGAAGGGGGCCCTGCCTCCGGGCATACAGTTATGGGGGGGCCCCACCCCCCGGCACGTGGCTATGGAGGGGCCCCACCCCCAGGCACGCAGCTATGGGGGGGGGCTCCGCCCTCTGGCATCCGGCGGGCAAACGGCCACGCTCCCTGGCGCCCAGCAACCTTAAATGGTTGGGGACCACTGCCCTATTGACATCAAAAGCTAGGTATGGGACACTTCCAGCCCACTCAATAACCCTTATTAGCACCCGGACTGCAATTTACAGGTAATTTTTTTTCTCCTTCTCTCTTTTTATTCTGATGGTCCCCCTTTATTTCTCCGCTCAAGATCATCTCATCTGCAGGAGTGGGTTTTTCCCACGAAAGCTCATGATACTATATATTTTTTTGTTAGTCTCTAAGGGTATGTCTACACTACAAAGTTAATTCGAACTAATAGGCATTACAACTTTGATAGACGCTACACATGCAAACCGCTAGTTCGAACTTAATTCGAACTATCAGTGTGCTTAATTCGAACTAGGTAAACCTCATTCCACGACGACTAACACCTAGTTCGAATTAACTAGTTCGAATTAAGGGCTGTGCAGAAACTTAATTAGAACTAGTGGGAGGCTAGCCCTCCCCAGCTTGCCCTGGTGGCCACTCTGGGCACCACCAGGGAAACTCTTCTGCCCCCCTCCCGGCCCCGGAGCCCTTAAAGGGGCACGGGCTGCCTACGGTGCCCGTGCCAGGTGCAAGCCTGCCAGCACCCAGCCAGCAGACCCTGCACCTGGCACGGCTCGAGCCAACCACCCGCTGCCACCCAGCCCTCCGCTTCTTCCCGGGACCAGGCTGGCGGCTCCCAGGAGCCTGCCCAGGTCCGCAAGAGGTGGGCGCCTGCCTGGTCTAGTGCAGACATCGTGGACCTCATCCACGACCTCCGCACTAGGCACAGGAAAGTGTCCGTCTAGGGCAGGAGAGCTGCCAGCCTGGCCACCCAGGAGCAGGTTGGCATGAAAATCAAGGTGGTCCACTGAGACCCCCGACCCTGAGCTCTGAGCTTAGAATGGCCGTACTGGGTCAGACCAAAGGTCCATGTAGCCCAGTAGCCTGTCTGTCAACAGTGGCCAACACTAGGTACCCTGGAGGGGATGGACCGAAGACAATGACCAAGCCATTTGTCTCGTGCCATCCATCTCCAGCCTTCCACAAACAGGGGCCAGGGACACCATTCCTACTCCCTGGCTAATACCACTCCATGGACCCAACCTCCATGACTTTATCTAACTTCTCTTTAAATTCTGTTCTAATTCTAGCCTTCACAGCCTCCTGCAGCAAGGAGTTCCACAGGTTGACTATTTGCTTTGTGAAGAAGAACTTTCTGTTGTTAGTTTGAAGCCTGCTACCCATTCATTTCATTTGGTGTCCTTTAGTCCTTCTATTATGGGAACTAATGAAGAACTTTTCTTTATGCACCACTCATGCTTTTATAGACCTCTATCATATCCCCCCTCAGTCTCCTCTTTTCTAAGCTGAAAAGTCCCAGTCTCTTTAGCCTCTCTTCATATGGGACCTGTTGCAAACCCCTAATCATTTTAGTTGCCCTCCCCTCTCCCACCCTCTGTCTTCCCCTCTCCCACCTCCGTTTCCCAGTCTTCCCAAGTTTTGTTCAATAAAGAGAGTTTCTATTTTTGAACACACATGTCCTTTATTTTGTACATCAGGAAGGGGGGCTAGGGAGGGGTAAGTGGAAGGAGGTGAGGGAGGAATGGGGCACGAGCCCCCGATGGGGAGGACTGGGCTGGCTCTGCGGGCTCCTTGGGGTGGAAGCTCTCCTGAAGCCCCTTGATTTACCTCCCCTCCGGATGGCAGCCTGCGGCAAGTGTGGTCTGATGGCTGAGTGCTGTGATGTGCCCAATGTGGGCACTCAGGGCACTCCAAGCCAGGACTGCTTTGTAAGCGGGGAACCCCTGAGAACAGCAGCTCCACCCTCTTAAGTCCTAATTTGATGCCCTGCCGGCACTGCTTCCGGCCATCCTTAACCTAGGTTCAGCGTCCACTCAGTGTGGACATGCTAGTTCGAATTATCAAAACGCTAATTCGAACTAGTTTTTAAATCTAGATGCGCTAATTCGAATTAGCTTAGTTCAAATTAACTAATTCGAATTAACTAAGTTAGTTCGAATTAGTGCTGTAGTGTAGACATACCCTAAGGTGCCACAGGACTTCTCATTTTTTTTATTCATATAAATGGTTCTTTTGCAGCATTCACAGGCTTGTTTACTAGCTGAGAAGCAGTCTTCAGCTTCATGTTATTGCATTGCTACCAAGCATTAGTCACTTTGTTAAATGGCCTCTGCCTTTGGCATGTGCTGTACATGAGCTTATATGTCACTGACATGGCGACAATCTGGAGTCAGTGCTGTCACCATGACAGCAGCAGGTGGTCCCAGCCAATGCCCCAGCACTTGTATAGCTGTCAGTAACAGCGAAAAGATGAGCAGCTGGAACGATAGATGAGAACTTGTACTAAAACACTGCTATTGCTTGTCCTGTTGAGTGAATTGCTTTATTTGTTTTCATTGGCATGTGTTGAGGAGACCCCCTTGTAGCAAAACTGGAGACAGAATGTAGCCTCTGTGTCAGATGATGTCTTGCATGTGGCAGTGGCAATGAAAAAGAAGACGCAAAACAATACATCATATAAAAAGGGGGGGTTGTAAGGCAGTATGCTTTCATGGCGTCAGTGTAATCCAGGTTTTATTATCTGGTGCAAAAGAGAAGGAAATAAGGAAGGAGGACTAATACTCTTATATATCACATTTCTTCCATAGATTGCCAAGCATTTGACAGCAGGCTCATTTTACGGATGGGGAAACTGAGGCATAGGGTGATGAAGTGGCTTGGCAGAGTTCACTCAGCAGGCTGAGTCAAAGCCAAGAACAGAATGCAGGTCTTTTAACTTCCAGTGTAGTGTCTCAGCCAGGGACCACACGGCCTTCTGAGAACATTCTGTAAAGACAGGGCTTTGCTTGCGAGCAAAATGTGCCATTGATTAGCTTCCACGCCCAAGGGGAAATGATGTAAGAAACATGCAGTTATTTCATGTATTTTAATAATTTGTAACAAAAGCAAACAAAAGCAAACAAAAGCTCAGAGGCACTGCACAGATAGGAGGAGATGCGCAGCCGTGGGAGTGAAGCGAGTAAAGTGAACATCAGGGATGAATTTGAACTACAAAGAACAAAACCCCGAGCAAAGCAGCACACATGGGGGTGGGTTCTGCTCTCACGCGACACACTGGGGATAACTCCATTGATTTCTGGGCAGCGACTCCTGAACTGCAGCCATCTGAAACAGAAGCAGATCTGGCCCCTAAGTAATACTGGGCTGAGAAGGACATTTCAAAGGACTGTAAGTCTTTTTTGTTCTTCTTTATCAGTGGGAAGGATGTAGCCTGGAGACCATCCAACATCTGTGTAGTCCTGTAATTCAGTGATTGTTCCAAATGTTAATTGTAAGGGCCAGATCCTGCCTTCAGAGGACACACATGATTTCAGTAGGGGCCACTTGCACGAATGGAAGGCCAGAATTTGGCTCTAACATTATTGAATCTAAGACCTTCACTTTCTGTAAGTGACATATTCTATGATGTTTCTCAGGAGAGCGAACAGCCCCTTTTACTGTAAGTAGTATGCCCAGGCGACACATAGTCTGTGTCTACAAAACAGTAAAAAAACCACAGCCCCATATCTCAGGGCTCAAGTCTGCCAATTTGGGCTAGCAGGGGTGAGGACCGGGCTAAAAAGAACAGTGTAGATGTTTGGGGTGGGGCTAGAGCCCGAATTCTCACACCACCTCCCTTGTGCCCATTGGTTCACTAACATTTACAGGCTTTTTTTTTATGTTACCATTTTGGCCAGGATTAGCTGGGGAATCACTTCTAAGGCTACGTCTGCATGGGGGCATCTTACGGCTGCTTCATTGGAACGTGTGCTGGGTGGCTGCTTTTTGTCGCCGGGAGGGAGCTCTCTCAGCCACAAAATAAAACCACCTCCAATGAGGGGCGGTAGTTTCGTTGATGGGAGCGCAGCTGCCGATGATTAAGTGCTGTCCACATGGGCACTTTTCACAGTTAAAGCTTTTGTTGCTCAGGGTGTTTTTACACAGCCGAGCAACAAAAGCTTTAGCGATGAAAGCGTCAGGATAGACCTAGCCTAAGGGAATAAATGAGGGGAGTATGTCACTTGCACACACAATGGCAGGGATGTTTAAGTGAAGCCAACTTGAAAAACCTTCTCCTTAGAAGTGATCCTATTCCTACTCCCCCGTTGTCTGCTTGTTAGCGTTTGTTTTCCCACCTTCCCTTTGGATTATTTTATGAAATGTTCTGTTATGCCAAAGAGCCAGTTACATAGTCACTTACTACATCGGCCATCCCAGATTACTGATTCAGGAGCCTGCCTTAGGATTCTGGGTGTGCTGGCCTGAGGGGAACCCTCCTTCTCCAAGTTCTCTAAAAGGGATGAGCAAATTAGAGATGGTTTGCGTGAAAACAGGATTTTCTCCCCTTCTATCCAGCTTCTGATTCCCCTCCTGTTTAAGAAGTCACAGTGACCTGTCCTTTGCATGGCAGCTAGTTGGGATCTTGCAGATAGGGTTATGATTTCAGCTGAACTTTACGCAGCAGGGATAGACAAGCGCCTTTGCAACAAAGATCCTGTCTCCATGCTCATGGCTCTAACATAGTAGTAAATACAAGGGGAAGGAACAGAGAGAAGATACTGTTATGTACGCAGAACGGTTGTTAAGTGACATGTTTTGCAAAGATTTTCACAAAGCCTCCAGGACCGGGGTCCCTAAGCAGTTGGGGTGAGATCATCTCTGACCCCACCCTACCTTGGCCCTTTACATCATATAAAAGGACAGGGGAAGCATAAAGGGACCTCAAAAGGGGCCTTCAGTTCCTGCTTGGGGGAAGATTCCCTCAGAGCAAGCTGTAGTGTTGTCACCCATCTGCGTGTTTATCCAGACAGTCCAGGTTTTACCCAGACATGTCCAGTTTTCAACCAGAAAGTCCAATCTAAAACTGGACCTGGCAACCCTAAATTCCACCTGAACCAAAAACCAAGTTACCGTATGTCAGGGGGAGTCATTAACCCACAATAGCCCCCACTCAGCCAGAACCAATCTGCAAGTAGACTCCTTGAAATGATCCAGCAAGCATTGGAGGTAGGGGGAGAGAGGAGTGAAGGGTAGGGTTGCCAGATGGCTTAACAAAAAATACTGAACACCACCTCCCTCTTCCCCCCTCCCCCCCCAAAAAGCACTGGGAAAAAATTCTGTTGCAAAAAAAAAAGAGGGGGGGGGGGAGACCAAAGTTGCTAAGCAAAAAAATAAATAAATAAATAGCCCCACACTCAGCACCCCTATCCCAGTGCACTCACCCCTCCCCCAGAGCCAGGCTCCCCAATGCCCCCCATCCCAATTCACTCACCCCTGCCTCAGAGCCAGGCCCCCCACAGAATCCCCCATCCCAGTGCACTCCCCCCTCCCTCTGAGCCAGGCATTCCCAGCGCTGTCCAGTATTTTCTGGTTTTTTTACCGGACAGAGGCCACAAATACTGGACTGTCCGGGCCAATACTGGACACCTGGCAACCCTAGTGAGGGGACTGTGCCTTGGGGGAAGAGGCAAAGGGGAAGGGGACCTTGGGGAAAGAGGTGGGGCCTTGGTGGGAGAAAAGCAGAGAAGGGAATAGAGCTTGGGGCAGAGGTGGAGGAAAGGGTGGGACCTCAGGGGAAGAGGTGGAGCAGCACCATAGGAAAATGGGTGGAGCCTTGTGGAAAGGGGCGGGGCTACGGTGGAACCTTGGGAAAAGGAGTAGGGCTGTTGTTCTAGTTAAAGGCAAGGACTTGGAGGGAAGAGGCTAGGCAGCAAGTTGGGCCTACATGGTCCAGTTCCCAGCAATTAGAAAAAAAGATGGCAACTAAGGCAGAGGTACACAGCCCTAAGGATGCATCCTGATGGCTTGATTTCAAGCCCAAGATGGAGGCGTGCTGGGGACAGGACTGCAATATGCAGCTCTGCAGAGTTTCCAGACAGTGCTGTGGCCTGTAGCGAGGCTGCTGTAACGTAGGCCTCCAGGCCTGGCTGAATTATGCCAGGGACTTATGCAGCCCCAAGCTCAGCTCAGGACTGGGAAGGCACACCCCTGGCGGAAAGGCACATTAGCCTTCCCTTGGGTTGTAAGTTCGGTGCTGTGCCTGGGAGAATGTCAGCACTGCAGTTAAACCCCAACATTTGGCCTGTCCCAGCTGACTTGGGCCCACAGACCTGTTTATTTCTGGTATCGACATTTGGGCTCAGGTTGGAGCCCAGGCGCTAGGACCCTACAAGGTGAGCCAGGAGACAGTTGACAGGAGCCAGCTCTGGGTGTCTAACTGCAGTGTCGACATACCAGAAGCACAGCAGAGAATCTCCATCCTTAGTGAAAAGGCACAATGACCAGGAGAGGCTATTTTGCACCTGAGGATCTGATTCTCCTTTCAGGCTGGTTTACACTGGTGTAACTCAATTGATTTCTTTGATGTTATTCCTGATTTACAGTGATGTAGGCGAGAAAACCAGGCTGGTGCTACACGGCTTTAAAACCAGCTGGCAAGGCGAATTGGGTGTAAATCAGGAGTGACTTCATCGAAATCAAAAGAGACCCATGTCAACGAGGTCTCAAGCTGGTCTATAATTTGCCCTTTTGTGCCCTCAAGAGTGTGGCTTATAGGTTCCATGACTTTCATTATCAGCTTCACTAGTTGGGGGAGAATGTGGGCAGTTAAGGATGGAAGTCACGGCTGGCTTACTCTGCAGTGTTGTGGGTGCTAAGAAATTGGCCTTAGATAATAATAAGCCTCAAGTGAAGCCAACTCTGGGTATGGTTTTCCTCACTGTGCAGTAGCAGTCAGGACTGAGCCTTGCTTCTGAAGGCTCAGGACCCAGCCTGCCATCAGGATCAGTGGCTCCTTCAGGCCTGCAAAGGAGATACTGAAGCAAAGCTTTCATTCTTGAAAATAAAACAAAACCCACTTTGCAAATATAAGTGAATCCAACCTCACAATACCTGTGTAGAGTAGGTAAGTGAGATTAGACCCACTTTATAGGTGAGGAGGCTGAGTCACTGAGAAGAATGTCACAGAAATAGATCCCAGTTTCCCTTCAAACTAGCACTGTTCAGAACCCTTTCCCCTTAAAATCCCATCTTATATTCTGCATTGGCTTCCTTTTCTCTGGGGCTGAATAGAGTCTCATTCTGCCTGGGTAGTCTCTGTTAGACACCCTTCTCCATTTCCTGGGCTGGTAGCCATTGGTAACAGAAATGCCTGTTCACTTACTGAAATCTTCCCTGATTGCAGAGCTGAGATAAAACTAACCAGAGTCTATGTCTCCCTTCACAGCGAGGACAGAGTCATCGAGCATTACAAGAAACTGAATGGTCAGACAAGAGGCCAAGCGATTGTAAAGTAAGTTGTGAAGGACAGTACTGAGGAGTGGCCTTTGTTTGCTAGGAGATATTCTACACGGGACTGTAAATTCTGCGCATAACTGTGTCTCCAATCTCCTGCCTAGTAACTTTGTTTTTAAGCAGATGCTTTTTCAGGAGAATTCCACTCCTTAGCCTTGTTATTCTTCTTATGTTTCATTCTGCAGTTACATGAGTATTGTAGAATCCCTCCCAACCTACGGAGTCCATTATTATGCAGTAAAGGTACGTGCCACAGATAAAGAATCATTTACTGATTTAAACTGATGATGGTGACAAAAATTCTGGCCTCTGTTTACAGTGCACTTTCCTGAAAGTACTGTTTCACTTCCTTTGGTAAGATACTCATTGTTTCAACTACGCAGTGACTGGTAAATATGATTCAGGAAAGGAAAATCCCATTCTTCAAGATAAAATTCCAGCATCTCCTGTCCTGGGCTAGAGCCTCTGACTCCAGCTTGCAGTCTTCTGATTGGATTTCATGCTGGGATTCTCCCTCATTAAATCCCTCCTTTGGGCTCACTCCATTTGTCTAGCAGTCTGCCACCAAGGTGTGCTCATGATCTCGCTGCTATCGCTTCTAGGCCTGCCCAGCAGTGGAAATTTTTAACAGGTGCTATCAATAAACATAAAAAGTAAGCTAGATTTACTCTCCCTGGAGCATTCCCCCTGCTCATCACCCATGGAGTTTAGGTACTTTCTTGTACACTGCAAAGTGTCTTGCACACTTATGATGCAGTTGAAATAATTTAACAATAAATATCTTAACTGTGATTTCCCAGGCCCATTCCCCCTACACCCAGTATTCAAAGAAAGGCAGCCATAAGTCAGATAGTAGGACTATGTTGGCTATATCTTGCTGACCTGAAATGGTTTGCCCATCCTTTGTCATAGGGCAGGGTCCCTCAGCCCTTCTGCACACCCAGCTTCCATTGACTTCAGAGGGCAGAAGCTGCATGAAATGGCTTGTGGTTTGGTGCCCAGGCCTACAAACACTTGCTGGTGTGTACACAGGGCTTCCTACTGAGGGTTGTTGCAGTGAACTCCTCTCGATTGGTGAGTGTGCGTCAGTTGTCAGCTAGCAAGTATTGCACTGTGAGCTTTGGATCAGACCCGGGGGCTATGTCTATACTGCGCTGTTATGCACAAGAAATATGCAAATGAGGCGAAGTGTGGAGTATCACTGCACCTCATTTGCATAATTAATTAACAGCCGCTTTTTGCACAAGAGGCTTTTGCGCAAAAAGGAGCCGTCTACGTAGCTCCTTTTTGCACAAAAAAACGCCTCTTGCGCAAGAGCCATTCGTCCACATTTTTTTCAGGAAGAACGGCTCTTGCGCAAGAGTGGGTTTTTGCACAAAAAAGAGCCGCGTAGACAGCTCCTTTTTGCGCAAAAGCCTTTTGCACAAAAAGTGGCCGCTCATTAATTATGCAAATGAGGTGCAGTGATAGTCCACGCTTTGCCTCATTTGCATATTTCTTGTGCAAAGCAGTGCAGTATAGACATAGCCTAAAGGTATGGCTAAACTATAACTGAGAGGTGTGATTCCCAGAATGGGTAGACCAGTTAGATGCTGCTTCAGGGATGGAAGCTCAGGCTGGCCATCCGAATACAAGCCCACCTGACCCTGTGAATCCAAGCTCATGTCTGCAACATCCACATTGCCATTTTAGCCTGCCAGCTCACACTGAGCTAAAGGGAGTCTGTCTGCCCATGCTGGGAATCATACTTCCCAGCTGCCAGGCACAATCCAGCGAACACAGACTAGCCCAGCGAAGTCCAGTGAACAGCTCACAGCCAATGGACTTTGGCGTGTGCCCTTCATGAGCAACCTAGATGTTGCTGCTAAAGTAGAGTCATTTTTCACCATTTGACTTTTGGTTTTGCTATTTTTCCTCACTGCCCTTCTCCAGCATCTTGGCAAATTGCACTAGTTTCACTGAGGGTTGCAGTTCACTAAACCTAAACGGAGCCTGTCTCAAATATCAGCCATTACTCCATAAAACAGTTTTATGGCACATTCAAAAAGCCTGTGGGTCCAAGTCTGTCAGATCTCATCACTTGGTAGCCATCAGATCCCATTAGCACTGCATTTTATCGACTCCTGCCAGGATTCCCACGCATACTTCAACTCAGCTGGGCTATTCGGTTTCATCCCCGCCAACGAGGCCGTGTTCAGACTGAGACATTTGCAGGAGGAGGGGCAGCAGAGAGGATGAACCATTGCAACAGGGAACAAAGGAGATCCTTCCCGGGGGTGATGTTTTAGTAACTTGATGCAATTCGGTGCATTCCGTAAACTTTTATTACATGCCCGAAACAAAAATGCCAGGGATCTTCTTCATGTTCACGAGATCTTTATGACCCAAGGATCTTTTGGCATGGTGTGGGATGATGCCTGTCACAGAAAAAGCCTTCCCTTGAATAATGGGCCAGGGAGCAGGGGGGACTGAACAGAGAAGATCGGGGCCAAACACCACCACTTTTAACCAGATGTAAGGGTGCGATGGCGGGGAGGGGCAGAGAAGAGCAAGAGGGGGTAGTGTCTTGGGAGAAAGAGGGAAGTGGGGGTGGAGTCTCGGGGCAGAGGTGGTGCAGGGGCGGAGCCTTAAGGGAAGGAGCCGTGCGAGGATGGGGGTCTGGGGAGAAAGGATGGCATGGGAATGGGGTTTCGGGGGAAGGGGCGGTGCGGGGGTGAGGGCATGATTTGGGCACCAGTGCCCCCTCCCACTGTCCTTCCAGAGAGAGTCTGGAATGTTCCCATTCAATATCATTCCCTCTCTTTTATCTCCTAGGACAAGCAGGGAATTCCTTGGTGGTTAGGACTTAGCTACAAGGGCATTTTTCAGTACGACTACCATGACAAGGTGAAACCAAGAAAGGTAAGTGTGTGTTCTTTGCCGTTCGGAAACGTGTTCACCTCTTGCGTTACAGACTGAGGGGCAGCACAAAAGGCGCTGAACCCAGGCATTGAGCCATAGCCCTGATGTGTAAGGCCTGTGAAGGAGGGTAGAAGGAGTTTTTCTCAACGCTGCCTGAGCAGCTGTAGAAAGCTGATATGCTGAACTTGCCCCTGCTTTTCTGAAGTGCTGTAGCACTGGGGGAAAAAAATGAGCCTGGTTAAATGCAGCAGCTTCAGCTATTAGATTCATCTTGGCTTGACCCAGTTCCTCAAAAGGCATAAGTGGGAACGTAGGGCCTGATCCTGCAAGGTGCTGAGCACCTTCTGCCCTATTGGCTTCACTTAGAGGTGAGGATGTTCAGTTGCTCACAGGAGTGGGGCTTTTGTTCCAGCAGTAAATGATCAGAGAAGAAAAGAGAGCTGGAGTCATATAAATAAGGGTGAGAGCATAGGGGGGTGGTTGTTTTGGGTTTTGTTTCTCCTTCTCAGGGCAAAAAGCATCATGTTTCAGGGAGCAAAACGGCAAATTATAAGGGGCCAGATTCTCTTTGATATTTAAATGAATAAGGGCCAGAATTAATCAAACAGTGATAAAAATGCTTCATCTCACAGCTAAAGAAAGGGATGAAAAGCATTCCTACTTGTGCTTCATCATGTTTGGGACCTCTGCTGTGAAAAACACCACAAGTCAAGGCATTACCTGCAAGTCACTTTGTTCTAGAGCACAAGCGTGGCCTACATGCCTACGTTCTTCCAAGTGACGAGCCAGGCTGGGCACCTCCTCTTTGGGTGCCCAATTTGAGACCTCTTAAAGGGGACTGGTTTTGAGAGAAGAGGCGCTCAGCATTTTCTGAAAATCAGGCCCCTCTGAAATGTCTCACATTACACACCCAGAGCTGGGGGCAGCCCAAATTACCAGGCAAAAATTTTTAATAAAATCAGCTTAAATATCCCAGAACTTCTTCAGAAGGAATGTTTGGATCAGATGAGCTCTTTTTCCTATGTAGACTCCCATTTTCTGGTGTTATGCCCTGGTGTTTATTTCTTAGCAGTTCAACCAAATGCAGAACAGCACACCTTTCAGTCCTGTTCCACAGACTGTCGCACAACATCAACTAGCAACAATAATGGTTCTACTAGGGAAACCAGGGAGCAATCCAAAAGCTGCAGATTCTGGCTTTGCTTCCAGGGTGCAGTGCACAGCTGAGCTCCCAGAACAGCTCCTTAGCAGACGTAAATGCTCCCATTAAATTAAGAACTCTTCATTTCTTATTGCATCGTTTCTGTGCCAAATGGCTCTTTCTCAGTCACCCATTTGTCCATGCAGAATGCTTCAGCAGGATCAGCCTTTCTCCTCTTCGTTCAAATTGGTTTGGAGTTGGTGATCACATGCAGTTTTGTAGTTATGATAAAATGAAATGTTGTCCATGGTGGAAAACAGAACACATGCTGCAGAGATCAGAATAAATATTGGTTAATCAGGCCTTGTCTTTGTTGGGGAGGTATTTCGCACAGGGAGTGACTATGCCACTAGAGATGCACCTGTGAGTTCCTAGTGCAGATGCATTGCGCTGGGATAAATCGTTGCTTGGAGGGTAAGCCACAGTCATGCAAGTGATGGTTTACAGTGTGTCTACACTGAAGGGGTTGCACTTGTACAGTTACATCGGCGCCAAATCCCCAATAGATACCTCCTCTTAGAATCTGCTTCCAAAAGTGAAGGTCAGCTGCAGAAACTTCTCTTCCAGGGCTCCTCCCTGCTTCCTATGATAGGGTTGGAGGAAAAGCAAGGACGATAGAGAGAATCAGCATGAGGAATCAAAAGACAAGGAGATTCCTAAACCCTGTGCCTCCATTTGAGGCAACGGTGCTGTTCTTTTGGGGAAAGTCAGGCCTCCTTTTCTCCCATGCTTTGTCTTCTTTCTCTCCTTTGTCTTGTCTGCCTGCTCAGCCCCAAAATTCATTAGCTGGCTACAACCGTGGCCCTAACCCTACTTGCCTCCTGCCCTCTTCTCCCTCCTGCAGCAAGCTGGGCCATATATACCTTCCAGCCTTTCCTCTGAGCAACTGCAGTAAGCAAGAAAAACTGGCCGAGAGTTCGGAGCGAGTGTTGTTTTTGCTGAGATGGTTGTTTTTCACTTTGGCAAATGGGCAGTTTTGTGTATTGCATGAAATCCATGGTGCCCATGACAGAAATGCTGCCTTGCTTGGAAACATAGGGCTCTGTGGCTGAGAGGGTGTAATCGCAAATCTTGGCTTCTGGAACGTGCAGGCTTGATGATTCCTCAATGGATTATGTCAGGCAAACCCCATCCACCAGAGGAAATGAAGACAGCACTGAGATGAGCAGCGTAGCAGGAGGAAGGCATAATTAGGTGGGATGAGGATGCATGTGAATCCCCCAATGCTATTTAAAGCTCTCTTACCCTGGCACAGTAGAAAGCCTAAGTCAGAAAACTTCTCTGGTTAGAGCAACCCCTGTTGATTCATTGTGGCACAATTTTTGTTCTGCCTAGTTGGGTTTTAAATTGCACCCATCACTATGGCATCTGGGCCTCTCTTGTGGCATCTGATTCACCTCTCCATGCCAGCAGAGGTTGATTCATGTTTTCCGAGGACAGGGGAAAAACACATTCTGCAAAGAACCTGTGAATGTAAAGCAAAGTGTGTAAGGAGGAAAGGCTGCAGCTTATGGCTTTTTTTATCTTTCTCATTCAGTTTCTCTGCAATGCCAAGACTAAGGACAAATTGAAAAATTACAATGGAAAAAAAATCTCTCTGGAAAATGCACAGGCAGAAAATTGTGGCGAGGAACCAGCTGAAACCAAGAAATGTATATTAAATGCATATAAAAACCTCGCTTGTCTTATAAGGGAGATTGTAATGTTTTCCTATTATGTCATCTGAGACAGTTTCCCATGCTTATTGTGTGTGCAAGTAGAACTGTAATCCACACTGGCTCCTTGAGTCTATTGCCTGTGAGTCCATTAGTATTCAGTCAAAACCAACTTTTTATTAAATGGCAGGAATAAGTCGGCAATAAGTCAGTGGACCCCTAAGTTTGTCAGCAGGTCTGATGAGGTCAGAGAGATGAATTAGGCAGACAACACTCTCATTTGCACCATTTTAAATCCAGAGTAACTCCATTGTCATCATTGGGGTTGCAACAGAGCTCAGTCTCTGGCATACAGTATTGGGATAGTCAGTTATTTTTGTCAAGGTCCAAATCTCTTGGTCAAGATATAGCCAAGGTCCAGACTACAGAGAAAATAATAAAAAAAATAACCGTAACGATAATAAGTAAATAAAAAGAGTTTGGGGTCTGTTCAAGAGCATCTGGCAGTCTGTATTTGACCTGCAGTCTGGCTATTGACTATCCCACAAGTGTACGAGTGCAAGGATATTAAATAGGAATATAGCCCTTAGTGTACTATGGAGCTGTATGTGTCTGTGCTTTTAAAACCCTCCTGTGTATGCTTTGAATTACTGGAAACTCTAAAGTGCAGTTAAACTAGCGTTCACTCCAAATCTTCTTCTTCCTTCCTCTGCTCCTCTGTTTCTCTGATTTACATTTGGGCTGTGTCTAGACTGGCCAGTTTTTCTGCAAAATCAGCTGCTTTTCCGGAAAATTTTGCCAGCTGTCTACACTGGCTGCTTGAATTTCCGCAAAAGCACTGACTTCCTACTGTAAGAAATCAGTGCTTTTTGCGGAAATACTATGCTGCTCCCATTCGGGCAAAAGTCCCTTTTGCGCAAAACTTTTGCGCAAAAGGGCCAGGGTAGACAGCTGAGATTTGTTTTGCACAAAAAAGCCCCAATCGCAAAACGGCGATCGGGGCATTTTTGCGCAAAAGCGCGTCTAGATTGGCCACGGATGCTTTTCCGCAAAAAGTGCTTTTGCGGAAATGCGTCCATGACAATCTAGACGCTCTTTTCCGAAAATGCTTTTAACGGAAAACTTTTCAGTTAAAAGCATTTCCGGAAAATCATGCCAGTCTAGATGTAGCCTTGGAGTAAGTAGCTAGCTTGGAGGATTGGCAATGGGCAGTGCTTAATTTGTAATGAAAGTGGTGCTGGGGCTCATGCAGGGTTTTTGTTTTTGTTTTTTTTAACTTTCGTAACTGACATGGCAAGAGGTGCCAGGCCTCTGTACTGCCAACCAGAGAGGTACCAGGGCTCAGCCCTGGAAAGTCCTGGTACAAATTAAGCATTGGCAGTAGGTTATGAAGCTTTTTCTCTTCTGGGTTATGGGTTCAAATGAAGATATGGTCTGCAAAGACTGAGGCTATGTCTAGACTACAGCCCTTTTCGAAAAGTAATACCACGTACTTAGTAAAAATTACGTACACGGAATGAATTTGCTTTTCCGAAAAAAAATTCAGAAATGTGGACACGTTCTTTCGCCATCCCTGTAAACCTCGTTTTACGAGGAAGAAGGGATGGCTCAAAAGAGCAGGTTTTTCTTAAATTTGGCACCATGTAGATGTGCCAAATTTTGGAAAAACCTCTTTTGAAAGAAAAGCGGGAAAAGATACACAAACTGCGGTTTGCAATTTGTGTATCTTTTTCTGACTTTTCTTTGTAGTCTAGAAGTAGCTTGAAAATCGTTACCTGATGACTGTTGAGTGATCGGCATGAAATGAATGTGGTGATCTCAGACAATTCCTAATTCACATGCATTTGCATGACAATCACCATCACTGCCATTATCCCTCATTGGTACCCTTGTTTGCATTTCCAGAAGAGAGGGCAAGGGCATAATGAATATGGAGAGTTCACTCCCTTATCACTCCCTGAGGCTGTCCCTCCAGCTCTGGGCTAAGGCAGAGTGATCTAGGGAAGCTTGCGCTTCCAAAACCAGTGCTGTACCTGTTCTGGGTACAAACGTAAGATTTCAGTCTCCAGGGCTGTGTGCACCCCTGTCTCTGCTGGATCATTTCTTGTCACCCATCTCAGTTCCTTTGGCCCTTCCCACTTCTTGAGAGGCAGATCTTTCATTGCTTTGATGGGTCCCACCCACCATCCCAGGATTTAAATAGGCTGGTACTTTTTCTTGGCATTGAATTCATGCTAAAACCAGCACAATATTTTGAGCCATTTCTTCAGCTGGTATAAATTAGGTATTAGGAAGGGGTGCTTCATTTTTTGCACTCTTCTGAAATTAAATAGCAGTTGGACTATGAAGAGCATGGTCATCACAGTGCCACTTGGAAACTGTCAGGTCTGTGAGTGGCATTTGTTCAGCTGAGTCAGTTTTATCCCCAGTGTGTTCCAAGAGCTCCCAGCGGCATTTGATCAAACAGAAGTGGTGAGGCTGTGGCCGGTGGCTCTCTGGTAGTGAATAGTGCATGCTTGAGTGACTGTAGCAGCAATAGGCGTGTCTCTGTTGTTCTGGTGAGATGCTCCCACTGTTTTAAGAGTCCAAAGGCATCCTTCAACACATACATGTTAATAGTTTTAGCAAACAATTAACTCAAACACAGCTAGGGAGTGAATGATTAACAAAGTCATCCAAAGTGTTTCCATATGGCCCATAAACAGACACTGCAAGCTGGAAACAGAAGGGCCTTGAAGGAATGACATATACTTTACGCAGCTTTGCTCCAGCTTAACAGGAGACAGCACTATTCAGGATTAGCTCGATAGTCTACTGGCAACAAAACATTGGCTATGTCTTCTTCCCCAGGCGCCAAAACCTTTCGTCAACCAGAGGAAGTGCAGATGCGATTCAGGCTTTGAAGGATGCTGGGGACAGAATAAGTTAACGATGAGTAGTATTGGAAAGGAAACGCCTCAAGCCCCAGCTGAGATTGTAGTGGGACAAAGGTTCTCCATGTAACAGCCAGAAAAGCTATTTCCAATTGTGTCCGTACTCTGAAGTCGAGCAATAAGGCATTTTGCTAAAATATTGTAGTTTCCTGGTGTAGGGTATCCACAAAACTCTATGTATTTTACTGGATTTTCCCCCACTGAGAAATTCTAATACCAGTACTACCAGTGCAAATCCAGAGAAACGGCAACAGATTTACTCAACATTTACACAAGTGTAATGGAGAACAGAATTTAGTCCCTAACAGCAAATGTGAAATCAGTATTTCTGAGGGTCACAGAATAGTTTGCCCGGTGTCTTGAGAGAGAAATAGCCTAGTCCAGTAGTGTACTGAGAGTATGATCCTATTCCTAGTAATCAACAAATGGATCTTGTTCAGAAGGTGCAACCTTGCTAGGTAATCTCACTAGGGCTTATCTGAATACCAAAAAGAATGAACTTCCCTAGATCCAGAGGGGAAAATGGGGTATTAACAGGTATGGAACAACTGCCTAATTAAGAGATCTTTTACTGCAAACAAACAGAGATCCTTAGGAGTTTAGGACATAAAGAAGCATTGCCAAGTTGGTAGCGTCACTGATTGAGTGGTAAAACTTGAGTTTCCTGTGGTGAATGAATGACAGACCCTCAAAATAAACAAACACAAAGTGTAAAACACTGCTAAAAGTATACCAAATACTGACTGGTATTTGGGGAAGGCAGATCAGGAATTTCTATTAGTCCTCTCTCAAAATACAAGAACTAGGGGATAGTCATAGACAGAAGAAAATATTGTTTCGTTCAGGCTACATCTTCCAGAAAAGCTTATTTTAAAAGAGAGCACCCGGAAAAGCTTATTTTGAAAGAGAGCATCCACACAGCAAAAGTGCAATGGAAAAGCGATGTGCTTTTTTGAAAGATAACGTCCACATTGATTAGATGCAATCTTGCATTTAAGTTGTGTTTACTCTGGACAGAGTGGCCACCAGGGCACCTGTGTTATTTCCTGGAGGCCTCTTCTTTCGAAAGAACTCCCTCTTCTGCTTCCATACGTGCCTTTTTCCAAAAAAGCTTTTTTGGAAAAAGGCTTCTTCCTCATAGAATGAGGTTTACCGCCATCAGAAAAACCCCTCTGTTCTTTCAACTTTCTGTCAAAAGAACTCAATGGCAGTGTGGACGTAAGTTTTTTTTTTCTGGAAAAACGTTGCAGTTGTAGATGCACCCTCAGTGTCTGATTAGACTATGGAACTTATTGCCACATGATACAGACTTATAGAACTATGGAGCTGGAAGGGACCAGAAGAGGTCATCTCATCCATGTCACAGGACAAGAACCAAGCAAGATTGAATAAAGAATTAGACATTTATATGGATTAAAGAACATCCATATTTACCATAGTGAATATTGAAAGAAAAAACACAATTTAAGGAAGTGATGTAACTCTGATGCTTCAACCTCTAGCTCTTGAAAGTCAAAAGGAAATTTCTCTGGAGACAGTCTGCCAAATCTGCAGGGGAATGGGTTATGCAAAATGCCCGACTTTGTATAGTATTGCGCTGTTAGGTACTATTCCTCCAATGCAGTGTTTCTCAACCTTTTTTTATAAAGTACCCTTTAAAAAAAATTTAAGTACCCCCCAACACCTACAGTTTTCAGACACACACAAAAAAAATTTCTACCATTGCAACACATTTGTTTAAACAACTTAGTTGTAGCCAGGTGGGCGATGAAATTTTTGGGTGTAAAAAGTACAAAAATAATAAAGTGCTGAAAAACTTAAAACAAAAATTCCATTTTCTCCAAATTTCAGTTGTGTTGACGTACCTCCCAGACTTCTTATTTTTTATTTATTTATTTTTTATTCTCTTGAGTACACCTAAGGGTACTCGTACCACTGGTTGAGAAACACTGCTCCAAAGCATCCAGCGTTGCCTGCTTCTCAGAGGGTATGTCTACACTACCCTTCCTAATCCGAACTAGCTGTACTCCTCATTCCACAAGGAGTACAGATAGTTCAGATTAGGAAGCCTAATCCAAACTAGCTACTCTGTGCCACGTGTAGCCGCGCGGCACGGGGTTCGAACTGCCGGCATTTAAAAATGGCGCCAGCTGGCTTCATGCAAATGAAGCCCGGGAAATTCAAATCCTGGGCTTCATTTGCAAGTGCGGTATGCCTACATTACCCTCCTAGTTCGAATTAGGAGGGTAGTGTAGACATACCCAGAGATGAGATATAGGCCTCAGAAAGCAATTGGACTATTCTTGGAACAGACATGGAATACTCTCACCTTCTCATCACTATTGGAGGTGAGCCACTTCCACCCTGATTTAATTAGCATGAATATTACACTCCCACCTCTGCATCCCTGCCTTTCTTTCACTTCAAGCACCTGAGGAAGTAAGTTGTAGCTCACAAAAGCCTATGCCCTAATAAGTTTGTTAGTCTTTAAGGAGCCACCGGACTCCTTGTTGTTCTTGGAGTGGCACTCTTTCCTGTGATCTTTGCAAACATCTTTGTATTACAAGAAGCAATTAAAATTTCCCAGTGTACAAGTGAGGAAGGAGTGGGAGGGAACATTTCTAGGAAATACGGCTTTGAAAGGCTAGCAAAGTCTCAGTGGTGTTACCCTAGTAAATTATTCATTGAGCTTAACTCTTTGTTAATGGCTACCTGCTGGCTTCTTGTGCTGAGATGCTTATTTCTTCTCCCATTTCTGATCCCTTTTGCTTTTTGGATGAAGGGCTTGGCTATACATTCATCTTATTTTTAACCTATGGCAGGTTTTGCCTAGTAAAGTGCACCAGATTTTTCATTGCTTATTTTAATTTTGAAAACATACAGTGTTGGAGAGAGGAGACAGACGAGGTGTAAAGCGAGGTTTTCCTGGCAATGTTGTTGTTCTTTTTTATCCTTTTGGCATATTCCAGACCCACACCCCCTTCAACACATTTAAATCTCCCTCACACACCACATTGCAGGTGGACAGTGTCTCTGGGTTGGGGTCATTTCAATGGCAGCCACAGAGTATTTGGCTGCCCTTGTTTAGTGCAGTTCTGAGCAGAAAGAATAATTCCTGGCATGATCTCCTGAGTTTAGGCTAGAAATCTCCTGAGATTGGGGTTTTGTCTGGAAAGACCCGGACTTCTTTCTTCTGGTCTGGCCATGAGAACAGCTGTTTCAAAAGCAAAGCCAACCTTTTCAGTCCTGTGACGAGGTTCCAGTCAGGTTTAGTTTGGGTAGTCAGTAGAGCTTGGCCCCTCTTTGAGGGTTTGTCTGGATTAGGGAAAGAAGTTGAGTATAGGTCAGGATTAATTTACGTGTAATAGACCGATCACCCCAGTCTTTCACTTTGAATAGCTAAAAAATGTAACCCTAGATTCCTCCCACCAGCCAAATCAAGGTGAAACATGCCAAGCGCCTAGGGAAAAGGTCTCTAAAATGTGTCCACTCACCCCAGGCTAAGCATAGCCACTTGACTGGTGCACAGTCAGATCCTCCAGAACATGAACAGATCCTAAAGCTACTCAGAGGCTGGGGCACATTGCGGGAGCGCTGGAGAAGCTGGCTGTGCTGTGCACCAGGTTTTGTGCATAGCTGGTCTCCAGAGCTGTTGGTATAACATCCTCCAGAAGTGCAGCATTCATGATGCTCTGACCTAGTGAGGCACTTAACCTTGCGGTTCGCTTGAAGCACATGAGCAGCCCAGTGAAGTAAACGGGAATACTTTGGCAGGCTGTGCTGGATCCAGGTCTTAAAGGTAGCCAGATAGACAAAGGCTGTAGCCACATCATAAAGGAGTCTATGGTGAGTGTTATCAAGCTCCGTAAAAGGCAAGTGAAAAGCACTTTGACACAAATTGGGCACCAGAACTCTGGTGTGGCATTAGAATGAAGACCTGGGTAAGATTTCCTCCAGTCACATCCACTGTTTGGATTCCCTGTGAGCTCCTCCTCTACCCAAACACAGGCCTACTACTCCCATGGCCTGATTTTCAGAGTGACAGCCTCTAGTTTTCCCAAAGGTCTCTCCTCCGAGTGCTAACCAGGCCTTACTCTGCTCAGTGCTTGAATTGTACAGGCGATCAGGCATGTTCAGGGTGGGGTCCATCAAGCATGTCCTAAAGCCAACGGGAGTTGCAAGTGCCTCGCAGCTCTGAAAAGGGGACCCCTCGTGCATAGTTATGTCAGGGTTTGGGGTGAGCTGTTCAAGGGGCAAGGAGAGAATTTAAGAGGTTAAAAAGAAGAGGGAACGTAGACATAGAAGGATCAGGAAAAAGGTGGATCTCTTTAACCATCCCCGTCTAATCTGTTCTTTTACACCAGGATACTGTCACATCAGGAGACGTCGGGGCTGCAGACAGGGAGAGGGAGCATAAGGGGAAGCTGCTCTGAGGACCAATGATTTAAAAGGGCCTGTGATTCCTAGCCACCACTGCTGCTACCTCGGCCGTGGGAGCAGCTGGAGCCCTGGGCCCTTTAAATCACCGCCAGAGCTCTGGAAGTGCTTACCCTGGGTCCCTTGCGGCACTGAAGGTCTGGCTGGGGGAGGCTAGCCCCAGCCCTGTCCCTTCCCTCTAAGGCCCAGCAAAAACTCTCTTCAGCCGCAAGATGTCTTGGTAGCACGTGGAGCCTTCCCTGAGGAGCAGAGGCCCATTGTGCTAGACCAGTGGTCCCCAACACGGTGCCCGCGGGCGCCATGGTGCCCACGGGGGCATTCGTGTGCACCTGCCAAGTGCTGAGGGCTGGCCTGGTCCCGGGCACGTGGCGCACGGTGAGCGCCGGCCCTGGGAGCGCCGTGGATTGGCCGCCCGCGCTCTGGGCGTGCAGCTCATGGGGGGAGCGCCGGCCCCGGGCACGCGGTGCTTGGGGGGGGCCGCCCCCGGTACGTGGTGCTTGAAGGGGGTGCCACCCCCGGGCGCGCGGCTATGAGGGTTGGGTGGGCCCCGCCCCCTGGCACCCGGCGGGCGAACGGCCACGCCCCCTGGCACCCGGCAACCTTAAATGGTTGGGAACCACTGTGCTAGACACTGTGTCCCAGATCCGGAACTCCCATTGATTTCCCTGGAGCCAGGATTTCACCCATTCATCTTTAAGACCAGAAGTGATGTTTTGCTCTGACCTCCTGCCTAACACAGGACATCCAGTTTCACTCTGAGATTCCTGCTGTAGGAGGAATTACACTTCTGCATTCAGGTTTTTAAAAGCTCTTTAGAGGACAAAGAAGTTTTGAGTGGTGCAGAAATAGCTGGAGTGGAGGGAGCCTTGCCACTGGGCAGTCAGTTGTGGAAGGCAGTGTGTATGGGGGGGGGAGATTATCAGAGGCTATGGCTGTGTCTAGACTGGCCAGTTTTTCCGGAAAATCAGCCGCTTTTCCGGAAAAACTTGCCAGCTGTCTACACTGGCTGCTTGAATTTCCGCAAAAGCACTGACTTCCTACTGTAAGAAATCAGTGCTTCTTGCGGAAATGCTATTCTGCTCCCGTTCAGGCAAAAGTCCCTTTTGCTCAAAGCTTTTGCGCAAAAGGGCCAGTGTGGACAGCTCAGATTTGTTTTCTGCAAAAAAGCGTGTCTAGATTGGCACGGATGCTTTTCTGCAAAAAGTGCTTTTGCGGAAAAGCGTACATGCCAATCTAGACGCTCTGTTCCGAAAATGCTTGTAATGGAAAAGCATTTCTGGAAAATCATGCCAATCTAGACACAGCCTAAGAGTTCAGACAGTGACTTGGACTGCCCGAGAACAAAGGGGTGTTTCCCAGCTGTGGGATAGTTGACACGTTTACTGAGAGTGACAGCAGTGCCAATCCAAACTCCACAGTGTCTCCAATCCACAGTTAATAGGTGCTACAGTGGCATAATTAATGTGCGAGAGCAGTGTCTTCTTCCATCTGTGATCACAGTGGGCTTTACAACTATGAAATCCAGATTCTCTGCTATGCCCAGGGTTAGGGGCTGCCAGGGAACCCCTGATTCACTGCTTAGTCCTGGCTCAAGGGAAAGCAATCTGGGTACTGCTCCAAAATGCATCAGTTGACTTGTCTCCCTCAGCACCATAATAGGATAAGGATGCCAGAACACTACATTACTACTCCTGCCACCCCCAGCACACACTCTCTCCTGAGACTGGGGGAGGCATAGGAGCCAGCTGATGTTTTTACACATGCAGGGGACCTCCCCAGGCAGGCACATAGGGGAATCCCAAGCTGGGGACTTGCAGGGAGTTTCCACTCCCATTCTGGGTGGCACAAAGGAAGCAGATCAGGGCAAGCATTCAGCCCTATCTCATTCAGCCTCAGAACAGGCCTGTGAAGTCGGCTTCTCCGCAGTATGCAGCTGTGGTTTCAGAAGCACAAAGATTTTCAGACCTCTGGACGCGACCTCTGGACGCATGCAGAGCAACTATAAATATGCGGGCGTGCCGATGATCAGCAACACCTTTTATCATCACGGCCGGCATATGTGTATAATTATGCTGCGTGCCCCGTCATGACAAATTGTGTGTCCGAGTTAAGCAGACACACGCGCTGTCTGTCACGCCATGTGGACCCAAACCCCTGGAGGCTTGGCACTTAGTGTTTCACACAAAGGCTACCCAGGAAGTGTGTGCGAGAGCTAGGTATAGAACCCCTATCTCTTCACCCAGGCCTGTGCTTTAGTCACAAAACCATCCTTCCTTCCGTATCATTAGTGTCCAGACTTCTTTTCATGCTACAAAGCCAGGCCGCTGCCGCTGAGCCATTCAAAGTGCCCTTTGATTCACCCAGGCCAGGATCAAGCCCATAGTCATGTGACTTGCTCAGAATCAGATTGCAGAAATGGATGCAGGCCACTGGGCCTCTTCTCCACCAAGCTCATTAGGGAGTGGCCCAAGCCACAAATGTTCTCACAAAAGGGGCTGATTGAAAGGCTTTGACTGCAGCTCTTTGTTGCCCGTCACAAACATCTGGTGCCTGGCCAGTTAGACAGCTCCTTGGAACAATTTCCAATGAGAAAATCTGTCTGCAGTGTGCTGAACACTGAAATCCCTCTCCCAGCTCCTTTCTCCAGCAGAAAAGCACTGGACCATGTCCGACGCCAGCTTCTTACCAGAATCACCGCATCCACCCTAGAGTGTGGGCCAATTAATAAGGCACTAGCCACTTTCAAACTGCACATGCTGCCTGATGTAAACTAATTATTGCCACAGAAATGCTGCTTCTTAAAAGTTAAGCACATGCAAATGTGGACTGCTTGCATTATTTTGGCTTGTCTGGGAGCAGGGAGCCAGAGTTCACAATGTGTGTCAGAGGTTACTACTATAAGTAAGGGAGTGTGTGTTTTAGTTTGGATCTTTTATAGTTTTCTTTTGACTTTGGGAGGCATTTTTTAGTAGCTGCTTTTCTGTCTGTCTCTTATAACCACATAACTGTGCAGCTGGGCTAAAAAGGCAGACATGGTGACCCCTCCGTCAGTATTCAGTGGAAGACTAGGTGGCCTCATTACATTCAGTGCTCACCTTCCCACCAGAAAGGAGCTGGGTGTTAGGTGGACCAAGCTAATGGCCTCAGTCTAGTTCCCAATGGACTTGCATCCACATCGCAGGAACCATTGCCACAATTACCACTATTTGGTAACTTTGTGGGCAGTCTCAAGAGTGATGCCTGTGGTTAAAAGGGCATTGAAATTGATTTGTCCTATCAGGTTTCAGAATGACGCCCCTCTTGAGCTATACTGGTGGGGTGTTGCTGTCCCAATCTCATCTCTGGGTAGAAGCAATTTTCAGTTTCCAGGGCTGTCAGTTTCACAAACCTACTAAATATACGATGGGCCCAATCCAACAAAGTTAAAGGCCGTCTTTTCCTTGACTTCAATGAATATCAGCTCTGATAACTGAGTTAAAGGCTGAACCAAATTCTGTCATTGGCAAACACATAACTGAAGTATGTGCACCCTGGTTCGCTTGGCCCCAAAATCATACTGAGAAAAAGAAATTGTTTTGCCTGTTATGACTGGATTTCTGCAAGGTTATGTTTAGTACACGGTCAGTTTCTTACTGTGTCTCCTTTCCATGTGAGGATTTAAGCAGCAGTGTGACAAATGGCTCTTGACAGGTTAAAGCTGTGCTCTCCATTAAAAGGTCAAGCTAATGACACACTGTGTACATCTCATAAAATAACCAATATCGATTTGCAACTATAATAAACCAGAGAACTAGTGAAGGAAACATCTTGGTTACATTACATTGGGTCCAGCTAAAGAGAGAAACTTGACGTTGTTTCTCCTGCTGGGCATGTAATCAACCAACAGGAACATGGATAATTCCTTCTGGGAATTAAGATTTTTGCATATTACATTCTCTCTCAGAAGGGTGAGACCTCTCAGATCAACATTGAGCAATTTAAGTGGCAGATGGCTGAAAAGTATCTAGGAATTTAAATGTGAGCAGAGTCATAACAATAGAAAAAAATATGTACAGGAAATGAGTATTGTACAAAAAAGACCCTAAACATCAGATTGTAGCATCACTTTCATCCTCTTCCACCTAAAAACCTGGCCTTGCTTCTTTCTGTGCACAGCCAAAAGGAAGTAGAGAGAAAATAGAAACACAGTGAAATGATTCAGTGCAGTAAATGTTAGACTTAATTATGTGAGAGTTATAGTGCAATTTAACTGTAGCAAATGAACTTGTGTCCCATTGGTTGAGCAGTTCAATAATGGACTGGAGAAAACAATAAGGGAATAGACTGTAGGGAACAGTTCTGCACTTGTCAAGGACATGGACTGGATGACTTATTAGGGTTTCTATCTCTAGCTGGGTTGGTTCTGTGAGTGAATAATGAGCAGATGTAGGCTATATCTACACAGCAGCATTCTTTTGGAATAATGTCATTTATTCCAAAATAACAAAGTGTGCATCTACATAGCAAGCCTGTTATTTCAAAATAAATTTGAAATAATGGGCTTCTTACCCCAACTCCTGTAACCCTCATTGTACGAGGAGTAAGGGAAGTCGGGGGAAGAGTGCTCAATTTCGAAGTACCTGCTGTGTAGACAGGGCCAAAAATTGAAATAAGCTATTTTAATTTAAGCTACGCAATTAGTGTAGCTTATTTCGAATTTAGCCCTGCTGTGTAGACCTGCCATAGAGAGCAGTTGCTGCTAGACCCTCAGATAAGGTTTTAAATCCCATTTGCACCAAAGAAAGGATCTGTTGTTTGTTTATTTGCATAAGTCATCAATAGAAGAAACATAGGACAGTTGCATTTATCCAGATACTGAGGTGTCCTCTATGAGCACCCCCCCAAACATTTGAATATGTACTCTCTCTGCTGTCCTGTGAGCATGAGAAGGGTGACCAGCCCTATCTCACAGATAAACAATGGGAAGCACACAGAGACTGAGGGTAATTTTTCAAGGCACATCTGGCCATTATCTATCATTGATGGCTTTGGAAATCTGCCTCTGATGTGACTTGACCAAGGACACCCACAAAGCCCTTGGCAGAGTGGGAAATTGAACTCAGATCATCTAGCTCCCAGTGCTTTCACAAGGCCATGTTTCCCTGCTGTGTAAAACCATGGTTGCTTCCATGTGCCCCTGCTATTTGTGGGTTATTTTAATGAGAGGAAAATGTCTCAGAAGATAGCTAGCTCGTTTCTATGTAGTGATTAATTTTTCCACCTGGGAAACAAATTAGATCCATAAATGCACTGCTGGGTTTGGGGTTATATTTTTTCTGACTATTCTTTTGCCAGCCCCAGCTGGATCATGGGGCAACAACTTCAGAAGACAGTGTAACTGAGCAGCTTTTGCTACACTGAGTGAGGGAAGTACCAGCAGCTATTCCAGGCATCTGGAGAAGGTGATTGTGTGCTATAGGGTCACAAACACTAGTGTGTTCTCCACCCTCCACCTTCTCCGCTACCCCCACCACACTTAAAAAAATCTCTTGGGTGGAAACTTTCACAACACAAACATCTGGTGGGTTTTGAATTCCAGCACCCCCACAGTAGTGACAGGGGAAGAATACTTATCTCTCTGCTGTAGAAAGCTTTAGTTTTCAGATCTCCCCCCTCCCCCCTAGCTGATCAGTCAATGAAGATCAAAGCACATCTCCTGCTTAACTGATCTTTGTAACTTCAATATGGAGGGGTGGTTTATCTCAAAGGAACTGGCTACTGTTTCTTAGTTGAGACAGGTATTCAATAGAAACTGCTTTTATTATGAGTGTTTGCTTAAACAGGGCAGGATCTGGTGATTCTGTTCAGCAGCAGATACTTCACCTTTTGTAAGACTTGCTGCCTTGCAATTTGTCCTAAAGAGCAGTTGCTGCCAGACCCTCAGATAAGGTTTTAAATCCCATTTGCACCAAAGAAAGGATCTGTTGTTTATTTGCATAAGTCATCAATAGAAGAAACATAGGAAAGTTGCATTTATCCAGATACTGAGGTGTCCTCTATGAGCACCCCCCAAACATTTGAATATGTACTCTCTCCACTGTCTCTCCACTGGGACAGAGATGAAGGAATCCAAGATGCTGCGGGGGATTGCTGGCCCTTCTCAAAGGGGAGACAATGTTGTTTAGTGGCTGGGACAAGTAGACTGAGCATCAGGAACTTCTGGATTCTGTTCTTGTCTCTGTCACTGACTCAGTATGTGACCATAGGCAAGTCAAATAACCTTTCTGTACAATGGTTGTAATAATCTGATCAGAGGATGTCCTCGAAACATCAAGACATTTGCAGTCCCTGTATTGTTCCTTCTGCTGTATGTTCTGTCCTTCTTTCCTGTTGGCCTTGTTCAGGTAGATTATAAGCTCCTTAGGGGTAGGCTCTCTGTCATTCTGTGTTGTACATTGCCCAGCACGATGCGGACCATTCTCACTTAACCCTTAGGCGCTACCATAATAATCACACACCGTGAGGCTTAGTTCGTATGTGTAAAAGCTCATATGTAAATAACAGGCCAGATCCTCAGCTCTTGACTTCACTCAAGCCAATTTACATTTGCTGGGCATCTGGCCCACAAAATAGTACCACCGTGGCTCCTTTACACCTCTTCCCTACGCAAGCATGTCAATCGGAGGAAAGCTGTGGTGCTGCCTGTTGCGCTCCCCAAGCCTGCCAAATGCACATTCACAGATACAAGGAAAAGCCTCCCGCTTTGCTCGGGGTGGGTTTGCATCTTACGTAGCCCGTGTTGTTAAAAAACCCACCCACGGCGGTAGGAATTCTCCAGGGCCAGCCCAAGGGCCGGGTGGATGCTGAAGGAATTTAGCTCCTCCGCAGCGATTCCTTAGTTGCCCTCTGTCGTGCTCTCCCTTCGGAGCTGAAGGAACCTCCCTGCCCAAGACTTTTATTGTAACCGCTCCCCCCTCACCACAACCCTGGGAGGGAAGGCGGGAGGAGGAGGGGGGGGGGTAAAGAGTGTGGCGCAGCGGAGCACAGCCCCTGGCCTTCCCCCCCCGCCGAGCATGTGGCTCTCACAGGGGCTGCGCGGGCTCTTTGTCTGCAGCCCCGCAGCGAGCCCAGCCTGCAGAGGGGCGCGCTCACGTGGCCTGCCCGGCGCTAGGGTCCCGGCCGCCTCCACCCAGGCGGTGTGACTGGCGCCCAGCATTGCAGCGCCGCGAGAGGAGGCGGCGGCGGCTCCCGCCCTGACGCGCTGCTGAGCCAGCGAGGGGCGCCGCCCGGAGCGGAGCTGGGGTGTGTTGCGGGGGGTGGGGGGGGGGGGGTAGCGCAGGGAAACCCGCCCCCACGCAGCCCTGCCGGGCGCTGCTCCGCGCCGCGTGGAGCCGGGAGGGAGCGCCCCCCCCCCCGCGCAGGCGCTGCCATGCCCCCGCCGTCTCACCCCCGCCCTCTCCCCGGCAGATCTTCCAATGGAGGCAGCTAGAGAACCTCTACTTCCGAGAGAAGAAGTTCTCCGTGGAAGTTCACGACCCGCGCAGGTAAGCGGGGCCCGGTTCCACGCGTGCCGCCCGGGCGCGCGGGGCTGTGCACGTGGGGCGGTGGGCAGGGGGTCCTGGAATGGGGCTGGCGGTCAGTGTGCGGATGGACGCGGTCGTGGGCGGACAGTGGCGGGGGGCGGGGGGGCAGAGTCCTGGGCGCGCAGGGCCAGTGGTAGCTGGGACCCCAGGCACCCCCAATTGCCATGCCTCTGTAGGGCGGTAGTTTAGCCCCGCGATCTCTTTTCTTTCCTTCTAACCTGCTGCTTGCCGAGCTAACGCCCCCTGGGAAATTGCTCCCGGTCAGCGCTCTGCGGCTCTCCCGTGTGCCTCTGAGAACCTGCCTGGCAGGCTCCAAGCGCTGGGGTGAGGCTAGCGGGTCCGCGTGCACTCACCGAGCGGCACGTTCCGAACCGGAGGAGCCCCGTGTGACTCCGGAGTAGTCGGGTTGGAAGTGAGACTGAGATCTAAGCCTGTTTCCTTTGTTGCTTACCCGAATTTGGGAGCCGACAGGCAAGGGAAGATGTCTGTAGCACTGCCAGTCAGTCTGGGTCAGGGTCTGTCCCCGCCTGAAGCCTGATCCCGAGCCCATGGAAATGAGCAGGAGGGCTCCCATTGTGTAGCACATTACTCCGTGTATTACTTGGCAAGAGCCAGCGTGGAAGAGTCGGATCCTGTCTTTCCAGCCCACGTTGATTTTAGCGGAGCAGCCCTGTAACATGTTTTACAGCTCATTAGCCTGCAGTCCTAGTTCAGGTTACAGCAGAGATCATGGTCACCTACATGGTTGGGGTGTCACGAGTAAGGGCAAAAACAGTGCCTGTGTTCCACAACTCCCTGGTGTATCCAGGGCATTCACTTTTCAGGCTCCCAGCTGTTACATCTCTTGGGCAGAGACCCATGTCTCCCTCCCTCCTGCTCAGGCTGCACAGTTCGTAAACTGGTATTCCCAGAAAGCCAGATTGCCTCACCAGGCCAGTGTCTGTGCTTGGCTTTCTGTTGGAATGCTATGAACAGTGTGATTGTTACCTCAACCACACAGCCCTTCCTAAGCAAGCCTCTTGCTTCTTAAGGTGAAATCATTACAGAGAAAATCTGTTAAAAAAAAAAAAAAAAGAAAAGAAATTCTTTTGCGCCTGCTAAATGCTGACCAGAGGTCACCCATCTCTCTTAGGGAGTCTCAGCAGGCCAAATATTTCCCATTCTTCCCTGGATTGGGATCCCCTTTGGATAGAAGGTCCTGTCCCTTTGCAGGATCACAACATAGACCCCCAGGGTATGTCTAAACTACAGGGGGTTTTCGAAAGAGGATATGCGAAATCTGCGGGAATTTGAATATATCTTCTTCCGATCGCTTTTTCAAAAGCAGGTCTTTCGAAAGAAAGTACAGTAAACTTCCGATAATCTGGCACCTTTAGGACCCAGGGGGTGCCGGATTATCAGCTATGCCGGACTATCAGAAGGGGGGGGCTATGAGGGGTCTGGAGTGGGGTGGGAGGGGATGCACAGAATTTTCATATCCTCTTTTGAAAAAATAACGTAGTTTAGACGTACCCTTAGTTTAAACTCAGGTTGTTGATCCAAAAGTCCCTTCTTTGGCTGCTGGTCTCCAGTGACATTGGAGCATTTTTTACAGTGGGGGTGCTGAAAGCTAGTGGTCCCCAAACTAATTATCTTAGGACCTCCCCCACCCACTCCCGTCTGTGACCCTCTCTCCAGAGCTGGGACCAGGACCAAGCTATAGCTCAGTGGGGGGTGGAGACACAGACAGGGGTAAGGAGGCTGAGGCTGGAAGCAGAGCCATGAGTGCAGGGTCAGTGGTAGCTGGGACCCCAAGTATAGGGCCAGGAGCAGAGCCCCGGACCTGGGGCCAGGAACTCTAGGACCCCCAGCACGGGGCTGGCAACCTGGATGCCGCACTAATCCAGGGGATGCTGCAGCATTCCCAGTTCCCATATCTATGCTGGTCTCTGGAGAAACCAGTTTGAACCAGCATGCTCCATCCTCTCTGGAAGTGTTACAACCTCCATAAAACGGCTTAATCACCCCCCACACGGTTCTTAGTTCCTGGAGGAACTCTGGTCACCCTTCCCCATGAAGTAGCCTACAATCCCTGACTCACTACACAAACCATAGTGAGATTCCCCCAGAGATTTTGCAGGGACATGCTGTATCTGTCACCTGGGCTAATAGAATTGAATCTCTCCAGTTTGGGACTCGAATCCAGACAAATCAAAGATCTACTGACACTCTAGACTGTAAAGCAGAATGGATCAGTTAGGTCTAATCAGAAGCAACCAAAGAACAATCCAGGAGGGAAGGCAAGTAGTTACGAGACATGAAGACAATTACATTTACAACTGAGCAGCATGCAGGAAAAGATGGTCATCCCTTATATGTGTGCAAGCCGCTCCTCTCCCAAACTGCTGGTAATCTGATTTTAGGTGGTTTGGATCTCTGACATGGAAAACCTCCCCATTCTTATCCCTGTAGCCTTATTGGGTTGTATAAATGCCATTCCTATATTCCATGTGGACTAGGCACTGTATTGTGCGAATTATTTTTACTCTGTTCATTTCTCACTGGGTAGAATAGAACTGTGTGGAATACATAAGCCAGACGGCCCATGTTTAATTCAAATGCCCTGTATCAAACTGCCACTTCTAGTGTAAAACAGTAACTGGGAGTCCTGGCTCCTGAAGGAACATATTTCAGATTTTAGTCTCCTGGCCAAATGGGATGGACTTTCATGCTGAATTGCGCAGTCTGTGCGGGTGGAGACAAGGCCCGAACAGTGCTCAGCATTTCTTTTGAATCAGTTCAAACCAGCGTCTGAGTCAGCTTATCCACGCTACAGGCTGCTGAGTAAGATAGGAGGGGCGTGGGTTAGTGGTTAATGCACAGGGCTGGAAGCCAAAATTCATGGGTTGTAGTCCTAGCCCTACACAAGCCCTCCTGTTCTGGGCAACGCTCAGTTTCCTCATCTGTTGATTGGGAATATGGGCCGGGAGGGAGAAGGATTAAAAGGGCTAGTTTGTTCATAATTGTAGAGGTTTGAGCTCCTAGGATTGATGTCACTAGAGCAATGTGAACTGCTGTCCTTTACAGTAAGAGGAGGAAGAGATTAGAAGAATCATTTGAGGAAGAGATTTCCAAGAGGTCAAAGCTCCGGCTAAGTGGCAGTTCTGCAGGAAGGGACCTGAGGATTACAGTAAACAAGAAGCTGGATATGAGCCAACAGTTGCCTTTCTTGCCAAGAAGGCTTAACGGCATATTGAGCTGCATTCATAGGAGCATTGCCAGGAGATCAAGGGACAGAGCTCTTCTGCCCATAGGATGGCTTGGGGCAGCTGTATCAGGCCTGCGAGTTTGGGGGGCCCAGGGCAGCCTGTGGGATTAGCTCAGGGTGGGGGGAGGACTAGCAATGGCAGGAGCCATAGGAAGGGGTATGATCCAGCCCCAGCCCACTGTGCTCTGCCATCTCCCAGTTGGGTTGCTCTGCTTCACTGCAGCGGGCGAGCTATCACTGCTACTGTGAGGGGGTGACCCATGCTGCTGGCACCAGGCCTCCCCCCAGTAAGCCCCTGGGCCCATGTTGCTTGGGAGAAGGGGTGCAGTGGGGGTGGAGCAGAGGCAGGGTCTGGAGCAGGGAGGGCTTGTCCTGTGGCCTGCTCCCGCAGGGACAGAAGTGATTCTTCCCCTCTGTTCAGCACTGGTGAGGCCACATCTGGAGTAGTGTGTCCAGTTTTGGGCCCTCCCACGACGGAATGGATGTGGGCAAACTGGAGACTGTCCGTCAGAAGACAATGAAAATGATTGGCAGGCTGGGGGGGGGGGGGGGGGGGGGGGGGGGGGGGGGGGAACCACACGACTTATGAGGAGAGGTTGAGGGAACTTATTTAGTCTACAGAAGAGAAGAGTGAGGAGGGGGACTTGATAGTAGCCTTCAATTTCCTGAAGGGGGGTTCCAAAAACGATGGCAAGAGGCTCTTCTCAGTGGTGGCAGATGACAGAACAAGAAGTAACGGACTCAAGTTGCAGTGGGGGAGGTCTTGGTTGAATATTAGGAAAAATTATTTCACTAGGAGGGTGGTGAAGCACTGGAATCGGTTTCCTCCTAGGGAGGTGGTAGAATTTCCATCCTTAGAGGTTTTTAAGGCTTGGCTTGACAGAGCCCTGGCTGGGATGATTTGAGCAGAGGGTGGAACTTAGATAATCTTCTAGGTCTCTCCCAACCCTAATCTGCTATAACTCTGACCTCAATAGAACTACTCAATGCTTAGAATTAAGCGTAAGTACCTTGCTGAACTGGGCCCTGGATATACCAGGGACCTGATTGACCAGTATGCCTTGGCTGCTTTGCATTACTAGACTAGCAGGAGCATCCAGTGTGTGTGGGCGCAAGGTGCTAAACTATAAAGCTACAACAGTTGTAGGAGGAGCTCTCAACTCTGGATGTTTCAACTCCCAGAGACTCCTGAGCTGGTGTGCAGGGTTTGTCACCATACTGCTGAATGAGATGGCATGTCTTGCTAGCTCTCTGCTCTGTGCAGGAGCGGGGGAGAGGGGCCAATATGGGAGAGACTGAGAACACTGGAATATAGGATAACACCGAAACATGATACCAAGAGTCACAGCCTTTCACCTGGCTCCTGGATTGTGCTGTTTCTTCTCACCCCTCTTGAGTCTTCAGCCTTCCCCCTCATTACGTTTCACTGGATTCATAACTGTCACCATGTGCCTTTTAATCTGCATGATTAGTTGGAAAACTTTTAATCGCACATTGTTCAATGCTTCTGATTTGGTTCTAATAAAAATGTGCAGTTGAAATGGTCCCAGACACATCAGTTGCCGTGTTCTCCAAAGCCAAGCCTGGGCTGGCAGTTTCAGTTCTGGATCTGCAGGGGTTTGGGCCTCCCCCCCATAATTGCTCTTGACTTCATTTCAACTTTCTTTTGCAGTTTGGCTTTTCCTATGCCGACTTCTCTAGCTCCCGCGTGCACAAAAAGAAATTAAATCGGCAGCACTTGAACCATGACAAGTTTAGCATTTAATTGCAAGTGAGCATAGAACAATGAAGACACTTAAAACTGTAACCAAGAGAGGAGGGAAGGGAAGGGTCAGAGTTGGGAGGGAGGGGAGATGGGGAGAGGGGAGCAAACTGCACTTCAGCAGGGAATGTTATCCCCTTTGGGCATCAGAGATGGATTCTCCTGCTGTCCCTTGTCTACCTTCTCACTGCATGCCCTGTGCATTGACACCCCTGCTACGGCATCCCTGACAAGCACCTTGCTTTGCACGGCAGCACCCTTTCTGACCCACAGGCAAAAGTCCATGACAGTTGGTATCAGGTTTCTGTATCATCCTATATTCTAGTATTGCCAGCCATTTCCATGCTGGTCTCTCACACTACACTCAGCCAGAATCAGGGAAAGGGGTCCCTTTACCTGTCCAAGTAGGATTTTTTGTCTTTCTCCAAAGTGTCAGGGAGGGGCAGTTATTGGACTTCTCGATCCAAATCTTATGTCCAAGGAAGATGGAGACATACACGTTAAAAAGCTTGGGATGTAGTGACCTTCCTAGGATGTGCATTGACAGCAGAGCTTGGAAGAGAACCCAGTTGTCCTGACACCAGTCCACACTCTGTCCACTAGACCGCATTACCCTGAGATACTGTTGTGGTAGTGCTTTTGCTGCTTACAGGTTGGTGTCTAGTCTAAGATAAAGACTCAGTTAGTGTATGTGGCCATCATTTTCCTTCTGTGATTATTCCCTTAACCCAGAGTAACGAGAGCAGCTTTTTCGGCACAGGCCTTGAGGGTTTTTTTCTGACCTTTGGTTGGTTTTTTCTTCTCTTTTTAGAGTCAGAGGAAACACTGGTATAAACACTGCTCCTTCTTTCCTCTTGTCTAGGGCGTCTGTGACCAGGAGGACGTTTGGACACAGTGGCATTGCTGTGCACACATGGTACGCCTGTCCTGCACTGATCAAGTCCATTTGGGCTATGGCCATTAGCCAACACCAGTTCTACCTGGACAGAAAGCAGAGTAAGGTAAGATGTTTGCTGGAAGGCGAGTGTGCTGTATGTGGCTCCCGCTCACTTACCGTTTTTCCAGCCCGTGGGTTCCCCTGGGCTGTCCTCATTCCATGCTTCTAACAAAGTGAGAGTGGAATGGCTTAAATATCTCTCCATTTGTACCAGAACAAAGGAGTTTGATTTCCCCAGAGGCGTATCAGCTGGGATCTGGGGCAGAACAGCCCAACAGGATTGAGTTCCTCTCCATATTGTTTCTGTGAATGCCCCATTTCTCAAAGGGACACCACCATGAAGTCAGAGCCATTTCAAATAAATCAGTTAAAGGTTCTCTCAGTTCTACACCTCTCTGAGTTTTACTCCTTGCCAGTTCTATGGTGCTACAGTCATGCTTTCTTAGGGGCAGAGCCGTCTCATCCGTAGACTGGTTCAGGGTGGCTTCCCTGAGCTCCATGCTTTGGGGGACCCCGTGGCTGATGCCCCGAATTGTCTTATAGACAGGTCAGCTCTGGTCACAGTACTGTAGGCAAGAGGCCTAGGCAGCTTCCCACTCCTGGCTGGAAGCCTGAGATGAGAAGTCCCAGGGGGCAACTGTGTTCCCAGTGGGGAGCTGCATGAAGCTGAGTGCCCTGGCTCTGAGTAGGGTTGTAAAATCCCATGTAATTGGTTAATCAGTTAACTATAGTGCCAGTGTAACCCACACACCTAGGCTATGTCTACACTGGCGTGATCTTGCGCCAGAGCTATGCAAATGAGGCTAAGCGTGGAATATCACTGAGCCTCATTTGAATATCTAATGAGCCGCCATTTTTGCCGAAGAGGCTCTTGCGCAAGAAGGAGCTGTCTACGCTACCCCTTCTTGTGCAAGAAAAACCCTCTTGCACAATGCAGTTACGCTGATTATTTTCAGGAATAATGGCTTTGCGCAAGAGGGTTTTTCTTGCGCAAGAAGGGGCAGTGTAGACAGCTCCTTCTTGCGGAAGAGCCTCTTCCGCAAAAATGGCGGCTCATTAGATCTGCAAATGAGGCTCGGCGATAGTCCATGCTTAGCCTCATTTGAGGGCTCAACAAATAATGCAATCTACTTGCCCGTGGTGAATAGATTGCAACGCGGAAGAGCTGGGTTCAGGCGATCTGCACGGCTGGCAAGCATTTGCATAGCTCTGGCGCAAGATCGCACCAGTGTAGACATAGCCCTATTGTCTGCCCGCATTCTCCACCACTTATAACTGCTTGCAGATGGACTTGAACTTGGGACCTCTGGAGGTTAGTATAGGAGTCTCTACAGCTTGAGCTATAAAGCCAGTTGGCTCCCAGCTTAGTCTGTAGAGCTCACTCCTTCTTGTCTCTGGCAGTACGTGGTCTAAGTGCCACTACATTGGACAGTGAACCACGCCCACTAGGCATGTATGTTACACAAACACGATGTTTAACCAATTAAAGGGTTGGCTGGGGTGGTCAGGACTGGGCTCAGGCTAGAGCGGCCCCTGTCGCAGTCAGGCTGCTACGCACAGGGGCTGCCACTGTGGCCAGGCTGGAGCAGCCCTCCCTGATAGGCAGAGGCTGCTGTAGCCCAGCTGGAGCAACCTCTGCCTATGGCCCACCCTGGGCCTACTACAGAGAGGGCCTGTGCCCCTGCCTGCAATACACCCAGGCCTATTAAAGACAGGGGCTACTCCAGATGCCCAGAGCAGTCCCTGACTGTGTTGGGCCCCACGGGATTGGAGCATCGCCCCTGCCCACAGTGGGTGGGGAACTGCTCTAGACCCCCCAGTTAACTGGAACTGGTAAGCACTGATTAACGGCTTACATCCCTACTTTGCACCCTATATCCAGTGAGATGTGCTCAGTCCTTTCATCTTTTGGATTTATTTCCCCCATTTCTAGCACTAAAGCGAAGGTGGGGAACCTTTTTTGGGTTGGGGGCTGCTGACCCACAGGAAAATCGATCAGGGGCCACACACAAATGAGAAGCAAAAAAATCCCAACCCTCACTGATGTGGCCCCTGACTGAGAAGGAGAAAGACGCTTCCCACTTCCCACTTTTCCCTCACACACCAGAGCAGTAGGGAGGCCCAGTTTAGTAGATTTTTGTGTGATTCAGTTCCATGGGGAGGAAGTGGGGGAGCTGGAGCACCAGCTTGGGCTCCCCAATGCTTGGGGGAGCCCCATGCCTTAGGGGCTGGATCCCAGGCAAGCTGGGGGCCACATCCAGCCTCCCCTCCCCTACACTAAAGCTTTGGGCTTCCAGGTGGACAGTATGGCAGCAAAAGACAGAACTATGTAGCACTTTAAAGACTAACAAGATGGTTTATTAGGTGATGAGCTTTCTTGGGCCAGCCCCACTTCCTAAGTGGGTCTGGGCCACGAAAGCTCATCACCTAATAAACCATCTCGTTAGTCTTTAAAGTGCTACATAGTTCTGTCTTTTGTTTCAGCTACGCCAGACTAACAGGGCTGCATCTCTATCACTATTCTACATGTATGGGCAACAGGCAGTTTCCTTACCTCCCTAAGCAGCTGTGAATGAGAGAAACCTGCAGATAGCCTGGGATGTTAGAATAGTGATAGAAATGTAGCCGTGTTAGTCTGGGGTAGTTGAAGCAAAATGCAGGACAATGTAGCACTTTAAAGACTAACAAGATGGTTTATTAGATGATGAGCTTTCGTGGGCCAGACCCACTTCCTCAGATCAAATAGTGGAAGAAAGTAGTCACAACCATATATACCAAAGGATACAATTTAAAAAAATGAACAAATATGAAAAGGACAAATCACATTGCAGAACAGAAGGAGGATGCGGGGGGGTGGGAAGGGGGAGGAAGGAAGGTAAGTGTCTGTGAATTGCTGATATTAAAGGTAGGGAGAGTGGGATGTTAGTGAGTTAATGGTATTACAGGTGATAATTGGGGAAACTGTCTTGATAATGGGTGAGAAAGTTCAAAGACTTGTTAAGTCCCTGGTGGTAAGTGTCGAATTTTAACATGAATGACAGTTCAGAGGATTCCCTTTCAAGTGCAGATGTAAAAGGTCTTTGTAGCAGAATGCAGGTGGCTAAGTCATTTAGAGAGTGTCCTTTCTGGTTAAAGTGGCAAGAAACTGTTTTCTCTTTGTGATCTTGTCTAATATCTGTTTTGTGGGCATTAATCCTTTGGCGAAGTGTCTGAGATGTTTGTCCAATGTACATAGCAGACGGACACTTTCGGCACATGATAGCGTAGATTATATTTCTGGATGCGCAGGAATATGTGTTCTTGATCTTATAACTCACTTGGTTAGGTCCAATAATGGTATCAGCAGAATGAATATGTGGACAAAGCTGGCAACGGGGTTTGTTGCAAGGGAAGGTACCAGGGTTGGTATTAGTGTGGTATGTCCTGTGGTGGTTGGTAAGAATCATCTTGAGGTTAGGTGGTTGTCTATAGGAGACTATGGGTCTGTCTCCCAGAGCCTCTTTGAGTATGGTATCCTGTTCCAATATAGGCTGTAGTTTCTTGATAATGTGTTGGACAGGTTTAAGTTGGGGGTTGTAGGTGATGACAAGTGGTGTTCTATTGTTGGTTTTCTTGGGTCTGTCTTGAAGTAGATGGTTTCTAGGTATTCGTCTGGCTCTTTCAATTTGCTTTTTTGTTTCTCTGGGTGGGTAGTTGAGATTTATAAATGCTTGGTAGAGATCCTGAAGCTTCTGGTCTCTGTCAGTGGGGTTAGAGCAGATGCGGTTGTATCGAAGGGCTTGGCTATAGACGATGGATCGTGTGGTGTGTTCTGGATGGGAGCTGGATGCATGTAGGTAACTGTATGAGTCAGTGGGTTTTCTGTAGAGAGTGGTGTCTAATTTTCCATTGTTGATTTGTACGGTGGTGTCCAGGAAGTGGATCTCTCGTGTAGAATGGTCCAGGCTGAGGTTGATGGTGGGGTGTAGGTTGTTGAAATCTCTGTGGAATATCTCCAGTGTTTCTTGGCCATGTGTCCAGATCATAAAGATGTCATCGATGTACCGTAGGTAGAGGAGGGGTGAAAGGGGACGGGAGTTGAGGAAACGTTGTTCTAGGATGTTAGAGCCCTGGGGAGTTTCAATGTGTCTAAGCTTTTTAAAAATCACAAATGGATCAAAAAACAAAAGCCTGTTCCCCTCCTCTTGGTGGGAGGGGGGTTTTTAAGGGTCAGGAAAGTGGTTCGCTTCTTTTGTTGCCAGCAGATTGTGTTTCAGATTGTGAGTACACATCTGATCTCTCTCTCACGCCCACAGGCAGCACCCCTTACCCGCCATCATCAGTCAATCAGTCATGTTTGTGACCCTGTCAGAATGCTTTGTCAGAATAATCCCAGCCGCCCTCCTATTGTTTTGATGTTGAGAGAGACAAATATTTTAGTCCTTTTCTCTGAAAGACTTGGGATTTTAGTCTGTTGGCCCCGTCTTTAAGGGATGCTGCCAAGATTGATGGGTAAACTGCTCAGCTGGGCTCATTTTAAGTTTCCTTGATCTGCTTGATTAGTCCTGCTGATCTGTTGTCCTGGGTGTGTTTATTTTTTGAAATCCAGAGCTGACAGTCTATAAAGTGTTGAGGTACTTGATGGCTTCAGTTCTTAAGGGTTTGTGCAGATATTTTTTCAATTAACATGGGTTTGTGCCCCTTTAAATTCACTCTGTAGCGTTGCTGCTTTAGATTAATCCCAAAGCAGAAGGTACAAATCTCCCTGGTTTTGCATCAGTACGTGCCACTTCACATGGCTTTGACAAAAGACAATAAAGCTGCTGAAGCTTGCTCACAAAATGAACCCAGATTGGTGCTAATGATTGAGATGAAATTTAGATGCCCTGCAGGACTCAATGCATTCTGGAAAACCAGGCTTGAATGCTGAGTTTATAACAAAACTTGAAACTAAGTAAGTCCTGCATCCTTTCCTATGTTGTTGTGATACCTGACACAGTTCTGCCCACAAAGTCAACCTGCTGGATTTAGAAAATAAAATAAATAATGTGCATTGGTTTCGACCATCTTGCAGCAAAACCAACCCATAGCAAATGTTCACAACCTTACGTGCAATTGAGCACATTGCCAGCTGGAGAAGACTTTGAACTCTCAATGCTGCCGTTTCTATCTTCTCTGTTCTGGAATTCAAACAGTGTGGAAACTTACAAGACGTTCATCTCCTTGAATGAACTCTTCCGGGTGCCCTATTTGTTTCTGCACAGTGTAGGCAGTCACAGCAAGGCAAAGAGCCATGTCTAAGCACTGGTCAGAAAAATCTTTGCCCTATTGGCCTCCAGAGACTTGTTTTTGTAGGACTCTCCAATAGCAGGGATGCTCTTGAATTCTCTCCAGTTGCATGGAGCTTAAATGAGTTAAATTGCTAGAGAAGATGAGGGAGATTCCAAATGACTTGTTGGCCGAGCAGGGGTGCAGGTTGGCCCCAGGCCTTAGGCACTTGGGGGGGGGTGCCCCATGACCTGTTGGAGCACACATACCACAAAATCTTTCAGTGAGAAGGCCAAAGTGATTCCTGGTGTCAGACCATCCCTCCTGTCGCTGAGGCTTCCAAAGAATATCTGACCTCATTGGACTGGCACCACTGAGGTAAAAAAACTGCTTTGAAACTAATCCCAAATGAGCAAATCTCCCTCCCCCACTAAAAATAAAAAACCAGACTTGCCAAGTCAGTGATTTCTTTAAAAATTTTCCAAACCGGGTGACTGAATGACCCAGGGGAGTAGTAACAGGATATAATCTAGCTGCTTAGTGCTGTGCTGCCTATACAAATCCAGCCCGTATCTCATAGCGAGCTGGTTATTGGCCTCTGTGAAATGAGTTAATTGGTTTGATTCCTGTTCCCAGTGAACCACTATCCAAAGCACAAAACCCCCCTACGTTAATTGGCGTCATTATTGGCACGCCAGCCATGCTTATTGCTGGAAACGTGTGTGTATTCAAAAGTTCCTGGAGTCTGCAGTCCACTACTCATTCAGACAACAGCAAGGCAAATACAACTGAGGACAGGCAGTGCAAGCTTCCCCAGGGAAGATCCTGACCAAAACCCATTGAGGTCAGACTCCTGTTAACTTTAATGGGCTTTAGATCAGGTCTATTGTCTACTAATGTACGTAGAGGGAACACTTCTAGAAAAGACAGGCTTAGTTTCTACACTGTTTCTGTCCTTGACCTCACTGCTGCCTAAAGAGACTGTAATATCCAGTATTACTGCCCCTGCTCAGCATTGTTCTATAAGTACATTAGCCTGACAGACACCCTGGAGATGGGTGTATTTGACCACCGTGCTTCTCACTGAAGTTGAAATACAAATACAAGCGGCACATGCAATAGGAGGCTTAAGAAGTCACTAGATCAGGGGTCAGCAGCCTTTTCGAATCAAAGAGCTAAACATCAAATTTCAGAACAAGTGGCCAGCAAGGAGCCGTATAAAATGCCCATTTGCATGACTGAAAATGTACATCGTAATATTACTGATAATTGACATGATGATATAGTAGCATCAATGAAACATTGTACTCACAGGCTTTATTTAATGGGACTTCTGCTGCTACATCTTTTTGCACATTTCTTTGAAGTTTACATCATAACTGGTCAAATCCAGCTTCATGCATGCATTCAGGCTGTCTTCTGTCAGTCTTATGATGGGGATGAGGATGTTTGGGGATGTATGGGTATGAGAGGCTCAGGGCAGGGGGTTCAGGTGTGTGATGGGCTCAGGGTTGGTACGTGTGTGGTGGTGCAGGAGTGTTACAATACTGTGGCCAGATAGGGGCTGGGCTCCAATTGGGGGCTGTTTGGCCAGGTTTCATTTGGGGATGTATGGGTATGAGAGGCTCAGGGCAGGGGGTTCAGGTGTGTGATGGGCTCAGGGTTGGTACGTGTGTGGTGGTGCAGGAGTGTTACAATACTGTGGCCAGATAGGGGCTGGGCTCCAATTGGGGGCTGTTTGGCCAGGTTTCATTTTTAAATAAAGTAAAATATTATGTCCAACACACAAAGTTTCAACAGTGCCTTTATTTGTGGCAAAGGTGAGGAACCTTTTATGGTCAGGGGCCACTGTCCCACAGAAAAATTAGCTGGAGACCACACAAGTGAGAAGCAAAAAAAACCCAAACCCTCCCGAAACATCCAACCCTCTCTGATGTGGCCCCCAACTGAGACCCCTCACTCTCTTGGTGCTCCAGCCCCAGGGAGGTAGACATAGAGGACTGAGGTTCAAAGCCTCAGGCCAGATTAACTTTTCTGGGGTTCCAGGGTTAGCAGATTGTGTGGAGGCCCCCTAGGCTCTGGGGTGGAGCCAAAATGAGGGGTCCAGTGTGCAGGACAGAGCAGTCAGTGAGTGGGATACGGGTGGGGTTGCAGAATCTGGGTGGGAGGTAGGGTGCAGGAGCAAGCTGGGTGTAGGTGTCTGGTCGGAGGGAGGGTGCAGGAGCATGGTGCGGGTGGGTGGGTGTCTATCAAAAGGGGAAGAGGGGGCAGGAGCAGGGAGCTAGTGGGGTCTGGCCAAAGCGGGGTGGGGGCAGGAGCAGGGGGCTAGTGCCTAACTTTCAAGTTTCCTGCAGTCCCGTAAAGTTTGTTCAGAGCCACCAGTCCTGGCTCTCAGTGTTCTGTGCTATTACTTAGCTCTAATTTACCCCTAAATGTCTTCTGAGAGCCCAGTAAGCAGTGGAAGTGTTGGCAATTCTGCTAGACAACCTCCCGTGGTTCAGCAAATTTTCTGGTTCAGCGCTGGTCAGGTCCTGAGGGTGCCAGATTCGAGAGGTTCAACCTGTAGTAGATAGATAGCCAAATGCTATGCAGGTCCTGGCCAGTGACTGGACAGTCAGTTCAGACACAATAAGAAGCCACCTGACCCACCAACTGAAACTGAAATTGAACTTTCAAAAGTTGTTATTCTTGGTTTTGACCCGAAACAGCAAGGCCAAGATGCTGAAAGGCTGATCCCACCATGTCTCTGACCTGAGGTGATAACAGGTACTGTTGGTGTGGAAGGCTCAATGTCCCAATTTTCTAGGGACGAGAGATGTTAAATTTCGATTAATCTACTAATCAAGTAGTCGATGGAATCCATCGACTACTCGATTAGTCTGTAAAGGGGGCGCTCACTATCCCGCTGTGCCTCTCTCTTTGAAATGTACAAGAACTGCCTGCGGCTCTTGTACATTTCAGAGGAAGAGGCGCAGTGGGACTGCTTAGGTGCCTGCTCCTGCACCTCTCCCTTTGAAATGTACATTTCAAAGAGAGAGGTGCAACAATAGGGACGCCTCTGCCTCCCCGTTCCCCACAGAGACGGTGCCGGGGGGAACAGGCTTTTAAGCCAGCTCCCCCCAGTACCAGCTCCTGTTTCTCTCTTGCTGCCTCTCTCTGATAGAGGCAGCAAGGGCCGGGGGGGAAGCAACTAGTCAAGTGACTACTCGGCTATCTGATATGCTTATTGGGTAGTCGACTAGTCGCTTACATCCCAAATAGGGACAGGCACAGTATTTGGGACTTTGTCTTATATATGTGTCTGTTACCTGCTCTGCCCAGTCTTGATTTTTCATTCTTACTCTCTGGTCACTCTAGCTCAGTAGTGGGGAGGCTCAGCGAAATGTTGAGAGATCGAGGTTCAGTTCTTCCCTGGCCATCATGTGTGACCGTGACCAGTCTCAGAAGGAGGCTAGGCGCCTTTTGAGCATTCGTCTCTTAATCTCTCTGTGCCTCGCTCCCCCTCTGTAAAATGGGTTAATAGCACTTATCTGTCTCCCAGGGGTGTTGTGGGGGATAAATCTGTCAAAGACCTTAAGGTGCTCAGTAGAAATGTTAAAATGTGTTGAATTAAGTAATCATGCAACTGCTGGAAATTTAAGCTGGCTCCCCGCACATACCAGCTCCCCTTGCCTTCCTCCCCCTCTGTACTGCTGCATCCCCCCCAGCATGTAAATATGTATCCCCTGAAAATTTCAGCAGATTGACATTTATGCAATAAACACAATTTAACATCCCGAATCCACATGCAAATATCTCTAGCTTGAACTTTCAACTCAAGCTAGTGGGCCCATCCATAGTATGGGTGGGTCCTGGCCCTAGAGCTAGTAATGCAGTGGGACCTCAAGTGAGCCCAACTCATGCCGCTAACCCAGTACCTCTGCTGATAACTGTGTTGCTAGTCAAAATCCTCCACGTTTCGCAGGGTGGCCACTCTCAGTGGAACATCCTACCCCTGTGCCCACCCGTTATTATAGAGGGACTGCACCGAAGAATAAGTAAATCTTTGTGCTAATTCGGGGCCAGATATAAAGCCAACTGCAGCCAATGATTAGTGGGCACTGGGTGGCTTCTGCACTGAAACTACCCAGCAAGAAGGATGCTGATTATGTTGGCATTTTTGGTGGTTTCTTACTGTAGCTCTTAACATTCACATTCTCTGGACATGGTTCTTTGGTTTAAGGGAAGGGAGTCTCTGGCAGTGCAGAGATCTTAATAGGAGATTTGCCTCCATATTCTGAAACACACCAAGGGCAATAGACAGTATGGGCATGCGAGTGCCAAATGGTTTGCATTCTTGGAAAATAATCTGAGTGGACTTTTGAGGGCCTGTTTCCTGCCACAGTAAAATGATTCTTCGTGTCTGTGGCACTAAAGCACAGTGAATGGCTCCATGATACTTAAACACAGCTCTGTGTCCATTCCCAGTCCAAGATTCATGCTGCGAGAAGCCTGAGTGAAATTGCTATTGACCTGACTGAAACTGGAACGCTGAAGACTTCAAAACTAGCCAACATGGGAAGCAAAGGCAAAATTATCAGCGGCAGCAGTGGCAGTCTTTTGTCCTCAGGTAAGTCCTTTACTTTGTAATGGCATGGGACGGTGTAGAAGTTCCAGAGAGAAGTGGAGTAGACGTAGCTTTGTAATATGTAGGAGCTGCCAGATGATATAGTGGGGCATTTCAGAAACAAATCTGATGGTAACAAGATGCTTCCTTTCAGTGTCTGTCTCTCAGGGAACGTGATATCTGTCTCTCATCCCCCCTGCTCTCACCCAACAAGAGAGCCAGGCTGCAGTGTGACCCCATCCCCATTCTCATTGCTTGGTTCCTCTTTCTCCCTGGGATGTCATCTCTAGTCTTCTCAGTTCCTTGACCTATCCCCACACCTTGCTTCCCCAGTCCCTCATGTGTCCACCTTCCTGCTGCAGCTCGCCTGTTTCTCCTGACCTCTGGCGTATGCAGCCATCTCCATGCGACCTGCCTCCCCATGGCTGTGTTGTGGCTCTTTTGGGGAGCATGGGAGGATTAAAGAGGTCTTCTAGCAGTAGAAAGGCAGAATCATCCATAGAGGTTCTGCACAGATCTGCTTTGCCTCTCAGCTGCTGAAGTTCATTCTCCATCTTCCAACTAGTCCCCCCTGGTCATCTGGCCGTTCAGCTCCCCATGAAGCCTGTTTCCAGGGCCCATTTGCCTAGCAGCTGCCCAGGGCCCTGAGTTTATAAGGCTTCTTTCTGTGGAAAATGCTGAGATGCTTCTATCAGAATCTTCAGTGTGTAACAGGCTTCAGGGCTGAGGGTATTGTCTGCCCTGGGAGCAGTAAGCTGTCCTTCCGAGCTCCAATAGACATACTTGTGCTGGCTCTGACCGAGCTAGCCGGCAGAAAATAGAAGTGTAGCGTCAGGAGGGACTGGACACCCCTTTGTAAGGTGGAATCATAAGTACAATAAAACTCCGATGGTCCGGCATCTGATGGTCCGGCACCATCAGGAACCCGGAAGTGCTCCGGGCAGCTGGACCATTGGAGCTGCTCTTCCCCCAGCTTCCCCTATTCAGCCGCTACTAAAACTGACCAGCGGCGAATCGAGGAAGCCAGGGCAGAACAGCTGGAGTGCTGCCGGATAGGTCCCATAGCACTGCCCCTCGGGGCTGCGGGACCAACCCAGCAGCACCCCAGCTGTCCCCGATTCAGCCGCTGCTGAAATTGACCAGCGGCTGACTCCAGGAAGCCGGAGGCAGAGCTGCTCTGTCCCAGCTTCCTGGAGTCAGCCGCTGGTCAGTTTCACCAGCAGCTGACTTGGGGACGCCTGGGACAGAGCAGCTGGGGTGCTGCCGGGTTGGTCCTCGCAGCACTGAGGTTTGACGCTACCAGACCAACCTGGCAGCGCCCCACCTGCTCTGTCCCAGGGGTCCCGATTCAGCTGCTGTTGAAACTGACCAGCGGCTGACTCCAGGAAGTCCGGGGCAGAGCAGCTCTGCCTCTGGCTTGCTGGAGTCAGCCGCTGGTCAGTATCAGCAGCGGCTGACTTGGGGACACCTGGGGCAGAGCAGCTGGGGGGCTGCCGGATTGGTCCAGTAGCGTCGAGGAGCGGCGCTGCGGGACCAACCCGGCAGCACCCCAGCTGCTCTGCCCCAGGCGTCCCCAAGAGCAGCTGGGGTGCTGACGGGTTGGTCTCGCGGCGCCAAGGGTCAGCGCTACCGGACCAACCTGGCAGCACTCCAGCTGCTCTACTGCATGCATCCCCGATTCAGCCGCTGCTGAAACTGACCAGCAGCGGCTGAATCAGGGACTCCTGAGGCAGAACCGGACTATCGGAAGGGGGGGCTATTAGGGGGTCTGGGATAGCATCCCCCAACCCCACCCCAGACCCCTCATAGCCCCCCCTTCTGATAGTCCGGCATATCTGACAATCCGGCACCCTGTGGGTCCTAAAGGTGCCGGATTATCGGAAGTTTACTGTAGTTATGGAAGAAGCCAAAGAGGGATCCCTGTCAAAGGGACCCACCCCTGGGGATTGGGAGTCAGGAATCTGATGCTTTTTCCTAAGCGGCGGGTGAAAATACTCTTTGCAGGCAGCAGAGCCCACCCTGCACTCTCTCTGCGGCTGCGGCTGGCCCTGGCTCACTGCTCCGGCCCGTTGGCCCTCGCTGCTTGCTGATGTGGAGAAGCCCACCGTAGTGTCATGTGAGGCATGCACCCACACTCAGGCAAAACTCTCTAGCTGCGGTGCTCCACTTTGTACGTGTGCGCACACACACACACACACACCCTCTCTCTCTCTCTCTCTGTCTCTGTCTGAGGGACTCCCTTTCAGGGTTCCTTAGACTTCCCTTCTCCCAGCCCTCTACGTTATCTGAGGGTCTCCCTTCGTCCCCAGGGCTCCCCTTCATCCTCTCAAGGTCTGTCCCATCCTGGGACTCCACTCTCCCCTCCAGTTCCCCTCAGCATCCTCCCCCTGAAGTTACCTTTCCCCTCATCACCTCAGGGATCCCTCCCTTTCCCTTGGGACTGTCCTCTCCTCATCTCTGCAGGTTCTCCCTCCTGCTCCTGGGGCCATAGCTGCTGGAACTGGAGGTGCTGCTGCATCCCCTGGTTCAAAGTAGTAATAGCAACCTAAATACATGGTTTCTGCCTTCAGCACCCCCACTATAAAAAATTGTTCCAGCAGCACTGCTTGGGGTGCCCCTTCTCCTCCCACCCCCTCAAGATTTCCCCCCATCTCCTGGGATTCTCCTCCCCTCCTCCCCAGCCCTTCAGTATCCCCCTCCATTTGCTCTGGGACTCTTCTTCTCCCCCTCCCCCCCACATCACCTCAGGACCCCTTCCCCCACACATAGGACTTTCGCCCTTTTTCATCCAATCTTTCTGGGAGGCATCGCTGAGCACCCCCTACAGAGATTGAGGAATCTAGCGCCATCCTGAGTGTGCAGGGCCCACTCTCCATGTTACCTGCTCCTGCTCCTGCCCCTACCCCTACCTAACATGAGGCTTCTCCTGCTAATCTGGGCAATCACATAGGCAGAAGGGCATCTCAAAAAACCATTTGGGAGGGTTGAGTGCCCTCTAGCCTATACCACCTGCTGCCTATGGGTCTACCACTTCCTGTTTCCTATGCGTCTACCTATGCCTGTTTCTACATTTCCTGCCTCCATGAGCTGGGCGAATCCTTAACTGCTGTGTGCCTCAACTTTGCCATGTGTCCAGCAGTGGTCATGTACCTCCAAGGAGCGGTGTGAGGACTAATGGCTTGTAAAGGGGGCGAACTCCTGGGATGAAACACTCATTGTGATGTAAGGCATTGTTATCAAGATGAGGGGTTATTTAAATGAAGTGTGGAAGACATCACTTAGCTGCATTAAAATCCACCATCAGGAAACCTCTGACATGGGAGAAGGATCTTTTCATAATAACAGAGGGAAGTGTACCCTCTGAGAACCACAGGCTACAAAACCAAACCCATACTGTACGTCAAGTATGCAGCCATACGTCCTTCGTGGCTAACTTGAAATTCCTTGGGAGCAAGCAATAAAGTGTTACGATGTAAGCTGGCTGCCGGTGGAGAACAACTTGTTTTGGAATTCTCTTCCTGGCCTGTGAACAGAGACGCCTTTCTGTTTCTCCTGGCCCTTAGAACACAGCGCACAATCCACTGTTTGTGCTGAGTATCTGCTCAGGGAATTGCAGTGGCTGGGCCGTTTCTGGTGTGGTGTTGGGTTTTCGAGTCTTTTGTTTGTTTGACTCTCCCACTGGTGAAAGCATGAAACATCAAGTAGCCCAGGAAATGCTAAAAGCCTCTTCAAAGGCAGCATTCCCATGCTCTACAACTGGTGCTTGTGAGAGTAGTTGATTTTCAATCTGCCCTCCCCCCCCCCCACCTCCCCAGGAATCTGAGGAATTCAGAGCGCCAGATTCAGTGTTCACAGGTTTTTGATCTGAGGAAGTGGGTCTGGCCCACGAAAGCTCATCATCTAATAAACCATCTTGTTAGTCTTTAAAGTGCTACATTGTCCTGCATTTTGCTTTAGCTATCCCAGACTAACACGGCTACATTTCTATCACTGTTCACACCAGTTTCGCTCTGTTGACTTCACTGGGTTGGCCTGGTATTCAGGGGCAGAAGTCAGGTGAAAATCCAACTGCAGAGCTTCTTTAGGCCAAACCCTGATCTTACTTTATACCGCTGTAAAACAAGAGCCATCCCCACTGCCAGCAGATCTTTGCCTCTTATATTTTGCTCCCTGCAAAAATCCAATCAGCCTAGACAAGTCCTGAGAGCTGAGTTTACATGGTCCACTAGCTTGCCAGTATGACGAGAGCATGCTGAGTTAATTGACCCAGTGGATCGTTTCTTTGAGGGTGGGTGGAAGGTTCAGGTGGATCCAGCCGCAGGTGAGTCTGCACACCGAGAACCCAGGCAAATGTGAGTTTGCTTTGGTGAAGGTTTATGATGTGGCTCCAGTGAGGCAAGACAGAATGTCGGCATACAGCTCCCATGCTAGCGACCCACACTCAGAACCAGCTTTTGGGTTCCACCAGACTTATGGTCAAGGGACCGTCATTTGCAGAAGTCCCAGAGGAGTGGCTATGTTAGTCTGTATATGCAAAAACAACAAGGAGTCCTGTGGCACTTTAGAGACTAAGGGTATGTCTACACTAGCGCTATTTCAAATTAACTTAATTTGAATAAGTTAATTCAAATTAACTTATTTGAATAAGCTAATTCGAAATAGTTAATTTGAATTAAGTTAGTTTGAAATAACGTATCTATACACAAAAACTATTTCGAAATAGCGTTTTGCTATTTCAAAATAGCACGTCCACACTGAGTGGACCCTGAACCAAAGTTAAGGCTGGCTGGAACCAGTGCCGGCAGGGCATCAGGTTAGGACTTAGTGTGTGGGGCTGCTTCCTGAGGCTAACTGAGCTCCGTGCTTAAAGGGACCCTACCCCCAACCCGGACAGATGGTTCTCAGGGTTCCCTGCTTGTTTGTCTACCTTGATGAGGGACAGCAAAATAGTCCTGTGTTGGAGTGCCCTGAGTGCCCGAACTCGGGACACCACAGCACTCAGCCACATGGAGCCAGAGCTGCCCCTGGGCGCGCCAGTGTGTCTCGTGGGGTTGTTGCCATCAGCCTGGCTGCACTTGCTGCAGGCTGCCATCCGGGGGGGCCCATCGGGGGGCTGTCAGGATCCAGGAGGCCCTGCAGGAGAGCGTCCACCCCGAGGAGCCCTCAGAGCCTCCCCGGTCCTCTCCACCGGCGGCTCCACTTACCCCTCCCTAGCCCCCCTTCCTGATGTCAAATAAAAGACACGTATGTTCAAAAATAGAAACTGGGTTTATTGAACAAAACTGAGGAGGGGGGATGAACCTCTGGGGAGACTGGGAAAAGGAGGTGGGAGGGGGAAGAAAGAGGGTGGGAGAGGGGAGGGGGAAACCTTGGAGGAGAGAGCTGGAAGGGGGAAGCAAGGGGAAAAAGGGGGAGGGGAAGCTCAGGACTCAAGGGGTTCTCCCTGGACCAACCTGACTTTCATGCTAACCTGATCCTGGGGTTCACATGTGGCCTTTGGTGGCCAGGCTGGCAGCTATCCTGCCATAGACGGCCGCGTTCCTCCGTCTAGTGCGGAGATCGTGGAAGTTGGGGGCATCCCCCCCAAACCTGAATAAGGTCCATGATCTCCACCCTGGACCAGGAAGGTGCCCGCCTTCTCCAGCCCCTGTCAGGCTCCTGGGAGCTGACAGACTGCTCCTGGGGAGCAGTGGAGGGCTGGCTGCCAGTGGCTTGCTGGCTCATGTTTTGGGGCCACTGGATTGGGGCCCCAGTGGCCACTGCTGGCTCTGGGCTGGCAGGCTTGGAGCTGGCACAGGCACTGTGGCCAGGGTCTACCCCTTTAATGGCTCCGGGGCTGGGGGAGAGGAGAGTAAGTTTTCCTGGTTGTGCCCAGAGTGGCCAACAGGGCTCCCTGGGAAGGGCTGGAGGCCTCCTATTTCGAATTAAGTGTCTACACAGTACTTAATTCGAAATAGCTATTTCGAATTTGGCGTTACTAGTTGTAGAATGAGGTTTACCAAATTCGAATTAAGGGCTCCGCTATTTCGAATTAAATTTGAAATAGCGGTTTGCATGTATAGATGCTATTAAAGTTAATTCGGAATAACGGCTGTTATTTCGAATTAACTTTGCAGTGTAGACATACCCTAACAGATTTAACTTAACAGAGGGTGCTGGAGCTTGCTGCTGTCTGGGGGCTCTGCTGGCAGCAGCTGTGATTTGTTAGCTAACGAAGGAGGGGAGAGACAAAGGGGAATCTGTAGGAGAACTTTAGAGGTCATTGCCCCCCGCCCCCTCCCCAAGAATGATCTAGCCCCAGGTTCCTAAGAGGCCAGTACTAATCCCACATCCCCAGTGGGAAGCCATCCTTGCTGCATGGGGAGTAGGAGCCGGTTGGCTGTGAACACTCCTGCAGGAGCTCATTCTCCTCTGCAGGGAAGAGGAGGCATCTTGGGACTGGATCTAAAGTCCAATGGAGTGAATGGGAAGACACCAGTGACTTCAACAGGCTTTGGATCCGACCCCTGGTTGGGTTGCTTCCTTCTGGACCACAAGAGCCCTATGCCCTTACAGCTTATTCTGTTAACAAGGGCGAGTTTACTCAACTGTGTGATAAACATTGCTGGGCTCACCTCTTCTCACAGCCACACTGACCAAGCCCCTGAAAATTGCTTCCCGTGAGCAGACCAGAACTGGGAGTGTAGCAGTCATGGCTGCTCAGCATTCCAGAATCCTGGTGTATATTCCCCGGGCTCCCTCGGAATGTTTGCACTTCCGCCCTTTGTGCTGAAGATTATTAATACATGAGCAAAACAATGACGTGTTCTTGTTGTAGCAGAGCGATCCATTTTATGGATCTCGAGAGAGAACGAGAGTTGAGTGATTGAGAGGCCACTGTAAATTTCCAGACTATAAATACATGGAGTTATCATGAATCACGAGAGGGAAAATGAAAATATTTCCACTTTTCACTGCGGGGCCCTCTTTCCTGCTCCATGTTTTTGTCTCCTTCGCTTTTCCTTGGAGTTTCTTCTTGTCTTCCGCAAAGTTCCCTCTCTTCAGCAGGCACCTCCTATATGAACAAACCCAAAACCTGGTGAGGAACTCAGTTTGAAACTGCCAAGTGCCCCGCTGGTTTTGTGTAGAGGACACACAAAACCATTAATTTATTATTTATTAGAGTAACACATAAAAGTCCTAACTGAGATGGCCGCATGTGCTAGGTGCCATATAAAGGCATTGTGAGAGATGCTCCCTTCCCTGAAGAGCTTACAGTCACAATACACAGGAGAGACAATGGGTGACTGTTGGAAATGGGAAGTGACTTCCCTGAAGCTCACGTGGTAAGTCAGTAGCAGAGCCAGGTTTCCTGAACCCTCAGCCAGTGCCCCATCCATTAGGCCTTGCTGTCTCTCTCCTTATGTGTGTTTGATGCAATACTGTAAGTTACAGTCTGACTCCCAGGTGTACCCTTTAGACTCTTCCCCACGAACGTTGGCCCATCTTTTGAGCAGGGAATGGCCTCAACCAAAATCCTGAACCAACCAACCAGTGAGTAGACCCAAGTTCAGAGCCCAGAGCTCTCTCTGCAGAGCGTCATGCTGAATCAGAAAACCCTAAAGTTGGGGCTAGATTCTCATCTGGATTTGGAACCCCAAGTTTAGGACTCTTTGGAGATGAAGTGTCAGTCCAAGGTAGAGAGATGAGGCCTGGTTCTGATCTCACGCTGAGTAAATGCAAGAGTAAATGCATTGAAGTCCACAGAGGTACGCCTGTGTGAATGAGAGCAGACAAAGCCTGTGCTGTTCAAACGGAGGGTTTTGATATGGGTCTACTCTGATTTAACTCAGCACTTTGCAGTTCAGCAGGAACCCAGCTGAGCATTGCATGATTCATGGGCTTGTAGTGAAGATTTGTGCTGCACTGACCCTTTCCTCCTCTGCGTGGGCCTGATCCTGCAGTCCTCTCTGCCTGTAGAAGTCCCATTCATTTCAATGGGAGGTTTGTGAGCACAGGGGAGCTTGTAGGATCTCTCTGTATAGAACAGACATACTTTTTATTTTATCTTTGTACATGCAAGTGCTAAAATAATCCACCCCCTCCCCACACAGCATTAAAACGCAGAAACGTCTGCCGTTGTAGATTTCCTGTCAATGTGCCTGCCTGTATTTGAAAATGCCCTAGTCCTCTATTTCCTTTCCAGCGTGGCAGTTCGCCCCTCGCTTCCCCTACAGCCATAGAGAAAAACTTCCTGTTACCCGACACGGAGTGTTTTAGTTGGTAAACAGCAAGCCGTCCAGTCTGTGAAAAGGCAGATGAGCAAAGTGACTAATGAAGAACAGTCGCGCTGCAGGATATCTCTGTGCATCCTGTTCTGAATCCTTCCAGATGGACCCTGGAAAGCCAGGAGTGGCACTCTGGCCATGGCTAAGGAGGATATCCTATGTGTTAATCAGAGCTGGGAGGTAGTGACTGATTGTGGTCACTTTCAGTGAGTCCCCTACATCCTGCAGCCATGAATCATGCCCTGTTGTGGCGGGGAGGGTGCGCTGTGCCGTTCCAGTCCCGGCTCCACGTGGACTTGGATGAAATGCCTGCTTTGGGGCCAGGAGGCTAGAGCTGGCAGCCAGGCCACAGGATATAGCATGAATCATGGCTGTATTTGGACTGTGCTTTGCTTGTGATTTTACGCTTGTGAAAAGCAAGGGAAAAAAGGGAGTCAGAGCTCTCTGGAGTCACCCCTCTGTACCCAGGGCCTGTCACTGGCCTGTGAAATGTGGCTTTTTACTCTGGACTCACTTCTCCCTCCACTGCTTTCTCCAGCCCTGTCCCTGACAGACACTGAACTTCAGTATCTCTCCCTGGCTTGTTGTGGTCCTCTCCTGCCTCTCTCCCTTCCTTTGTTTTGCCTTTCAGCTGCTCCCTTTCTGCCTTCCCTCCTGTCCCCAGGCCAAGCCTTAAATATGTGTAATGCAAAGAATTAATAAATAAAAATACCTCCCAACTGTTCATTAACGTATCATATAACATTTATAAACCATCACTTTGTTTGACATTGAAGCCCTTTCCTCCCCTGCCTGTGACAGTGATGTCCTTCTTGATTGTAAGGTGCTCAAGGCAGGGATTGTCTCTCGCTCTATGTGTACGGTGCCTGGCTCAGCGGGTCATTGACAGTGGTGGAGGCCTCTAGAAGCTACTGCAATATAAATACTAATAGAGTGAAAGCAATGGTCAGACCTTTTCCAGCTACCAAACTATATCCTGTCTTACAGGCAGCAGCATCTAGAGGCATGTGCACTGGTCTGGGAATTCCAATGGAAAAATCTCAGCTCCTGAATTCTGATTGCAAATCTGCCTTTGTCAGATTGATAGATCCCAAGGCCAAAAGGAACTCCAGTGATCACCTAGTCTGGCGTCCTATAACACACAGGCCAGAAAACTTCCCCCCCAATAATTCCTAGAACAGATCTTTTAGCAACTATTCCACTTGATTTAAAAATTGCTGCTAACGAAGATGCCACAATGGCCCTTGGGGTGTGTCTAGACTACATGCCTCCTTCGACGGAGGCATGTAGATTAGCCAGATCGGAAGAGGGAAATGAAGCCGCGATTAAAATAATCGCGGCTTCATTTAAATTTAAATGGCTGCCCCGATCTGCCGATCAGCTGTTTGTCGGCAGATCGGGGGAGTCTGGACGCGATGCCCCGACAAAGAAGCCTTTCTTCATCGACACAGGTAAACCTGGTTTCACGAGGCTTACCTGTGTCGATGAAGAAAGGCTTCTTTGTCGGGGCATCGCGTCCAGACTCCCCCCGATCTGCCGACAAACAGCTGATCGGCAGATCGGGGCAGCCATTTAAATTTAAATGAAGCCGCGATTATTTTAATCGCGGCTTCATTTCCCTCTTCCGATCTGGCTAATCTACATGCCTCCGTCGAAGGAGGCATGTAGTCTAGACACACCCTTGGGGAATTCACTTGGGGTCGGACAGTGTTACCTCTCATTTGGTTTTACTCTAATGTAACACCAGTGGAATTAGTTCTGGTTTGCACCAGCCTAAGCAAGAACAGACTCAGGCCCTTAACTTCTGTGGGAAAAATTCAGCAGTGATGTAAGTGTGTGTGTAAGTTAGGCATTGGGTGTAAATTGATCAGAAAGGACCAGACTCTCCTCCCAGCTTCACAGCTGTAATTCCCATTGATGACAGTGAGACAAGGAGTCATCAGGTAATAGAGCTGAAATCTGACCTAAAATTGGATGTGAGAGAGAGAGAGAAACGTAACATGAACCAATGTGGCATTCCTTGGGTGTCTAAATGGCATGACTTCTACCTGTCCCCGTATAATGGGGAGAAGAGGCATATAGGATTCAATAGGAATTAACCATAGGCCTGGGCAGTGGGTTCCCTGGTGCTGCCGCTGGACAACTGGGCTGTGGCGCCACCCCTTCCCCGAGAATCCCACCGCTGCCTCCACTCCATCCCCCACCCCCAAAGATCCCCACTGCTCTCAGTGTCCCTCATCCCGGTGGAGGCGGGGCCTTCAGGGTGGGAGGAGTTGGTGCTTGGGTAGTCTGCCAACTCAGCCAGGTTCTGGGGCCAGCCCAGTGCTCAGGGACCAAGGGAGTGGCGGCTCGGTCTGGGGAGAGGGTGGCAGTGTGTTGGGAGGGAGGGGTGGCAGCTAGGCCCAATGTGGATGACATGTGGGCAGGGACTCCTCCAGCTGGGGGGCCCTTCAGGGCTTTTCTTTTTATGGGAGGCTGTTGGGGCTCTGGCATGTGAGGGGCAGGGCCTTGAGTGGAGGGGTGGGAGTGACGGGCTTGGTCCCCCAAAGCGGTGGTTCACCCACCGCCCATGACCATAGGGCTGTATATAAATGTAGGCCCCAGTCTGCAAAGTATTTGAACATATCAACTGAGTGACTCCCATGCTTAATGCTAGATGGTTACAGCTCTTGCTGAATCAGGGCCTTAACTGGATTCTGGAGGAATTACTATCGAAACCCTTTAGGATTTGGTGCGTCCTAACCTTCCAAAGTTATATTGACCCATTCTGTATAATTGTCCTATAAATTCCATCGGATGGTCCATAAACCATGCAGGGAATATGTAGCTTTCAACTGAATTTCAATATGACGTGTCCCATAAAGGTATATCTTGTAGTGGCAGGTCTGGTCAGTAGACAGCATCTTCTCTTGGTTTGTATGGTGGAAATCAGTTTGCAACTGATATTTTCTCAGCTAATAGACCTCTTGGAAGGCCTCGATGAGCCACAATTCAATGGTATTAAGTAAATCTGATCTGTTGATTTTGTGTAGCATCTAGTTGGTTGGTTTTGTTTAGTGTTTGTTTTGTGGTGTCTTGCTTTGTTTTGATTTTTAGTTTTTCATTTGCATTATTTAGCATTTGGTCTGACCTTTGGGGCTGTGATCACAGGTCTGCTAGAATCGGTCATCATCAGAATAGACAGAGCTTCTCATGGTTGCTCTAAACACATTAAACTACAGAGCTCAGGACTCCTGTCCCTTGCCGCTGTCTGACATTAGTGTGACTCAGTTTTCTTTGATCAAGTTTACTCTTGGTTGTTTACGCCAGTGCAAGTGGGGTGAGAGGCAAGCCCATAAAATCTTAAGAAACATGCAAAAATAATCCAGACTGTCCTGAAGAAAAAGTGGGGATTATGAAAGATCTCAAATAGAAAGCCCACCTGATCCATCTCTTCAGAAAAGGACTATGATAACAGGTCTTTGTAAAATGTCTGAGAGGTTAACAAACATGGACTCGGTCAGACCAACAAAGTCTAACATTGCAGGCCCTGAACTGAGAATTCCCTGTTATCAGTCATACAAAGCTTGTCGACACTACACAACTTTTTATCATCTGAAGTGGAGTAAACTAATAGCCCATTTCATTGTGAACTGGTTTAGTTCTAGCATGAATGTGGACAAGCTGAAATAGTTCCACTTCCACTGGTCCTCGCCCTACTTAGCCCACAGTGGCCTTTTGAAATCTCCCAGAATCCATTGCTTTTAGGAGCTGTGCCAAGAACTGGGAGAGAGGTACCCAGAAAGCATTGCATCTGAAAGGGTTTAGAACAAGGCTGGTATGGTTCTTAAACTGACACAGAACATTTAGTGTGGATACAATGAATAGGGTTGCCAGGTCCCCGGTTTTCTACCGGACAGTCTGGGATTTTTACCGTCTGTCCGGTAGAAAAATTCAAAAAATATCGGACATGTGCAATGTCCGGTATTTTCTGAATTCCTGGCTGGGGGCGGGGGAGCAACTGGGAGGCGGGGCCGCGATTAGCGCTGGGAGCCCTGTGGTCGTGTGCAAAAGCCGGGCGGGGTGGGGGCTGGGACTCCCAGCCATTCCCCCCGCCCGGCTTTTGCACGCGACCAGAGGCTCCCAGCACCAATTGCAGCCCCACCTCCCAGCTGGGAGCCTCTTATTGCAAGCAGAAGCCAGGTGGGGAGAGTGGCTCCCAGCCCCGCCCCCACCTCCGCTCAGCTTCTGCTCGCAACTAGAGGGAGTGCCTGCCAGGGGCGTGGCCTGAAGGACTCTGGCTGTGGCCAATGGCTGCACCCCCCGCCAGGTCTGCTTCCCGCCCCCCTTCCTTCAGGCCCCCCGTCCAGCCCCGTGACCCCTCCCCTCCAGCTCTGCTTCCCAGCCCCCTTCTCCTCCCGGCCAGCCCCAACGACTCCTGGCCCCCCCCCCCCGGCCAGCTCTGCTTCCCATCCACCTCCCTTCTCCCGTCTAACCCCGTGGCCCCTGGACCTCCCCCACCAGCTCTGCTTGCCTTCCCGCCCCCCTCCCAGCCGGTTCCTTCCCCCTCTCCTCCGCCCATGATCAAGTGTGTCCGGTTTTTTGGCGGGGTCTACCTGGCAATCCTCACAATGAACTGTGGTTAAATCAGTTCAGTACAACCAGCTCAATCACACAGCTAGTTTAATTCTCTAGTGTAGACACACCCATCATTAGAGGCATCAGTTCAAGCATTCAGCTGGATGTGGTGCATATATTGTATGTTTTAATAGCAACGGAAGTATGTGTCTAGCTGCTGTGGTGATTGGTGGTTCCAGATGTGTCTACAATTTAAAAATAAATTGAATTTGGGTGGGAAGAGGAGAGGAAGGAGAAAGGAAAACACGCTCCATCAAGTTACTCTGAAAGAAAAAGAAAGCAGCACATCTGCAGGAATCATGAACAGCTTGTTGTTGAAGGTCACCAGTTCATCAGCAGTTGAGTAGAAGAGTTCAGCAGTTCACCGGCTGCCAGTAAGAGCTCCCTGCAGTTATTATTAGGGAGGCGCGAGAGAGGATTTACCCTGCCAGCTCCAATACAAAATGGCAATTCCTCTAGGAAAATCCTGTTGCGCTTTTGCAGTACTGGTCCTTCTCTGGCTTGAACCTGTGTTATCCTGAGTCTTATTTATGGTTTAGGCTATAAAAAGACCCACGTGAAATCAGCCTGGTGCTCTTAATTTCGCGTCTGGATAAACATTCTCCACATTCCCATGCAGTTGTCTTGATTTTTGCTGATGACACATTGTAAAATGGCACCCATCCTCTCCTAGAGCCCTGCTGATCGCTAGAGAACTCCATTCTGGTTTTGCACTTCCAACACCTCCCCATAAACACTGTAGTCACACACATTGCACAGGAGAGGGTCACTGTTCAGAACAGATGTGTGGTGTGCTGTGTGCAAATCAGAGAAAGCAGCAATGGAGAAGCACCATTAGCTCTACTGGGCTAGTGTGGGACGTGTCCCTCTAGTATAGTTGGTAGTCCCTCTTCCAGTTTAGCTTTAAATGTCTGAGAGGAAAGTAGGAGCAAAGAAACTGTAAAGCAAAACGTAACTGAAAGCCAGAGTTTCATCAGGTTTTGATGCAAAACCATAAATTTGCCCCTAAGGTCATGTCAAAGGTTCGCAGAAGCTCAGCAAAGCTTTGGACAAACCCAAACCAAGATTAGTGACTGCATGCTTGGAGGTCAGTGCTGACAGTGCACCTCTAGGCCCTTATATTCTCCGGCATGCTAAGCTTCGCCCTTATACTCACAGGTGTGTTAGCTGAGGCTTGGTTAAGGCTTCTTGGAAAATCTGACCAAGGTAGATCGTAAGCGCCCGATTCTGCACTCCATGCTTTGCAGAGGCCAAGGCAGCACCAGAACACGGTTGTAGGAGAAATGGCAGGTCAGTCCTGGAGCGTATGCAGGACTAGATTTGAAAGTGGTGCTTGACTCGGGATGCCTTAAAGCAGTGGTTCCCAACCTTTTTTATACCACCGACCAGCAAACTCATTCAAAAAGCGTTGGTGGACCAGCACTGAAATATTTGCATATTCATTATGGTAATTTTAGCCTGTGGTATATCAGACAAATCGAAGGTTAAGGTTTGAAAAACTGCTGCATACACACATTTTTAAAAACCCATTAGAATAGATGCTAATACTTGTACCTGCTGGCTGGGAGCAGCTGGAGGCCAGGGGGAGGCTCCTGCTGAGCAGGGAAGGAGGAGAACAGGTTGCAGGAGCAGCCACTTTCCACCCGGTGCTTGGCCCCACCACCTGGGGCAGCTGCTTTTCACCCAGTGCTTTGCCCTGCTAGCCAGGCCACGTAGCAATTGCTGGAGCTGAAACTGGGGCCACCGGGGTCCTAGCTCCAGCCACAACTACCAGCCGCCCCACTCACCCTGTTGCTGCCTTGGGAAGTGCACAGGAAGGGAATTCCCTGGGAACTCCAGCGGGCGGAACTAAATAAAAGCTGGGGGCGTGGCCTGGCAATGTTTAGGGGCTGGATGTGGCCTGATTTTTAGGGGCTGGCTGCTCAGCATTTTCTGAAAAACCAAGCTCCTTTAAGATGCCTTAGGTTTTAAAAACCAGCTCCCCACACAGACTGGCTCCTGCCTGCTACCCTGTGCTGTTGCCTCTGATACAGAGGCAGCAGCATAGAGCGGCAGCAGCCTCTGTCCATGGGGGATCCTAGCTCCCCATGGACAGAGGCTGCCCCAGCGTGGAGCATCCCCTCTCCGAGTGGAGCTTGGACCCCTTGCAGAGAGGGGCTGCTGCTGTGGAGCAGCCTCTGTCCCTGACAAGCCTAGGCCTGCCCTGGACAAAGGCTGCTTCACAGCAGGCTCCCGTACCCGCTCCCTCCCACGCTGCTGCCTGTGAAAGAGGCAGCAATGCAGGGGGGTGGGGAGGGGAGGTGGCTCCTGCCTCCCCCACTGCCTCTGTAGCAAGTGAGGGGGCAGGTGGGTCTGTGGAGCCTGCCCCTCTCTCTCTCTCGCTCAGAGGCAGCAGTGGATTCGGGGGGCAGGTGGATCCAGTGCTAGTGCTGAGGCTTATCAGTTAATCGTGTAGTCATCTACACATTGACATCCCTAGGAGTTACATTGCCATCAGTGGAAGCTGCTGCATGCTTGTCACTTGAAAATCAGACTCCCTACTTAGGCCTTTGAAAATGGACTTCTGGATCCAGTTTTGAACATCGTGGCATATGTATCCGTGGGAAACAACTACTGCCGCAAAAAGACCTTCTGTTAGCGACTGGGTTTTTTTAACTTCGTTCCTATTTTGCACAGATCTAGCATTGGTTACTACATTTCTTCCGAGTGGTTAGAATCCACCGCAAGTAATTGGGCTGGATGTGGCAATCATATTCTATACCGGATGTCAGAGTAGTGGTCTCTTCTGGCCTTTAAGCTATGAAAATATGTTTCCGATGCTTTGTAACATCTCTTTGCTGTTGGGAGCTTTGGGCAGAACTACACGTAGTATTTTCAAGAGGACCTTTAAAAAATTACCTGATTGTTTTTATTTACATCGAAGAGAATTACAGAATATCTTTATACTCGGATGTCTAACCTCATTCTGTTAGCTTAAGCATTAAGAACTTGTCATAAACAAACAGGACTGTGTAACACCTGCTTCATTTCATCGTCTGGTTCTTCTTTGGAAAGCTCCCATCCAAAGTGTAGGCTTTGGTAAAATTCATTAATGCTCCAGATGTGTGTTCTGCTGTCAGCTGGCCTAGTGAAATCATTGTTTATTGACAGGTTCCCAAGAGTCAGATAGCTCTCAGTCTGCCAAGAAAGACATGCTGGCTGCATTGAAATCCAGGCAGGAAGCTCTGGAAGAGACCCTGCGCCAGCGACTGGAGGAGCTAAAGAAACTGTGTCTCCGAGAAGCGGTAGGCAATAGACATTTTATAACCCTAGAAAACATTGTGGCTTGTGTTTTTATATGCTCATGCTCGCGTTTGAAAAAGTGATGGAGGCTGGAAGGAGAGGCGAAAGCCTTCTTAAAGCGTATCTCTCCAAGTGCATCGTGCCTGAGGGACTTGGTAACTTCCAGACTCCTCATGTTTAAAGCTGCCTCAAGGCCCTTTTTACACTGGAGAAATTGGACTCATTCCAAGCCAACTGAGCACCCAGGAGACCTGATCCAGCAAGGTGCTGAGCATCTGCAGCTCCGATTGAAGTTGTCATGAGTTGGGGATGCTTAGCTACTCCGCGTCCTTCAACAAGGCTCCCAATGGGCAATTGACTTCAATGGGAATAGGTTCAGGCTTATAAATGGCACATCTGGTCTAGCCATGATGTGGACACCTGGCCTGGTATATTCCCTAAGGCCTCACCTCCGGTAGAAGAAAGATGTGTTAGCTAACACGCCTCTTTTCCTAGAGGAGGCACGGTCTTAGGTGCTCTCTTTCCATGCTCCGCCAACTCCCAGCTATGTCACAGCACAATCCTGTTGCCTGGTGCATGGGTTAAATCACCACAGTTGGGGTGAGCTGGTACTGCAGCATCTTTCCTTCTTGCCTACATGAAATATGACAAATGCTGGGGAGGTCCCTGGGCTACATCATCAGACTCGCTAGTAGAAAGAATGTTAGTTAACACTCTCCAGAGAAAATCACCTCTCTGCCCTACACATCATTATGGGGCTAATTGGCTGCCATATGATGAGATCATGTTGTGCTTGGCATGTGTCTGTGTTTAATTATTGTTGGGGCTGATTTTAACTGGATTGTTTGAAAGCAGGTCAGCACAAACGTAAAACCATTTCAAGTGTTGGAGAAGTTAGGATCCTTGCTGTGTTTGTTCCTGAAAACATAATAAATATTAGCAGCTGCTTATATGAAGTTTACACTTCAATCACACGTGCATACATAACACCCTTGCTGTTTCCCAGGCCTGGAAAAATCCAGATTTAACAAAAATCCCTGCCTAGAATAGAGAATGAGAGATCTGCCTTTGGGTAACAGTCCTGGGCTCATTAGGTGTGTATCACTTTAAAAAACAAACAGAAAAAAGACCTCTGCTCATTTTTTAAAATTTCATTGAGTTTTGTTTGGACTTGGCTCTGCCATGAACACCAGCTGGGATAATTAGGAGAAAAACAGTTTTTCAACAAAGAATGTGAAGAAATATGTGCAGGCCTCATCCCACAACCCTTCCTCTCATGAGCAATCCTGAGGGAAGAAGTCGCAATTGGCTTTGAAGGGCCTACTTTTGTGAGTGATGTTTTCAGAATCAGGTCAGACCCCAAGTGCCCATAAACCATTTAGCTTGGACCAGCTGCAGAAAGTGGTCAAAAGTTTCACTGGCTCTTTTATTTTAAGCGTTTCCTCTCGGGTGGTCCTGAATCGGTTTGTTGGCTGTGGGAATTGCTGTGTTAGAATGAGGCAGAGGAACATAAATTGGGAGGGGGAGGGGATAACACATGGGCTTAATCAAACTAGCATGGTCCAAACCATTTGCAACAGCCATTACTTCCGTTATTTATTAATTCAGATTAGATTTCAGGCCTTACCTGTAAATCCTTTTCAGCTTATGGTGGCAGCACAGTTGCCCATGTGGATTTTATTCTTACAAAACTGTGGGTATTCAGGAGTCTTGGCAAAGGAGCCATTAAAGGTATAACTCTCTCCCCTCCCCCCTCCATGCTTCATGTTACGATTGGGGTTATAAAGGACCACTCTGATGCTCAGTAGAAAACTCCAGTATCCGTATCTCACCACACTCTTTGCAGCCAGCCATTTTGTGCCATAGGATAAACACGTTACACAAAAAGATCTAAAACAGCCATGCTGGAGGGGGAAGCATTTAAACAACCTTTGCTAAGGGCATTTTGTGCAGTTCAGTGCAACACTGGGTTAGGAATTCATTGTGTTGGGAACTGCTTAAGCAAAGGACTGAAATCACCAGGGCCTCATTTCCCCGTGACCTGAAAACAGTAGAAAGAAAGCCCCCATTGGGGCATGGGTCGTGCGGGCATGAAGGAGGCAGGGAGCTGAGCTACATGCTGCACATTAAGGTCAGCCACTGTTCTATGGGATTCAGATGATTTAGGCTTTTCGGCCAGCTGGATCCTCTCAAGGCTGGTGCTGCAGAACACAAAAGCCTTTTGTCCTTAGGCAGAGACTGTTCAGCTCAAGAAGCTGGGTTGTTCCTTGTAGCAACACTCTTGCCTTTCTCTGCAGGCATTTGGATGCCTTTAATTCAGGTCTGTGTAGATGTTTTGTAGGAACCAGAAAAAACACAGGGTTAGCATCAATTCTGGCACTTGCTCCTCTGCATGCTTCAAATCTATCCCTGCGCACGTCCCTTGGCTCTGAAAGTGTGCAGGGTCGGCTTCACACGTGGAACTAATCTTTGCAAATGACCCTTTAAGTCTGATACTGCTCCAAAACGGCACATGACATAGCCTGGAGTTTGGCACAGATTTCAGTTAGTAAAAAGTTATCCAACAGGTACTTGGGCACCAGCCACTGTTTTCAACAGCGTTTTCACTGCAGCGATCTTAGACCAATCAGGAATTAGATTAGTATTTTAACATGCAGATATGGATCAGAAAAAATTACTGTAAAAGTGGCCCTTGACAGTTTCGCTCCCTGTGTGAATTCAGAGCCAGGTCTGCTGGCTTCTCGGGCACCAAATAACTTTGGAAACTTGTTTTCCTTACTGGTTTCTCCACAGTGACAGCACTGCTGAAGGAATGTGGGGGGGGCATCCGATCTGGCTCATGCATCATGCTCTGACATCCCGCTGATGAGCAGTACCTAGCCTGGCAGATCATTAACAGTATTGTTAATTTTTCTTCTAGTTGCAGAATATATATTCCTGTTTGACTTCACTTGACTTTCAGAGCATAGGCTGAGTTCACAGGCCTGGAAGTTAGAAAAATCTGCATATTTATCAGTTGATTCGGGGTCACTGAAAGATGATATACAATGGAACCCTGCAATGCTATTTTTACAATCATTTTTCAGACTCTACCCGGGATGAGTTTGCTTTTGCATATTCCCCTTCTCACTAATCGCACCTTATGTTTTCAGGAGCTCACGGGAAAGCTGCCAAGGGAATACCCCCTAGATCCAGGGGAGGAGCCACCAATGGTAAGGCGAAGAATAGGGACTGCCTTTAAACTGGATGAACAGAAAATACTGCCAAAAGGAGAGGTGAGGACTTGCCTTCCAGTCCTGTCTAATTTATCTATCATTTGTCTAGGACACCCCTCAGCGTATTACTCAGAGACCACCACTTTTAATTGAACTTACTAATTTATTTCTTTCTTTGCTCGTATTTGGGGTAAGGAAGGGGTGAGAGAAGATGCTGGTCTGAGCATAGGACTGGGAGCCAGGAACTGAGTTCCTGCCCTAGCTCTGACACAGGAATAAAAAAGTAGCTTTTGGTGAGTTGCTTACGGCTCTAATCTTGCTAACTGTGCAAGCTGTCCTTAATCAGACCAATAGCTGAATGACATTGCTGGTGCAGGTCTAAACTACTCATGGGACTGAGTTCCGAGTTACTCCAGGCTTTCGAACCACTTCTGGTATTTTTTGAGTATTCGTAGCTCTTCTCCCTCCCTTCCTGCAGTAGTTCTTACACAGTACTAAAATTGGCCAGGTAGAGTTTCCTCCAAAGTCCTTTTATAAAGTGTCAGGTCAATTCTTCCAACTGGTCCTGTGATTGCAAGACAAGTACACTTTACTCCCCACTCCTAAACAAAGGAGCCATCCTCCCTGCCTCTGGGCAGCTTGTCTTGTGTTTGTGTAAGTGTGCCTGGGAGCATTTGTTCTGTGCTCTCTCTCCCACAGTTGGCTGGGTCAGTGCCCTGAACCATGGCTGTGAAAACAGCCCCAGAGCAGCTGTAAGGCGGGACCGGAATTCACAGAAAAGCCATTGTCTGTGGAGACTGGTCTCAAGACACCTGTGGATAGTCTAGTTTTGAGTTTCCTTTTATTTTTATAATAGAAGAAAATGAATCTTTAGTGGAAGGTTGGAGTCAGCTGGAGAATTAACCCTTTACTATATTGTTAGCATTTTCTTTCTGCTCATAACATGAACAACCAAAGCTCTTGGGGTTTGTGTTTGAGGAGCCAGGGAGAGATATTCTACTGAAGTAACTGACTCATGAGCTAGCACATTTTAATTAGCTTTTACAAGGAAAGCACTGACTCCCGAAAACTCTGCCCACTGTGTGCTGCAGTGCTTCAAATTCCTGTGTCTTGGGCTGTATCTACAAAGCACACCTCTTTTGGTGGCATGTACTGTACATATGCATGTAGCTCCCCAGTGCAGGTAGCAGGCTAGACTGAGAGTCACAGCTTAGGAGAGTAAAGACACACCTGAAGGGGGTGATATGTACCCAAGGGTATACCTTACCCAGCTCACTACTCGTCCAAGCCCTGCCTCCCCGTCTACACTGCTATTGTAGCCATGTAGTATCCCACCACCGAAGCCTTTCCCCACTATGAGTAAAAGCTCTAGCAGCACGGAACGACTAAGGCTCCCCGCTGCTGGAGTTCGTCCAGCCGGCAGTCGATGAAGCCTTCCCCACTGCCTCCCCTTACCAAAGCGTTTCACTAATGCGTGTAGCATACTGCAGTGTGGGCCAGCCTGTCTTTCAGTGCAGCATGTAGCTGCATGAATGCTACACGCTGCTGCCAGTGTAGACGTTGCCTTAGTGTTTCAGAGAGGGCTTCCAGGCAGGGACACTGGATGGAGTCTGTTTTCCTCTCTGTGCTTTTCCTAATAGTGATGCATAGTCCACGTGTGCAAGAGAATGGCTCTTTTCTATAGCGAAAGAGGTTAAAGCCCCTCTCTGCCTTTGTGAATAATGTTCATTTTGGTAACACAGGATTCCCATCCTCAAGCATTCAAAAATGCTGCGTCAGGTCCCTCAAAATCATGAGATGATCTATTTATTTGTGTTCTGATTTTTGAGCCTCTAGAGTTCACATTTTCAAGCCTTGCTCTGCAACTATGAAGGCTACAAACTTTTTTTTTTTTTTTTTTAATTAAAGTTGAGATTCTCTCAGGATCACTTGATTTTAGGAACTGGAACTTTAAGTAAAACTTCAAATTGTCACGAGAGTTGGCACCAAGGCAGGGCTCCATCTGAAGGCAAATGAATGGCCCTGGTACTCCAAGGCAATATGCATAACGGCGTCCATCAGAAAAAAGATGAATGGGAGACAAATGAAGACAGCTGTTGATGATGTGAAGGCTGATTTTGGGAAAAAAATCAGTATCTTCACTGTGAGTGTTGTCTGAATAAGAACTGCAGGGCTGAGCCCTTGCTGCCTTTATTTTTAACCATGATTAGATAACCTTAACCCGCCCTTGCTTACTTTCAGTGGGTGTTTTGCAAGAAAAAGTCAGATCGGGCTCTCTGTCTTAAATGTCCATTGTGTTGAATGCACCGTTAATAAGTTTAGTGTTGACAGAGCTTATAAAATCTTCAAAGCAAAACCTCATTTTACAAAACAAAACCAGGCCTTCATCTGGCAGTAATGTGAGAGGAGCTGTAATTATAGATTTAAAACAATGCTGACTCACCGACAGCAGAGGGATTTTGAAGCCAAGATGCCCAAAATGAAAACTTGAGAGAGCCATCCTGACCTGAGGAGGGATTAACTCCTATAGCATCAACCGCTGAGTATATGCAGGTTGGTAAACTGAGAGGACTTGAATACAGAAAACAAATAAGGTGTCACTGAATATGTGGCTACAAGGGCTTGCAGTCTGAGCACTGACCATCCAGCAAAGCTAATGTTTTAATTTGCAGCTCAAATCCACTAAAAGTAAATAGGACTTGGGTGTGTAAGAGAACTTCACCTTTCTGAAAATTCCAGCCCATGTTCTCATCCTCACAGGCTATAAGCAAAGAGTTGGATTCTCTGCTGGGGTAAATTGGCATAGCTCCATTGACTTAATGCTAGAGTATCAATGCCAGTTACGCCAGCTCGGAACCTGGCCCTAACTCTGTTATCCCTGCTTTAAGCATAGTTTAACTCTGCAGTGGCCAAATAGGGTCTAACTTCCTGGCTTTCTGGCCTGGTCAGCGCCTTCTGTTGAAATCATTACATCATGCATGGCCTCTTATATCACACCTCTGTGAAGTTTCATGCTAATGTTGTGTCATCGTATGTTTATGTATTGCCTCACATTAATGACCTTTGGTAGGGTTGGACTGTAACCAGGATGAATTTGACAGTTATTCAGTGGGTGATCGGCTCTGTACCAGTGTTATGCAAGTGCTAACCAGTAATAATACACTGAAATGTCATGCCTTTCCCCTTGGACTTATCAGTGCAACATCCTGATGTTTCATTTTCATACAGCACTCGGTCACCATGGTGACAGACACCTTAGCAACACGTGTGGGAGATGTTGGGATTCACACACATCACTATACAGGGATACATGAGTGTTTTCCTGCAAGGCAAATAGCAGACACAGCCATATCAGATCAGCTGCCAGAATGCACTAGTGCTGACGAGCGTCACAAAATAATGCCTGGATTGTGCATCCTTTCCTTGTGCAGCCCTGTGAAATCATGAGTTCACATGTGCGATCAGGTGCTCACGCGTTTGAGAAGCAGATGCACAGACTGGCCCTGATAATGCACTTGTGGTTGAGTTAGGAGCAGATCGGTAGATGGCTCGTCTCTGTTAAATGCCAGGTAGGGCCAGATCCTTAGCTGGGGTAAAGAGACATAGACCTGTTGAAGTCAGCAGAGCTTTGCCATGCAGCTACACCCGTTGAGGATCTGACCGTGAAGCTGTGACGGCCAGAATCTCTTCTCAATTTGACAGGAAGCCGAGCTGGAGCGCCTGGAGAGGGAATTTGCAATTCAGTCGCAGATCACTGAGGCTGCTCGGCGCCTGGCCAGTGACCCCAACGTCAGCAAAAAGCTGAAGAAACAAAGGAAAACCTCCTATCTCAATGCCCTAAAGAAACTGCAGGAGATTGAAAACGCCATCAACGAGTACCGCATCAAATCTGGAAAGAAGCCAACTCAGAGAGCCTCCCTGATCATAGACGGTAAGGGCGCGTCAGGGCCTGGTGCTTAGCTCTAAGGCCTCGACACAAGGAGTGAATTTCACCCCCACTGAGCAAGAAGTAGGAATAGGACCCAGGAGTCCTGATGCCCAAAGCCCTGGTCTAGCGTGTAGCTCAGTAATGCTCCTCTCCCTCTACTGGACTCTGAGTCTGTGTATTTTACCATCTCTGGCTGGCATGGGACTTGAGTGGTGCCGAGATGCTGTGCTGGCTCAGAGCACATGGGTAAATTTCAGGCTATGTGCACATAATCAAGGCCCTTAACCCGTCTATGGTTCAGTGTACCCACCTGTAAAATGGGTTTAGCAATACTTTTGCCAGCTTAGTTAATATTAGTAAAGCTGCTTAAGATCCTTGGCCAAGAGACATTATATTAAATCCAGTGGATTCTGACACTTTCTGGGACCTCCGTGACTTCAGCACCACCACGCTCCCCTGTCCACCAGCAATAGCTAGAGTTTGGGTGTAAGAGGGAGCTCAGGGCTGAGGCAGGGGATTGGGATGCAGGTGGAGGTGATGGCTCTGGGCAGCGCACATCTCAGTAGTGGGAGGGGAGGCTCCTCCAGAAGTGGCAACATGTCCATCAGCTCTGCATGCTGCCTCTGCCCGGAGGTGCTGCCCCCATGGCTCCCATTGGCCGCAGTTCCCAGCCAATGGGAGCTGTGAAGCCTGTGCTCTGGGTGGCCATTTCCAGGAGCCAGATGGGGAGCCTGCCAGATCCCCCCCCCCCTTCCCAGCACCACCAGAAGTTTTGGGCTGTGCATCCGCCTCAAAGAGCTCTGGGCTGCCCCACAGTACCCACGTTTTAATCAAGGGTATATGGTATAAGTCACGGACCGGTCATGAGCTGTGACTTTTTGTTTGCTGTCCATGGCCTGTTCATGACTTTTTTTACTAAAACTACCCGTGATTGAAATGTAGTCGTAATTATCATCAGCATCACGTTTGTTTACATAAGCAGACTCCTGGGGACGCTTGCTATGGTTTACACAATTTTTTAAAAGTAATTTCTAGTAACCTCCTTCAAAGCCTGAAAACAGAGTCCCCGTCCCTTTCCATGCGCCAAGCAGAGATTTTTCTCTTCCTGTTTATAAACCAGAGCTGAGATTATCAGCCCTTCTCTCGCTTCCTTATTTGTAGCCCAGCTGCATTTTGCTGCCCTGAAAGCATTTTGAGTTCCTGTCCGCTCACTGGCAGGGCATGTCAAGCCACAGATGCAAATACCAGGGAGATGTGTATGTCAGAACACTTCTGGCAAAAGGAGTGGGGTGCTGGTTCCTTTGTTGCGTCAGAGGGCGCTCGCAGTATTGTACAATCATAGCATCTTGCATTTGTTTTTATTTGGCAACCAAATGGTAACTTTATAAGGCTTGAGGGGGTCAGATCCTGAGGCCATTATGGCCTGATCCTCCATTGACTTTAATGGAGTTATGTCATTTTACACTCTCTGGGGATTTGAACTCTCAGTTTTGACTCAGTGCTACTACCCACTGAAATGGGAGTTGGAGGCACTCAGCAACTGCCAAGAGGAAGCTGAGCATGTCAAGGGAGCCGGCCTAGAGTTTTCACTCAGTCTTTCTTCTGCGTTGCCTGAGTAAGGACTGCGTAAGCTGGCCTGTATTCATAGAAATCGTGCTGCTTCTTGGCAGTGTGGAGAGCAAGGGACGACTGTATTCTATGAACGGGGGAAGATTCTGTGGAGATTCAATGTGGAGCCACTGTGATACAAACATCCCTTTAATTATTTTTGTTCTCCTCCTCAGAAGGAAACATCGCCAGTGAGGATAGCTCCCTCTCAGATGCCCTTGTTCTTGAGGACGGTACGTTGTCCATTTCAGACCTTAGAAACCTAGCATGGTAAAGGGAAGTAGGACATCTGCATCCCCTTGAAAACGGAGGAGATCCCCAGTATGCAGCATGCTTGGTTCATTTCACAGACACACAGGGCAGGTACAGTAATATGGTTTATTGACCCAACTTCTCTTGGCAAGAGAGACAAGCTTTCAAGCTTACCCAGAGCTCTTCCTCTGTGTAGGCTGGGAAGCTTGTCTCTCTCAGCAATGGAAGTTGGCCCAATAAAAGATATTACCTCACCCCCTTTGTCTGTCTAATATCCTGGGGCCAGCACAGTTAGAACACCACCACCGTTGCCATTTCAGACACCAACCATCTTCCATCAACCTCTCTGAAAGTTTTGTCAGTTATATGTATAAAATACAGATGCAGAAATAAGTGTGTACTCTGTAGGAAAAGGCTCATAGAGATTGTAATAATTCCACAACCCCCTAAGACACCCAAATTAGTTGTATATGGCATATGACTCACACTAAAGGGCCTGATTTTCAGGGATGTTGAGCGTCAGAGCTCCCCCTATTTTATAGATTATTCAGACCAGAAAGGACCAATAGGATGCTTTGTTGACCTCCTACGTAACACAGACTTTAGAATATCACCCTGAGATTCCTTTATTAAGTTGCACTAAGGAAATGTAGCTCAACTGTTGCAGATCAGGGACCCCTGAGTCAAAGACCAAAATTTTATGTGCAACCCTCTCTCTTACATTTTTTACTTTTTCACGGTAACTGAACCCACAAGATACATAGGCTGGAGGAAGGAGCCTGTTTAACTGGGGTATGTTTTTCAGGAGGTTGACAGCGAATCCTTGACCTTGAAGTGGGGGAAGGGTGTGCAGAAGGGTGGGGGAAGAGTGGAGGTGTGTGTGTGAAAAAGTTTGCCAGCACAAACATGAAAGCAGCAGAGCTCTAACGCACATGGATCTGGACGAGTTTTATTTTCTTTACTTTGGATCGAAACTTCTATTACTGCACATGACCACCCTTCCAGTTGAGAAACACTGACCTAGAGCGTCAGCAGAAGCTCTTCTGAAAATCAGGCCCTAAGTTCATTACCATATAATGCATGCACTGGAAAAGCGTCTCTGACGCATTGTAGCCAAGTGGTGATCTTGGGTATGCTGGGGGAAAGCCACACTGCAGCTAGGTGTCCTTCAAAAGCATCAGCTGCTCTCCTTGTTTCTCTTTGCAGAGGATTCTCAGGTTACCAGCACAATATCCCCCTTACAGTCACCTCACAAAGGACTCCCGCCCCGGCCGCCCCTGCATAACAGACCCCCGCCTCCACAGTCCTTGGAAGGACTCAGACAAATGCACTACCACCGGAATGACTATGACAAGTCCCCTATCAAGCCCAAGATGTGGAGTGAGTCATCCCTGGACGAACCCTACGAAAAGGTCAAGAAACGATCCTCACACAGTCACTCCAGGTGAGTCAGACACTCAGAGAACACTGGCTACACAAACATCCTCCCTTTTGAGGATGCCCATTTGGTACGGTAAGGGCAGGTTTTTCTGGTAATGGCGTATATGGTGGAGAGGCTGCCTTTAACCTGAGCTACATAACAAAAGCGCATCCCTGATCTCACAGCACACATAGACTCACTCGAATGCTATTTAGCTCTTTTGGTAAATCCTTACACCACAGACGATAGTAGTAGCTATAACCACACAAGTGCTGGCCCATATCGGATCATTTTAAAAGCTAACTGGAGAGGACGGACAACAGCCTCTCACTGATACGTCTGCTGCGCTTGTGTTTGAACAGTTGTTACTGCAAAAAGCAATTCAGACCAGCTGTGTGCGTGGCACTCCATTCACTGCAGCAGGATCGGCTTGTGTGTAGCTGAGACCTGAATTTGTCCCACAGACTCAAACGCCTGGGTGCAGAGCGTTTCTGTCTGATGCGTGAAACGCAGCGTTTGCTTTGCAGCAGTCACAAGCGGTTCCCCAGCACAGGAAGCTGTGCAGAGGCTGGAGGGAGCAACTCTCTGCAAAATAGCCCCATCAGGAGCCTCCCGCATTGGAACTCCCAGTCCACCATGCCATCTACACCAGATCTACGGGTACGCAGTCCACATTATGTCCATTCCACTAGGTAAGTCCTGCCGCTCCCAGAACAACTTGCCTCACTTCGTTGCTGCACAAGTATTTGTTGTTGTCATACTTCAAAGACAGAGGCCTGGATTCAGGAGGTCTGTCCTCAGTGGGGATTCGTTCCTGAATCAGGGCTTGAATCCTCTGCTTAGTCAATTTTAGTTCCTTCAAATAAAAACTAAGTCCTGTGGGTGTTCTACAAAGGTTCTGACCGTTCATGGGCATTACAACCGCCAAGCCCCTCTTTGAAAGCGACAAGGGATTAATAGCAGCGTTCAAGTGAAGTGCAAGGTTAGGGAATTACCCTTCCCGTTTGGATACGAAAGGTTGGGTAGTGTTACACTGCTGCAGCAGTGAACTATGTATGCAGAAAGGCCGTGGGACCAAGTAGAGGTGGGACTAATTGGGCACATGGTTTCGTTTCTGTTCCTTGAGTGGCTGACAAACTTTTTAAGGGGATGAGCCTATTCAGCGTAAAGACCACACCGGTGTGGGCAAGAGTAAACACCCTTCGACACATGCAAACTCAGGTGCTCGCATGGAAGGACAGTCACATTGTGACACTCTTAAGCCCAAAAGCCAATCAAGAGACCAGCAAAGTGTAGCTGATTTAATAAAAGGGTTTCTTCAGATGAAGGAGGAGCAAACAAGAGTCACTCGGGGGGCAAGGGGGAGGAGGGAAGGGTGCTGCATAAGCCACCCTCCATGCCCCAGTTTCACAGTAAGCATGAGGAAAGGCCTGCAGAGCTTTCAAAGCTACTTGACAGCACGGGCCGTGCACCTCACGTGCAAAGCAGCAGGGAAGGGGCACAGCAGCCGAAGAACAGAAACCAGAGGCAGGGTTTGCACAGATCGACAGCTCCCCCGCGGACGGTGCCCTTTGCACCTCTTGTGCCCAATAGCTGGGATTGCCTAGGGAGGCGGCTAGTGGAAAGCCGTGTTGTAAGACCTCCGTGCCCGCCCCCCCCCCGGGTGCCGCAGAAACAGGGTGCCTTACTGACTCCAGATAGGCTGGGGAGGAGCCAGAGCATCCTCAGTATTTGCACCTAGTGGCCCCAAATTCCCACACAAGGAATGTGGGAGGGGAGTTGGCTGCGATTCTCAATCTACAGCAATCAAAGCTGCAGCCCCACGAGCTGCCTGTGGAGGCCCAAGCCCATCCCGCTGCTTAGGTTCCCTCCATAAAGCCCACTGGCTGGGGCTTTGGGCAGGGATGTGGGACGTTCACCCCAGATGGGTGCGCCAGCTGCAGTTCCTGCAGTAATATGCCTGCTTGGAATGCCCCCCTTCTGCCAGGGCCTGAGCACCCCCAGCGCCCCTTGGAATTGGTGGGAGTTGGGAGCACCCAGCACCTCTTGGGCTGTAGCTGTGTGTGTCCGCGCTGATTGGAACATGCTGCGTTGGCATGAAGTGCTCAGACAAGACCCTATGTGCTTTGTTAACCACGCAGACCTAACCCCTTTCTTCCTGACACCTGCAGGTCAGTAGACATCAGCCCGACAAGACTCCACAGTTTAGCTCAGCACTTTAGACACAGGAGCTCCAGCTTAGAGTCCCAAGGCAAGCTCCTTGGGTCAGAGAATGAGACGGGGAGCCCCGATTTCTACACCCCAAGGACTCGTAGCAGTAATGGCTCTGACCCCATGGATGACTGCTCTTCCTGCACCAGCCACTCCAGCTCTGAGCACTACTACCCCGCTCAGATGAACCCCAACTACTCCACCCTGGCCGAGGATTCCCCCTCGAAAGCCAGAGAGCGGCAGAGGCAAAGGCACAAATCTGCGGGAAACCTGGTCTCCTCTAATTCAGGGAGCATGCCCAACCTGGCCGCACGGAACGGAACGGGGCATCACGGCGTCTATCTGCACAGCCAGAGCCAGCCTTCCTCTCAGTACAGGATCAAAGAGTACCCCCTGTACATCGAAGGCAGCTCCACGCCCGTAGTGGTACGCAGCCTGGAGAACGACCAGGAGGGACACTACAGTGTGAAAGCACAATTCAAAACCTCCAACTCCTACACGGCAGGGGGAATGTTTAAAGAGAACTGGCACGGGGACGAAGTAGACTCTGTAAGACTGACCCCTTCCCGTTCTCAGATCATAAGGACTCCATCTCTGGGCAGAGAGGGCCATGAGAAGGGCTCGGGCAGGACTGCCGTATCAGACGAACTCCGGCTGTGGTACCAGCGGTCCACAGCCTCCCACAAGGAGCACAGCCGCCTGTCGCACACGAGCTCCACCTCCTCGGACAGCAGCTCCCAGTACAGCACATCTTCTCAGAGCACCTTTGTGGCGCACAGCAGGGTAACGAGGATGCCTCAAATGTGTAAAGCAACATCAGGTGAGAGGCCACCCAAGGGGCAGCACATCCAAGCTGGTGCTCACCTGTTTAATGACTGCAGTGCGTTTGCATTTTGGTAATTAATGAATTAAATCAGAGCAGCCTGTGTAAACAGCCCAGTGTCCAGCGCCAGGATGTAGGGTGGTGGGTTTAGCACAGCGTGAACGTTATCACTGTGTCTCCTCAGATGAGAGTTTTTCCTAGGGCTCATTTGTTGTGAACGACTTCTTTAGAGGGCTAGAAGAAAGATCCCCACAGCCTGAGCCAAAGCCTCCAGAAATCTTGGTAATGTTTCCATTAACTTCCATGGGCTTTGGATCTGGCCTGTAGAGTGGTAGCAGAGAGAAACCCCATTAGTGGGAGCTGATTAGGTTTGTCGCTGTGGGCAGGGTCCATTAAAGTGAGCAATATGGAACAACAGAACACAACTCGAGAACCTGATTTTCCCAGTAAATACATAGAAGAGTAAGGCATTTAACTCGTGTTCCATTAAGAACATAAGAATATCGGGTATGGCCAAAAAAATCCTTAAAATAAAGAGCAAGTGGCCCCACTAAAAAGACTTATTTGAAGGGGGTGAGATCCTTGATTCATACAGTACCTTCAGTACAACCACTAGAGGTGATCCCCCTCCCCTTCCCCCCGGGGGAATCTTGTAAGCTCTATAAAGTCAGGGCCATGTCTTTGCACAGCGCCTATTCAGTGGCGCCCCGTCCTGTTTGGGCCTCTGGCCGCTCCTGTAATATTCCTGTTGAATAACAGCAGGGCCTTGCAGCTGTTCAGAGATTGTGCTACATTTCCCTGATGTGAGACGAACTAGTTTAACATTCGATACATCTTTGCCATCCCCTCTCGTTCGAGTACGTCTGAGCAAGCCTGTATGCCAGTAAGGACTCACCTGAGGCTTTGCCAGAACCCATGAATCTAACCCAACGCTGCAAGAGCGAGGGAGTGATTGATTGGCAGCTGTTTCTACTGCATGGGCAGCACGTTGACAAGCTTCCCTCATTTCACTCCTATCCATGTGCCTCAGCCTTGACCTGAGGACACCACCTCATGGCCTGCTCACCCTGGGCGCCTCTGTTGCGATTGCCATCAAGGGTGACAATTAGTGGTGATGCTTATAAACAGGGCTCGCCGAACCACAGCAAGCCCTGCTCGCCAGCCGTAGTGTCCGGCAATCTGCACATGCGCAGATTGCCCGAACCTGGCTCTTCCAGATTGCAATCTACTCGCCACGGGTGGGTAGATTGTATTATTTGTCAAGCCCTGCTCATAAAGTGGTGCTCTTTGCTACTGAGAGCTGAACTGCTGACCCTCAGAGCACTGAGCAGCCGACAACGTTCATTCATGAGGAACCCTGGGCTGGGTTTGTCTGAGCTGATTTGATGGTAAAAAGGCTACAGTCCATTCCCACTCACCTGAGCCGCGCCAGCTCTCTTGTGCTGCAAACTTGTATGTAGCCCCTTTTTGATGGAAAGTTCAGCATCGCTTTGGCAGTTCTACCCCAAACAGAAGCAGTAAGTACCTAAACCGTCATTAACATGCTTGTTCTTTTGAGCTGTAGAGACTCCTATCGGTTCAGTTAGATGAGGCATCTTAGAAGGAAAACACTGATGATAAAACCAAACATCGTCTCAGTGGTTAGTTGCCCCAAATGTAAATCACTTTCACTGACCATGCCAATATGGACCAACCCTTGTTTTAAAAGCTGGAGCCCAGTTGTGATGATGGGATAATAATGACCCCAGGGGCCTTCACTTGTAAGGAACAGATTAGACTTTGCTTTTCTCTTCTTTTTGCATGTCATTTAATTGCTGTTAAAGAATTTAACAGCCTGTGGGAGAATGCTAATGAAACGCCTCGATCATTTTACTAGCCATTGCTCTAAAGTGGTTATTGGCCCTCAGTGTCCTTCAGAGATGATTGTGCTCCGGAGCGTATGTCTGATTTGGAGAGGTCTCTGTTCCAGGGATCTGAGTACTGGGATGGAATGACAAAAAGATTGAGCCCATGGGGTCAGGTGTTAAAGGATCAAAGGGCCCCGGGGGCAAGGGTGGGAGGCACTGGAGAGCAAGGGGCTGGGTTTGAGCCCCTTTGTATAATGAATATGCAAATAAAAGGTTTCCAGTCTGCCAAAATTTTGTGAATGGGTTTGCTCATATAAAAAGGGTACGTCTAGACTACAGGCTTTTCTCGACAGAAGTTGTCGACAAAGCTTCTGGCGGCAAAGAGTGTCTAGACTACATCCAGTTCTGTCAACAAAGCAAGCCGCTTTGTCGACATGACAGTGTAGATGCAAAGGACGGTGTAGATGCAATAACGCCTTCTGTTGACAGAACTCTTGTCGACAAAAGGCGTTATTCCTTGTTGAATGAGGTTTACAGCAGTCGACAAAACAACAGAGTTCTGTTGACGTTATGTCAACAGAACTCAGCAGCAGTGTAGACGCAGGTATAGTTCGTTGACTAAAGTCCACTTTTGTCGACAAAACCCTGTAGTCTAGACACACCCTAATAGACCCTTAAAGCAGAAATGCCCTTGTAAAACCACTACTGCTACTTTACAGTGTCTAGGTATTTTAGTGTCATTAATATAAAACTAAGTAAGATCAACCCACATTGGGATCCATGCTCGTGTTCACCGCAGCCAAATTTAAAAGAACATCTTTGGTCGCTGGGTTTTCTACAGCAAATGTTATACGTGTCCAGCTAGCAGCCCCTATATTTTACTAGGCCAGGATTCCTTATAGTCCCACAGTTGTCTGTGAAGGTTGGCTCTGCACCGTCATTTCCTTCATGTGAAGGGACAGTGGCACATCCACTGCTCTGGCTCTAGGGTGCTGAGGGTTCAAGTGGCAATAAAACATTGGTTTGTTTTCATGGTTTGAAGGACTATTTCCCATTCTTGGTTGCAGTGAGTTTGGTAGATGGGAAAGGGTCTTCAGCCCATATAATCTTACACAGTTGGAGGTTGGGTTGGGACAAAATTTTCCCCAGACATCTGAGCACAGAGCCAGTCATGTGCGTGCAGCAGAGGGAATTAGGAGTATGCTGGCCAGTCTCACAGCAGTTGTGCTGCTCAGGGTGTATGTGCAAAGAGCCATATGTAAGAGTGACGTTCCAACTCCTGGGCTGTGTTTAGTCACACCTCGATATCTAGCTCCTGCTCCAGTGAGCTGACGGCTCTGGAATTCCTTATCCCTGGTCTCCTTTTCTCACTGGCTGTTTTTCCCCTCAATTTTAGCTGCCTTACCTCACAGCCAGAGGAGTTCAACACCATCGAGTGAGCTAGCAGCTACACCACCAAGCAGTCCCCACCACATCGTAGCATGGCAGACCGGGTGAGTCTCTGGGGGTGGGGTAGGATAGAGGATTAACGTTCCCTCGTCTTTCACAATGTTCTCTAGCCACTCCAAAACCACCAAGCTGACTTCAACGTGCCAGAGTTGCCTTCGAGTATGAAATGTAGATTTGATTTCATCTTTAAATAGATCATCACAGTAGTTTTGACACTTGAGGGAGAGAATATCTTCTTGTACAGTTCTTCCGGATCTTGTTCTTGCAAGGAGAGGACACTGGTAAAGAATAGGTCTAGGCACAGGAACACACTCAGATACTCACTGACCTCCGCAGAGAATTTTCACGTAGCCATGGGGAAACCACTAATTTAGACTGGTCGTGCATTTGCATTTGTCTGTCTTCCACACACAGGCTACGTCTACACTGGCATGATTTTCCGGAAATGCTTTTAATGGAAAAGTTTTCTGTTAAAAGCATTTTCGAAAAAATCGCGTCTAGATTGGCAGGATGCTTTTCCGCAAAAGCACTTTTTGCGGAAAAGCGTCCGTGTCCAATCTAGACGCGGTTTTCCGCAAAAAAGCCCCGATCGCCGTTTTCGCAATCGGGGCTTTTTTGCAGAAAACAGTACTATGATGTCTACACTGGCCCCTTTGCACAAAAGTCTTTTGGAAAAAGACAAAATGGCAAATGTGACACCGTTTTTGCCCAAACGGGAGCAGCATAGTATTTCCGGAAAAGCACTGATGATTTTACATGAGATCTTCAGTGCTTTTCCGGAAATTCAAGTGGCCAGTGTAGAAAGCTGGCAAGTTTTTCTGCAAATGATTTTGCGGAAAAACTTGCCAGTCTAGACATAGCCACAGTGTATACTACAGTGCTAACGCGGAGCCAACCCAGTGGTGGGAAAATTTCTGTAAAAACTGTGTAGGCGCCACCTGTGGTCCCCATGTTGTATGTAGCACTTCTACTGATTTTTCTTTATGAATGTCATTGTAGTGGTCCAGCTTCTCAGACAGTAATGGAATCTTGCAGTGTAAACAAGGCGCAGGGTGCTTAACTATGGCAATTCATGCACACATCCAGAAGGCTGGTCAGAGGCATGGTTCAAGGGTTGTAAGCCAGATAAAACAGGGCCATTTTCTTGGATCTATCTAGCATCCCATATCCCAGAGCTTGATTCGCAGAATGTTTTGTTCTGTGAAGGCACTAGGAGAGTCTTCAGGGAACACTGTTTGAGAACTGTTGCCCTAGGGTTGCAGAGACCTTATACCATTTTTAACGGTCTTCTAGGAGTAGTGAACTAAGATGTGGTGGGCTTATGCCACAGTCATTGCAGGGCACAAACACTGCTGAATGTTGAAATTCTTACTCTAATCTATCTCTATGCCCACTCTGTTGTACCTAAATATTTGGTTTTGTGGGAGTAAAAAAAATACTTGCAGATAGTCCAGTATAAACAACAACATCCACATGTGGCATTTGGTTTTATGGCAGCAATAATCCAGAAGGCATTTAAGAGAAAATTGTGATTTAAAACAAAGATGGGGGCATAAAAACAGACTCTCAATCCCCAGACAAGTTCCTCTGCTTTTCAGCATGCTCAAATTCAGCATGCTTGGCCTCCAAACCCCCTATGAACAGGTGTGGGTTTGGGTTAGGTCCAAAACTCAAGTGGGTATTTTTATTGGTTCCAGTTCAAAAGAAGCCAACATATTGCAAGACTCCAATATATGGCAGAAATCTAGGGTTAAGAGCTGAGATTTGCCCCATTCAGGCTATCGCTCTGAGCCCAAACCATAGCCTTGATTCTGCCTCAACCCCCATTGTAATCACCTTCCTCAGGCACATCCCTATGATGAATACAATTAATATGATCTGAAACCACTTGAGAAGTCGCCTGTTTCAAGGCAGAACTCTGATTTTTTTTTCACTTTTTTCCATGCATCAGAACTTCTACTTCCAGCCTCACACAACAAAAAGACCAGGCCAGACCCTTGTGGGGTGGGAATGGGGCTCTGTAGATTTACATCACGTGAGGGTCTGGACCACCATCCCATGCAAAAAGGAATCAAATAGAAAATCCATTACTCGATTCATGCCTAGTTAAAATGACTCAACCATTAAGGGAACAAAATTTAAAAAGAGGCCATCACAGCAATACATGTTGATAATTCCCAGCATGACTCAAAGGTGCCTGACATGTTTTCTTATGTCACTAACTCTTTTGTCTTAAGGTGATTCATCAACTTGTTTTCCCACTGTGTTAATAAGCTCTTAACAATGTGTGTCATTTCTTTTCTTTAACATTTCCTCTTTACTGTTTCCTCCCTCTGCGCACTCCTTTGTTCAGAGAAGCAACAGACAACTCACCCACTATGGATGAGTCTCCAACTCACCAAAGTACTGATGAATAGAGGTATAGTAAGGGGATGTTTTATTCTTTCATCCCTTTTTCCTGTAGCGTGTGCTCTGCATATAACTGTTGACATCCCAGTATCCGTAAGGAGCAGGCATTTGGGTTGTATGGGCATTTGGATAGTGACAGCAAGAATTTGCTCAGCTCCTAGAAGAGCAAGTTTGGAAGCATTTGTAAAACTCGCCAGCATATGTGGGCGGCCCTTTCAGCAAATCTATAGCTCTTAGTTTTCCCTATGAAGATAAGTTTTGTGCCACTTGGGACAGGAATGCAAGTGGATAAGCACGGCCTGCCAAAGCACACTGGACAAAATGCTGGGGGATGTTTCTGTGGAGAGGAAGGATGGTTTAAGTCTCAGGAGACCAAAGTTCATTCCCCAGCTTAGCCATAGGCTTCCTGTGCAGTCTTAGAGGCAATTTATTGGAATCTGCGTTGTCCCTTCATGCCAAGAGTTATTTTCAAGAGTGCTAAGAAAATAAAATCTAAACAACAAATTGATCAACTAAACAGTTATAAGTCACCAAGGCTACGTCTAAACTGGCAGCTTCTTGCCTAAGAACTTTTGCGCAAAAAAGCTCTGATGGCCATTTAAACCATAGGGCTTTCTTGCGCAAGAAATTCATGTCGCCTGTCTACAGTGGCCTCTTGCGCAAGAAAACTACATTCCTGTGGTATGTAACCCATCATTTAAATCAGCCTCCATATTGATGACTGGAGGATGGCAAATGTGACACCAATTTTTAAAAAAAGGCTCCAGAGGTGAACCTGGCAATTACTGGTGAATAGGCCAAATGATTTGAAGTTTCAGTAAAGAACAGAATGATCAGACACAAAGAGGAGCATGATTTGTTGAGAGAGTGTCACTATGGTTTTTGTAAATGGAAATCATGCCTCGCCCATTTAGCAGAATTCTTTGAGGGGTTAACAAAACGTGGACAAAGGTGATCTAGGCGATAGAGCGTACTTAGATTTTCAGAAAGCCTTTGAAAAGGACCTTCACTAAATACTCTTAAGTAAACTGTCATAGGCTGACATCTCATGGACAGGTTAACCATTACAAGGTAGGCATAAATAGTTTTCAGAATTGAGAGTTAATAGTGGAGTCCTGTGGGGTCTTGTAGTGGGACCAGTGATTTCAATATAATTATAAATCATCTGGAAAAAGGAGTAAAGAGTGAGGTGGCAAAATTTGCAGATTATACAAAACTACGCAAGATATAAATCCAAAGCTGAATGCAAAGAGTTACAAAGGGATTGCCACAAAACTCGGTGACTATGCAACAAAATAACAGATGAAATTCAGTGTTGATAAATGTAAAGTCATACACATTGGAAAACAATCCCAACTATACATATAAAATCACATGGTCTAAAAAGCCAACAGACTGTTTGGAATCATTAAGAAAGGGATAGATAACACAGAAAATACCGTATTGCCTTTGCATTAATTCATGGTATGCCTATGCTCAGGTCACCAAAGTCATTGTCCTCACACAACCACACAACGGCCCTTAATTCTGTAAGGCTAGCATGAACCTCATTTTTTAAATCACTGATTGAAAAAAAAAGCCCTCAGGCAGTCTTGCTGCTAGTGTCCTGGCCTATCCTGTTCAAATGACTTCCAAGGCCCACTTGTTGTCACATTTCAATAGCTATGCTTAAGGTGTGCACAGAAGCATTGAGATGACAACACAGGTCCTTTCAACCTCCTTTGTGTCAGTCACTAAAAAAACCCAAGGTTTTATTCCCCCGTATTGGTGACCAACCCTGCCCCCTAGTCAGAGGGCGAAAAAGCATTCTGGAGAATCACTCTAAGGCTATGTCTACACTGCCCTTCTCTTGCAGAAAAACATATGCAAATGAGCAGGGTTAGACAAATTATACAGTCTACGAACCCGGAAGAACCTGGATCTGGCGATCTGCGCATGCGAATATCGCTGGACAGTGCGGTTCAGCGAGCCCTGCAAATGACACTAAGCATGGAATATCACCATGCCTCATTTGCATAATTAATGAGCACCCGTTTTTGCTCGAGACATTTTTTTTCCAGAAAAATTGCTCTTGTGCAAGAGGGGTTTTTTTGCGCAACAAGGAGCCGTGTAGACAGCAAAAGCAAACACAGGTGCTCATTAATTATGCAAATGAGGCACAATGATATTTCACACAGGCTCATTTGCATATATTTTTCCACAAAAAGGCTATAGTGTAGACATAGCCTAAGGGAAAACCACCTACATACAGGACCCACTACTAGAATGTATCAAGGTGCATGTGTGTATCTACAGCAAATACACTCACACTTTATGCACTGGTAGAAAGGGTTCTTTCTTTAGACACTCCTCCGTCATCTCATTTAGGGAAGAATGCCTGTAGAAACAAGCATTCCTGCATGTGTGTTTGTACTAGACATGACTCATCTTTTCAGCTATCAGTCATGTCAGAAGCACCGATGGGAGCAGGTGCTACTGGCCAGACGTTTGTCTTGCTCTCCAAAGAGGGACAGTAAGATGGCTTTACAATTCTGTACATTCTATTGTGAGGAAGGGCCAAGAAATGTCATTTGAACTCAGTTTTGTCCAGATAAATTAGCCTAACCCAAACTGGCCTGTAGAGATCTGAATGAGAACTGTTCACCTAGCAGTGCTTCCATGGAGGTGAGCTGCTCTGGAGAGGACTACTTGGGTGGGTCTTTCCTGCTGAATCTGCCCCAGTTGCCAGCTCTGTGATTGTATAGAAAACCAACGTTACAAAGTGCTAAAGAGCATGCTGCATTTTCTTTACTTTCCCATTCCTGTCCCATGGTGGTGTGTCTATGGTTGAATTTTTGCATGAACTCTTGCTGTAGCATTCATTCTAACGGTAATCTCCTTTCTTCTGTAGGAGCTACAATGATAGCTGTTTCCTGGATTCTCCCCTCTATCCAGAACTAGCAGATGTCCAGTGGTATGGACAGGAAAAAGCCAAGCCTGGGACTCTAGTGTGAACCCCTGACCTCAATCTGATCACATCAATGCCATTCTGAGATCACCTCACTGCCTCTCATTTGCCTTACCCAGATGCACTGTTGCCCGGCACCAGCTTCAACTCTAAGCACTTTTCTCTAAATGTGATTACAGACGCCACTACAGATACTGGCCCCAGGATGCAGCTGCAACCACCAATGGATAGCAGTGTTTCAAACTAGATTGCCACGGACTGACATACAACTCCCATAGCCCAAACCAGCCATGGGGTGGGCACAACATAGATGACTATGTTAACAGCCAGATGGCAGGGGCTTATTCCTTTTAAATACTGAAAGCCTTTCGAGGTATAAATACAATCGTATTGGTCTGTGGCCTGGGAAAATAGTAACAGTTCTACAACTTGAAATCTGAAGCCACCAGAACATTAGTTAAGTGGCTAAGAGCGCGGTTGTGAACAACATCCTTGACTCCTGGAGTATTTATTTGGAGTAATGAAAAGCTCCTCTTGCTTCAGGGATGTCAGAATATTACAATCAGTTCAGTGCTGCCAAGATCGCAGAATTACCAGGAAAGCATGGGCAGCATCAGTTTAAATTAGCCCGTTTCCTACAATTTGGAAACTTTTTTTAATTCCTTCCTCACGTTAAGCCCTTCCAAAAATTAAACCAGTAACACTAACAACCCACTGGGATGAAGAAACACCAGAGCTCTGGGCTGGTATTGTAAAATCACTCTTGAAAAGCTGCTGTTAAACTGGACAGACACAAAGGTTGACAAGGGGGGTATTAGCGAAAGCAGAGGCAAGTACTGCTATTCTTAGCATCTGTGGCTGGCACAGGCTAACGACCAATACAGCCAGGTTTTGTTTAGTTTTTTTTTTTTTTAAACATAAGGTGAAAAATCGCCAAACGCCGTTCTATGAATAGAAATAACCATTACATGATATCCTAATTATGCACAAAGTATTTAACGTGAAATCAAAGGAAAGCACATTAATCAACATGGGAAAGCCACATTAGCATAACGGTTCAGACTATTACGCTTCTGGTAGTGCCAATGTAGCAAAGGGCTCATCACCAAAGTATTGCTATACACGGGACCCCACTAGGTTGTAAATCAGAAGCGGGGGTTCAGTAGTGTTGTCTACTAACCAGCTGTCAGTAAATTTTTCAGATTGCAAGAAGGGACCATAATAAATAAAAGCTAATGAATGAGTAACCTTGATGCATTCGACACAGACTCTAGTTTTTCTACTGATACCAAAAGGAAACACACAAGAGAGCCGTGACAGGAGCTGCAAGTTTACATGTACTTTGGAGCAATGCTATAAATGTCAAGCCATCAAACTTCAAAAGGCCTCAAAGACACTTTTGTACTGAACTCGTGCACAAGCTAGGTGGGTGTTGAAGCTGGCACGTCTAGTCTTCACTACGGTGCTATGCTGTTTTTTATTGCCACTAGGTGGGGTGGGGTTCTCTCCCCATTTGTGCATGCAGATGATGATTTCCTATGGGAAAGGCAATTAAAGACATGGCTGTAGGGGGTTACTTTGTGAAAAGCAGAAACTGACATTAGCTTTAGGTTAAAGAAATAAAGTGCGTGTGCGTGTGTGTGTGTGTGTTCTAAGAATAACGCTAGTCTACCAGACCAGAAGGGCAGGAAATTTAAAACTAAACTTAGGGGCTGCCACAGCTTTTTTTGTGTAATTAATAGCATCACTGGAATACTGTTTTGCTGGAAGCTTTTAAGAGCACAGATTTCCTATATCTAGGCTTGGAAAGATTAGGGGTATGGGGTTTTTCCTGTGTTTTCCTACATTGCTTATGTGTATTGACTTATTTAATATGCTGCCCTTACCTGCTACCTTGCAGTCTCCCAATACACCTGTGAGCTATTTATTGTAGGAACTGTGGCTGGGAAGAAGTGAGGCACGGGAAGGTTATCTGACTTGCTCAAGACATGGACTGCAGATCTAACTTTAGGTGTTAACTATAAAAATTACCTCTCCATAGCGCTGACAAATTTTTGCCCTGCAGGAAATTTAAAAAGCTTCAATCTTGGTGTCCTTAGCCTCTGTTCGCCAGAAGCTGGCAATAGGATGGATCCACTTGATGAATACCTAGTCTATTCAGTCCATCTGAAGCACCTGCCATTGAACACTTTTAGAAGACAGGATACTGAGCTAGATGGACCTTTGGTCAGACTCAGTATGGACCAACATTACTAATCATTCCAAACCTAATGTCTGTGGAAGTCAAGAATCATTAGAAATCATAGTTGACAATAATCATCTCTCTTGCTAGCCAAGCACCCCACAGATCTGACAGCCAGGAGATTGCAATGAGCAATGTGTGTTTATTTTTGCCTTTCTCGAGATATGACTAATGAGGGGATTGTTCTTACTGCCCCCACTTCTGTTTTTGGATGGAGAGGCGACATCATTGATTAATACCTTTTGATGATTAAACTCTAATCCTTCCAAGTCTAACTATAAACAGTGGTCCCATGTTAATCACCAGGCAGGAATTAGCCCAAGAATGTCAGGGGCTTTGTGCAACTGTCTATATTTTCATTTTCCCTGGTGAATCATTTTTCTATATAGCCCTTTTTATTTACAGGTTTCAAGCCCTGCAGCACAACAGGGCTCTGGATGCTACATAATACAAATAACTAATCAAAATTAATTGCTCCCGAATCAGGACAGGCCTGCAGTTTTGCAGAGGGGCTAAAGGGTGGCAGCCCTGAAGTTCATTGTGTTTGAAGTCACATTGGAAACAGTTTGGCAAGCCTGCACTGCAACGAGGCTGGAGGAGAGAAAAAAATCTTTTGAGAAAAGGATTGGGTTTTGCTTTGTGGTCTGCTTTTCTGTTTTGCAATCAAGGCACATGAGAGCCAGTCTGGTAGTAAAGACATTAAGTAAAACAGGTTTTACTGTTTAGTTCAATTCAATTATACACAAATGTACATACAATGTTAATCATATTAGATTAACATGGTTAAGTATAACATGGAGAGGTAAAACAGAACTGTTCTATACAAGCACTTGACTACCAACTTCCTAGCCCCTCTCTCTCTTTTTTTTTTTTTTTTTTTAAGGCCCTTCTCTGATAGAAAGCCACTGTTGCATTCTTAGTGTCTCTGTATGAAATTCCCTTGGTTTAGCCAGAAACATGGCATATGCATACACCATGCCATATTGTGAGGCAGGGTTTATTTTTAAATGATACTATATGCAGTCGAGTGTTGAAAATGTCAAATTTGTTTTCATTCTGTATTAGTTTTAGTTTTGGACATAGCAAACCCCATTCAGGTGCTATCAGATGACCAGTTACTGCTTAGTTAACTAGATGTAAAGTTTTACATATATATTAATGTCAATAGTTTTATTACAAGTTGTGTAAAATGGACTCTAGTTTAAAAAAGAAAAAATAGGTCTCTCAAACTGTCTTTAGAGCATGTAAAATGATTTTACTGGATTCTGTTCAATGGTAATCAAGGGGGAAAGATGTAGAAAAAGTTGCAGAATTTCAAAAAAAAATCTGCTTTTAATTTATTCTTTTTGTATTAAGAATTTGTATAGTTACCTTTACATTTTGCAAAACAGTGTTGTCAACACTTCCTTATTAAAGCATTTTCAAAATGAAATGTTGCGGCAGCTTTTTGAGATATTAAACAAGATTGAACAACACTCCTTTCTGGGTATGTTCACCAATAGCAGAAGCCGGTAGACACTATGACTAATCTGTGATTTATGTATCTCAAAATCACTGGTCACTTTTGGAAAACTCAACTTGTAGTTTTGCCCTTTATCTTCAACCTCTTGTCACAAAAGGAAGATTAACGTGTCACTAAAGGGCTAGCTTGGGTGGTAGAACATTAGATTACATGTGTTAATGAAATCAGCCAGGACATGGTAGCAACAATATTCTACAGGTGGTCCCCGAGTTACGAACGCATCGACTTACGACCGTTCGTATTTACGACCAACCTCCCATTAAGCGCTTTACAGCCGGTCCCTAAGTTACGAACACGTGATCCGCACTTACAAATAGCGCGGTCACATTTAAATGAATGGAGTCCGACTTACAAACTGATCGAGTTACAACCAAGTGTTTGGTTCATAAGTCGGAGACTATCTGTATTTTTAATACAGAAAAATCATCCAACCAATGGATCCTCTTCTCTTTTGGTTCTCTTTGCCTCTTTGACCCACTCTAAGCATTTCCTGGGCTTGTACACCACAGGATGCGAGGCCCAAGTGAGACTGTCTGGTAGCCACTCTGACTACAGGGTGCAAACAGCTTGGGACCAGTTTCTTCTTTGGCACAGCTCAGCCATTCACCAGCAGAAACTAGACAGTGCCTCCTACATCTAGCAGCATTACGCTGGCCCTGCTGACTAGTGAGAGGTAAGACTTCGCGCTTCATCCAGGGAGCTGGTGCAGAAAGAAAGGAAGGAGGCGTAACTCCCAAAAAATGAGTAACGCTAGTTCAAACCAAGGGGTTTGGTTTGAACTAACGCGTCCTGGCGCGCACTTTCACTTTCAAAACATCTGGCATTCGGCGTAATGCCCCGGCGAGATCATGCTAATGAAGCGCGGGATATTTAAATCCCCACTTCATTGACTATTTCGAATGCCTGCATTTGCATCCCTAGTTCGAACTAGGGTGCAAGTATAGACATACCCTAAGAGGGCAACCAGCTTTCCTTTGTGTTTGGACACCGGTGAGCTTTTGGTGTGGCACAAAAACACCAACATGAATCTGTGGTGTAGCAACATCAAGAGGGACTAGATTACAGCACTAGCTGAGATGCTGGGACACCTGGGTTCAAACCCCTGCTGCATGACAGACAGCCTGTGTGACCTTGGGCGAGTCCCTTTGTCTTACCATGCCTTGGCTCCCCATCTGTACACTTCCCTGCCCCACAGGGTGAAGGGGATCCTGGTATGAGGCTAAATGCACTGAACACAGTCACTCAGAGAATTCCTACACTGTATTTAAAAAACCCACCCAGCAGCTCGGCGCTCTGGTCCAGTCTCTGGCATGAGGGGGTTGTGCTAAAAATAGCTGTGTCACTTTTTGGGCTCAAGCCCTGATCCCAAGGCGCAGGGTGGGTTTCAGAGCCTGAGCATCTACACAGCAGGTCTGGGTGCCATTAGCATGAGCCTAGCAAGCCCAAGGCTGCAGACCTGGGCTCTGAGCCTTGCTTCTGCACTTTTAAAACAGTGGAGAGGTACCCTCAGAAACAGGCAAGAGATAAGGTATTTTATGTGGTACATCACAAGGCAGCCCTGTGTCTAATGCTGTCAATGGCAATATCTCATTACAATCAAAAAAGCGACTGTGACCCCATGCAATCCGAAAACAAACTTGCCTTTCACCCGCTGTAATTTGAGAAGGAGGGGAATGACCTACTACTATCATCCTCAATAAAGGGGACTAATAGCAAACAAGGCTCAGGAAGCCACTCCTTAGCTATGCAAACAAAGTAGGGGCTATTCTAGTGGTGGCATAAAATGCTCCATTTACCCTCAATCAGTTCACTGTCAATTTAGTTTGCTTGCTTTGAGGGCTGTGGCTAAATGACATTTTGGTTTATTTTTCCTACATAATAGATGCACCCACCCTTGTTATGGAATACATTTATATCAGTAAATGTCATTCCTGGTTGATGTATTTTGAGGTCAGAAGGGACCAGCATGATCATTCTAGTCTGATCTCCTGCATAACATGTAGAACTGAAGGAGCACAATTACTGTGCATTATTAAATCAGAGAGTCTATGTACACCAGCTTGAATTATATTAGGCCATGTTCTTGGAGCAGAAATAATGATTCTAAAGACAATGCTTAGCCTTAACAGGAAGTAAAAAGAGTTGAAAAGAGCAAACTTCTCCCAACTTACTTTAGCGAGCAGCCGAAGTATGAAAAAGGGAAAAGCACACTGAAGGGCAGCCAATTCTCAGTTTGATCACACTATTTAGTGCTTTGTATTGAAGTCCCAGCTTCTGGTGGTAAGTGACTATCTGAGCTTTCATTTTAAAAAAAGTTTCTAGCTCTCCTGGCTGCAGAGAAAAGCTTGAAAATTTGAATGCTTAAGACTCAAAAGAAGGTTAAAGACCCCAATTTATTTTTTAATGATTTCCAGGATATTTGCATGCTTGGGGTTGGCAGTGCTGTACTACTACTTTGGGTATGCAGTAGTTTTAGTAAGTTACCCTTTGATGTGGGCTGATTAGATTTTAATCTCTGACTATCGATTAACCATTCATTTATCAGTTGTATTCCGGTGCTAGAAGAGGTCCTTTTCAGAACTGGGGACTGTAACAGGATACTCTCTGGTCCTTTAAGGGAAGTTTGGCTCCAATCCAGGTTAAGACCCAAATGGGCATTCACAGGGATGTGGCCTTGTCATCTGATGGAAGGTATAATGTGAACCATGTGACTGAGAGCTGGGTAAGGCTAGTTTCTCATTCAGCCTAGTGAGAATAAGGACAAGGCAAGATTTCTGTCTCTACCTAACAGAACAGGGAAGCAAACCGGCAGGGAAAGGGGAAAGGGGCCTGTAAAGAGGCAGGAAAGATTCAGGGAAGGGAAAAGGGCTCAAGGCCGTGGAGAAAAAAAGAGTCAGGGAGGAGGCCTAGAGGCAAGGACCTCAGAAGGAAGCCATTCAGAGGCGACAGCTGTAGCCAGGGTGGGAAGAAGGGTTACTGAGCAATGCTGTGTCACAAAGACCACCGATCCCAGGAAGGGCTGAAGGATGGTTTTGCAGCATGACTCAGAGGGCCACGCAACCCAACCAGCAGGGAAACATAAGCATGAATTGCCCAACTAGCAGGGAGCATCTGCAAAGCAGAGTGCATATTGAGGCAGAGATGGCTGCTGGAAAAGTAAAAGAAACTGCTGGTGTGTTGATAGCCATCCAAATCCTGCCCCAAGCTTCTTGCGGTTATTTCTCTTTCCACCCAACACATCACAAACATTGCCACTGAAAGTCAAACTGAAGGAGAGGGAAAGTCACCTCTGGCCCTAGCGGATGTTGGCTGCTGTTGTAAACTGGCAAAAAGGTTTGGATAGGATGAAATGTGACTTCTAAATCCACCATAAATCTCAACTCTAATCATTAGTCTGTGGCTCCTACAGAACACAAACACCCTTGTGCAAAAACACCCTGGATACATTAAAGACCCCGCCCTGACCACATGATTAGCAAATTTTCTTAATTAGGACGATTCACACCCAAGTTTGGTGTGAGTGAGGGCTACACTTTATATACATTATGGTAGTGCCCAGAAGCCTCAAACCAGACAAGAACCCCAATGTGCTAAGCACTGGGCGAACAGAGCAAGTGTCGTTGCCCTGGAGGAGCTCCACGTCAACAGGCAGGACTGGCCAATGGCAGATGAGGAACAGAGACACAGAGATTAAAGTGATCTGCCCAAAGTCACAAAAGACAGAATTTGAACCCAGCTCTGAGCTCCAGTTTAGAGCCTTCACCACAAGACCATATATCTTCTCTAACGCTACAGGATCAAGACCTTTAGATTCAGCACTAAGACAGTTTCCTGCTAATGCAAAAACGGCCAAAAAGATCTCAGAAATATCCAGTGCATCTGAGGAAAACCTTAAACTTCTAATTCTAAATATATTGTATCCTCCCAACCTGCAGATCTGGACAGCTGCTGATGCTTGCTGGTTACATCCTCCCTCTCAAACTATTTAATCTGCATTTTTTTCAAGAGAGATACCTTTAGCTATTTCGACACGGTCCGGAAGCTGTGCTTCGGGTCAGCCAAGCTGCAAGGAGCCTCAAATCTGTGCTAAAAGCAGCTGCCATAACAGCGTTCCCATAGCGACACCCCAGGGACTAAAGCTGGCTCACACACTCGGGACAGCTGGAAACTCTTACATAAAAATGCCGTGAGAAAGTATTTTTCGTTTCTGAGCTCTCAATATGGTGCCATTCCATAAACTGCAAGGGAATCAAGTTATTCTGTCATGGGATCCGTTTGACTAGGAGGGCTGCTTTTTGGGGCTGTCAGCAAGGAGACATCACTTAAATTACATTCCTGCTGAAATCTGATTAGATTAAAGCAACATTCACATACAAACCCTAGGTCCCTCCAGAAGGAACATCCTCATCTAAACTATTAGCCGCTGCAACATTAAAACAAACTTGGTCGTTCCTGTACGGGACAGGAGGGCTAGCTAATGGTGTTATAAATCCCCAATGGAATCTGGTTCCCAGTAATGCAAATATCATTCTTCCTTAAATCATTCCTGAGCTATTTACTTTTTGTACCTTTCCAGGCAAAGTTCAGTCCTTTTCAATCAGGGACTGTAATGTTCCTAAATTATTTAGAGAGTTCAAAACTAAGGTCAAGTGAAAGAGGTAGGAACAGATCAAGAAACCATTTGGGAGGATAAAGTTGTGGTGTTATGAACATTTCCTGTTGCACTAAACCCTCTCCCAGGGCTCTGTGTGTGTGTGTGTGTGTGTGTGTGTGTACACAAACCCCACCAGGCTCTGTTATTAATCAGGCTTCCAAGTATGGCCTCTTGACATCTGCCCAATACCTCCCCACAAAACCCTGTCTGTTCTCTAAAGCCCTTTCCCCACACTCCAGTCAGGTCTTTTCATTGGCTCTTGCTTTTATTGCTTCTAAGCCATCTAAGCTCTGTGTTTTTCTCTTGGGGTCCGATACTTCAGACTGAAGAATTACTCTGACCAAAGATGAACTTAAGAATGCCAGAGACTCCAGAAGGGCCAGACTATTCCTCCAGAGGCTCTGCTAAACTTTCCAAAGGCAGAAATACACACAAAGGACCAGTGCCTCACAGCACAATGAATCTGGAGGGAACAATTCTTTTCTAAGAACACATTCCCCTTACCTCCCCTTTTACAGTTAGGATCAGGACTCAATAAGCACCAACCTGCTAAATGAAACAGCCATATTTCAAAAGCTCTTAAGGAAGGGATTCTGAATGACTCAGATTCTTATGCCAGGCCCATCACCATGGAGTCTGATCATACACAAGTCCACATCACAAAGAATGTCACTGTTCAGAAGAGCTGATGGGACTGGTAATGAGACCGAATGCCTCACGTTGCTAAGACCAGTTTGAACCCAGCCCAAGTCAGCAGCAACTGAACGTTGTTACAGGATGGACCTCACTGGTCCGGCACCTTCAGGATCTGACTGGGATTTGACTGACCAGGGAAGGTCCCTCCCTTTGTGGCCATGTTGCCTACGGGCATGGGCTCTAGCCTGCCCCTGCTGCTGCCTCAGCCACCCCAAGGCCAGAGCGCCACGGCCAGAACTGGGCAACCGGGGCAGAGCTCCACAGCCACCAGGCTCCACAGCTGGGGAAGAGCTCCGCAGCTGGGGCGGAGGGCCGGGGCCCTGCAGCCAGGGTGGAGGGACAGGGCCAGAGCTCCACAGCCTGGGCCAGAGCTCCCTGGCTGCCACTGGGGTAGGAGCTCCCTGGCCGAGGCTGGAGGTCCACAGCTGTGACCAGGCTAGAGTTCCCCGGCCTCTGGGGACAGGGAGCTCTGCTAGGGAACTCCCCACTATGCTGTTCATCCTCCCCTACTCTTCCCCCGCGCGCATACACACACACACATACACACACTCTGGGCTCCCAGCTGAGTCGCCGGTGCCCCTTCTGACACTCCTGCCCTTTCGCCAGGCCTCCCTCTTCCTAGGCTCTGTGGTCCAGGAACATCCGTGGTCTGTTGCTAGACCACGGAGTCCTGGTTAAGAGAGGTACAAGCTGTACCATGTCAGGGCATTCTGATGGCCTGGGTTGTGTGTGAATGAACTAACTCCAGTACCTACTGGGACAACCATCCTTTACCACAAAAACCTCTCCCATCATGAGCAGTGAAGAGCCTCCTCTGCGGAGAGGTCAAGGATTTAAATAAGCAAGAAAAATGAGAGACACGCTAAACCCTGGGAATGTCTCTCCTGGATAGGGTTAAGGTATATGGGTAGGCCAGCCTGGCTGCAGAACATGCAGGAATCACCATTGCGGTGACTTCCAATAAATATTCAATATTCCACTGTTTCTATAGTACAAGAAAAGGAGGGAGCATTATTCCCACTCCTTCCTAGTCAGGGTACAGGATAGCCCATGCCTGCGCTTGCTTGAAACATTGTACCTGGCAATGGAAGATCTTGTTTCCACCACTAATTATTCTAACTGCAATGCCCAGAGGCTGCAATCTTCTCCAGATGTGTAAAATAGAACTTGAAAACCTAAAGAGCCAAAAGATTCCTTAACTCCAAACTCACAAGGTTTGTATTTAAAAGCTCCCCTACAAGCAAACAAAACAAACCACCAAAAAAAACCAAAACAAACAAACCCCCCCAAATTCATTCAAGATTAAAAACTTTCACCAGTTTGGTTGTACTTTTCAGCTGAGAAATGTTTCTTTTTTCTTATAAATACCACATGAAAGATTAGACATTGAAATGTTCATATTTACAGAAATAATTAGAATTCAGTTTCAACTGTTTCCTTCTAATCATCTGCCCACACCAACCTCCAATTGGAAAGAGTCCAATAAAAGCAACAGACGACTTCGACCTAAGTTTCTGAGCTGTGGGAAAAGAAATGGAGTTTGGCCCCTATGATTTCCAGAACAGTTAAAATAAAGACACCCCGCCTCCAAAAAATCCCAAGTGGGTTCAGGATCTGTTGAGGGTGATGTACACAGTGCTTAAAAGAAATGAAAATAGATGTGGTTTGTAGAAATCAAGCTCTAGACAAAGGCTTTGCTTTATGCTATTGTCCCAGACCCACCCCAAGTTTCTGGTCGATTTCCGGCTAAGACTGTGCTGTTCTCTTCTCCCTCTCTGGGTCTAGGAGAGCAGAAAATGATTTGCACCGTGGGCAGACAAGAGACTCACAAAGCATTGTACTCCACACATTTGGATGGGTCTGTTGGGAAGTGTTTCTGGCAAATGGTCATGAGCCTCTTCAGTCCCTAGGAAGTCAAGAAAACAAGGACAGGTCTGTAATAAACAAACCAACATAACCATTTCCTGGTCAATTCTGAGCATAGTGCAGAGAAGTTCCACACACCAGCATGATCATGTTTTTTTCAAAAAGAGACATGTCTTTAGACAGGGTAACTGCAAGAAAAAGATTTGCCAAATGTTCCAAACAGCAGAGGAAATAGTGGGGCATAACTTACGAATTTAAATCCATCATTCAAACAGTTTCATAGGACAACATATATGTCACTAGCTATTTAAACCTTAGAAAACTTGTTACCTCCTCCAGTAGAGGAAAACCAGCACTATAAGGTTAACTGTGGTGATTGCTTTCACCATTTATACTCTTTGCTTATTATACAACTCAGGTTTAAAATTAAAAGACTGAAGAGCTGTGTAAGCTCAAAAGCTTGTCTCTCTCACCAACAGAAGTTGGTCTCTCTGGTGTCCTGGCTACACCACCAATACCATTCCCACTTTCTAAAACAGCATGTAAAAGCACATGTAATGAAGGACCACAGCTATGGTTGTAGCACGTTAGGCTGCAGTCTAGCAATGGCACGGTACTATAGCTGGCAGGTGTGACAGATGGCCGCCATACATTCTGTAATCCCCAGTGCTTTAGTTCAGAACATGACCTCTGGATGACAGGTGGCATGACTTATGAGAGGGATGAGCCCAGCACTCCAGGAGCTTTGGCCTTTCTATGGATGGCATTTCTGGATGGCATTATTGTCCATCATCACAAGGGCTTCTAGTTTTCAAGATTTATTAATTTCACTGATGGGGGAGGGAGGGGAAAAGGATGTGGATTTTTAGCAATTTTTGAATTTTATGTAGATATCCAAAAATGCACCTGGGCTCACTTTTTATGTATTATAATTTATATTACATACAGTATTTATTATAGTAGTATATACCATTAAAAAAAATCTTTGTACTGCTCCCTACTGCTCTTTAGTATAGTACATTTTCAAACAGTTCTGTATTAAAGCACACTAAGCAGCTTTTAGTGCACACCAGCAGGATCTGCACGCTCCAATGAATGCACAATACATCAGAGTGCTTTAGCAGCCATGCCACTGTAGAAAGTATTTCTGCTCTACATAGATAAGGGCTTAGAGACAAGCAACCATTTCTGTTTTTTTTCCAGAATTTATTAGATAAACACCATTCATTTTATTTTTTTTAAACAGGAGTCTTTTATTGGTGTTTATCGGTTACAGTAAAAAATCAGAAGCCCTAAATCATTATCACCCTTTGGCTTGGCTGCAGTGACCCTGGACTTCTAGAACACAAACCAATGTGCACCAGATATCAAACTGAGCAGTAAAGATATTCCATAATCCAACTTTGAATAGTATATCCTAGAGACAAAGCACACACATGCTTAAAGCCAACCCTGCTTATGGCTGCACAGTTAGCCATGTAGCTGAGCAACATAGTCCACAAAATTCCTCCCACAATGAAGGAGAACTGAGATGGATTTGTACAGAAATCTGCACATTTGGAAGATGTACGCAAGGAGCCCCGGGCAGGCAAATTTACCCCATATTAGAGATAATGAGAAGAGAAACTTCTGCAAGATAGTCAAATTCACTGTATCCTCAGAAGGATATTACACAGCCCTCTGGGGTAGGCACTTTTTTATGTTAGAGAAAGGATACAGGTCGAAAACACAGATGGAGGAAATTTTCTACAGAGAACATTTATACTGGAGCTAGCATTAGAAGGCCAGGCCTGACACATTCCTTTGACTTGAGTGCCTAAAGCTCCTAAGTACAGAAAACACTGAAGGTTAACTTGAGGTATTTCAGAAAACTCCCCTCAAACAGCTTCAAACACACCCTCCACTCAGAGGCCCCAAAAGCACTCTGAGTGACACTTCCTTTTCCTCCAAGTGATATCCCCTAGTTACCTAGCTGGCTTCTGTGAACATCCAAAACAGCGGGAGCATCTAGAAGACATTTCCTCAGCTAGCCAGCCAAATAAAAATATATACCACTCTGGGGGAAAATGAGAGTGACAGCACAGATGGCATCACAATTCATAGTAGGGGCTGGAAGCCATCGGTGGCAGAATGTTGCGGAGGAGGGACTGCTCCACAAGGGCCTGGGGGGTAGTATAGAAGTTTTTTGCCCTATTGAACTATTTCTGCAGGTCACATAGAGAGGGTGCAAAGGCTTTACTTCAGGGCTGCTGCCACAGCAGCCAAAGGTATGTATATGGGACAAGGAGAGGGGTAGTTCTCTCAGACCACTTAGGCCCTTGTGCTGATGGACCCTACCATATATCAATGGGGGGAGAAAGCTCCTACACCAATCTTAAAGGAATCAGCCTTTAAGTTCAGTGGGCTCTATCTGAATGTGGAATGCTGAACCTTTTAAGGAGATAGTGTCCCTTTAAAAGAGAGTTACAGAAGGAAAACTACCATGTTTCTCTGGCTGCAGAAATAAAAGGCCAAGTTGGAAACCTGTTATTTCACCTTCTGTTCAGTCAATTCAACAAAGGTATCACACGCCACATAATATGTGATGTTACAGATTAGAAAATGATGGAGCCCAAGAGACTGAGGCATCTGCTTATAGTTATTTCAGCTGTAATGTAGACAGCTTTTAGTGACAGGTGATGGAAAAAGACATATCAGAATCCGTCCCTAAGCCACCGCATGAGAGGCCCAATGGGTCCAAAATACCGTACACTTAATAAACTGATACTGCATTCAGTCAGCACCAAAAGGCAACAATCTGTACTTACCGCCTTTTATTTTTGCCACATCATTTGTACTTATAAAATTTGTACTATTCAAAGGTCCTCCTAACTTTTAACATCAGGTCTCTAAAATCCAGAGACTAACACTTCTTAAGCCACGAGGAGTCCTGTGGCACCTTATAGACTAACTGAAGTGTAGAAGCATAAGCTTTCGTGGGCAAAGACCCACTTCGTCAGATGCATGTGACGAAGTGGGTCTTTGCCCACGAAAGCTTATGCTCCTGCAATTCAGTTAGTCTATAAGGTGCCACAGGACTCCTCGTCGCTTTTGCAGATTCAGACTAACACGGATACCCCTCTGATACTTCTTAAGCCCTTACCTGAATATATTTCCTCTGAGTCTCGTCATTCAAAACGTGGGCCACATGCTTAGAGAAAATCTTTTCCCGACCAGTTCGGGCATGGATGCCAACCATAGTGACACCAATAGGCCAGGGAGCATTGCCAATGGCCATCTGAAGGTATGCATCATTAGCCTGAAGAATAAAAATGTATAAACACTTAGAAAAGCAGAGACACATGAACAGATTAAAGCCCAGGGAATCACTACAGCACTAACTAGCAGAACTTGGAAATCTGCACTCCTCTGCTGTCAGCAACCAGCTGTGAAACCCCCTGACAAAGTTTGAGTCTTATCCCCAGCTCTAGAGACTGGTCCAGAGCATTGTTCCCTGTAAGCTGGGCACTTGTACAACAGCTCAAGAGAGATTCAAATGCCGCCCAGCTGATTGGCAGAGTGCCCACAACTAGGTTTTCTGTTCTAATGGTGGTGCTCATTCATACTTGCCTCGGTGCACATAAAATGTATTCCGCACATGGGTGGAAAAGATTAGAGGAAACAATGGTTGAGAGGACAACAGCCTACTGCTGCTAGCAGTTACCCAATTAGGTCAAGTACCAAAGGTCTGCAACTTAGATCAAAAGATCTACACCCAATTCATGCTAGGAGGTCCGTATGGTTCCACATGATGAAATTTGGTTTTTGAGGAGTTTTATTAAATTAGTAAATTGCATAGAAAATGTTCAAATAATGTTACAATTACAAAAATCAAAAATCCAAAGTTGAGAAGTGCCAGAATTTCATGATCACATACTATATTTTCCACAGGCTTATTGAGGCACAAGATAGACAATGCTCTAGCAGGAGTCAGGATTATGTAATAAAGGATGCTGTTTGTAAGAGAACCTTGGAAAGCGCACAACGAAAGAGGCAGGGGATTGTAGGAAAAGAAATGATGGTTTCCTGGTTAAGGACGTTGAATTCCACTCGGGAGAAGTGTTCTATTCCTGCTTTTCCACAGAGTGGTATGTGATACAGAGATTAATGGTTTGCTTTAATTTTAGCATTTGTACATTTTCAAGTGCTTGATTTTGCTACCTTAACATTTTTTTAAGATATCTGGATGCAATTAAATACATAGCATGGATAGTAGAAATGTTAAAAGTCATTTAAAAAGGTATCCATGTAATGCTACAAAAATCTTAGCGGTTACACTCAGTGCAGGCTTTGCAGTATAAAGCTTTGCAGAGGAGTGGGGTGCCAGGCTGGACCCGCCAAGCCAAAGTAGCCCCTACCTGCGGTGGACCCCGTAGAACTATAGTAGCCACTTGCCCTGGGCGGCAGAGAGTTGATCCAGTCCCCACTGGCTAATCAGAACCAATTCACCTTTTACATCCCTAATGAATTGTGTACACCATTCTGTACAACCCAAAGAGTATCCAAGACAGCAGAAAACGACACAGCACAACTCTTGCTAGGAACTGAGAAGGGGGACTGTGAAAATAATGAGGGAGACAATGTGTTTTTAAAAGTTTCAAGCTCACAAGTGCGTATTCCAAGTGCCTAATTCCGTTGACTTAATATAAAATCAAGCACCTGTGAAACAGGCAGGCACAGATGATTCACCAACAGAATACCATACACCTATTGCTTTTCTCTGCAGTGAGCTGGAAGACATTTCAAAATACACAAAGCATAACTGAAAAACACACTGTGGCCACACTTTTAAATGATTTGAATTAAACTTGCCCTAGGCCAGCAAACTTTAAGAATGTCACAGAGACAAAATTGGGCTTCCTTATTAGGCAAATTATCCCAAGTCCTCACAAGTCTAATCATAATGTTGGAAAAGTGAGGGGAATTACAAAGCTCCATTTCCTCTGCCACCCACACAAGCTAGTATAAAAATACTACTTGCATTTCAGTTTCTTTTCCAGAGGTGACTACAGAACATGGCAAGTAAAATGTAATACTTTCATTGTTCATGTATGCCAAACCACTCACTCCTCCTTTAAGCACACTTTATCCACAAAAACCGTTCAATAATTTATCCTCATCGTCACCACCTCTTTAATGCTTCTACAGGACTACTGAGGTGGGTATGTCCAATACAGGATGTAGAGAGAGACAAGGTCTTACATGTGTGTATAAAATATCAAAAGCTGCTCAAACACATAATATGGTATTCATTGAGAGATAATGTTGAAATTCCCATTCAAGTTTCCTCTATAAGTTAATATAAATCATTTATAGCAAAATTCTGCCTGGACTTGTGACTCCACTCTAGCCAACACAGTTTCTCAGATTGTAAATCAAGCAAAGGTTTGACCATAAAGCAGGAGATATATCCAAGACTCTTTCTCTGAGAATTAAATACCATACCAGAACCTGGAACGTTGCCATTCAGTTCCAGGAACTATACAATGAGTGAATTCTCCACATCCCTCTACCTGCTCCCTAACCAGCAGAGGCTTATGTCAGTTTTGTTTGAACATGTGTTCTCTGTAACTACATGCCTTTGAGAAGCTAAATGTGAATCATTCACAGTATATAATCTACTAAATACAACATGGTTAGAACACTTTAGAAACTTATAAGCAAACATACCTTCACGTATTCCCTTTGCAACATGAATTTAATAATATCTGTTATTGATTCTTTAATGTCTGCAGGGATAGTCTGAAAGAGGAAAAAAACATTAGCTTTTCTTTTGAGCAATACATACTTTTTGGAAACGATCATATTTTGCATTTACACAAAACTGCTGCACTTTAAAAAGGATAAGTAACTCCATGGTATGGATCAGTGGTTTTCAAACTGGGGTAAACGTGAGTTCTCATCAGGGGGCACACAAGAAAAAACCCATAGTGGTGGACAACACACTTGGGAATGTAATCCTGGGTCTATTGTGACCCTCTCTCAGACAGAGGAATGCAGTAAACTACGTTATTTGAAAAGGGGTACGCACCCTAAAAAGTCTGAAAACCACTGATACAAAGGAAGTAACTGAGACACAAAGATGTTAAGTGACTAGTTCCAGAGTTGTGAATAAAACCCAGGGTCTCAACCACATAAGCAACCCACTCAATCAGAGATGCATATTATGACTGCTGGGAAGACAACAGACATTTATTTGAAGTAAGTGGTAGGATTCAATGGCTTCAGAGGGTAGCCAAATTAGTCTGTACAAGATAAACTTTAAAAACAACGAATAGTCTGGTGGCACTTTATAGACTAACAAAACATGTAGATAAGTAACAGAGATGTAGCCGTGTTAGTCTGATCTTGGTAAAACAAAAAAAGCAGTCATGTAGCACTTTAAAGACTAACAGGATGGTTTATTAGGTGATGAGCTTTCGTGGCACAGACCTGTTGTAAAGGTAACAAGACCTACTTTTATGGTCATGCCATTTCACTTTCAGAATATGATCTGAAGAAGTGGGTCTGCCCTAATGAAAGCTCATCACCTAATAAACCATCTTGTTAGTCTTTAAAGTGATATAAAACATATAGATGGTATCATGAGCTTTCATGGGCACAGCCCACTTCTTCAGATGACCGGTGATCTGAAGAAGTGGGCTGTGCCCACGGAAGCTCATGATACCATCTACATGTTATGTTAGTCTATAAAGTGCTACCAGATCATTTGTTGTTTTTTAAGGATTCAATGGTTAAGGTACATGAGTGGGAGTTAGAAGACTAGAGTTCTGTGCCCAACTGTGTCACTGAATGATCTTAAGCGAGTCACTTAGCCTCTCTGACTACTTCCCCATCTGTACAATGGAGACAACCTGACTATTGGCAAGAAGCACTATACTGTTTGGAAGCACTACACTGTTTAGTCCTGATGAGCCCTGTCATTTTGAAGGTCATTCACCCTTTTCCGCAGTTTTCTGAAGAGGGGTCTCAGATAGGATTCTGTCTGCTTTTGCGTGGCACTGTTTAGTTTCCCCTGCACTCCGCGTTTCACGTAATCCTCTCTGGCATTCAACTCCTTGGCCCAGACGCCCAGAAGAAACTGTAAAAGGAAGGAGTACATTTATGTCACGGTGCCACCTGGTGGCTACATCAGTAAATCACGTGCACAAAAGAGCAGAACAAATGTAAGAACTAAAAACAGCAGGGCTTTTCACGGGGGACGTGAATGAAAAGAGGCAAGGAACTGGACATGCCATAAGAGGTGGCAGGGATGAAGGTGTGAGAAAAGTGGGAGAAGAAAAAAAGGGAGATTCTGAAGTGGACATCAGTGATGGAGGAAAGATGGGATATATCTTTGAAAGCAGAGATGTAGGTGGGAGATGCTGCCAACCACAGGCTCAATTGGAATGGCCATGTGTCCAGCACTCCCTTCAGACCTAGGCCCACAGAATGTTAAGCACATTATACGTGAAGTCAAATACACAATTGGGGGCAGGATACATCCGTTTGTGTAGATTACCTCACTGACACACCAAGGGTTCTGTCTATTCCCCACCTCATCACCCAAGCTCCCTGTGCACTCTCTCATCCTCCTCTATTTCCAGGATTCCGCCAAATCTCTTCCCATGCTAGAGGCTGCATGCCATCCTTCCCTCCCTCCACCACCAGGGGTTCTGTATGCTCCCACCCAGTTCTACTGTCAGCTCTGTGGCCCTTCATTTGCTTGGATTTCCACCCCATACCAGGGATTCTGTGCCCCTCCTTGCCCTCCCACAGACTAGGGCTCTCCAATTTCCCCTCCTCCCCCCAACCTGGGCTGCGTGTGTACACTTTCCATTCCCCAATAACATACTTCTCCACTCTCTTCTGCCATGCTCTGTGCACAGTTCCATCCTCCACCTCATTATTATTATTCTCTACCTCATTATTATTAGTCTGGGAAACAAGTCATCCAAGGTGACAACATGTTAAACTTTACTGATAGAATGAAGGAGATGAAATAATAATATTGCTATACTGGAAGGCATTAATGAGTGCTATCAACCCTGAAGCTGTGGCTGTGTTAAAAAGAGAAGACTGGGCCTCCATGTCCCCCATATTCTCCTTTCAGTTTTCATCGAAATCAACAGGAGTCTGCCCACTAATGTCTAGAATACCCTAACATGAGGTGGGCAAGAGAATCTCTTTTATTGGACCAACGTCTGTTGGTAAGAGAAACAAGCTTTTGAGCCAGAGCTCTTCTTTAGGTTGCCTCTCTCACCAACCGAAGCTGGTCCAATATAAGATACTACCTTAACCACCTTGTCTTTTTCTTCTCCTGTTAAGGACAAGAAGCAATGGGCTTAAACTGCAGTAAGGGAGGTTTAGGTTGGACATTAGGAAAAACTTCCTACCTGTCAGGGTGGTTAAACACTGGACTAAATTGCATAGGGAGGTTGTGGTATCTCCATCTCTGGAGATATTTAGGAGCAGGTTAGATAGACATCTATCAGGGACGGCCTAGACGGTGCTTGGTGCTGCCATGAGGGCAGTGGACTGGACTCAATGACATCTTGAAGTCCCTTCCAGTTCTAGTTTTCTATGATCTATGATATCCACATGGCTTCACTTTCATACAGAAGTCCCTGAAATTTTTAAAATGATCAGATGTGGCATTAATGCATTCCAGACAAACGCAGAAAAACCATCAAATGTAACGTAGAGCCTCAAAAGCTCAGCCAGCATGTCCAACTTGCCCTCACTTTAATACCTGAACTGTCAGGTAGAACAATCCTGAGCCAGTCTTACCTTAAAATTCTTATGTCTGGTTACCTTCAAAAAACAATCAATGTGCCCACTCACATGACTAGTTACAGCTCAAAAGGCAAGGGACTTCTGATAATCTATTTAGTTACCTGAGGACCAAAATATATGACTGAAAATTCATGTGGGTTTCTTGCCAGGAAAGCAGTTTACTTTACACTAATTGCCTAAACATGAGTTTCCTTAGTGAAGCCACACATGGAAGTCAGTGGAATTCTCTTTAAATTCCCTTATTAAATCTGGTAGAAACAGATGGAATTTTATTTTCTCCAATATGCAGTTTTTCTATTTTTTAAAATGGTAATTTTGTATGCACTATATTTGCACATAGGGACCATAAACCTGCTTAATCTTTCTGATTTTAGGAACAACCACTACTGAATTAATTATCACAGGACAAGACGCAAGCAGAACCATGTTAATAAAGACCTATTCTGCAGAAGTGCTAATCACTCACCAGCTCCTGCAGGAAATAATGAGAGCTTCTGGTCACTGAACACTTTTGAGAATCTCACCCTAAGTGTGGACATAAAAATTGACATGGCAGAATAACCACAACTGGTATTTCCATCCTGAGTATATTCAGTTACATCTGATCTCTTCTCTGCTGAAATATAACTAAGTTACCAAGTTAAAGTTCTTTACCTTCAAGAATTTGGTTATGATGTCCATGTCTTTGTGATCATCACCTCGTCCTAAGGATTCTCCCAAAGCCTGAAAGAGAGGGGGGAAGTCAAAGCATTTCCTCATATTTCTGTGATACATATTTGTCAAAAAAGAAAAGCTGTCAGATCACTCACCAGTGTTTTGAAAGCAATTTTTACAACGAGCAATCTAAAACTATTTGGAAACAGAGTGACAACAACCCAGCACATGTCATAAGCATCCATGGAACTACGAATGACACTGAGTGTTGAAGACCAAGTTTTACATTTCAGAAACCTAAATAATGATTTTTAACCTACAAATCATTCCTTGACTATTAATAACTGTCCTGATTTGCTAAAGTGCCGAGCATTCATCGCTCAAATGGATTTCAATGGGAATTGTGAGTGCACAACATTTCCAAAAACTCTACAATCACATTGAAGTTATTCCACTTTTTATACTATTTAGCTTCTGTTTAGTTTTATTACATTTCTCTTAAAAGGGACAGTTTTTTTATTTTGTTTTTTAATAGTCAACTTTTCTCTCAGGCTCTCAGACACTCCTACCATGCTGAAATGTCAAGGTTGCTAACAATGACATGGAAATTCTTAAGAAGATTGTGTGTGTGTGTGTGTGTGTGTGTGTGTGTGTGTGTGTGTGTGTGTGTGTGTGTGTAAGTGTGTGTAAGTGTGTGTGTGTGTGTGTGTGTAATTTCATGAATTTAATTTTCATCTATTTCCCAAAATTGTGCGTTTGTTTTTAAACTAAAATCCAAATTTAGAATCTAACCCATCATTAGCATTTTATTATTCAACCTCAACTCATTTTAAAGGCATAAAATTGTGAATGTGTTCAGATACCACTAAAAAGGCCAAATAAATATCAGCTTTCCAAAAATATTCACATCTTAGCCCAGACCGAGCTGATACTAATACAGACCCAAAAGGTCATATCTGATAAAAATTAAAGAACGGAAAATAAGGGTTTATAACAGTGATGGGCAACCTAAGCTAGTGAGTGGGCCACATGAATAGCCTTCCTTCATCTCAGTGGAGCATAAGACTGACCTTGCTGCTCCCCCGACTAATCCCACAAGAGGAAGGCTTCTATATGGACCCCTACTAATGGTTATAATGAGAGACTTGACTTCTAAATCGACTGCTTCCACAAACATGCATGGGCTGACATTGTCAGCAAACAGCATATAACATATAACCTCAGTCATGCAGAACGCAATGCTATACACAGCGTCAAAAACCATTCTAATCTCAATCAAAAAGGCTGACAAGGGGGGTGCTGTAGTCATCATGAACAGATTATGAACAAAACAACTCACCAACACCAGATTCTACAAGCCTCTCTCCTGTGATCCTACTAAAGAATACCAAAAAAACTCAACCCCTGAAATAACTGCTCATGAAGCTCTCTGATGCTGCTCAGGACCAAATTTACACTAACACCCTTCCTAATCCCCAACCAGGAGTTTTCTATCTGCCACCCAAGATACACAAACCTGGAAATCCTGGACGACCCATCATCTCAAACACTGGCACACTTAAAACAGGATTATCTAGCTACAGTAAACTTCCGATAATCCGGCACCTTTAGGACTTAGGGGGTGCCGGACTATCAGCTATGCCGGACTATCAGAAGGGGGGGGACTATGAGGGGTCTGGGGTGGAGTGTGGGGGGGGGGGATGTGCCCCTTGGCACTGCGGGACCAACCCGGCAGCATCCCAGCTGCTCTGCCCCAGACTTCCCCAAGTCAGATGCTGCTGAAATTGACCAGCGGCTGACTCCGGGAAGCCCGGGGCAGAGCACCCCAGCTGCTCTGCCCCGCGCTTCTCCGAGTCAGCCGCTGGTCAGTTTCAGCAGCGGCTGAATCGGGGAAGCTGGGGGCAGAGCAGCTCCAATTGTCCGGCTGCCCGGAGCACTTCCAGGTTCCAGATGGTGCCAGACCATCAGGAGTGCGGGACCACTGGATGCTGGACCACTGGAGTTTTACTGTATATTGACTCTCTCCTCAGGGCCTATGTTATCAGCACTTCTAGCTATCTTCGAGACACTGAAGAAATTGAAGAATTTCACAGGGGTTTCAACAACTTCCACCCCATCATCAACCTCAGCCTGGATCAATCCACACGAGGGAGCCACTTCCTTGACACTACTGTACAATTACATGATGGACACATTTCCACCACCCTATACTGGAAACCTACCTACCACTACACTTACCTTCATACCTCTAGTTTGCATCTCACACACATTTCTCAATTTATTGTATAACGTCCAAGCCTTAAAATACAACCGGGATTTGCTCCAATCCCACAGAGACAAACACCTACAAGAGCTATATAGAACATTCTTAAAACTGAAATACCCACCCGGAGAAGTGAAAAAATAGATCAACAGAGCCAAAAGAGTACCCAGACACAAACTACTTCAAGACAGGCCCAAAAGAGAAAACAACAGAATTCCACTTGGCATCACCTACAGTCCACAACTTAAAATAAAAAATCTACAGCCTATCCTGGAAAATGATCCCTCTCTCTCACAGGCCTTGGGGGAAAGGCCAATCATTGCCTACCGACAACCCCCTAATCACAAACAAATTATTTCCAGTAACCACACAGCACACCTCCATCATAATCGTCCAGGAACCCACCCCTGCAATCAGCCCCAGAGCCAACTCTGCCCACACATCTACACTAGCGATTTCGTCACTGGACCCAACCACATCAGATGCTCATTTAACTGCACATCCACTAATGTGATCTATGCCATCAAATGCCAGCAATGCCCCCCTGCAATGTATATTGGCCAGATTGGACAGTCTCGATGGGAAAGAATTAATGGACACAAATCAGATATCCAAAAAGGCAATACACAAAAACCTGTTGGAGAACACTTTAATCTGCCTGGACATGCAGTAATGGATCTCCAAGTCACCATGTTGTTTCAAGCCAATTCCACAAGCCAGATACACAAAGAAGGATTAGAACAAGTTTAATTCTTATGAACAGGGACATCCTCTGCTGCCTCACATACTACCTTTCACATCCTAATGACTTAACCAAAACAAACAAACAAACAAACAAAAGAGGTGCTAATTGTTCTTATCAGCCTCTTGTAACTATTTGAACCATCTACTCACTGTCTCTCTTTTTTTCCCTCCCTTCCTTTTTTCTCTTTTTTTCCCTCCACACTTTCCCCCTCCCCCTTCCCTTATTTATTCTTGGATCTGGACTTCTAATACTCCTGTCATCTGAAGTGGGTTGTGCCCACAAAAGCTGATGATACCAACTACATGTTTTCTTAGTCTTTAAGGTGCTACTAGACTATTCATTGTTTTTTAAGTTTTTTCCTGTTACAGACTAACTCAGCTACCCCTCTGAAGCTGTTGTAACCAAGACAGTCTCTCAGAATAGTATAGTTTTTCTAGCTGCACTTGCATATGTAGAATTTGTGGGGTGTGCTAAATGAACCGTAGCAGTACACTGACTGGATGCAGTGGGAGACCATAGCTCCCACAATCAAGGTTTTGTGCAATCAGCAAGTACCTCAATTCATGAGCCCTTGCTCTACATGCGTGTCACTTTAGTAATACCAGTAGGACAAAATCTACACAGATGGAAACCAGAGAAAGCTGGCAACCCCGCTCATGGGCAGCATGGTAAACAAAATGTCTCAGGGGTCACACATAGAACCCTGATGGGCCGCAGCTAGCCCACCACTAGTTTATAACATTAGCACCAACTCCATAATAATTAGTGATTGTTAAAACTCCTATTGGGAAAAAACAGCTAGTTACACAAGTGTACAGGCCAGAAGCTGTATGCCTTTCACAATTAAATTAACATAACATTTGGAAAATATGCCTTAAGAAGCTCAGTCTATTTAGCTCTATTTACATGCCTTCCCTCCTCCCCCTTCACGTTAATGTGTAACTGCTGAAATTTTAAGCCAGCACCCTGTGAGCACGGTGCTCCCATGGAGCTGCCTCCTCTCTCCCACACTGCTGCTGCTAGGGCAGGGTGAAGGAAGCAGCTCCACAGGAATCGGTGCTCGCAGGAAACTGGCTTTTAAATGCTAGCTCCCCGTGAGCACTGGCTCCCGCCTACACCCCCAAACTGCTGCCTATATATCAGAGGCAGCAGCATGAGAGGACGGGGGGGGGGAGGCAGCTCCATGGGAGGCAGATCCATGGGAGCCAGTCCATAGAGAGCCAGTTTAAAACCCAGCTCCACACAAGCACCAACTCCCACCTCGCATGTAACCGTTTAAACGAATACGCTAACACATCCCTAACATGATTCCATGGCTAGAAGGAAGTTAGACAAATTCAAACTGGAAATAAGGTGTACATTTTTAACAGAAAGAATAGTTAACCATTACTGACAATTTTTAAATCAAGATTGGATGCCTTTCTAAAGATTTTCTCTAGGAATTATTCTGGAGAAGTTTTCTAATCCGTGCTATACAGGAGGGCTGATCAGATGATCACAATGGCCCCTTCTGGACTTGCAATCAATGAATGAGTTCCAAGGTATAAATTAAAGCAGAGAGGAGCAACCTAGGCTAGTGAGTGGGCCACGAGTGGCCCTCTTTCATCTCAGTGGCCCACAAGATTGTTATATCCAAGACAGTCTCCCGGGATAGGGTAGTTTTGCTAACTGTGCTTGCATACTTAGAATTTGCACTGTGCTGACTGAACAATAGCAGCAATCTGGATGCAGAGGGAGCACATGGCTCTCACGATGTTGACAGCACACACCTTACCACATGTCCTTGCTTGACATGTGTCACTTTTATAATATCGGTAGGAAAAAAACTATGTGGATGAAAACCAGCAGAATCTGGCAACCCTGTGCGTGGACACCAGTAAACAAAATGTTTTGTGGGCCATACACAGAACCCCAATAGGCATGTGCCCCTTGGGCCACAGGTTGCCGATGACTGAATTAAAGTGTTACCATTTAACATATCATAACTTTCAAGGGATGTTAAAAGGATTAACTTCAGCTGCACAGCTTGACAGAGTCCTAAAAAATACACAAGAGTTTGCTTATTACAAAAGCTTCTACTATCTTTTGAAACTTAAGACAATAACTCATTTGTGTATGTATGCTGATCTGTTTTAATCTTGTTTCTTTTTCCCAGTTAATAAATCTTTAGATAGTTTCTTATAGGCTACAAGCATTGTCTTTGTTATGATATCCAAGGTCTGCCTGACTGGGGAAGGTACTGATCCTTTGGGGCAGGGAGTAACCCATGATCCTGGTGAAAGAGACAATCTATCACAAAGGTACTCTTTGATGTTGTTGCCCTAGGGAGGCATCTGTGTCTAAAACCAGCCTGGAAATCTTATCATAGCACGACACCAAACTGTATTGAAAAAACCCACACTGCATACCTCCAATTCTTCAATAGTAGTATTTTCTTCATGGACTTTCAGATCATTCTGTGTGTCTTCTTCTCCTGGTTCCTGACCTCCTACAATTTCATTCAGATACTGCTGGTCAATCTTATCCAGAGCAGCCTTCAGGTCATTTCTCAAACCCTAGGAGAAGGTGAAGACATAGCTATTGTCACTATCTTATTTTACTTTTGATAATCAAATGAAACTTTCCACATTTGTTCATTAAAGGCCAAATCCTGCAGAGACAATTATAGGCTTGGCAGAATTCAATTTTTGTTTCTGGGTTGTTGTTATTTTCTAATTTTGATCCTATTTATTTTAAGATCTGGTTTCCTGTGAGGCCAAGAGACCCAAGACACCACGGTGCAAGGTAAGGATGTAAAAGTGTAGTCGATTAACTGATAAGCTAAAGCTTATAAGTTAATGCTATATACTACACACACTCCCCGCCACTACACACACTTGCCAGTAAATTTTTTAGCAGGCTGGCAAGCAGCCCATTTCAGTCCTGGCTTGTGATGAGTCCAGGACCTAGCTCTGTATTTAAAGTGTATTAGGTGCCGGACGGGCAGCCATCCCAGTTCAGTTCCAGCTTGCGCCAGGTCTGGGAGCTCAGACCCCCACCCTAGACAGGGGACGCTGCCACCTCTTTATCAGAGGCAGCAACACAGAGCAACGGGCAGCCAGTTTTTTTAAACTTGCTCCCCTCGTGGACCAGCTCCCACTTGGCACCCTACACTGCTGTCTCTGATACAGTGGCAGGGGTCTTCTCGGGAGTGAGGCCGGAGTGCACTGGCTGACGGCCCCGCCCCTAGGGATTATAAAATAGCTGGCTAACCAATAAGAATTCACGAGGTTACTTGACTATTCAAGAAACTGATATTTAACATCCCTAGTGCAAGGTCCAAAGCACACTGTGAAGAGCTTCAAAAGGATCTCACAAAATTAGGTGACTGGACCACAAAATTGCATTTATCAATGTTAAAGTTCATCTGCTAAGTAATGGATATTGGAAAACATAATCCCAACTATACGTATGAAATTATGAGGACTAAATTAGCTGTTGCCACTCAAGAGAGAGATCTTGGAGTCATTATGGATACTACTCTGAAAACGTCCACTCAATGTGCAGCAACAGGCAAAAAATCAAGTAGAATGTTAGGAATCATTAAAAAAAGGATAGAGAATAAGACAGAGAACATCTTACTACCTCTATATAAACTGGTGGTACACCCACATCTTCAACAGTGGGTACAGATATAGTTGACTCATCTCAAAAGATTATCTTGGCATGGGAGAAAGTTCAGAAAAGGACAAAAACAGGTTAGGGGTATGGAACAGCTGCCATATGAGAAGAAATAAAAAAAACTGTGAATTTTCAGTTTAGAAAAGAGAAGACTAAGGGGAGAATATTATAGAGATCTATAAAATCATGACTGGTATGGAGGAAGTGAATAAGAAAAGATATTTACTTGTTCCCACAACACTAGGGATGTTAAATATTGGTTAATTGAATAGTCAAGTAACCTCATGAATTCTTATCGTTACTTGACTATTCTATAATACCCAGGGGTGGGGCTAGCAGTGCTCCAGCCCCCTTCCCGAGGAGCCCTCTGCCACTCCACGTTGCTTCCTCTGTATCAGAGGAAGCAGCGTGGGCTGCCAGGTGGGAGCTGGTCCACGAGGGGAGCCAGTTTAAAAACCAGCTCCCCTCGCAGACTGGCTGCCTGTGGCCCAATGCAGCAGCCCCTGTCTGGGAAGGGGGAGGGTCTGAGCTCCCTTACCCAGCGCAAGCAAGAACTGAGCCGGGCTGCCTGCCCACCTGGCTCCTAATACACTTTAAATGCAGAACCACAGCAGGGGTAAGTCCCATAGCCATCACAAGCCATGACCAAGCCAGGCTGCTGGCCAGCCTGCTAAAACATTTATTGGGGGGGGGGAGGGGGGGAGCGTGTAGTCTATAACATTAAGCTATAAACTTTTGCTTATCGGTTCGGCTACACTATTACATCCATATATAAAGTAAGAATCACCAAATGAATTTAATAGGTAGCAGGTTTAAAACAAACAATAGGAAGTATTTCTTCACACAACATACAGTCGACTTGTGGAACTCCTTGCAGAGGATATTGTGAAGTCCAAGACTAACAAGGTTCAAAAATGATTTAGATAAATTCAGGGAGGATAGATCCATCAATGATGCCCCTACCCTCTATTTGCCAGAGTGGACTGGGTGACAGGGGTGGATCACTCAATGATGACCTGTGCTGTTCATTCCCTCTGGGCCACCTAGCCACAGTTGGAAAACAGGATACTGGGCTAGATGAACCTTTGGTCTGACCCAGTATGGCCGTTCTTATGTGCAAGAAGAGCAATGGTTGTCCTGGGCAGAGATCCCTGGCCATGACTGTAAGGAAAATGACCTGCAGCCACAGGCAAAGCGATACTACTGGCTTGTGAGTGAGCAAACATGGGCGTGATAACAGAGCTGCAGAGGATTCCCTTCATGACCAAAGGGCTGATGACATCAGATCACTGCAGACATGCCAGTTGTTACTGATTGATTTTTTCCCCATTGATTTCAGTGTACCATCTGAAATCAACATTTACTGAGTTATCAATTAAAATCAAATTTCCATCTAGCCTACTTATATAAAGTGTTTAATCTTAAGCACATGAATAGTTCCACTGGATGCCTTCAAGAGAAGCACTTAAATGCTTAAAATTAACTACCGAGCTAAGTCTTTACAGAATCACATACTTTAAAAAACCCCAACCAGCGCGCACTGATATTTTCAGCAGGAAAGCAAGGAGGATGGATTCAGCCTTCAGGGCTCTCAGTATGGTACCTTTCATGAGCAATAAACTCACAAACACAAGAAATGCAACAGTGGAGTCTCATCCAGCCGTCTGCTCTGCCCTGAACAAACAATGACATTTATCTACAATGACTCCAACCATCTGTGCATTGTCACCTTTAGTATAGATAAAAGATTATTGCCTTTTTTAAAACACAACAGTAATTGAAATAAGACATTCAGTGAATGGTTTAATTTTTCTTATTCAAAGAAATGTGTGCAATTAAAACATGGAGTAAGGTGATACATTATGATTACAGTCTGGTGCTAAGCTTTTAAGTAACAGAAAGAAAAGTGAAAATTGTGCTTACTTGAATGCTACACAACGCCTATTCTCTAAATGACGCAGTCCTAATGGTACAAAGTCCTACCATTTAATAGGCTAAGCCTCACCCTGAGACAAGCTCCCTTACTCCTACAGTTTGGAGTACAGATATTTACTTATTTCCACCTTTTCAGTAGGGATGTAAAAGTGTAACCATTGAAACAGTTTACCAATATGCACCAGCTTATTGGTTTCTGTTATGGTTACACTCCAGCTCCCCAGGAGCCAGATGTCACCCTGCAACGAAGCCTCCCCAGGGCTGGCAGGGGCTGCCGGCTCTGCTTCTGGAGAGCTGCTGTCACCCTGCACTGAGGGCTCTGCAGTATAAAAATTATACTACAAAGCTTGAAGCACATGTAACTGATATGATTTTTAGTGGTTACACAGTTATATTTTTACATTACTTTTTACATCCCTACTTTTCAGTAATTGCTCTTGACTATCAGGAGTACTTCACTCAGCCATTTTTGTTAGCTTCCGATATTTGAACCAAAATAGCTTTCAACCCCACTCAGGTGGAGCTAAACCACTACATAGGCTTGAAACATGTTTTCTAAATCCATTTTATTTTCTGCCTTACAGCCCAGTCCTGCTTTCATTAATGGCAATGGCAGCATTGCCACTGACTTCAGTGGGATCAGGTCTTTGCTGACAAGACTTTTTAAAAACTGTTGTCTTGTTTATCCAGCTTCAAGTCTTTAGAGCGGAAAAGAGGTACGAGTACTGCACAGAATCACCAGGTCCTGAACTAGCTGGGGCCCTTGTTTAGCAACTCATTGGAGACCTGAGATAGATTTGAAAGGGTTTTTAAATCAATGACTACTTGGGCACATAAATAAACAATGCTGATGATGATGTAGAAGAGAATTCAACTTATTCTTCTAGTTGTGTTTGCTGGAATATGTAAAAATTAATAGGAGTCAGTCACAATAGGCATTGCCTTTAAACATGTTTTTTTCCTTTGTTTCTGCAATCTGAAAAAATAAATTAAAAGTCCGGCCAAAGTAGGTATTATCCTTTCTAATGTATAAATATGCTCTTTCCCTTCATTTTTGCAGCCTAAAAAAATAAGCAAGCACGCAGCTGCTCTTCTTTGTTGTGTCCTTTACTTACCCTCACTGGCTCTGTATAAAATATTTCAGGGTTAGTTTTCTCGTAATCTCTGTAACCTGCTAATTCAAAAAGTTTGTAGCATAAAAAAGTGATAATTTAATTTAAAAATTTGTAAATAATAATCGGGGCAGGTATAATACTATTCATCACCTGCCTGTTAATATTCATTGTATAAAGGTTAACATACAAAATAAAGTTTTTAAAAAAGTAGCAGTAAGTGTGTAAATTAACATACTAAAATAAATAAAAGGGTGTAATTGGTACCAAGTTATTGCCACTCAAAACAATAAGTTGGGGGTCCAAGGTTAACAGACATGGGCAATAAAGCAGTTCTATTTACCCCATCCACTCCCGGGTCACCTGTTTCTTCTCTAACAGTGTTGCAGATATCAAAAGGGTACACGAGGAAAAATTCAGGGCCTGTTTGCATGGAAAGTTAGTGTGCTGCAAGTTGGGAGGTGAATCTACAGTGTACAAGTCTTCCACATACTAACTCACTGTGTGGACTTTGCTATCATGCACTAAACATTCTGTAGTGTATTCTGACGTACTTCCAGGTAGACAGGCTCTGTGCCACATCCTCCCTTGAACAATCAAGCAGCAAAGAGAGAACAGGCAGAGTAAAAGGCAGGCTGCATCCACATTTGTCACTGTATTATGCAGTTACATATGGGAGTGAAAGGCACTTGCAGAGGGATAGAATGAGGAAAGCTCCAGCACCAGGGAGCTACTGGATTTTCCTGTTGCTTGCCCATCAGAGCCATTCACTGCAGCAGAGGGAGACTGTGGATGGGAACACTACATGACTAAAAATAGCAGGGTAAAGGTGGGAGGTACTGCTTGGCATGTAAAAAGACCATATAGGGTACATACCCTGGAGGTCTAGCCTTTGTAGGGCACTCTACCCTGGTGTACCTGCCTAAGACATGCCTTACTATGTACACTGGTATGTATAACAGTGCTAGCTGGGTGTGCACTATCTGTACTTTGTATGCTGCCATAAGTGTAGACCTATCCTAGCACATAAGGAACAAATTTGTTAACTAAGATGCTATCTTAAGTCATGTTTCAGAACTAAACTGTACTTTAAATTGAAAAAAGCTTTAATTTTTTTAAATCTAGAAGTAAGGAATTTGAAAAACTTGAACTGCACATCAGAAACAATGCACTCCCCCTGTTAATAACATGTCTCTGCTCAGACGCAGACCATTCAACATACTCCTTTCCAGGTAGAGATGCCTATATTATAGAGTATCAGAGGGGTAGCTGTGTTAGTTTGGATCTGCAAAAGTGACAAGGAGTCCTGTGGTACCTTATAGACTAACAGATGTATATGAACATAAGCTTTCATGGGCAAAGACCCACTTCGTCAGATGCATGTAGTGGAAATTTCCAGAAGCAGGTATAAATATGCAGGCTAGAGATAATGAGGTTAATTCAGTCAGGGAGGGTGAGACCCAGAAGTGGGAACTGAAGGTATTTTCCATTTTGCTTTATGACTTTTCATCCTTATAAAAATCCAGACACAGTAAATGCTCAGAGAAAACTAGTTCCACATACACTTATTCTGTTGATGCTCAGCTCTTACTTAACGGGTCTTACCTTGTTAACTTCAGGTGCAAGAATTTCTATTTTCCTCAAACGCTGAAATGCATCATAATCTGTTTCTCCAAACAATCTGATTGGTTCACCTCTCTCTCTCAACCTCCTAATCACCTGCAAAGAATGAACAAAATGTTCCCTTATGCAAAACTGGATAGAAAGCAAAATAAAAATCCAACTAACTTTATTTACTTAGCATAAAATAGCAACCTTAGCCAGAGGGGAAGGGGAAATGCTATAGTCTAAAGAGCTGCAGCAAAATGTTCCACTTTGTGGTTTGAATATAAAAATTCCCATGACATTTCAGCAAAAGGTCATTTTAATTCAAATATTACTGATCTAAATTCTGTTTAGAATCTCATGCAGATTCCTGGAATTTCTTCTTAATGGCTTATTTTGAACTAATATGCAAGATTATCAATCTTTAATTGTAGAATGGGATTTTTAAAAGTGTCCAAGTGACATGACATAGCCCAAATCAGGTTGGTGCTTGAGAAAATTCCATCCAGTATCTTTAAACTTTGCAAAATCCTACTTAGCCACTTGACTAGGGCAAGAAAAGCCTTTTTCATCAATGAGAGTGTGGATGAGCAGATCTGATGATTGAGCTATTAAGAAGCCTTTTACCCATGCATCTCAGAGCACTTGACAAACATTAATATGTCTCAATATTCTGATGTGGTACTTACATAGTCTTAATTTAAAGAACAGCATACTGAGGCAGAGGCATTAACTTGCCCAATATCACAAGATATGGGTAACTTACCAAGAGATGGGTAGTCTCAAGACTACAATCCCATTTCCATGCACTACCTGCTAAATCACACAGCCTCCCTCATCAAGTTCATTTCAAATATACTAACTTGGTCTAGGTTCCTTTTTGCACAAATAAACAAACAAGCAATAGGCCCATTGGTAGCTTACATTTAATACAGCACTCTCACTGATTGATGTTCACTCAGTAACATGATTCTTTGCACAGACTCCTGTATTTGGATAAGCACTGAACTTTCAGTACTCACTACACAATGAGTGGACACTGAGCTGGCATATTGACACTGAAACACCTCTCAGATGAAGTTACAATGCTTATGAGCAAAGCTATGATGCATGGTGATGGGGGCTTCACATTCCATAATAGACTGCATCTATGAAACTCAACTTGAAACCATCAGTCCATTGGGCACATTTTCAATATCCACTACACAGAGAAGGAAATGATAAGGCGACACAACTAAGATGTTATGGGTATCTTAACTGTGAATTTCCAACACTCCCACATAATAAGTTTATTTTATAACTTAACTCTGAATTGCCCTGCACTCCAATGTTATATGTGAGGGGCTTTGTTTTACTAGCAATGAACCTGTAAGAGACTTTTACTCTTAAACAAGTGAAAGAACATACCAGTAACTTTAGTTTGACTGTTTTTTGGGGATATATAATTTTTTTTTTAAACCTAGATTATATCTTGATTTGGACTAACATGTCACAGACACACAAGCTGGAAAAATAGAATTTGAAAAAATTCAGCCTGTAGCTTTCAATCCTATAATCCCTTATTCATTAGATAGTTTAAAAAATCCTCTGGAAGGGTAGTAGAAGTAAGAACTCATGCAGCAATAAGGGTGAAAAAAGAGGCTTTCCACCAAACATTCCTGGGCATTTAACTGCTACTACTCTCTCATTAGTGTTTTGCACAACCCAAAAAGAAGGCCTCTGAATGAGAACTAAATAGAACCACTGCAACAAACTCTTGAGATGGCAATTATTTAACTAAACACTATTATTCTGTAGCAGGACAGATACAATCTGGAATAGAGGGCTATAGATTATTAGGAAATGTAGCCTTAATTGGGGAAATTTAGAACCCATTTGCTATAATCACAAGTTAATTAATGATGTTTGATTTTACCTCTTGTCTGGAAAGAGTCATGGGTAACTTCTCTTCTGCCAGTTCTAGCTCCAACACTGGATTCGATGAAGTCACTGGTTTCTCTTCCTCCTCGTTCTGTTGTACCTACACAACAACAATATCCATTACAACAAACTAAGAGAAGAAAATCTATAGTTTTAAAGGTATACATAGTTAGACTCTAAACTCTTGAACAGGGGCTGCTTCTTATTATGTATTTATGTAGCACAATGGGTGCTGATCATGATCAGATCTCTAGGGGCATCCACAGTACTAGTAAAATGATATAGATAGAATCCTATATCAGTATACGCTTTGATTAAAATATGTCTGATCTTATTACAAATATCTGTTTCTTCTAATCTCACTTCCATGGGATGGGATGGGATGGGATGGGATGGGATGGGATGGGATGGGATGGGATGGGATGGGATGGGATGGGATGGGATGGGATGGGATGGGATGGGATACCTCCTTTAAAGCAGTGCAAGGAAACAGTAGTGCTAAAGCACATAAAATTTTGAATACAAACAGAAAAATTACTACTTATTCTCTGGAAACACTTTTTTCAGAATTTGTCAAATGAACACAGTCCAATGCAAAAACATAAACACACCATGCCTTCATTATAAGCATAGCATCATATCATCTGTTCCCCCACTCAGAAAAGGGTGTTCTTGAACTAAATTGAACCATTTCTTAATTGTACAACTTAATGTTTTGATAGAGCTGCAAGGTTTGGTGGACAAAAATGTTAAAAGAAAGATAGCACTCATATCAACACAGCGTCCTTTAAAATCCGTGTTGTAAGTTACACATGTAAAGTTGTTGAAAATAAATGAAAATCAAATGGGCAGACTGATGCCGGTCATTTTCTGAAACAAAGGAAAAAAATTGGAGGATGAGGGTGAGCAGTGTAGAAACTTCCTAATCCTTTACTGGGTTTTGAAAAGGTACTTTATTTTTTATTTTATTATATAGTGTATTACATTATGTTGGCATCTGTGTATGATAAGCAAGTTCCAGTTTCTAGTTTTCTTTAAATCAGTGACTTGTTGGATGTCCTAGACAGGCTAGAAATGAAGCTTTTATATTGTTTCTGGCCAAGACCCCAATCTTGCTACAGGACCAAGGTACAAATCTGTATTCAGTGCTACACTAGCAAATGCAGGGAACAGTCTTGCATTACAGGCTCGCTCAAAGCGCCTGCAAGCAATGGAAGGTCAAGCCAATGGTTAGGATCTAAAGCAGGGGAGGGCAAGATGCAGCCCTCTGAGCCTTTTGATCTGGCCTGCAGCCCACCCCACCAAGACCCTGAGGCAGGCTCTCTGCCTGCTGCAACCTAGAGGCTGCTCCCTCTAGGCAATGCATGCCCCTAGTGGGGAGGTAAGACGGCGGGGGGGGGGGGGGACTTTGCACACTGCCTCCGCCTCAAGCCCCATCACTCCCTCCATAGAAAAGTGCAGCCCTTGACCACTTACCAAAATCTTGGGAGTGGTCCACCATCAAAAATTATTGCCCACCCCTGATCTAAACACAGGAAGGGGACGGTACACTTACTGAAAATAAAAATCATCACTGCAAGGGTAAAATAGTAACCTCCTTAAGATAAGACTGGAACTAGCTGAAGCACATAAAGAGAAAATACAACTCAATGTCAGAAGAATTTCTGAAATCTCTAGGTTATAATAATTTATTTTTTGTTTATAAAACAGCAGCATATGAGGGAAGATTTAAGCCATTCTGTAAGCTGGACTCAAAGTTACAAGCAATAACTTTGCTGCAATTATGTTTGCTTTAATGCTCTCTCTTTACAAGTGAGTCAAATGCTTACATGTTACTAATGCAGTATAAGCAAAGCAAAGCACCCGCTTTAAAAAAAAATCAGTCGGCTTTCTACCTCTTAGTAATACATTTAAAAAAATTCAAATGCAGAAATCTGGGAGGCTCTAAAAAAAGCACTAAGTTAACTAGAAATCCACTTAAAACCACTCTGAAGATCATGTTTTAATTCAAGGAGATTATTGTAGCAAAATAGATATTCCAACTCAAGTCCTGGGTCTCTTAACTTTTGTTTGGATCTCCCATCAGCCACATCCTGAAACATGCAGGACTGAATTCAAATGACACATGCATGGTGGAAACACCCCATAGTTAAAGCAATTCATAAAACCTACACGGGTTACCTAAAAACCTACAAGCATTATTACACTTTTAACATATAAGGAGCTTCTTATCCCAAGTGACAGAAATGATGCTAGAATCACTAGTCTTAGTTTGAAGAAATCCAAATAACAACTATACAACTAGCATAAATCATCACTCTCTTCCAAGATGAAATGACTGTACAATAACTAGATTCTCAGAACAGTTCCTGATGCATGTACAGTTGCCAAAATGGTTCTCTCTCACAGGTAAACCGTATGATTATACCTACAAAGACCAAACATTATATTTGAGCAGAGTGTTGGATTGACTGGGTAAAGTTCTACTAAAACAAGGCTTTTTATTTCTGAATAGCAAACATAAAACAGTATACTGAAGGATCCAAATTAAGAGTGAAGCAAGTCCCTCCCTATGAATACACACAAATAAACCACCACACTGTCAATTCCAGCAAACTACTTAACTGATGCTGTTAAGGAAGAAATAATAGCCTTCCAGATCACTCATTTGTTTCAAAATGTACACAGAGTTTAAGATTGCTTGCTAGTATTTTTGCCTGAAAAAAGTTAGTGCTCTGTTGGATATTTTCAAGCACTGGAACTTTTGGGCCAAGAAGAACATAGACGTTTTGCATACTAAACAACTTGGCTGGGTTCTTCCTTAGCACCCAAGGATGTTATCTCTGCTTCTCTCTCTGGCCTATTTCATCAGGAAGACCTTAAACTTGTTCTTAGTTTACAGGCAGGCCTATTTTTAAAAAAAATAAGGGAAGATGGCTATATTAGATTCAGCATTCATGCCTAAAACACAATTTAAAAAGAAAAAGGCAAGCTTTAATCCCAAGACACTTCATGCTTTCCACAAGAAAAAAGCCAAACCATAACACAAACTTAAATAGCTATATATCATGCATTTTTTCCTGCATTAAAAATGTTTTGGGAAACTCATACCTCTCCAGGTGGCTTCTCATTTACAGGCTAATGTATAACATTGACAAATTGAACAAAGAACAACAATTATCATCAACATTTGGATTGTTGATATTAAATATAGACAAAGTGAACACACAAACCACTGAATTAATAATTACAGTACCTGGTAGCCACATCTTTCATAGTATGCTTCCGCTTCTTTCTTAGCTAGCTCACTGCGCTTGAAATATTTTCTGTTTCCCTATAAAGGAGGACAACAATGTGTTACAGTTTTATACAACTTGAAACCAACCTCTGTTCAGTAACATCTCAAAGATTCTTTGATTTGCCCAGTCTAATTAGATTTTCTAGCAGAGAGGAAAATATTCTCAAAGGCACCTCCCAATTTACTTTCCTTCATGCCTGTCACGACATCAGAATAATATTATTAAGAATCATACAATCTGATTGGAAAGTAAGCACAATGTATATTAATAACTAAAACTCCTGGTGGTTTGAAAAAGCTGGTCTATGTATTATTGCTTTCAGATTATCAGGACTTGAAACTGGTTTATACAACTTCCCCCCCTTTACTGTGCATAATGAGGCCCTAGCTATGCCACAAAATTAAATTTGTAAGAAACCATTGTAATCAATTTCAACTAGGTAGCTGAGTCACTACTAAGAAGAGAGCCTTATTAAAACCGGTTTCTGAAATCATTTGATACTGTGAGTATATCTACAATAGACAAGGACATTGTTCAGGAATATCATTTGTCTGTAATAGCTAGCTGTCATGTTTTCCCCTAACAACAGTTTAGTACACTATTTTTTTAAAAGGATCATTTAAACATGACCAAATATAGCTTGGTTTCCACCTGTGACTGTACAAGTGCTTTCTCAGACCCCAGAAACACCCAGTGCATAAAACTCAGCACAAGTCTCTCTCTCTCTCTCTCTCTACCTACAAAAAGGCTGCAAATCCTCTGAAGTAATGATGTCCATGACAGTGACTGTTACTTTGATGTGTCTTTCTCAATACTTAATATAAAGTAAAGTCTCACCTACTATATACTCTCAGCTCTACTAATAATAACAACATGAAAACTGGTATTTTTCAGCACAAAAGCTTATCATTTAACCAACTAAATGAATCAGATGGACAACAAAATTGGTGGTGTATGTAACAACTAAACCCAATTCCCAGATCAGATGATGTGCCCAATGGCGTGCCTGCATATGTTGGTGATACATCTCAAAGACTTTATTTTGTAGCTTCATGAAGACTTCACCAAAACAACTTCCCCTTTGAGATCATGTGCAAGAAATGGAGCAGCAAATAATGTCTGGGTTTTTCCCAGGTCTGTTACATCAGCTTATGTTGAAAACAACAAAACTCTACACGTTGTTTTAGTCACCGAAATACTGATGAACAAGGAAATAGCCTTAACTCTGTGATGTAAGTGTAAAAGCCTGGGAAGGCAAATAAAGTAGGTATGTAAAAAGACATTAAAAATGCAACCATGTAACTGCTCAAAATCCTAAGTTACACATGCTGCAGACTGCAGTATAATACTTATATATAAGATTTATACTGTAGAGCCCGCAGCGAAGCCTCCACAGAATCAGGGCCTGCAACCCCCCCTGCTGACCCCACTCCCAAGAAGGCTTTGCTATGGGCTCTGCAGCCAGCTCCCTGAAAGCAGAGTTAGCAGGGGTTGCTGGCCCCGCTCCCAGGGAGCCAACGTGTAACCTGTGAGCGGAGGATCTGCCAGGGACAGGGACTGCTGCCTGAGGTGGTCCCTGCAGGGATGGCAGGGAGCTGCTCCAGCCCCTACCAGTTAACCAGAGCCGGTAAGAGGCTTACCGGTTAACCATTTATATCCCTACAAGAGAAAAGAACCTGGAGCGATTCCCTGCATCTCCATTTCAGGGAGGGGGGGACCCCCAAACTTTACAAGGCTGACAAATCCCCTGGCAACAGGTGTCCCGCCCCACTTCACAGCAGTGCGCTGAGAAATCATTCTGGGTCAGCTGCGAGTGTTGCCTCCCGCCTCCCGGGTGAGTGAAGAACACAGACAGCCGGGGGGGGGGGATCCCTTCAGTCCAAACGTGCAGTGAGGGGGTGAGAACGAGGGATCCGGGGTGTCTCCGCCGTTGGGGGTGGGGGGGTCGCTGGCTGATCGCCCTACTCTGGCATTAACCCCCCCCCCCCGGAGCCAGGGTCCCTCGCACACCCCCGCCCCTCCCCGCGGGCCCCTCCACACCCCCATGAGCTCCTTCTCCTCCAGCAACTGCCGCTTCCGGCTGATCTCCGCCTTGAGAATGTCCATGTCCCGCGCCGAGCTGCGCAGCCCCGCAGTCGGGCTCCCGCTCCCACTCCCCTGCCGCCACCGGAAGCGCCGCAGCCACACAACGGACGTAACTTCCGGTCGGGCTGGTGCACCAGCCGGAGAGGGCACCGAGGGAAGGAGCGGGGAGTCGAGCGCCTGCAGCGCCCCCTGCCGACCACCGCCACACGGGCGGGGCTAGCCGGTGCGGGTGGGGGATCGCTGTGAACAGCCAGTGGGGTGTGAGTGCGTGTGATTGGGGCACGTGTTCGTGCCTCCCAGAGGAATGTGTGTAGTTGGGGAGGGGGGAGGAGGAGTGTATCAGAGGGTGTGTCAATGTGAATGTGTGCTACTGTGCTGGGGGTAGTGTGAGTGTGCCACGGGTGTGTGACTGTGCCACAGGGTGTGTCAATGTGAATGTGTGCTATTGTGCTGGGGGTAGTGTGAGTGTGCCAGGGGTGTGTGACTGTGCCAGGAGCAGTGTATCAGAGGGTGTGTCAATGTGAATGTGTGCTATTGTGCTGGGGGTAGTGTGAGTGTGCCAGGGGTGTGTGATTGTGCCAGAGGGTGTGTCAATGTGAATGTGTGCTATTGTGCTGGGGGTAGTGTGAGTGTGCCACGGGTGTGTGACTGTGCCACAGGGTGTGTCAATGTGAATGTGTGCTATTGTGCTGGGGGTAGTGTGAGTGTGCCAGGGGTGCGTGATTGTGCCAGAGGGTGTGTCAATGTGAATGTGTGTTATTGTGCTGGGGGTAGTGTGAGTGTGCCAGGGGTGTGTGATTGTGCCAGAGGGTGTGTCAATGTGAATGTGTGCTATTGTGCTGGGGGTAGTGTGAGTGTGCCACGGGTGTGTGACTGTGCCACAGGGTGTGTCAATGTGAATGTGTGCTATTGTGCTGGGGGTAGTGTGAGTGTGCCAGGGGTGCGTGATTGTGCCAGAGGGTGTGTCAATGTGAATGTGTGCTATTGTGCTGGGGGTAGTGTGAGTGTGCCAGGGGTGTGTGACTGTGCCACAGGGTGTGTCAATGTGAATGTGTGCTATTGTGCTGGGGGTAGTGTGAGTGTGCCAGGGGTGTGTGATTGTGCCAGAGGGTGTGTCAATGTGAATGAGTGCTATTGTGCTGGGGGTAGTGTGAGTGTGCCAGGGGTGTGTGACTGTGCCACAGGGTGTGTCAATGTGAATGTGTGCTGTTGTGCTGGGGGTAGTGTGAGTGTACCAGGGGTGTGTGATTGTGCCAGGAGCAGTGTATCAGAGGGTGTGTCAATGTGAATGTGTGTTATTGTGCTGGGGGTAGTGTGAGTGTGCCAGGGGTGTGTGATTGTGCCAGAGGGTGTGTCAATGTGAATGTGTGCTATTGTGCTGGGGGTAGTGTGAGTGTGCCACGGGTGTGTGACTGTGCCACAGGGTGTGTCAATGTGAATGTGTGCTATTGTGCTGGGGGTAGTGTGAGTGTGCCAGGGGTGTGTGACTGTGCCACAGGGTGTGTCAATGTGAATGTGTGCTATTGTGCTGGGGGTAGTGTGAGTGTGCCAGGGGTGTGTGACTGTGCCAGGAGCTACATCAGCGTGCCTGAGGAGCAGTGCGTGTGAGCATTACAGGGTGCGGTAGAGTATCTGATGGGGAGTGTGCTTGGATGGAATTGGTGGGATAGTGTTCCAGAGCAGAGGTGAGTCACAGGTCTAATCAGAATTGAGGTTTGTAAAAGTCTCATTGACTACAGGATCCTCTAGCACAAGTCAAAGATACATCCCACTAATGTCTCAGTGGTTTGGGGTTTTTTTACACAGCAATTGAAAAAATGAATTGTCCCACCACATGCAAAACATTTTCACACATGCTGATGACTGCACCGATGCAGGCCCTGATTGACCTGGAGGGGGGGAAACACACACAATCTCCTGCTGCCAGGGGCACAAGTGCCAAGAGGGAACCGCCATCTGTTCAGAATAGCCGGGGGTTCTCGGGTGGAGGGCGGGAGCAAAGACTTCCCAAGCTCCCACATCCCTAGACCAATCAGGGTCTGTGGGCGAGGAAGCATGGAAGTATCCTGGCCCCCCCCCCCTTCCACCTGAACCCCCTTTCACCTTCCAGGGCAGCCCAGGGCCACTTACGAAATTTCTGAAGTGGCCCCCGGTCAAAAATTATTGCCCACCCCTGCCATAAGTGATCATTGAATGTTGTCTTAAAATTATTGAATTCATTATTACTGATTTTGAAAAGTATCTACCATGATAGGTTAGGTCTAAGTGGTGAGACTGATGGATTACTTTTGCTACTATATTCAGAGAAGACAATCACCTTTCTCTCTCTTATAAATCTACTATTGAAAGAAGCCATTTGGGTCATTAATGCCATCCAGGCAATCTTATTGATGCAATGTAGCTTCTACTGCTGAACTGATAGAGAGAGCCATTGAAAATGTACTGGAAGAAGCAAAGATTGTATTTCAGAAGTTGCGTAATGAAGGCACTAATAATCCTTAAGTAAAGAGGACAAGAAGTGTTTATTAAGCCAGCTGAAAAAATACACAGACTTGATTCTTACAAATATACAACAGTGGCTTCTGGATTCTACTCAAATCTATGTAGCTTTTACAGATGCCTACCTTGTAAAATACCGACAGTTCAGAGGTGTGAGGCACTACTAACAGAGGGGCTGCCATGTGACTAGGACAAAATAGAGAATTTGAACACTAAGTGGAATGTCAGGCTATGTCTACACTACAGAGTTTTTCCGGGATATTAGAGGTATCCCAGAAAAACTCTGCCGCGTCCAGCGAATGTGTCTGCTTTTTTCAGATCTGTTTCTGAAAAAGCGGGTGTGCTCTTTTGGAATCCCTGTATTCCTCATTTTATGAGGAATAAGGGATCTTCCAAAAGAGGAAGTTTTTCCCATATTTGGCCCCATGTAGACTGGCCAAATGTTGGAAAAGCCTCTTCCGAAAAAAGAATCGGAAAAAGGTATGCAAATTGCGGTTCACAATTTGCATACCTTTTTCAGAAAAATAACTTCAGTGTAGACAGCCTCGGATAGCAAATGAAGATTTAACTGCAACAGCTTCTTTATTATCACTAGTGGCTGGACCCAATCTTTGTGCTGTTTCCTCAGTTAAAATATGTAGGAATTCATCTCTTGTTACTCAGTCAAAATAGCTAGAGTGGAGTGTTCTTTGTCATTGAACAGAATTTTGTGCTCTATGAGAAGCTGCCACTTGCCTGATAATGGGAATGAACTAACGAGCATACCATTTGAAAGACTAGAAGTACCAAATACATGGGAAGCCACTAAAGATTAACACACTGCATTTGAGACAGTCACTAAGATAATTGTGCAAAATTACAACAGAAAATCAAGAAGGAATTAGCTGTAGTGCTTCATACAAGGCTTGAGTAGCCAACTTTAATTTGTGTGAAGATTTTAAAACATGAGTTAAATCTAATAAAATGGTAATGAAACATGTTTTAGGTTTTACTATGGTGCCAGTATGCTGTGGATCCTGCATTTTACAGTTGCCTCTCACCTCTCAGCCTCACCTCCCTGTAAATTTGAACATTCCTCCATAGCTTGAATTCCAATTTCTGGGGAAAATACTGATTCTTGCCTTTCCCTGGGAATAGACCAAGGACAGACCTCATTAAGATAATGCATTCTTTCAACTGACTAATCTGCTCTCTGCCTTCCTTCCCATATATCTTACTTTATGGTATCTTAAACTGTGATCCTGCAGTGAAGAGCCATGTGGATACAGGCGTTTCTTTAACTTTACTCCTCATGGAATCTTTTTTGTTGTCTATATTGTTACAGGCATACTTCCTGACAGATATTTTGAAATAAATTACCAAAATAATTGAAACTGTATTATTATATTGTGTTTATTTTGATAAATAAAGTTTGCAGAATTTTAAACTATTGTGTGCCAATTTTTTAATTTTTTGATACAGAATTGCCCCAGGCATAAACAGTTACTAGGTCATGAATAAGGCCGAACAAAATTCATGGCTATGAAAAACACATAATGGACCATAAAATCTGGTCTCTCCCTGTGAAATCTGGTCTTCTGTTGCTTTAACTCTATGATATACAGCTTTCCTGACTTTGGTAAGGGTATCTGAATAAGAATACACATTACAAATTTAAATCTAACCAGTGTCCCTGAAGTAATTTGCCACACAATGTAAGGACATGTTAGTGTTAGAACTGAGTGGGTCTAATATTTCTTTTTCTTTCTTGATATAGGAACTAGATACAGTGTTCCTGTCAGATAATTTCTAAATTATCTGAAAAAAAAACCCTAGTTTACAATTGCCTAAGAACTCCTGGAATTATGGTTATAGTCCCCTCATCCCCCAAAAAATCTGGAATAGCACCCTCTGAATGAGCACTCTGCACATGGTGCAATTCACCATCACAACACCTTCTGCTGGTCACTCAGGAATTACCTCAGCTTGGTGCTGGAGCACCCCCTTTTAGGGAGTGTTTCACTTGCTATTACCTGTTGGTCTGTTAATGGCTCTGCCACCTTACATTAAAACCTGTGTCCCTCCCAGAGTGTGGCACCTTTCCCTCAGTGTACTGCCCTGCTGCAGTGCCCCCACATTCTGGAGTCTTCACCCTCAGGGAACTTTCAACCCCCTATGCTCACCTTGCCTCAGTGTAGGAATGTTAAATTTAGATTAATTGGCTAATCGAATAGTCGATACAATTCGATTAGCCGATAAGGGTGCCTCTGCCTTCAAAGGCAAAAGCACTGCAGGAAGCACGAGGACAGCAAGGGACGTGCTCCCCACAGCATTTCAAATCTGGGAGTCCCCAGCTGGCCCTGGGCTGTATGCAGCGTTTCAAAGCGGCAGACCCCAGGCTCCATGCTTTGTTGCCGCTTTGAACCACCCCCTACTCTTAACCCCCTTGCTGCCTCTTTCTGATAGAGGCAGCAATGGAGGGGGGAAGCGACTAGTCGACTAGTGTGTCGACTATCCGATAAGCATTTGCTTATTGGGTAGTCGACTAATCATTCACATCCCTACTTCAGTGACCCTACTATCCATCATTATCTAGCTCCTTATCTCGGGCAAATTGCAGTCTGAAATGCCCATTCATCATAGGCAAGGGGGCATAGGCCTGTTGCCTTTGCCTGCCCTGGCTGCCTCCCTGCAGCTCTAGTACTCCTCAGGCCCCTGTCACTGGGCCTCAGCCTGGGACTGCTCAGGCCAGGGCTCCCCTGGTTCACCTTGCCTTTCCCCAGCATTGCTCTGTCCATGGTACCTATGCTAGCAAAGAGCTAGGTCCCTCTCCTTGGACCCTCCAGAGCTGGCATGAGTGTATCTTCAGTCAGGCCAGCCATCTCTTTTATACAGCCCTCCTGGGCTCTGATTGGCTGCCAGAAGCCTTCTCTTGATTGGCTCCTCGCCACAGCCCTCTCCCAGGGCTGGTTTAACCCTTTTTATTCCAGAATGGGGTGGCCACTCCATTACATACTCTTGTTGGAAGGCACAGAATTTGCCTCCCAACACATCACCCCACTGGCCTGAGTGGATTCACCACCCCAAATATAGAAGTCAAACTGTACCAGTGGAGCAAAGTCTGGGCCTGGGAATTCACTAGAGTTGCTCCGCAATGTCATTCAAGAGTGGCTGGTCATAGCCCCCATATACTATACTTGGGAGTCACCATCATCAGCGATCCCTTGAGGTCGAGGATGATCTCTTTCACAGGTCTTATTTTGCATAGACCTTTGGTGACTGAGGAGTCTGATCCTTGAGCCACAGGCTGGTTGGCAGACAATGGTGTTGGGCCACAATTGCTGCATGACACTGTCTTTCCTAGCATTTTTCTGCAGCCATGGCATCGCTTTGCCCACTTGGGAGTAACTTATATGCTGGAAGCAGTTTGGGGAGACCAGGAATGGTAACTCACACAATAAAGCAGAGTAAAAGACACCCCAGGTTGGGGAAGTGACGGGTCAGCTGTTCATTGGTCCAGACTGTACCCTGGCTAACATCACAGAGTAATAACACCTACCAAAGCTACAGGGGTGTAGTGAGGACTCATTAATGTCTGTCAAGAGTTCAACAGATATGACGTGTTAGGTATTATTGTTACACGGTAGGTACAGGAGATCTCTCAGTAAAACCCATTGCTTCAGGAACTACCCTTGGTGATTCAATTAATGGCATGAGCGGCAGGTGAATACCTACTTTGGGAAGGCCAGGCCACTAGCTTCATTCCCTCCTGTCCACGACCCTCGCATCCATGTGCTGAAGCCCCTCCCTAAAATTAAAAGCCCCGAGGGGCCCCCTGATTAGAGAAACTCTAGCCCAGCTGCCCCAGCCTCACTGGGCCAAGCCGCAGATGCTGCCCCCCACCCCAACCCACTGCCTCCCCCAGCAGCAACTGAGCTTCCACTCCCCTGGCCCCAAAGTGCTGTGCTGGGCCCAGTGCTGCTAGTCAGGTTGGCCCCAGTGCTGGGTCGAGTTGTCAGTCTCCCTGAGCGTCTGCTTCTCCCACCCTGAAGGCCTCTCCCCTCGCATCACCTGGCAGCACCTGGCCAAGCCTCCTCTGTACTCCAGCTGCTGGCTTTCCAAATTTCTCCTCACTCCCCCATCCTAAGGAGGAGGGATGCTGTGAGCAACGACTTTTGGGGGTGGGAGTGGTGAAGGGAGGAGGTGATAGGGTTCTCAGGGAAGACTGTGCACTGCAGCCCAGTTGTTTTGCCCCAGATCGATGGCAGTGCCTTCCCTGGCCTATTATATCTGCTGCACATGATTAATGGCATTCTTGACCCTACTGAGTCAGTATTCCAGTATGTCAGGGGATGGCGTGCTCTTTTTTGATTGATATGTAAAATGAAGGCTCTGATTACATGTGGTCATGAGAAAGCTCACAGAACTGCTAGTGAAAAAAGTGGATGTGAGCCCTTGACAATACATTTATTGTTTCTATTGCTTCAGTAGCACTGGGCAAATCAAGTTATTACTAGAATACACATAGATGCCAGTTCCTTTGTACATTGAACAGCTACAGTACTAGTATTATCACTCTGGCACATACACAAGAAAAGGAAAACATAATTATAGACAACACAGCACACATGTATCCAAAGCACATAAGAACTGCATGAGTCAGCCCTCCAGCTTGGCTTCCAACTTACAGCTCCTTACTCAGCCCAAGCTTTGTTGTGATATAACAAGTACACAGCCCAAAGTGGGATACCTGCAGGCAATGAAGTTTCCACACTTTGCTGGTAATATGTTGTGTCAGTGAGAGCTGAAGGCACAGTTTCCAGCAGTGACCAGTCAGTGCAGCAGAAGCATAGCACTGTCGGTATTGATAGAAACTTTCTCCAGGAAAGATGCACTGGCAGATAAGAGCTGGACAATGGGAATGCAGACCGATCTGCAAGAATACAGAATGAAGGCATATTTTTCAAAAACTGGATATACGGTAACTACAGACCACGGGGTTGGGGAGAGAAAGATGACATGTTCAGGGAGTCTGTGAATGCAAACCCTGGTTTTTAGGATTTTTTTTTAAGTTGACTTAAATTATAGTTGACTAGACCTTTTATTGCAGTAGCCACAGTGCAGAATACTTTCCACTAAAACTGTAGAAAACCTTGTGAAAGCACTTCTCAATGATTACAGCTGGATATTTTTGAATGGTCTTTGAAGATGAATGGCTCAGTGGTTTTGAATTGAATATTGTACCTTTAGCCCTTATATCATTCATTAAAATGCAGTCCAGGACATTTGTTATTGAAAGTGTTTTTTCCCCAGTGTTTTTAGTTGGTTTTTAGACAGATTAGAGGGGTGAGGTATTTTGTTATTTATTGAACAAGAGTTCTGAAAGAACACAAATGTGAAATTGCAGAACTATTAACTGTGGTTTGTAACCTATCCTTTAAATTATCTTTAAATCATCTTCTGTACCTAATGACTGGAAGATAGCTAATGTAACACCAATATTTAATAAGGACTCTAGAGGTGATCCTGGCAATTACTGTACAGTCTAACATCAGGACCTGGCAAATTAGCTAAAACTATAGCAAAGAATAGAACTGTCAGACATGTAGATGGACATAATTTGTTGGGGTAAATTCAACATAGTCTCTGTAAAGGGAAATCATGCCTTACTAATCTGGGGCTACTCCTAGGGTGGGAGCAGGGGGACAGCCACCACGCAGCCTGCTGTGTGCCAGAGTTGTCATTTTTCATTTTAATTTAAAATGTTACATGTATTTTGGGAATAACAAAAGAGATGTATTTGGTTCCATACTGAGCCATATTTGGCTTGCGAGTCATAGGTTGCTGACTCGTGGTCTCCAGGGCTGTCAATCTCCTACCGGTATGAAATTCACATGTAAGACAGTTACCTTTTTCTGTAACTGGTGTTCTTCAAGATGTATTGCTTCTATTCACTCCAGATTATGTATGTGTGAGTGTCACATGCACCAGTGTCAGAAGTTCTTCCTTCAGCAATATCAATGGGAGACCAGCACTAACACCCTACACAGTGAGACATGCACATGCCATGGTATAAGAAGTGCCACCTGCCCCGCACTCTCAATTCATTTTTGCTGGAAACTCTGACAGTGGGATAGGAGGGAGGATCATGAGCCGCACATCTTGAAGAACATCAAGATTAGTGATAGAGATGTAGCCGTGTTAGTCTGGGGTAGCTGAAGCAAAATGCAGGACAATGTAGCACTTTAAAGACTAACAAGATGGTTTATTAGATGATGAGCTTTCGTGGGCCAGACCCACTTCCTCAGATCAAATAGTGAAAGAAAATATTTTCTTCCACTATTTGATCTGAGGAAGTGGGTCTGGTCCACGAAAGCTCATCATCTAATAAACCATCTTGTTAGTCTTTAAAGTGCTACATTGTCCTGCATTTTGAAGAACATCAGTTATAGAAAAAGATAACTGTCTTTTCTTCTTTGAGTGAGGGTTGTGTCCATTCCATGTTAGGTGACTCCCAAGCAGTACCAATGGAAGCAGGTAGGAATTCACAAGCATCCAGATTGCAACTCAGCTCTGCCAAACCAGCATCATCTTTGGCTTGCTAGTGATGGCAAAATGCACTGTGAATGTGTGAAGAGAGGACCATGTCACAGCTCTACAGATGTCTGTGGAGTTCCACAGTTTAGAAAGAAATCACTGGAGACACAGAGAGTGGTGATTCCCCTCATACTTCCCAGATCCTCTCCAAAAACAGCAGCATGTTTCTTTAATACAGGCAGTCCCCGACTTACGCAGATCCGACTTACGTCGGATCCGCAGTTACGAACGGGGCTTTTCTCTCCCCGGAGGACACGGACTGCGGGACCTCGCGGTCCCGACCCCCGTGTACTCCGGGGCGAGAAAAGCTGCTCTGCGTCTCCCTGGTCTGCAGACCAGGAAGACGTGGAGCAAAGCCGCGGAGGGGCTCGGGCAGCGGGGCAGCCCAGAAGCGCCTGGGCTGCCCTGCTGCCCGAGCCCCTCCGCGGCTTTGCTCCTCGTCTTCCTGGAGACCCCCCAGCAGACTAGGGAGACATGGAGCAAAGCTGGGGAGGATGCGGGCGGGACCGCGGCGCATCTCCGCGGTCCCGCCGTCCGGGTTTCCCTGGTCTGCTGGGGGGCGCAGTTAGTACGCCCCCCAGCAGACCAGGCTTTTGTCACCTGGGGTAGAGCAGCTGGGGCTGCTGGGTTGGTCCTGCAGTGCTGCTCCTCGGCGCTGCGGGGACCAACCGGGCAGCACCCCAGCTGCTCTCCCCAGGTGTCCCCAAGTCAGCCGCTGCTTAAACTGATCAGCGGCTGACTACAGGAAGCCCGAGGCAGAGTCACGTATGGCAACATTTAACATCTCCTTAAATTCAGTGTTCTGCAAGTTTTTTCAAATTTGCTACAAATTGTACAATTGTTTCACTTTCTTTTTGGTCTCTGTTATGGAACCTAGACCTTCCTGCAATTACCAGTGATTTTGGAGTATAATGTGACCCCAGGATTTCCACAATGTCACTGTAAGATTTGGTTTCTGGCTTAACAGGGATCAGCAAACTGCATAGGAGAGAGTAGGTCTTAGCCCCTACAACACTTAAAAATATTGGCACCTTCTCTTCCTTAATGTCATTCGCAATAACAAAAAATTCAAACCACTCAGTATATACGTGCCATTGCTCCAGAGTCTCCTCAAAAGGTCCCACTGGCCCTGTAAGTGTAGCCATGGCTGCTGCAACTCCTTTCTTTCTTTTTTATTTTTTTATTTTCCAGCCTCTGGGCTTTACTGATCTTAGTTTCAGTTTGCACTGTCAGTATAGTAGTCAGTTCTCACCCCCAGCTTCCAGAACAGCAAAAAGGTTTGTTTTCTTATATTGATTTCTATTTCTTCTGTTACTAGAGGTAGCACAAGTATCCTACCCTCATCATCACTTTGTTATATCGTTTGGAGTTTCACAGTTTAGAAAGAAATCACTGGAAACACAGAGGGTACGTCTACACTGGCCCCTTTTCCGAAAGGGGCATGCTAATTTTGCAGGTCGTAATAGGGAAATCCGCGGGGGATTTAAATATCCCCCGCGGCATTTAAATAAAAATGTCCGCCGCTTTTTTCCGGCTTTTAGAAAAGCCGGAAAAGAGCGTCTACACTGGCCCCGATCCTCCGGAAAAAAGCCCTTTTCCGGAGGATCTCTTATTCCTACTTCGAAGTTTCCTAGTTTCGAAGTAGGAATAAGAGATCCTCCGGAAAAGGGCTTTTTTCCGGAGGATCGGGGCCAGTGTAGACGCTCTTTTCCGGCTTTTCTAAAAGCCGGAAAAAAGCGGCGGACATTTTTATTTAAATGCCGCGGGGGATATTTAAATCCCCCGCGGATTTCCCTATTACGACCTGTAAAATTAGCATGCCCCTTTCGGAAAAGGGGCCAGTGTAGACGTAGCCATTGAGCTTGAGCAGTTGCAAGTGTCCATTTTATTTCATAACACAGAACTTACTAGAATCAGCTCAAACCAGCTGGGCTGACCCATAGTGACCAAACTCAGTTACTATAACAACAAGATCTATATCTACAACCCAATACACAACAACGTCCTGCATAGAAACAAGGGCAGGAAGGCTGCTGAGGATGCCTGAGTTCTATTTAGAAACTGGACCTTTAATAACTACATTCATCTGAAGAAGTGGGTTGTACCCATGAACGCTCATGATACCATCTACATGTTTTGTTAGTCTCTATGGTGCTGCTAGATGATTCGTTGTTTTTAAAAGTTTTTCCAGTTACAGACTAACACGGCTACCCCTCTGAAGCTTTTGAGTTCTATTTGACAGGCTTCTGATGATTGATGGTGGCAGGACTCCATGCCAGTTTGTAATAGGTCCATATGCAAGAGGTAATCTAGTTGGAAATCCTCTGTGAGGACACCAGAAAGCCCTTCATTCTATCTGCTGTAGCAATGAAGAATTGAGTTGATTTATGGAAAGGCTTGGTATGTTCTAGGTAAAAAGACAAGGCCCTTCAGACATCCAGTGCATGATGACACCTCTTTCACTGGTTTTGTGCAGTTTGGGACAGAACACTGGGAGCAAGATGTCCTAGTTCATATGGAAGATAGATACCACAGGAAGGTTGGGTGGGGTCACAGTTGAACCTTGTCTTTGTGGAAGACCATTTATGGGGGTTTGGAGGTCAAGGCTTTAAACTCAGAGACTCATTGCCAATGTCACTGCCGCCAGGAAAGCAAATTTCTGTGACAGGTAGGAAATGAAGCAGGAGCCCAGCAACTCAAAGGGCAGGCCTATAAACCTAGAGAGAGCCAAGTTAAGTCCCCATTGCTCTGGTGTTGGAATGAGTGCCAACTCCATCAGGATTGCTTTAAGGCAGTTGTCACATTCCTTTCTAGTCCAGTGTTTGAAGGACTTGCAAATATGACACTTATCTCCTATGTGCCCTTCTCCAAAGCACTTAGGATGCTAGTAAGGCTATGGGGATCACTAGTGGGCATAGGCCTTTTGCAGCTTGCAGGGCTTAAAGCAGGGGTGGGGAACCCTTTTTGGATCAGGGGCCACTTACCCACAGAAAATGCCTCACTGATGGCTCCCAAATAAGAAGGAGAAAGACATTCTCCACATTCCTCTTGCAAACCAGAGATTTTGTGTGCTTCAGTCCCATGATGAGGCATCAGGGGGCTGGAGCACCAGCACAGGTTCCCCAAAGCTAGGGGAGGCATTGAGCATCTGGAGCCAGATCCAGACAAGCTGGGGTGCCGCATCTGGCCCCCGGCCCCGAGGATCCCCACCACTGGTTGAAAGCCTAGGGACCAGGACCTGCCCAGTCCTCAGGCTGAATGCCTTTCAGGACCAACAAAGATTTTAAGAACTACTGCTAAAGGTAATTAATTCAACTACTAGCTATATATAATTATAGGTTTTGTAAAGTTCACTAGACTGGAGAACAAACAACACTAGCTGAATCATCACTGGTGGAAAGGGGGAATTGAGGTTTGGGGGATTCAGCAGCACCCCTTCTACCACAGCTTGTGTGTGCCACTCCAGAGGGCTCCAGAGCCAGTCCCCTATGGCTACTGTTGAGGGAAAAACTTCCAGCACCCATACATGTGGTGAGCACACACAGCTAATGTGAAATGTACATGAGCAAGCACTTGAAGAAGAAGCTACTTTCTAAATATGTGGGAGTGGAGAGATCCACCTTTTGTCCAGGGAAAAAACTTGAATTATTAGAACCAAAAAGCAGGCTGTTATTTCCTAATGTAACCTAAACCATTTCAGTGTTCTGAATTTTAAACATTTGGTGAAATACAGCTTCTCAGCCAGCGTTGTTGTAGCAACTTTTCATGATTTTAGCTCATAGTGTCCTATGTTACAAGCATTATATTTTAGTACAGAAATTCTCATTGGGAGAGGAGATTGGCAAGATGTCAGGACAGCCTTGTGAGTTGATGCTAATATAGCAGCAGTTCAGAGCAGCTGGGTGGGCTGATAGAGCCGATCAGGGCAGCCCAGAGAAGCAGTAAGAGGATCCAAATAAGTGGATTAGTAGCATACCAAAATATACATTACTTTTAGTTTTCAAAGTCCTATTGATTTTGGTGCAAATGTGCAAGAAATAGAACAGGGTCAAAACAGAATCAAGGAGCAAGAACCCTATGGCAAGCTGGAAGCTATGATAGGATTAAACTGGGAGGCATAGCATGAGGTACTGTCCCCATCATTAGCCTCAGTCTGGACTTACATGAGGCTGGCTGGCTGGGGATGGGGGGGAACCTCATTGTACAGCCTCATATAGCTGGCTACTACTGCTAAGTGCCAGTGGGCCAGCAGCTGATTGATGAATATTTTTGGGGGGGTGTAGCAGCAGTGTACACACTGCAATGCGATTTTTGTGGTGAAAAACACCCAGTTTGGTTAATAAAAAACTTTCACTCCTACAAGAGACTTCCCCTCCCCTTAACTTTCGACAGACATGCAGTGTAAACACCACAAGGTGCTTTTCCACTTTTATTGCCCTCTAGGAAGTGTCCCACAATCCGCATGCTGCAGCTTTGGTCAGAGATTTGAACTCTGCTGCACTGCAGACTGGTAAACAGCTATCCACTACTCCTTCTTGCAACCCCTGGGAACTTTAAATTCCATTTCCTGCTTGCTGGCTCAGTGCAGAAAGATCTCATGGCAACTTCCCAGGTGACCATGGCTAGCTATAGTACCAAACACTCTCCCTCTTGAACCACTGCAGAGCTGTTCGGACCTGATCGATGTATGGGGAGAGGAGTCTGTTCAGTCCCAGCTCATAGGAATTGGGATGCATGTAGGCAAATTTCCTAAGGGGTGTGTGAAAAGGGCTATGAATGGGACAGGTTGCAGTGAAGAGGGAAGATAAAGGAGCTAAGGCTAGTGAACCATAAGGTGCTGCACCAAAGACCTGCCATTTCTATAAGGAGCTGGATGCTATAGACCCCACCTCCACCAACATGAACCACATGAATACTTTGGAGGGCACGGAGACAGTAGAGAGACCTAACCTGGAGGATGAAGAGGTTGAACTAGACAAGGATGCAGGGTGAACAGGCAGCTAGGAGCTATTCTCCACTCCTGGGCTATGTCTAGACTACATGGCTCCATCAATGGAGCCATGTAAAATAGTTTATTCTGCATAGTCAAAGAAGCTGGGATTTAAATAATCCCCACTTCATTAAAATAAAAATGGCTGTCTTGCTGTGCCAACGATCAGCTGATCACAAACTGATCCCCTGCTCATGAGGTTTACCGGAGCGGTCGACAAAGGCGTCCCTTGTCGACTGCGCCGCGTCTAGACTGCCACGCTGTGTTGGATCAGCTGATTGTCGGCACAGCGAAGTGTCCATTTTTATTTTAATGAAGTGGGGATTATTTAAATCCTCAGTTCTTTGACTATGCCGAATAAACTATTTTACATGGCTCCGTCGACGGAGCCATATAGTCTAGACATAGCCCTGAGGTGCAGTCAGTTGCAGTCTTTTGGGAGCAAAATCAGGAAACAAGATGCAGAGTAAGTGGCTGTGGCTTGAGGAGTGAAGAAAAGTGGGAGGCTGGCTGTGTTTCTGTGAGCTGCACATTGCCCTGCATAGCTAATCAGTATGGCCAAGCAGGGCAACATTGGTGCACATTGAGATCTCAGTGGAATCCTCCAGAGCAGGGTTTCCCAAACCCTTTGTTCTATGGGATCCTGAAAATTTAGTGGAGCCCTTATTAGCGCTTTCTCAATGTCAGCAATAAGATCTGGAACACAACGTGCAACAGTACTGTTGACAGTGGCATGCTGCCTCTTTGTTATTCGATTGTTCATCAGGTATACATATTACAATATCTTTTGCACAAGGCTTGATGAGTTTTTCTGCAATTGTATGTGCTTCTCCAGCAAGTGCAACATGGTAGCTCCCGTTGTAGGGTGCTTCTCTTCCATTTTCTTTGTCCAATTTATTGATTTTCATCATTGAGACTTTATTATGTGAAAGTGCACCAAACTTTCACTTGAAAAAACTTAAACCTTTGTCTTTGAGTTCAGAAAGATTTGTTTCTAAAAGTTGTTTCTTCATAGTTTAGCAGGTGTCAGAGAACTAGTACTTAGTGGCACACCATGCACTGTGCATTGTGGGCATCTTTACAACAAATAACTCTCATCATAACTTGTGTTTCTTGTTGCCTGCTGATAATTCAGTGGATGAGAGGGATTTTTTCTTTGACAACTCGCTTTCCAATTTTTCAGTCACAAAAGGCTGTGATTGTCCTTCTTTTCCTGTCCCAACATTTTGCTCACTCATTCCAACCAAAGTCCGATTGCTGGAAGCCAAAGTTTCTTTTTTTAGCCACTTATCCATGAAGAATATGTTTGATAATAAGGACAGGCAGCGATGTATTGTGAAAAGTTAAAAGAAAAAGCAGCATGAAGAGCACTGTATTGCAGGGAGCTTCTGTTTGAAGAAAGCGGAAAATAAATATCTTAAATCTTTGATATGTGAAGAGCTGGGCCAGACAGCTGAAATGGATATTTGAAGCATCCAATACATATCATAGGGTCTGTAGCTTGCATGCAACTTGCTATATACTATTGCACCATACCTTTATCTGCATCAGCAGTAGTCCACGCGTAGCTTGGCAAAACACTGAGTTTTATGTACTCCCTCCCCCTATTTCATGTTGCAATGTTGAGCTTATTTATTAAATAGAGCCATAATAATTTTCAATAGGTTATTTATAAAAACAGTCTTCTAAATTTTTAGCAAAAAATGTTGCTCCATACAACTATCATTAATATTTTCTTGCAGAGCCCCTGGACCCATCGCATGGAGCCCCAAAGCTCCATGGAGCATACTTAGGGACACCCAGCTCCAGAGAAATGCTCTGGAAAGATTTCCATGGCAGGGCAGCTGTGTTCCTTCTCTCACTATTGGACAATGTCCCGTGCCATTTTCCAACCACTTGTGCAAGGACCAAAGCGGCACATAGGTGGGCTGCATATGGAGCAGGGTGAAAGCCGCAAGCATCCAGTAGTTGCGCCTGGTTTCCCTCTATACCCTCACCAGTGAGATGCCTGGTAGAACCAGACTGTCCTGTGGAGAAGTGTGGGATAATTTTAGAATCAGTTCCCTGCATAACTGAACCACAAGCCCTGCAAAAACTATTTTCTTTTGTCCATATGCACACATGCTACCCCAACCGTAATACCATGCTTCGGGTGCTTACAGAGATGTGTGCCTGCCAGGGGTCAGTAAAAAAGTGATTGGTATGTTGCAAAAGATGGTTGTTAGAGAAATGTTTCTATATTCAGCTGGAATTTAACAATCCCTCTTTTGTGCATTGTGCTTACAGTACAGACCCAGAGGTTCAACACACATACATCCTAGCACAGTGGCTCTGGCAGATAAGAAAGGGCCAGGATGAATCAGAAAAAATACAGTTAGAGAGATGAATCAACACTCCTCTGCAGAGACAAGGAGATGATAGGACCACTGGGAAGTGGAAAGACAGGACAGAAAAGAAAATCAGGCATTTACTTGGGACACTAGTGAACAGATGATAAAGGTCATGGAGGAGTAAACTGAAATGCTCAAGTCTTTAAGCAAGCTGCAGAGGGTGAGAAGAAAAACCCTGTTGCGCAATGCCGTTATTCCTGAAAATAATCAGCATAACAGCATTGCACAAGAGGGTTTTTCTAGCGCAAGAAGGGGCAGTGTAGACAGCTCCTTCTTGCGCAAGAGCCTCTTCCGCAAAAATGGTGGCTCATTAGATATGCAAATGAGGCTCAGCGATATTCCACGAATAGCCTCATTTGCATAGCTCTGGAGCAAGATCGTGCCAGAGTAGACATAGCCTAGGTGTGTGGCTTACACTTCAGTGCTCCATCCCAAACAAACATTTCAACCTTAAAAAAAAGCTTAAAAAATGAGTGATCCTGTAGCACCTTAAGACTAACAAAAATATAGATAGTATCATGAGCTTTAGTGGGCACAACCCACTTCTTCAATTTTGTCATTTGAAGAAGTGAGTTGTGCCCACGAAACCTCAGGATACTATGTACAGGAGCTCCCTGGGGAGAGTTATTATGGACTTTGGGACTCGAGATACAAGCTCTGAGGTAAAGGCAAAGAGCTGTCTCCAAGAGGGAAAGCCCAGAAGGCACCACTCTCAGAGTGGGGCATCAAACTGAGATACAGAAACAGAGGGACACTAACAGAGAGTACTAGGATAGGCCCATTAAACATGTACCTTGGAGGGGGTTGTGATCCACACTGAATGTAACTCTGTCAGAGGGCTGAGTAGCCAAAAAGGCTGATACTGAGACAGTGCAGGTACACGTACTTGGCCATATGGGGGCTTGCAGGAAGTGAATGCCTTGAGTTCAAACAAACAAGTCAGGCTCTTGTTCAGAGGGAAGAAAGAATGCCTCCCCACTGGAGAAATGACACGTAGGCCATGTCTACACTATGAGATTAGGTCGAATTAGGGTCAAGTTGTAGCACCTGATTTTGTAAGTTCAGAGGTGCATATCCTCACTGCGCACATCAGGTCAATGTAGTGCATCCCCAGTAGTGTGGCTACCTTGGACTGACAGTGCTGCACTGTGAGTAACCATCCCATAGTTCCCATCGCCCCTTTGCATTCTGGGTTAAATTTTCAATGCCCGATGGAGGAAACTGATTAAGTGAGGGAAGGGAACTGATCCCAAGGTCACACCTCTGGCTCTGTATCATAACACATATGGTTAATGGCAGGGCTGGTCCTAACCAATTGGTGACCCTTGGTGACCACCCATCTCGCCCGCAGGGTTGCCAGATGGTTTAAAAAAAATACTGGACAGAAATTTGTCAAGAAAAAAAAGGGGGGGGGGAGTAACCAGGGAAACCTGGGGGGAAGATTTGGAAGGTCAGGCTGAAATGCAGTCCCGGTCCACCCCTAAGATTGGCTCTTTCGGCAGCCTCTTGAAAATGGCGGCCCCAGGTGACTGCCCAGTTTGCCCACCCCTAAGACATGCTCTGACTAATGGCTTCTCCTTGCACTCACATATGTGAACCTGAATTCTTTCAGTCCTCAAGGAGGTACCCTGAGAAGGAATCATGGGTAGCAAAGCCAGAGGGGTCTCTAAGATTGGCCCAGCCCTACAGCCAATCCGGCCTGGCTATAGTCAGGATCTCTGTATGAGGTCACCTCTTTCCGACCATCTTTGCCCAATAAACTGAGATCCTGCAAATGGCACTTGTGATGTCACTGCCACACCTGCAGGGCTAAAGTACTACCTTTGGATGTTTGAGATGCGTCATCTCACTCATTAGGAAATAAGTTCTAGGAAATAAGCAGATTCGCATAAAAATCAGAAGTCGCTCAAAGTGTCACTCAGTTTTTCATAGTTTTGTCAACTCTCAAGACAGAAGAGACTATTAAATCATCTGATCTGAGCCCCCTTCCTGCATATCATAGGCCTCCTATATAGCCTCCTATATAGCACTGTCACCGGTTTTTGACCAAGCACACTCCAGAAAGGCATCTAGTCTTCATTAGTAGACAACAAGAGATGAAGAAACCAACTACTGGGTAGTTTGGAGAAAACTGATGAAGTGAGGGAAAGAAATTGATCACAGGGCCACACTTCTGGCTCTGTATCATAACACATATGCCCAATGGAACTGCACTAAGGTTCTATGGGAAGCCTTAAGTCTTTCGTTTGATGACATTTAAAGGTCTTTGTTATAAGACTATTTTGGGTAGGGTTGCATTTATTTATTAATTTTTACCTAAGTAATTGTCCCCACACACTTGTATTGTGAACACAGTAATGTCTTTATAAAAGGGCCTTTGTCAGGGGGCGATATACCCGTGGAGGCCCCTCAAGCCTAATCTACTTCAATTAGGTGACTTGCCCATCACCACCACAATTTACAGGACAGCTCAACAGCCTCAGTTTGTACTCCCGACCAGTGTTCCCTCTAAGCTGCCTGGTAGCACAGCTTCACAGGTGATTAATCAGCCCCGCCCAGTCAGAGGCTCAGGGCTCCATGCACTGAACTGACTAACTGGACAGGGCTGCTCCTCATCTTAGAAGAAACACTGCCCCCGACCTTTGATTCAGGGTATTTCGGCTCAGCAGCCCAAGTCCATTTGTAAGTCTCTCCTACTCAGGTTAATACAGCCCAGCAGCCTAAGTCCATAGGTAAGGGGAACTCCCCCACACAGGGATATGTACGGAGGGGGTAAAGGGACCCAGGCCCTCCCATTCCACCGGGTCCCAGCTGAGGGCCCTGTTGGCAGTAGCAGGGGATCCTGCCACAACACGCTGAGCGCTCTGGGATCAGTTCCCTGCCCTGAGCTACTTCCTGCCGGTCCCTAGCAGATCTTGTCTCCATAGTCTCACTCTGTCGCTGCAGCTTCTCATATACTAGGTCTGACTGCACTTCCTTCCCTGTAGGTTCCTCAGCACCTCCTTCCCCTTCAACAGTCAGCCCTAGCTGAGCTGTTCCAGAGGCTTTTATAGTCTGTCTCCAATTGGAGCATGCCCAGTAGGGCTGTGGGGGTGGGACCCTCTCAGCCAGCTGGGCCAAGACAATTCCATTAGCTTCAGTGCAGGGTTGATACACCCAATCACAGCCTTACACTTGTACAGCTTATTCCCCTCCCTGTACTAGAATAGCCATGCTGATATAAGGCAACTTTATACTGGTATAACTAGGTACGTCTAGACTACACCTCTGACGACAGAGAGATATAGATTAGGCACGTTGAAATTGCTAATGAAGCAGGGATTTAAATATCCCGCGTTTCATTAGCATAGACATGGCCACCGCTTTTTTTTTTCAAAACTGAGCTTTTTAAAAAAAAAAACGGCAGTCTAGATGCGGATCTTTCGAAAATACAACCCTTTTTCAAAAGATCCTGTATTCCAAAAAATGAGGAATACAGGATCTTTCAAAAAAGGGTTGTATTTTCGAAAGATCCACATCTAGACTGCCTTTTTTTTTTTTTTCAAAAAACTCCATTTTGAAAAAAAGCGGTGGCCATATTTATGCTAATGAAGTGTGGGATATTTAAATTCCCACTTCATTAGCAATTTCGACGTGCCTAATCTATATGGGTATGTCTACACTACCACCCTAGTTCGAACTAGGGTGGTTAATGTAGTCATACAAACTTGCAAATGAAGCCTGGTATTTGAATTTCCCGGGCTTCATTTGCATGTTGCCGGGCGCTGCCATTTTTAAATGTCTGCTAGTGCGAACTCCGTGCCCATGGCTACACGCGGCACGAACTAGATAGTTCGGATTAGGCTTCCTATTCCGAACTATCTGTACACCTCGTTCCAAAGAAGTCATTAAACATTTCTGCCATTTCCAAGTTTCCTGTTACTGTTTCTATCTCCTCACTGAGCAATGGGCCTACCCTGTCCTTGGTCTTCCTCTTGCTTCTAATATATTTATAAAATATCTTCTTGTTTCCCTTTATGCCTGTAGCTAGTTCAAGCTCGTTTTGTGCCTCTGTTTTTCTAATCTTGCCCCTGCATTCCTATATTGTTTGCCTATATTCATCCTTCGTAATTTGCCTTAATTTCTATTTTTATATGACTCCTTTTTTATTTTTAGATCATGCAAGATCTCCTGGTTGATCCAAGACGGTCTTTTGCCATATTTTCTATCTTTCCTACGCAGCGGAATAGCTTGCTTTTGGGCCCGTAATAATGTCCCTTTGAAAAATTGCCAACTCTCTTAAGTTATTTTTCCCCTCAGTCTTGCTTCCTATGGGACCTAGCTCTCTGAGCTTACCAAAATCCACCTTCCTGAAATCCATTGTCTCTAATTTGCCGTTCTCCCTTCTACCTTAGAATCAGGGCTCGACAGATTATGGAAAACCCTACTTGCCAGACAAAAAAGGGACTCACGCCCCGCCAAAGTGTTTTTTAAATGGCATACATTCCTAATAAGAATAATAACAGTAATTACTAATAAGTTATTAGTAAATATCACCCAAGTTATTAATAAATATCTTATAAACCTCTACCTCTTCCCTCTGCTGCCATGTCTCCTCCCCTTGCTCCATCAGCTCCTCTGGTGCCTCCTGTCCCCCAACTCCTCATCCTCCTCTGCTGTCCTGACTCCTGCCCTTCTCACTGCCCTCAGCCTTCCTGAGACCTGCCCTCCTCCACCAGCCCTTCTCTCCCCCCTGTACCCACTCCTCCAGTAGCCCCACTGGATCATGTGAGCTACCCTTCCTCATCCCCTCTATTAACACCTCCCTCTACACACCTGCCCTGCCTCTCTCCTCTGGTGCTGGTCCCTCCCCTGCAGGTTTCTGGCCTTCTGCTTCACCCCCAGAATCCCCTGGCACCAGCACCCTCCTGGTGCCTCCCCCTTCCCTCACTGCCCCTGCTCCCTTTGCCCTCTTTTTCCCTGATACCCACCCCCTCACCACCCTCTCCCCCATTCCGCTCATGCCTCTGTGCCCTCACACATGCCTAGCTCCAACCCCGCCTTCCTCATGCCCACTCCTTCTTTCAAGCCTTCTCCCAGCACCTTCCCCTCCCCCTTTAGCTCCCAATGCCCTTACCCTCTCCTCTCCCAATATCACTCTGTTCCCCCCTCCCACTGACACCTCCCCTCCTGCCCTTTTCCTCATTGTCTGCACTTTGCCCCCTGGCATTTGTCTCTCCTGCACTCCTGTCCCTTGGTGCCTCTCCCTTCTTCTTCTTCTTTTCCTGACCTCCTCCTCTCTCTTCCCCTCTCCTAAGCACAAGCCCCTTCCCCATATTTTTCCCCTTCCCTCCCCTCAGCACTAGCCCCTTCCCCCTATTTTTCCCTTCCCTTCCCTTCCCTTCCCTTCCCTTCCCTTCCCTTCCCTTCCCTTCCCTTCCCTTTGCACAGCACAGCACAGCACAGCACAGCACAGCACAGCACAGCACAGCAGAGCTCAAGCCCAAGCCCTTTCCGCTCCCCTACCTGGCTTCTGCCTTCCACTTTGAGGGGTTGCCGGAACCTTTTGAATCCGGCGGTCGCCAGCCGTGACGTCAGGACTCCACGTCACGCCAGCGTCCTGGTGTCTGCCGGCATCCCGCCTCTGGCTTGCGCCCTGCCTCCTCGTGCTGGAGCTGCATGCAGGCAGGCCGGCACTGAGAATTGCTGCACTTCTCCCTCCCTGGCGGCGCTCCACTCCTCTGCCCAGCCAGTGGATTGGATGGGGCTGCGCCGCCCCATAGTGCGGGCTTCGGCCAGCCCGTCACAACGGCCCACCAGACCAGTCTGCCCCTGCACTCGCCAGCTGGTAAAATCTACTCTCCATGGGCGAGCGGATTTGTCGAGCCCTGCTTATAATCAAAAAGTGATAGGGAATAGCCAGCATGGGTTTGTGAAGAACAAGTCATGCCAAACTAATCTGATAGCTTTCTTTGATAGGATAATGAGCCTTGTGGATAAGGGAGAAGCGGTGGATGTCATATACCTAGACTTTAGTAAGGCATTTGATACGGTCTCGCATGATATTCTTATTGATAAACTAGGCAAATATAACTTAGATAGGGCCACGATAAGGTGGGTGCATAATTGGCTGGATAACCATAGTCAAAGAGTTGTTGTTAACGGTGCTAAATCCTGCTGGAAAGGGATAACAAGTGGAGTTCCGCAAAGGTCTGTTTTGGGACCCGTACTGTTCAATATCTTCATCAATGATGTAGATATTGGGATAGAGAGTACGCTTATTAAGTTTGCAGATGATACCAAACTGGGAGGGGTTGCAACTTCTTTACATAACATAAGAACATAAGAACGGCCATACTGGGTCACACCAAAGGTCCATCTAGCCCAGTATCCTGTCTACCGACAGTGGCCAGCACCAGGTGCCCCAGAGAGGGTGGACCGAAGACAATGATCAAGCGATTTGTCTCCTGCCATCCCTCTCCAGCCTCTGACAAACAGCGGTCAAGGACACCATTTTATCCCCTGGCTAATAGCCTTTTATGGACCTAACCTCCATGAATTTATCCAGCTTCTCTTTAAACTCTATTATAGTCCTAGCCTTCACAGCCTCCTCTGGCAAGGAGTTCCACAGGTTGACAACACGCTGTGTGAAGAAGAACTTCCTTTTATTAGTTTTAAACCTGCTACCCATTAATTTCATTTGGTGTCCTCTAGTTCTTCTATTATGGGAACTAATAAATAACTTTTCTTTATCAGCCCTCTCCACACCACTCATGATTTTATAGACCTCTATCATATCCCCCCTCAGTCTCCTCTTTTCTAAACTGAAAAGTCCCAGTCTCTTTAGCCTCTCCTCATATGGGACCCGTTCCAAACCCCTAATCATTTTAGTTGCCCTTTTCTGAACCCTTTCCAAGGCCAAAATATCTTTTTTGAGGTGAGGAGACCACATCTGTACACAGTATTCAAGATGTGGGCATACCATAGTTTTATACAGGGGCAGTAAGATATTCTGGGTCTTATTTTCTATCCCTTTCCTAATAATTCCTAGCATCCTATTTGCCTTTTTGACTTTTTGACTTTAGAGGATAGGGACATAATTCAAAATGACTTTAGCAAGTTAGAGAAATGGTGAGAGGTAAACAGGATGAGGTTTAATAAAGAGAAATGCAAAGTGCTCCACTTAGGAAGGAACAATCAGTTCCATACATACAAGATGGGAAGCGACTGTCTAGGAAGGAGCATGGCGGAAAGGGATCTAGGGGTCATAGTGGACCACAAGTTGAATATGAGTCAACAGTGTGATGCTGTTGCAAAAAAAGCAAATATGATTCTAGGTTGTATCAACAGGTGTGTTGTAAGCAAAACTTGTGAAGTCATTCTGCCGCTCTACTCTGCACTAGTTAGGCCTCAGCTGGAGTACTGTGTCCAGTTCTGGGCGCCACATTTCAAGAAAGATGTGGAGAAATTGGAAAGGGTACAGAGAAGAGCGACAAGAATGATTAAAGGTCTTGAGAACATGACCTATGAAGCCAGGCTTCATGAACTGGGCTTGTTTAGTTTGGAAAAAAGAAGATTAAGGGGGGACATGATAGCGGTTTTCAAATATCTAAAAGGGTGTCACAAGGAGGAAGGAGAAAATTTGTTCCTCTTGGTTTCTGAGGACAGGACAAGGAGTAATGGGCTTAAAGTGCAGCAGGAGAGGTTTAGATTGGACATTAGGAAAAAATTCCTAACTGTCAGGGTGGTCAAATATTGGAATAAATTGCCAAGGGAGGTGGTGGAATCTCCCTCTCTGGAGATATTTAAGAACAGTTTAGATAGACATCTGTCAGGGATGGTGTAGACAGAGCTTGGTCCTGCCTTGAGGGCGGGGGGCTGGACTCGATGACCTCTCGAGGTCCCTTCCAGTCCTATTATTCTATGATTCTATGATTCTATGAACTCTATGATTTCATGATCACTTTCACCCAAGTTGCCTTCCACTTTCAAATTCTCAACCAGTTCCTCCCTGTTTGTTAAAATCAAATCTAGAACAGCTTCCTCACTAGTAGCTTTTTCAACCTGTCTTCAATGCAGTCCAAGAACTTATTGGATAGTCTGTGCCCTGCTGTGTTAGTTTCCCAACATATATCTGGATAGCTGAAGTCCCCCATCACCACCAAATCCTGTGCTTTGGATGATTTTTTTAGTTATTTAAAAAAAGTCTCGTCCACCTCTTCCACCTGGGTAGGTGGCCTGTAGTAGACCCCCTAGCATGACATCACCCCTGTTTTTTACCCTGTTAGCCTAACCCAGAGACGCTCAACACATCTGTCTCCTATGACCATCTCCACCTCAGTCCAAGTGTGTACATTTTTAATACATAAGGCAACACCTCTTCCCTTTTTTCCCTGCCTGTCCTTCCTTAGTAAGCTATACCCTTCTATACCAATATTCCAATTAAGTGTATTATCCCACCAAGTCTCTGTGATGCTAATGTTATCATAGTTGTATTTATTTATTAGCACTTCCAGTTCTTCCTGCTTATTACCCAGACTTCTTGCATGTGTATATAGGCATCTAAGATACTGATTTGATCTTGCCTCCCAGTTCTGCCTTGTCCCTCCTTTCTCTCTGCTATTATAGCCCACATTTCCTCCCATTTCCGACCAATATCCCAGGTCTCTATGTTCTTCATTTACCCGTGGGCTTTGGTCATCTGTCCCCATTGAACCTAGTTTAAAACCCTCCTCACTTGGTTAGCCAGTCTGTATCCAAATATGGTCTTCCCCTTCCTCAAAAGGTGAACGCCATCCCTGCTTAGCAGTCCTTCCTGGAATAGTATGCTGTGGTCGAGGAAGGCAAAGCCCTCCTGGAGACACCAGCTTCACAGCCAGGCATTCACCTCCAGGATGCATCTGTCTCTGGCTGGGCCCTTACCTTTGACAGGTCACCTTTGACCCCTGGACTCTGCTGGGGGTGAAGAAAAAGTGCAAGCGGTAAAGGATTAAGAATGTCAAACTGTTTTCTTATAATAATGTTAAGATGCTTCTTGGTAAATCTTTTGTAAATGTCATTTGTAAGCTCCCTACCCTTTCCCAGTGTGAATGCAGAAGTATGCTTGTGGTAGACACGGGGGCCTCATGGGGACATGAACACGACAACGCACGCACAACCAGGGGTGGCCCATGCCTACAGGCAAACTAGGCAGCTGCCTAGGGCACCAAGTTGCATGGGGTGCCAAATTCCAAACCCTGCCCCTTCCATTTCCCATTCCCTTTCCGGTGCCTTACCGGGAGCACGGCTTCCCTGCAGCCAGGAGGGGGTAAGTCCTGGGAGAGGCAGCACGCGGGGGGGGGGGGGGGTTCCCTGTGCCACGGAGGGGGGGTTGGCCCCGGGGGAAGAGGAATGCGGGGGGTTTCCCCTGTGCCGCGGGGGAGGGGGTCAGCCCCAGGGGAGGAGGAACGTGGGGGGGGTTCCCCTGTGCCACAGGGGGGGGTTGGCCCCGGGGGAAGAGGAATGCGGGGGGTTTCCCCTGTGCCACAGGGGAGGGGTTGGCCCAGGGGGGAGGAGGAACGCGGGGGGGTCAGCCCCGGGAGAGGAGGAACGCGGGGGGGTTTCCCCTGTGCCGCAGGAGGGGGGGTTGGCCCTGGGGAAGGAGGAACACGGGGGGGTTCCCCTGCGCCGCGGGGGGGGGGTCACCCCGGGAGAGGCGCATGCCGGCTTCTCTCTGGGGGGAGGGGGATCTTGGGAGGAGGCGTGTGCAGGGGACTCTCTCCCCTGACTGGCACCCTGGCACCCTGTTCCCTCCCTGTCCCCCAACCCCCAAACTCCATCCCCAGCCCCCCTCTCCCCAGCACAGAACCAAAACCCTCAGTCGATATCTGCCCTTGGGGTTGGGGGAGGGGCAGGGGGCTGATTGCATGGTTCGCCTAGGGCGCCACTTGCTGGCAGCTAGTCTAGGGCCGCCCCTGCGCACAACACAAACTACATGTAGACATGCCCAAATATGGACGACTCAAGAAAGCCAAGCTAAGGAACAAGCAGCGATCAGTAAAAGAGGGAGGGACGCAGCAGAAGTCGTCGACCATCAAGCAGAACCTCCCGACGGTGCCCTCTGCTCGGATTGCCTGGCCAGCAAACCAGCTCAGGATTTATTGCGGGAAGACGGCATGCAGTGGTGCCTGCTAGCACTGGCGTACTGCCTTGAACTGTAAGTGTGCTCGATAGCATAAGTGAGTCCCCATTCCCCTCCCTTTACTGACATGATCAATAAACCCTTCACATTCCCATAAGGCGGTCCCTTGTCCTTAGTGCCCGAAGCAATTGCATCAGGCTCCATCTTGGGTTTTGCCCCTGGAACATTCAGAGACTGTTGGGGAACTGGTTCGAATCAGATTTTTCTGCATTTGTGGGCAGCTCCATTCCCCTCAGATTTCCCGAACCTAAGCCATTCCCCTCAGGGTTAGTCAATAAGGGGCCCTGCTGTGGCTCTACAGTTTAAATGTAGCAGGAGCCGGGCACGCAGGCAGTGGACATCCTGGATTGCTGTGGCTCTGCATTTTAAATGTAGTAAGGGTGGCTCTTACTACACTTAAAATGCAGCGGCACAGCAATCTGCTCCCACCAAGTCCCAGACCGCTGCGCTTCTGCCTCCTTTGTCTCCCTCACCTGCCCTCCACACTGTGGAGACGGTGCTGGAAAGAACCGGCTTTTAAGCTGGCTCCCCCCAGCACTGGCTCCTGCTTCCCTATACAGAGGCAGCGAGCGAGGGGAGCAAGTAGTCGAGTAGTGACTCGACAACCCGATAAGCCTAGGCTTATAAGGTAGTTGACTACAGGCAGTCCCCGGGTTACGTACAAGATAGGGACTATAGGTTTGTTCTTAAGTTGAATTTGTATGTAAGTCAGAACTGTCTCCAGATTCAGCTGCTGCTGCTGAAACTGACCAGGGGCTGACTACAGGAAGCTGGAGGCAGAATTGCTCTGTCCCCAGCTTCCTGGAATCAGCCACTGATCAGTTTCAACAGCGGCTGAATCTCGAGCCTGGGACAGAACAGCTGGGCTGCCAGGTAGGTCCCTGCAGGACCAACCCGGCAGCACCCCAGCTGCTCTACCCCAGGGTCCACAACAAAAGCCTGGTCTGCTGGGGGGGGGGAGGAGGCGCACTAGCTGCACCCCCCCCCCTCCCCGCAGCAGACCAGGGACACAGGGAGCAAAGCCGCAGTGGCGTGCTGCGCCTCTGAGGCTTTGCTCTGGCAAAGCCTCAGAGGCGCGGGACCCGCCGCCGCTGCGGCTTTGTTCCCGGTGCCTCTGGTCTGCTGGGGACCGTCTCCAGCAGACCAGGGACACCGGGAGCAAAGCCGCAGCGGCGGCGGAGTCCCGCGCCTCTGAGGCTTTGCCACATCAATGGGGACTGGCCAGCCTTGCACGCTGCAGCTTTGCCCAACCACCAGTCTTGTACATCCACCCTATCATCAACTACTTGATCCCCACCACTTATCACTGGCCTGTGGTTGGCTGGCGAGCAGGAATTCAAAAAGCAGTAGGACCTACCAGCACTGATGAGAGGGGAGAGACAGAAAATAAGGAACAATTGCAAAGGGGGGACAGAAGGGGTACTCCAAAGTGGCAGCACTGCACAGTGGCACCGCTACTTTGAAACCCCAAGGCGGTATTTCAAAGGCGCAGACACTGCACAGATGATTTGCAGATCAGCTGTGCGACAGCTGCCCCTTTAAAATGCCACTTCTGTGCTTTTCAAAGGAGCAGCTGGGGAGCCCAGGGGTCAGCTGGGGACTCCCAGCTGATCCCGGATTCCACGCAGCACTTCCCCGGAACTTGGGATCAGCTGGGGAGTCCCCAGCTGATTCTGGGTTCCACATGGAATTGCCACGGGGAGCCCAGGGTTAGCTAGGGAGTCCATAGCTGACCCCGGGCTCCTAGCAGCATGAAGCATAGCATGGAGCTTGGGGTCAGCGGGGGACTTTGAGTCCCCTGCTGACACTGGACTCCATGGCTTTGAAATGTACAAGAGCCCCTGCTGGGGACTGTTGTGCATTTCAAAGCAGGCACAGCTGTGTGCGGCCCAGAGTCAGCGGGACTTCCCGCCAGCCCTGGGCTGTACGTGGTGTTCCATATTCCTCCTTGGAACTCTTGTACATTTCAAAGGAGGAATGAGGAAGGCCTATCAACTACTCAATGGACATTCCATTGACTAGTCAATTAACCGCATTTTAATATCGTTAGTTGGTCTAGTTGTGATCAAGGTAGTTTTATTGTGTGGTTTGGTTTGAACTGCTCTGTGTAAATCTATGTCTCCCCTCCACATTTACTATCTCGCATTGTGCCCAGAAACTTTTCTCTGTGTTTTGTTTTCCTTACTTGCTCTGTAACATCTGGCAATCAAGTATGCCTTATCAAGTCTATCTTTTGTTTTCTAATAAAAATCACTTTTTTAAGGTGATGATTTGATTCTTGAGTCCTGAAAGGTCTGTTTGTCTGTGTATTTGCATGCCTCTGACTGAGAGGTCAGCTACCAGAGACTGCAGCTTATTTTTCTATTTTCTTTTTCCAAGCTCTTTTGGGAGCTTAGAGTACCCCAGGGGTGGGTTCAAGTGTTCACCTCCAGTTTTAGGGATAAAAAATAACTTGATGGTGGCAGTTTGTTTACTTCTCAGAGCCAGGGAATCTGTGACTCTGGGAAGTTTTGGTAACCAGTGCCTGTAGAGGCAAGGTTTTTAAGCTCTCTCGAGGGCCCTCACCTTCTGCACTTGGAGTGCCAGAGTGGGGAACAGCTCTGACAAAGGGTCACATGCCCCTTAATGCCATTGGGAGGCAAGTGACGAGCTGCCCGCAGGCAGATCCTGATTTGTCCAACCGCTCTAGGCCCTGCGCTTGGGAGACCCTACAGGGCCCAGGCAATCTGGAGCACTGGTGGGGTATGATGCCAGCAGCAGTGGTTGCTCCCCCCGCAGCAGTAGAAAGTAGAGCAACCTGCCACCAGCCTATACTGCTCCCCCCTTGGGGAAGGGGAAGGGGAAGGGAAGGGTTGGAACTGCTCCCCATACTCATCCGCAGTGTGAAGTGGAGGGACATGTGTGGAAGCCAGATGAGTGGAGTGGGCTGGATCACTCCACTTCCCATGCATTCACTTGTGAATGCAGTGTGTGTGTAAACCAGGGAGAGCTTCTCTTCTGAAGAACTAGGTAAGCTCAAAAGCCTGTCTTTCTCCAGCAGAGGTTCATCCAATAAAAGATACTACCTCATCAACCTTGTCTCTTTAATACTACAGTACACAGCTTTTAGCGACATGGCTGTGTCACTACAGCTGTGTCACTAAAAATCAGGCAGTATAGCCAGTGTTTATTGGCTCTTTTGCTGACAAAATGCTTCCACAGCCAGCAAGTAGCATTAACTTTATTGGCAGGACAAAGTGCTGTTCACACAGGCACTTGTTGGAAAAACTTGTCTTTCATGGACAAGAGGGTCATTTAACACCTTTGAATAACAAAAAGTTTGTTGTTCAGTTGTCAGGATAGACTTAGCCTTAGACCATGATACACTACAAAATTATGTCAATTTAATTGATGCTGCCACACAGCTACTACAGTTACTAAATCACGTGGGCTACGTCTACACTGGCATGATTTTCCGAAAATGCTTTTAACGGAAAAGTTTTCCATTAAAAGCATTTTCGGAAAAGCACGTCTAGATTGGCAGGATGCTTTTCCGCAAAAGCACTTTTTGCGGAAAAGCATCCGTGGCCAATCTAGACGCGGTTTTCCGCAAAAAAGCCCCAATAGCCATTTTCGCGATCAGGGCTTTTTTGCGGAAAACACTACTGTGCTGTTTACACTGGCCCTTTTGCGCAAAAGTCTTTTGGAAAAAGACTTTTGCCCGAACGGGAGCAGCATAGTATTTCTGCAAGAACACTGATGATCTTACATGAGATCGTCAGTGTTCTTGTGGAAATTCAAGCAGCCAGTGTAGACATCTGGCAAGTTTTTCCGCAAAATCACATGATTTTGTGGAAAAACTTGCCAGTCTAGACACAGCCGTGGATTCTTGCATCAGTGATGCATGTTCTCACCAGGAATGCTTGTATCCATTGTATTGTCAGTGTGGGGCATTGTCGGACAGCTCCAGAAAGCCAGTGATAGTCATCATAAGCAATTTGTTGATATAATTACATCGTGACTCTGCACTGCTCAGGGAGGTGCTGTTATTAAATGGGTGTAGAAACATTTACATCAGTAGAAGCCAAATTTAAGTGACGAACACTTCCACAGCTAATTTGAGGCAAGGCAGGTTACATTAACCTACCCCGTAGCGTAGACCAGGCCAAATGCACTTAAAGTGACTTAACCTCCAGTGTGGATCCACTGGTAGCCAGTACTGGCATAGTTGTATCCCCATTAGGATGGAGGCATAATAACTATTCTGGTTTAAAAACCCAGCCCTCACCGAAATAGTTGTTCTGGTACAAATATGTATGCAGATGAGGCCTAAAAATGAAAATCAAGCAGAAGCATTCCTTGCTTTTAATTGAAGCCTGGTGTCCAGCAATGTTCCCGTAAAGATTTCCCATCTATGGCGGAATAAATTTTGTCCTGTGCACCAAGACATATGCAGATGTGTACCACCAACAGAAACACATGCTGCTGACTGTGGTCAGCTGTGGGCACTCTGCCAATCAACTGGGTGGCTGTCCAAGTGCTCTAGGGCTGTGTCTAGACTGGCAAGTTTTTCCACAAAAGCAGCTGCTTTTGCAGAAAAACTTGCCAGCTGTCTACATTGACTGCTTGAATTTCCGCAAGAGCACTGATTTCCTACTGTCTGAAATCAGTGCTCCTTGCGGAAATACTATGCTGCTCCCGTTCAGGCGAAAGCTTTTGCGCAAAAGGGTCAGTGTAGACAGCCCAGATTTGTTTTGCGTAAAAAAGCCCCGATCGTGAAAATGGCGATCGGGGCTTTTTTGCGCAAAAGTGCATCTAGATTGGCACGGACACTTTTCCGCAAAAAGTGCTTTTGCGGAAAAGCATCCGTGCCAATCTAGACGCTCTTTTCCGCAAATGCTTTTAACGGAAAGCTTTTCCGTTAAAAGCATTGGTGGAAAATCATGCCAGGCTAGACGTAGCCTAGGTGTGTTCTGGTCTGAAAGGGGTTGTCTTTGATCCACAGCCTGAACTTTACTTAAGATGGCAAATCCTTTTAGCAGAGCTGGGGGCCTGGCAGGAGGCAGCACCTGACCCTCATTCTAGGCTGCGTGAGGACAGAGCCTGCATCTTCCTACATGGCCCCAATCTCTTCTGCCTTAGCACTGCAGGCCCTAGATTCCCTCCCCTCTCCTGAGGAAGTAGGGTGGGGTGTGCCCCGTGGGCGCACTGCAGGCAGCGCACCCTAGGCTGGGGGAACAGGGCCCTGGGGAGGGGGGGGACCCAATGCCACCAGCCTGCCTCACTAACACCCAGTTCTGGAGCCAGGCGGCGGCGCTGGCTGGCGCCCTGCGCCTGGGGCAAGCACCCAGCCCGGGGGGCGGCCCGCGGCTCCAGGGGGCCGCGGCAGGCGCCAGCTCGCGCCGCGCGCCTCAGGGGACCGCACAGGGGACGGGTGCACAAAATGGCGCCGCCCTTGCGTTCCCTTCCCCCTCCGAGAGTCAGATCCCGATCCCCCCCCCCTCCCCGAGACCTGCCCCGCCCCGCCCGGCCGGCAGCGGAGGGGGAAGAGTCACCTCGCCGCCCTCTCCGTTCACTACCATGAGGCTGAAACCGCTCCCCCTCCCCCCTCCCTTGGGGCCCGCGGCCGCCGCCGCCGCCTCGGCGTGGCGTGGGGCTGCGGGCCGGCCTCGGGGTGGCGGCCTGCGGGCCAGGCTCCCTCAGTCACCACGGGGCGCGCTGTGGTGCGCGCAAGCTTCCCCCAGCAGGTGGCAGCGGGGTCCCAGGCGCCGCTGAGGCAGCGCCACACGCCCGCCGCCGAGCGCTGCTTCCCTTGGCGGTGGCGGCGGCTCCCGGGAGGCGGCCGGCGAGCTCCCCGCACGCAGCCGGGGCTTCCCCGGCACCTGGCGATCTGCCCCCCGCAAAGTTTGGGGTTGGCCCCGGGAGGTGGGGGAAGGGAGCCCGGAGCCAACTTGTCCCAAATCCCCGCTCCGCAGTTGGAACTGAAATCTCCCAGCCCCGGTTTATTTTTGCTGATTAAAGGGACGGACCTTGGTCCTGCGGCTGGGTGGCTGTATAGCCTCCCACTCGCTCTGTGCCATCCCCTTTCTCCTTCCTTTCTTCCTCCTCCTCCCTCCTGCCCACACCATGGAGTTTACGGAGAGGAAGAGGAGCAGGAAATCCCAAAGCTTTAAACTGATCAACCAAGGTAAAGTGGTGCCGGTGGGGGGTAGCGTGGTGTGTGACTTTTTGTTGTTGTTCATTTGTCTCTCCAAAGGACTTTCGGCTCAACGTAGCTGGCTTTCAAAGGAGAAGAGCAGGGTGTTATGAAATGTATGCTGCTTTCCCTTCCCTCTGTCTCCTTCAGTGTCTTTCTGTCTTTATGATTTAACTCCTTGGATTTGTTTTTAAACCCCCTCCCCAATGACAGCACGGTTTTCAAGGCAGATGGTCTCCAAAATAAAGTTGGATCGTAATTTCCTTGTAAACCCCGAGTTAAAAAAACGAAGCAGGAAATTAGTAAAATAATGGTACTTGGGGAACAGAGAAGAGAGCCCTTTCGGTATTCAACTCCTGTAGGGTTTTTTCCCCTGTTGATTGCGCACATACACGTATTTCAAATAAAACACTAATAGAGGTTGTTTTTCTTTTTTAAAAAGGCAACGCAGCCAATTAATTGTATAGAGATAAGGAAGAATTCCTGTCATGCAACTTGTTCGCTCATTATGTATTTGCTTTACGAAAAGAATAGGGTGATTTAAAAGGGATGGTAAAGACTTGTATTTATGTCGGGGGGAAACAGACCTTTCTGTTTAGATCTAAAAATCGTTGATGGTCATTTTCACAGGTGAGCTTTACAGCCTTAGTGTTTTATTTTGGTGGGGATGTGGACTGCTACTCCCACTGATTAGATCTTTTCCTCTCATTGATTTGACTTCCGTGTTTTAAAGTATTGAACTGAAATATCTCCATGAAAAGCTGTGTGTGTCCAGCATGCTAAGTTCAAGGCAAGTGACTTCTCTGGCATAATGTTACACACTTTTTCTTCAGTGTGTCACACTTGGGCACTTTTAGGCATCCCTCTTCAGTCACTGTTGGATGAAAACAAATGGGAAGCAAAGGAATTTAAACATGAAAATAACTTTCGGGAATCTAATGAAAAATATTCATTATGAGCATTGGACATAACATACTTTCTTAATCTAGAGGAATACTGTACTGTCAGGTCAAAATTGGCCAAAAATTAGTGTAGATTTTATAAAAGCAAGTATTTGCAAACATAAGGCCAGAAGAAATTAATCTGGGATTTAAAGTTCAAAAGGAAACTTTTTGAGAAACAAGTATTCTTCTGCACTGCTTATAGTATAAGCACTAGAACAGTGGTTCTCAATGTGTGGTCCATGGACTCCTGGGGGTCTGCGATAGTACTCTAGGGGGTCCACAGAAAACTTAGGAAAGGAAAAGTAAGGATTGGGCCACCACATGACTGGAGCTTTACGCCAAGTGATCCTCACCTGGGGCGTGCACACACTCTCCCCTCCCCCCCCCCTTCGTTCCCACAATGGACCCCAAACCTTACTTTTCTTTTCCTTTTCTCTCCCGGGGCTCTGTGCCTGGCCAAGGGCAGAATGCCAGGGCAGGAGCTGCCTTTGGCCTTGAGAGCCCCCTTGCAGTATCCTCTGTGGATGGGCAGGGAATGAAGCAGCACAGATCAAGGGATGTGCTGGTTGCCCCTTCATGCCACTCCCCTTGGGGGTCCATAACATTTTAGCAGATTGAAAAGGGGTCCGTATGCTCGAAAAGGCTGGGAACCACTGTGCTAGAGTATGAGGATCTGAAAGTGAAACTGATTAGTTTGTATTTCCAAGTTGAGAAAACTGTTAGATGTGCAGAATAACTCAAATAGTCAAAAGTAAATTAATATTTTACAAGCATTTAGTCTTGACATGTCATTTGTAACATAGATTAATAATTTTGTAATAATACTTTTAACTATTTTTCACTGGTGATTTAGCTTGTGTTTCACTTGTGGGTTAGCTGTTTTTTGTCTGAGAACCCTTCTAAATTATAGAACACTAACAACACTAAATGCAATTTTGGAAAAAGTGGTGTTTTGATTCAGGGAGAACAGAGAAGATAAAAAATGTATATTAGCAAAGTAAGATTCAGCTTTTATGTATGTCCCTCCTCATTTCCTATGCAAATTGATTACAAAGATCATTGAGTATAAATAGGTGTTTCCCTGCTACTCAGCTTTTGCTTCCTGCTTGAGTCATTCACTGTCAGAGTTTAATGTTTACTGTGAAGATATTGATAGTGATTTCAAAGCCTTGGACTAGGACATTGCAGACAAAAGAAGGGGGCCAAAGGAGACACCCACTGTATTGACTTATATTATGTAAATTATTGTCATTTTTACTGTATACTGTACATCCTACATCTTCTTTCATCCCACTGAATCTCAAAGCAGTTTGTCATCATAATGAAGTAATTCAGACTACTGTATATATAAAATTGTGTATTCTTCCACTGAAATGCAGAAACTGATACAGCAGTCAAGGACCAGTGAAGAGTACCATATCTAACTGGAGACATAGGGGAATTTTTAAAGATATCATGCAATCTGGGTGTCTAAGCCAGGAGTGGGGAACCAATTTTGGGTTGGGGGTCACTGACCCGCAGAAAAATCAGTTGGGGGCTGCACACAAGTTGGGGGAGAGGAACCCTTCATTGACATTGTCTTTTTCCTTCTCAGTCAGGGATACTCCCCACATTTTCCTCATGCACCAGAACTTACGGGGGGCCAGCCTGGTAGATTTTGTGTGCTCCATCGCTGCAGTGTGGTAGCAGGGGGGCTGGAGCATCACTGCTGACTCCCCAATACTGGGGGGAAGGGGAACGCTGAGCCTCAGGGGCTGGACCCAGTCAAGCTGGGGGCCCCCCGGGCCTGAGGTTCCCCACCCCTGATCTAAGCATTCTGAATCTGTGCCTCACTGTAGTTCTTAAGCATTATTACACACTTTTGCCCAAATTTTGACAATCTTCACCAGGAGGAATAAAAATATAGAAAAAAAAGGTAAATGCTTTTTTAAAGAATTCTCATAAAAGAGACTTAGCTTTTCCCACTTCACTTCCTGGAATTTTATTTTTGGTCCCATGTGTCATGCAACTTAATTCTCCTTCATCTACCTGCCCCAGTACAATAAACCAAAACCAATCCTCCTTTCTTCTGACTTGTCTATCATCACTTACTTCCTCATCATTCCTTCCTTATGTTCACAGTCCTCATCCTTTCTTTACAGCCCCTTCTGCCTGTCATGTTGCTACTGTATTATGTGTGACTTTGGTTTCCTGATGGAGAGCGTGTCTTTTTTTAGATAGTCACAATAGTATTGTCTTACAAATAATAAGTAACAATAATGTTTGTAAATTATGGGTCTTTTACATCTGGACCTGATTATTTTGTCGGAGGCGCAGGTGCCTTTCTCAAAAAAGGAATGAACATAATACTCATTTTTGTTGTGCCTTTTTTCCGAGTATCTCAAAGCACTTTTCCATAAATTTAATTAAGGAAGCCTCACAACGCCTTTATGAAGCATGTGAATGTTTTAAAAACCACTTTTAAAGAAGGAGAAACAGAGACACATGGAATTAAAGAATCCTGTCCTGGTGAAGTGCTTAGTGGGCTCAAGTCCTATTAAAGTCAGTAGGAATTGAGAGTTGCAACATCTCCCAAAAGCTTCTTACTACCTTATTCTTTAGTTCAAAGTGATTTTTCTCAAGGTCACACAGTTATGGTCACGGTCACTGTCACATTGTCAGTAGTAGAGCGAGAGTTAGAATCCTGGTGTGTTATCTACCAGTATTCCTTGTTGTAAAAGTTACTCTCTTTTTGTGTGCATGTAAATAAAGTAGTTTGTTTTTACTACATGCACACTTGTAGTCCGAGCTCAGACTACTTATCCAAATTGTATTTCATTTGCAATAAAAAATGAGTGTTTTTATGACGGTTGTGAAGATCAGTTGTCATGAGTCAGTACCCGTACATAGCTCTCAAATCTAGTCAGATAGGAATTCAATGGCCAAACGATGTCAGCGACTCAGGATCAGGCCACAAAGTTAAAAATGTATCCCATAATGTATATCACTAATTTTGTTTTGAGATAAGGTGTGAAAGTTTCCCTTAGCCTATAGGGAGGTAAACTTACATTATACATTTGCTTTCCATCTGTAAAGCAAGATAATAGTCATCTGTGGAATAATTTACTGTGAAAATGAACACGGTAATTTACAGCAGGCATATCTTATCTCTAAAATCAGAAACTTTTCAGTTGTCTTTGGTGTGAACAAAGGTTTTTAGGAAGTGCTGATGCAGGGCACATTTTTTGTGGTTAATGTACATGGAGTAAACTGCAGATGTATTGATAAATGATGTAGTAAAGCAAGGGTGGGAAAACTTTTTTGGATTGGGAACCTTTTTTGGGTCAGGGGCTACTGATCCACAGAAAAATTAATCGGGGGCCGCACACAAGTGAGAACCAAAATGAGAAGCCCCTGACTGAGAAGGAGTAAGACACTCCCTACATTCCCCTTGCACACTGGGGAGGCCCACGCTAGTATATTTTGTGTGCTCCAGCCCTGCAGGTGGGTGGCAGGGGAGTTGGAGCGTCAGCGCAAGCTCCCCAGTGCTGAGCCTCGGGCCTGATCCAGGCAAGCTGGGGGCCTCATCCAATCCTGGGGCCAGAGATTCCCCACTCCTGGGCTGTGTTTAGACTGGCAAAATTTTCCGCAAAAGCAGTTGCTTTTGAGGAAAAACTTGTCAGCTGTCTACACTGGCCGCTTGAATTTCCTCAAGAACACTGACTTCCTACTGTCTGAAATCAGTGCTTCTTGCGGAAATGCTATGCTGCTCCCGTTGGGGCAAAAGTCCTTTTGCGCAAAGCTTTTGCGCAAAAGGGCCAGTGTAGACAGCTCAGATTTGTTTTGGGCAAAAAAGCCCCCATCGCGAAAATGGCGATCGGGGCTTTTTTGCGCAAAGGCGTGTCTAGATTGGCACGGACGCTTTTCCGCAAAAAGTGCTTTTGCGGAAAAGCGTCCGTGCCAATCTAGACGCTCTTTTCTGCAAATGCTTTTAACGGAAAACTTTTCCGTTAAAAGCATTTGCGGAAAATCATGCCAGTCTAGACATAGCCCTGTAGTAAAGCTTTAGCAATGTATTCAGTGGTCTTTTTTACAGGTCACTTGAGCTCTATTTTTAAATTTTTTTTGTTTGTTACAGATTATCATCACGAGGTATACATGATTTCTGACTACAGCAATGATGTTAATGGGGAAACCAAAGAAACACAACCGGTTTTTTTAGGTATGGCATTGTGTCGATTAATTTCTGAGCAACACCATAGCCATTTGCAATTAAGGTGCAGTGCAAATATAGGAGGTATATACCATTATTTAATGTGACATGGTTTTACAGGACTTTTTATTTTACAAATTGCCAATATATCCTTTATTAACATTGCTAAAAGTTGTAGTTTCAGACATAAATGTTTATTAGAATCTACAGAGTGCTAATTATCACTCACTCTCAGAGCCAGATGCTGACTGGGCAGTTTTGCAGCTCTCTGTTCACCCCATTTACATTGCATATTCCCTGGCATGCTTCACTGGCAATAGTTTGTGTAATGGGGGTATTACATCTTTGACATCTGAATAACAGAAATTCAATTTCCAGGAAGCTGCTATTTGTTTGGTATTGCTTCTGCCATAGGTGGGACAGAGAATTAATGTAATGTCTTAATGTAATGTCCTTTCACCTCTGTAGCCTGGCTGCTAATCCTGCCATCGCAAAATTGAATTAAATCAACAGTCAAAAATGTGTAAAGAAAACAGATAAGTAATGTATAGGCTGCCTTAACTCTTAGCTTGATAGAATTGGTTATCACTGAGCTACTCATCATTTTGGTGGCTGTGTATTCTTCCTTTTACATTCCACTCCTGACTTATCTGTAGTCTGATCTTGAGAGGTTTTGAGCCTTTGCAGAAAAATTCAACTGCTTTATCCCATGGACTTCAGCAGGACTTGAAGATACTCAACACATCACCTCATTAAAGACCTGGGCAGCTGCCAGTGAAGTCAATATGAGTCTTTCAGTTGATATCCATGAGAGTTGGATTTGAAAGCAAATACAGTATCTCTGATCCTGAATAGTCCCATTAAATTCACATGAGTAAAGGTTGTCAGGTTCAGGCTCTGGGTCAGATGTTTGAGTCGGTAAACCCCATTACTGTCTGGCAGATACTGACAGCATGTCTGTTTTAACGCAAAGATGTTAGCTCAGAGATGAGCATGCAAGTCCTTGAGAGGATTGTACACTATATATTGCAGACAATACTGTTGCATATAGACACGATGGCTTTTAAAAAGTTGATTGCATACATAATTTGTTTTCTTCAGTCTTTGTATTTTATTATCTTCAAAAAAATGTTGAAGTATATTGTGAGGTATCTCCTATCTGAGTCTTTTTACAGTTCTTTTGACTTGAAATTCATGCTCTATGTTTGAAAGGTTAATGTGGAAAACTAATTATTATCCTGGTAGCCAAATGTGTGATGAGACATTTGTCTGTGTAATTAACAGTGAAAAACTTTTATAGTTTCATAAAATCGAATGTCATATACAGTATGCTGTGTACATTTGTTTTGAAGAGGTGTCCAAAACAGAGATGTTTATGGCTGATATAAAGTGGAACTGAAATGTACTGTAATGCAGATGTCTGTGCATTTTACAACATTTCACATTGTTAAATGAAAGTCAGCAGATTAATAACTTTATTTTGTCATGATAAAATGAGTTATGTGTACTTGGAACAGTGGAACAATGCATACGTTTCTCAGTAATTCCAAGAATATATTCTGTTCCAGGAATAATATCCTTCACAATTTATTCATACAGAAAAAGTTGACTTTACGTAAGACTATGAAGTTACTTGTTAGATTGAATTGAATTATATCCAGGTATGATTTTTCTGAGGCAGCAGCTACTATAGTTTAGCTTGCAAAAGGGTTTATTTTATATAGCTGTTTTTCAGATTGTCATAACCAAAGCCATCTCTTAATTACAGAGAATTGGGGTGACTGCTCCAGTCCCTACACTTTGGAGGGGGGCCACTGTTAGTCTTAGAAGATATGGACATGGGAACTAGTGATGCGGGTATTGCTACAGACTGCAGCAACCCCATGCTTCGAACTGCCAGCACCAAGTGCCCGAGTTCCTGGCTACTGGCCCTGTGTGCTCAGGGATCTACTGCAGAGTGAGACTCCCAAGCTAGTGAGGGCTGATTTGTCCTGGGGCCTGCATTCCCCTATGGATGGCCCCGGTTATAACTATGCAAAACATTCACCTTTATGACTGAGATTTACTCTGCTTGATATCTGCCCAAAGGTGACTTCGCCTCTCTTTTTTAGATTTATAAGATTAGAATGGCCATACTGGTTCAGACCAATGATCCATCCAGTCTAGGGTCCTGACTTCCAGCAGTGACCAGTACCAGATATTTCAGAGGCAATGAACAGAACAGGGCAATTTAATGAGTGATTCATTCCTTGTTGTCTGGTGCCAGCTTCTGGTAGCCAGATATTTAGGGACACTTTGAACACCAGAGCACCTTGGCTAACCACTGGTGGACCGATCCTGCATAAATTTATCTAATTCTTTTTTTTCAAGCCAGCTGTACTTTTGGCCTTCACAATATCATCTGGCAACGAGTTCCTCAGATTGGCTGTGTGTTGTGTAAGGTAGTACTTCCTTGTCTTTGTTTTAAACTTGCTGTCTATTAATTTCATTGGGTGACCCCTGGCTCTTGTCTTATGTGAAGGGGCAAATACTTCCTTAGTGACTTTCTCCTCACCATTCTTGATAATCTAGTGTATCTTTTTGAGTGAGGGCAACCAGAACCATACATAATTTTCAAAATGTAGGTGTACCAGGAATTAATATAGAGGCATTTTGATGTTTTCTGTTTTACTATCTGCCCCTTTCCTAATGGTTACTAGCATTCCTTATTGGGGATGGGGATTTGAAGCCCACTTTCCATTAAAAAAATAATGTGACTTTATTTATTTAGCTATATATTGAACAGCCCTCCAGCTGAAACATCTAGCTATAGATTAATAGTTGCAATGTAACATGTAGTTCTGCTCCAGGGAAAATGGTTTTGATCTGACTGATTATAAGATTTTCAAAAGCTTATACCAAGCACACACAAGTAAAGGGTGGGGGTTTTCCTCCTTTGCTAAGCTTGTCCAGGGCTGACACCTGTGTCCTGCTCTTATTGAAGTCAGTTTTAAAACTCCCACTGATGGAAGATCTGACCCTCAGGTCAGATCCTTTAACTTGCTCAGCTGAGATGGATGCCTGCATCCACATGGACCTTCGTTAACTTCTCTGAGTTTCCATGTGGACTGAGGGTTTGGCCCATATCTTTGCAGGATTGGGGACAAAATGTACAATGAGAAAATGATACTATGCCAGATTTTAATAATTTAGTTATAAAGTGAAATGGCTATTCTCAGCTACAAAATAGGGCAACTTTCCAGTTGTTTTGGTAAACCTATGATCTCATAGAAAACACCCTCCTCATGCCTTACTTTCCCAGCCAAAGTACTTCCTTCATCTAGGGCAGGGGTTCCCAAACTTTTTGACATGGGGACCAGTAAATCTATTCACGAGCTTTTGAAAGACTGGTAACATTCATTTGCATATTTGCATATTCATTAAGCAAATTATGAATATTCAAATACGTTGTTTATGGTCTTCCCAAAGCCCCCAGTGCCAGCTTTAACAAAGCTTTTGATACGGTCACCCACAATATTCTTGCCAGCAAGTTAAGGGAATATGGATTGGATAAATGGTCTGTAAGTTGGATAGAAAGCTGGTTAGACCAGGGTTTCCCAAACTTTTTACTTTATTTGAAACCTGGTTTTTCTTAGTACTGTTTTTTGCAGCCCAAAAATATAAACGCATATGAAAAATGAATAAATTTTCAGTGTTTCACCCGGCTGCATCCTCTGCCCAGCCTGGGCCAGGGCTTGGGGGGACCCAGTACCGCATAGGCACTCCAGGAGGCGGGAGTAGGAACAGATTGGGGATAGGCTATCTGGCTAGGAGGAAGGGTACAAGGAGGGGTAGGGTTGCCAGGTGTCTGGTTTTGTACCTGATAGTCCGGTATTTGAGGGTTCTGTCCGGGAAACAAATTGAGAAAATACCGGACATATAAAATGTCTGGTATTTTCTAATTAGGTATGTTTTATTATTATTAGGTGTATCAGTCCTTAGCTGCGAACTGCCTGGCTGGTAGATGTGCTAACGCTGCATGAGTGTGTCTACCAGCCAGGCAGTTCACAACTACTCGATGGAGGGTATGGGGAGGGGGCAAAATGGAATCCCTGGGGCCGGACTCTCTCGTGTGCCCGGGTCTGCATGTGCCACGGTCAGCCCCGCTTCCCGCCGACCGATTCGCGCCCCCCTACCCCGCCTCCCGCTTCTCCTCCCGATTTCCCCCGTCCAGCCCTGCTTCTGCTGGCTGGTTCCCTACTGATCTCCCCCAGCCAGCCCCGCTCCCCCTGACGATCCCCCCGACCAACCCCACTCCCCCCCACGCCCTCCCAGCTGGCCACTTCTCCTCCCGATCTCCCCCGGCCAGCCCCATTTCCGGCAGCTGCTTCTGGCGGCTGATTCTGGCGTCCTCCTCCTCCCGATCTCCCCTGTCCAGCCCCTTCCCCCCCGCCAGCCCTGATTCCACCAGCAAGTCCCCCCCCCCCATCTCCTCCTCCCAGCCCTGCTCCCCCCGACCCCCTCCCAGCCGGCCGATTCTCCCCTGCTTCTCCTCCAGATCTCCCCTGGCCAGCCCCACTGCCCCCGTCCAGCCCTGCTTCCAGAGGCTGGATCTCCTGTCCTCCTCTCTATCTCCCCCGGTCAGCCCTGCTTCCACCGGCCACCCACCCGGCCTTCCCCTCTCCCCCCGATCTCCGCCGGACAGCCCCGTTGCCCCCAACCCTGCTTTCCAGCGGCCGTTTTCCCCCCCCCACACACATACACCTCCTCCCAGCCCGCCCCGCTCCCCTCCTGGCAGCCACGCTGAGGCCTGGTATTTTTTTCCCATAGTTTGGGAAATGCTGATCTAGGGAAATGTGCACAGAGCAGGAGAGGGCATGAGTTTGGCAGTCCTGTTTCCACCTTTTTCTACTGAATGGCCTTCATAATTACATGCACTTCAAAGCCACAATTTGGTGACATGTGAAGAGGATTACTGCAGAAACATTTGAAGTTGAAAGTTGTGTTTGGATATGGAAATAGTCCTAGCAGAGGATGATTGCATGTGTTTATGCTAGGAGAAATTTACTTTCTTTTGACCACACATTTATAAATCAAATAGCGTGAATATGTGAGTTTTGGCTGGCTCATTAGCAATGTACATAAGAAAGAATGCACTGCCCTTGCCCATGTGTGTAGTTGTGTGCTTTAAACTCTCTGGTCCCCTGAAGCGCTTTGAATTAGTCCATGTAAATTCTTCAAATATGGCATCTGAATTTTCCTGGCCTTTGTACAGAAAGGCAGCATTCTGGTGATGATTTGAATGGAAGAACTTGAATGTTTTGTTGCACTTATTTGTAATTCAGCAAAATCTTGAAACTATATCAAGTAAAAGGAAAAACTGACTAAATTTGGTAAATATTTCCCACCTTTTTATATAAAATAAAAACTGGGACGTTAAATTTGTGCTAAGAGAACATTAATGTTGTTTGTTTTATCTGTGCACTGAGTAAGGAAATGCCAAAGCAAAGGATGAATGTGTAACACTAACACTTCTCTCTTTTGTCTGTATATATATTTCCATAGAGATTTTAATTTCATGATCACATATCATTTCTCAGCTACTGTAATATAATCATATATGTTTTCTCACAATCCTTGGTAGCAAAGTTGCATTGTTCTATATGCCATTATGATAAAGACAGTCTGTAACATTAATGTACATGAAAAGTACACAAGTCTAAATGCAATCACAATATACTACATACAAAGTATAACAATAAAGAAAAATAGTAAAACCATAGCGGTGAAGTAGAGGTTTAGAATTAAATTACAACATTTTCAGTGCTGTTTCATTAATTCAAGTTGCTATAAATACACTGTTGTTACTTAATACAGTTAAATATTTTGCACGTAGAATTACACATGTGTTTGTTAGTGGGAGAATTCAATTTGCACTTGTTTTAATTTCAAGTATTTTGATGATTCTCAAAGCAGTATTGTGAATTCTGTACACAAATTCTCACTATTAAAGAAACAATTTAACATGATTTTTAAAGAGAGCTCAACCATTCCTCAAAAAAAGTGGTATCTGAGCTTTATTAAGTTAGCTGGTAGTTAGGACACATGAAAATTACAAATTAGTTATGCTTTGGCATAAAAGGGATGCAGTTGAACAAGAAATAATAAAAAGTATGTTTTGTAATACACCTTGGTTATGAGCATTTCTTTGAAAAAATGTTTGTGATATATTAAAATAGGGTCAGATTTTTCCACTTTTCCTCACTGTTCTACAATAGGGCAGAACCAGCCTTGGCAATGTTGAAGCCAGTCAGATGGGAGATGCACTGATTCGGTAGAGACAGATTTTGCAGCTGTCCTCCCATGTTTATTTCGCCACTCAAGTCCAAAGCTCTCTTTCAACATAGCAGGCCCCATGGACACGCTGGGATTGCAGGATGCACAATTACAGACCCATATTGTGTATTAGTTATAAAATAGGCTCCAATTCAGCAAAGAACCAAAGCTCATTGCAATTATTATTATTGTTTGTATTGTATCACTGAGGAGCCCCAGTCATGGACCAGGATCCTATTGCACTAGGCATTGTACAGGCACAACAAAAAGACAGTCTTTGCCCCACAGACCTTACAATCTAATTATAAGGATACAGACATACTGATTTGAGGGAACAGAGTACAAGGGAACAATGAGACCATGTTGGTCAACATGAACTGCTGTGTTCCCTACTGCCTAACTGTTGTCAAGTCACTTTAGGCATCACAACAGCCTAATTTTCATGAATAGTTTCATTCAATTTGATATGACTGGATATTATGTTTCTGAAGTTACGCATGTGCTTAAGTACTTTGCTGAATTGGAGCCATTTTATATTTCTTTCCTAAATCTTTTTCGTATAGATGAACATATAATTCCAAGTGGCATTGTCTTAAATGTATTCTGAGAGGAGGATTGATTAGATCAGTTTCTTGATCTTCTTCATTTCTCTTGCATACGATGCTTGATTTTTTTTTTCTTTTACCGGTAAAAAATAGACGCTTCTTATTTCAGAAGTAGTTATGAATATTTCCTTCTTACTAATGAAATGTAATGCCTACTTTTATAGCTACTATCTGCACAAAACATATATATTCATTGTGCAATCGGTAGTTTCATACATAAAATTAATACTTAAATGTTGCTGAGAGCATTAAAGTATGTAATTATTATTTAAATGTGCTGAATTTATTTGAAACTTACATTTTTCCTGTACTAATTTTCTTTTTTTCCTCATATGACCTGTATTTTAAGGCATCCAGAAATTTGCCTATATCAGGTTATTCAGATATTAACTGTTTTAAAATTACTGTCTCATTATTATGAAATTCTGTGGACCAAAGGACTTAAAGTTAACGGGAGCTATTTTGTTGATTTCAGTGGGGAATGGAACTGTCCCTCCTAGGTAACTGGCTCCTTTCTTTACAGTTTGATCCTACATCCTTTACTCAGATGAAACTCCCATTGATGTCAATGTCTGAATAGTAGTAGATTCATAAAAGGATAGTGTATTTGAAACAGTTGTACCCATTGTTGTTTCCTTCAGCAAACCAAACAAAAAACAACAAAATTAGTATACATAAGAGCTTTAAAAACAGTATTAGGAAAGCCAAAATCAGAGGAGTTTTTTAACCATAGATATCCCAGCCAGTGCTGTATTAAAGCGTGGCACAATACATGGCAACTACCACTTGATTGTGTGTTTTATTTTTATTTATTTGTTGTTTTGTAGTCCAGCACCTAGACAGTCTTTAAAATCACTAATCTCTATCAATTACCATTTTTGCTAATTTACAGTGATAACTGTAGCTCTGTTTTCATTAGGAGATGAAAGCCGGGAAATTAAAAAACAAATTACAGGGATGAGAAGATTACTGAATGACAGCACTGGAAGAATCTATCAGCGAGTTGGCAAAGAAGGAGAAAAACTGAAGGAAGAACCCCAGGATTTAGATACAGCATGGGCCCAACGCCTGACCGCCCTAGCAGACTCCCAGGCGAGCCTCCATCCTTCTCAGAGTGGTGCATGGAATGAAGTATCACCTCAAGCTAGCCATTTTTCAGGGCAATATGGGACTCGGTCTAAAACCTTCCAAAATCAAGCAAGAGCTGCAGGATCTAATGGTATGAATTAGATTAGATATTCCAAATACCATTTTTACTATACTAAATATCTACCTGTGTTCAGATAAATATGGTATAAATAAATGACTGATAAATGATACTTCATCATTAGCAAAATGAAATTCAGTTATCACTTTGAAAAACTGTGGATAGGGGCATGGTGCATGCTGATCCCAGAGGTCTTAGTTTTTAAAGCGGATTCTTAGTGGTTGGGTATAATATTAATATTTTATTCTATAGACTTTATTCATGTATTTATTAAAACCATTGTTACTGAATTCATAGCTCTTTACAAGGCAGATTTTGTCACTCATATTCCCGTTGAGTAACACAATGAAGTAAGGATGTAAGCGACTAGTCGATTACCCAATAAGTATATGCCATCAAAGAGAAGCAGCAAAGCACCGGGGGAGCAGGAGCCAGTGCTGGGGGGGAAGCTGCCTTAACAGCTGGTTCCTCCCAGCACTGACTCCGCAGGCAGGCAGGGGTGACAGAGGCATAGTGTGGGGAGCAGGTGCGAGCCAGGCCAGTTGATTCCCAGCTCGCACCTGGTACCCCCTGCTGCAGCTCTGCCTTTTAAATGTATTAAGAACCTCTAAGCTCTTAATACATTTAGAGGTGCAGTGGGGTTAGCTCCCTCCTTATCAACTAATCAAGTAGTCGATGGAAATTCCATTGACTACTCGATTAGCTGATCAAATGCAACTTAATGTCCCTACAATGAAGTCTAGCACAGGGAGATCAGAGGACTGGAACAAAATTCAACTCATTGTGAGTAAAGGTGGCAGAATCAGGTTTAAATCACTTTTTACCTTCAGACATGAAATTCCATTGTAGCCATGATCTAAACTATCAGTTTTTTTTCAACATAGAGCACATGCACATGTAGGCTTTTGTTCTTATGGGATCATTAGGGTTAAATTGTGCTTTAATCTGGTGCATGTTGTCTATCAGACTTCCAATATAGGATTGTTTCTGAAGTAGATGTTCCAGTGTTTTTAAATATATTTTTTCCTAGAGCTTTAAATGTCACAAATGAGCTTTCTTTACTCCAGATGTGGGCAATAATTTTTGACAGGGGGCCACTCCAAGAATTTGGACAGTGGTTAAGGGCCGCACTCTTCCATGATATTAATGGAGGAGGTACATGGTCTTGGATGGAGGTTAGAGAGAGTTTGGGTGAAGGAGGCAGTTGTGACCTAAGACACTGGACTGAAGCGCAGGGGGTTGGATTGTGAACTAGGGCAGGGAATTGGGGTACAGGAGGGAGTGCAGGGGGTTAGGTTGTGAACTAGAGCAAGAGGTGACTGCGATCTGGGGCAGGGGATTGGAGTGTTGGATCTGGGAGGGGGTATGGGTGCAGGCGGGGGGCAGAGGATTTGGGCATGTGGAGTGGGGGGCAGGAGTCCGGGGCAGAGGATTGGGGGAGGCAGGCTTTGGCCAGGAGACTTACCAGCCATTCCTGAATTAGCCTCTCTGCCTGCCCTGTCCCTGCACAGGCTGCTCTGTGAATAGCTATGAGTTCCTTGTGCTTTGTGGCTGCTTGTTATTGAAACTGGCAGCTCCCGTTGGCCAGTTTCTGGCCAGAAGCTGTTCAATGGGATTGTGTCCTAAAGTTTTTCCCCCTCCCCTCCGGGCTCAGTTTTTGAAGTGACACCACCCCACAGCCACATTTCTGAGTGGTGTGCAGGTAGGGCAAGGCAAGCAGGGATTCTGCCTGGGGCTCCCCGCTATGTCCACAGGACGGATCTGGTGTCTTGATTGGCTGAATCCAGCCTGCAGGCCTTATTTTGCTCAGGCCTGCTTTACTTCCTTGGAAGATTCTTCCATCATCTGCTAGATCTTTCTGTCAGAGAAATTTCCCTGATACTCAACCTGAATTACAAATTTTTAATTTAAAATTCTGAAAATTGTGAGCTTCTATCCAAAACCAGTGTCAACTAAATTGCAGTTGTCCCCACAGATATTAATAATTGCCATAAAATGGTATCTCTTGTGTGTCTTTATGTAAGGACACACATATATTCACCATTGTAGCAGATGCAGAAATTATTATTGTTGTTATTCCCTCCCTGTGCTGTACTAGACCTGCATTCAGAAGCTTAGGCATCAGTTTTCTTGGATTGACTATATCCCTGTATAGACAATTATTGGACTCACGTACTGGGAGATCTAAAGAATGGTGTTATAATAACTGAGGTTTTGTGGATATCTTTGTGTTGGTGTGGCAGTACATTTTTGAGGTATAGCAACTTAGGGTTTGTGGGCCTTGCAGGATTTTGTTTTTAAGGAGAGATTTGGAGGATGTGCAAGGGGATAGGGTGGGAGTTCCAAGTGTAGAAGACAGCACAGACAAGAGCGAAAGAAGAAGGTGAAAGGGTACAATGATTATTGAAACTAAAGCAAAGAAATAACAAGGTCATGATTACAAAGCAAGAACCAGATCCTGCAACACTGAAGCCAGTGGGAGCTTTGCTTCGATCAGGCCTTAAAGTGCTAATCCTGACCAGGATGGGCGAATTCCTGTGCTCATTTAGTGCCCCATTGCTTTTAGTGGAAGTCTGTCTGGCCGCAAAGATCTGGCTTAACATACCAGTCCTGCAAATGCTCATGCATGTAAGTAAAGTGTTTATATAATCTGGGCCAAAATTACTTTCTGAGATTTTTTTTTGTAAATTTCTCTGTTTCGTTGGAGGATCTGGAAGCAATATACCATCTTAATTGCTTTTTGGTTACACACAAATTGTTTTTGATAAATTGTACTCAAGTGCTTTTCAAGAATAAATTTGTTAGTGTAGTAATGTTATTACACCAACATGATTTACTGTCATCAGATCCATTTTTAGGGAGAACCATCCCAAAATACTTGCTGATTATGCAGAGAGAGAGAGTCATCAGGTGATGTATTTGTGTCACCTCCATCATACAAGCCAGTATCAAATTCACATGCTGGCTTGCCTCCAGAATGGTGGGAGATGGCTCTATAAAGACTCCTCCATAAAAATAAAAAGTCTGCTCTCTTTTTAAAATTAAAAATTGATTTATAGCAAGTGTAAAAAGTTGCTTTTGTTCTCTAAAAATGAAAACGCTAGTGTTTGGAACAATGACTGGGACCATTCTACAAGATGTTTCTTACTCCACTGTTGTAACTGATTAGAAGAGAGATGATGGAAGAAAAATAAAAACTCTTCATGAATATGTATGAAGCTGGCAGAAATCTGCTTTGATTTGAAATACTGGTGATCTCTTTTCCCATTTACAATACATATCAGAGATTTACATGGGTAATTTCTATCAATACTAATGGGAATTATAATGTAAATCCCACATGCCTCAATGGGAAAATAGACCCTTTGGTTTTTAGTCAGGGGCTTCTGTGCCTTCATTAGGAATGTATTATATTTGTAACAGGAAAGAGGAACAGGTATTTACTGGCAGTATTTGCTTAGTCAAAGTTTCTACATTCTCAAGACTAATACGTAAATCAGAAATATCTGCTCTTTCAAATGTTATTTGTTTGCTACGCCCCTGCAATATGCTTGATGCTGTACAAGCGAGAAAATAAGACTGGGGCAGTCCAAGGAGATTGTTGTTCAAAGAATTAGAGTAGACAGGATGCCTTGGAGAAGCCCAGAGAGAGGGTGACTGAGGTTTCTTTTATTTTTGTTGTTTTAATTGCTGGTATTATAACTCACTTTTTGTGGACACCCATTACAGCTGTTTTCTTGCTGGAGGTGGCAGGTAGCTGTGATGTTGCTGCTGAATTTTTATACCAAGCACTTACACATTTGGAAGCTGCCTTGAACCTAATTTATTACTGATATCTAAGTTAAAGTACCAGTGAAAGGTTTTGGTGGATGTTTCTTCAGGGACTTAGAGGGCTGGTTTACACTGGGAACTTATATAGGCATAGCTCTGTCTCTCAGGGAGTGTGAAAAATCCACATGCTTGAGAGACATAGCTACATAAGCATGGTCTACGGAGGGGAGTGAGGTTAAGATGACCTAGCTAGTGCTTCTTAGGCAAGTGGTTTACCTATGTTGATGGGAGAATACCTCCTTTTGTCATAGGTAGCGTCTACATTGACACTCAGCTGCATCAGTTCAGATGTGCAGCTGTAACATGTCAAATGTAAATAAGCCCGGAAGATATACAGAGGCAGTGGCACTGTAACAATTTAAGTGTAGATGTACCCTGAGTGATTTGCCATAACACTAAAAATAAAAATCTTCCTTATGTGTTGTTTTTGTAGCTCTAACCGTGGCCTAAGCACTTTATGAGCAATTGGGAAGATGAAGTCCCATTCCTCTCCTCAAAATACCTTAAAGCTAAATCTATACTATAAAATTATGTCAACCTAACTTATGTTGGCATACAGCCACTGCAGTTATTAGTTGGCTCCTTGTGTCACTGGTATGCATCCAGACTAAGAGCTCTTGTGTCAATTGTTTTGCCAATGTGGGGCATTATAAGACAGTTCCTGAAAGCCAGTAGCAGTTGACATATGCAATGCAGTCCAACACTGCATTGACCTAATTACATCGAATTTGACACTATGCCATTGAGGAAGTGGTGTTACTGAATTGGTGTAGAAAGGCACTTAAATCAGTGGGAGCTATGTTTAAATGAGGATGCTTCTACAACAAGGAAGACACAAGGCAATTTACATTGACTAAATGGTGTAGTGTAGACTAGGCAAGGGGTCAAACTTGGTGGGCTTGTGCTAAGTCTGTAATTCCCTTCTTGATTGTTTCTTTTTTTTTTAATTTAAATTGGGACTTTCTTCCTAGTCTTCAAAATTGCTTTTTACATTTAACCAAAACCTAATTGCTATCTTTAGGATTGCAAACAAAGACATAAAACATGACTCAAGTGTAACTGGTGCAGTTGTGTTTGCTAAATAAACAGAAAGCCTGAAACAATAGGTCTCAGACATGAAATGCTCCCATTATTTCAATATGATATTAATAGTAGATTCCCTGGGGGAGAAATTTAAATGGTAATATTCTTAATTACTTTGCTGATGGCAATCAAAATATATAAATAAATAAAGGAAGGATCATATTGTGAAAGGCTGTCCAGTCTACTGTGAGTGACCTCACACATTGGTACCACCAGTGGGAGGCTCTTGGGAGAATTATCACTATTTATTTTTCCTTCAGTCTGCTCTTTGGGGGTGTCACACAAAGTAGTGTGAGACTGGAAAATACAATTCTTCAGTAATCTTTGATTTCCAGTCTTTATTTTGATTTTTTTTATGGGAGATTGTTGTTTAGTTTTGCCAGTACAGGCAGTCCCCGGGTTACGTGCAAGATAGGGACTGTAGGTTTGTTCTTAAGTTGAATCTGTATGTAAGTCGGAACTGGAGTCAGCCGCTGCTGAAACTGATCAGTTTCAACCGCGGCTGAATCTGGACTCCAGTTCTGACTTACATACAGATTCAACTTAAGAAACCCAGGCGTCCCCAAGTCAGCTGCTGCTGAAACTGATCAGCGGCTGATTCCAGGAAGCCTGGGGCAGAGCAACTCTGGCTCGGGATTCCTGTAGTCAGCCGCTGGTCTGTTTCAGCAGCGGCTGACTTGGGGACGCCTGGGGCAGAGCAGCTGGGGTGGGTGCTGCTGGGTTGCTCCAGTAGCGCGGGTCCTCGGCGCTACTGGAGCAATCCAGCAGCACCCCAGCTGCTCTGCCCCAGGCGTCCTGATTCAGCCGCTGCTGAAACTGACCAGCAGCGGCTGAATCAGGACGCCTGGGGCAGAGCAGCTGGGGTGCTGCCGGGTTGGTCCGGAGCAGCGCTGCGGGACCAACCCGGCAGCCCCCAGCTGCTCTACCCCAGGGGCAGGCAAGAAAAGTCTGGTCTGCTGGGGGGGGCACTAGCTGCACCCCTCCCCAGCAGACCAGGGAGACGGGGGTGGCGGGACCGCCCAAGTCCTCCACGGCTTTGCTCCGTCTCCCTGGTCTGCTGACCTGGGAGACGCGGAGCAAAGCCGCAGAGCACGCGGGCAGCGGGACAGTCCAGGCGCGCCGCGTGCTCCAAGGCTTTGCTCCCCGTCTCCCTCATTCCACGAGGAGTAACGGTAGTTCGGAATAGGAAGCCTAATCCGAACTACCTAGTTCATGCCGCGTGTAGCCGCGGGCACGGAGTCCGAACTAGCGGACATTTAAAAATGGCGGCGCCCTGCAATATGCAAATGAAGCCCGGGAAATTCAAATCCCGGGCTTCATTTGCAACTCCGGTTGCCTACATTAACCACCCTCGTTCGAACTAGGGTGGTAGTGTAGACATACCCCTAGTCAGGTTGGAGAAAAAATAAACAGTGGTACTCACCCAAGGTTCGCACACTAGGGATTTCCTAGTGTAAGTGACTAGTTGATTATGCAATAAACATAAGTCGACTAGTCGGCAAAGGGGGGGGGGGGGACAAGAACCGGTGCTGGGGGAACTTGTTTCAAAGCTGGTTTTCCCCAGCACTGTTTCTACAGTGGGCAGTGGAGGCAGAGGTGTAGTGGGGGACTGGGCGTAAGCTAAATCCTGACTCGCCTCTAGTCCTAGGCACCACACCTCTGCTTCTTAAATGTATTAAGAGCCAGCAGTCAATGGACACAAATCAGATATATGTAAAGGGAACATACAGAAACCTGTTGGGGAACACTTCAGTCTACCTAATCACTCTTCAAAACATCTCCTAGTGTCTGTCTTGTCACAAGCCAAATACACAGAGAGGCATTGGAATTACAATTCATCCACAAATTCAGTTCTCACACTGATGGCCTCCTCAATCGAGATAATGGATGGCTGGGACATTATCAACCTAACATTCAATGAAGGTGCCAACAGCTCTTTGTCTGTGTGGATTCTTGTGTTAGTACCCTTCCTCTCCAATTGCTATCCTATGATCCTTCTCTGCTTCTTTTAACTATCCAATCTTTAGGTGCTTATAGATGACCTGTTCTGCCTATTTGGTTTTCCCTTTGATATTTTCATACCCTCTGCTTCTTGTTTCCCACCCCCTTCCATTTTTCCCTTCTCCCCTATTTATTTTGGGTCTGCACATTCTAAATTCAAAACTCCGGTCATCTGAAGAAGTGGGCTGTGCTCATGAAAGCTCATACCCAGGGCTCAACAATCTATGTAATCTATTCGCCCGTGGCGAGTAGATTACATCCTGGAAGAGCCGGGTTTGGGTGATCTGCGCATGCGCAGAACAATCTGCGCATGCATGGAACGCCGGACAGCACGGCTGGCTAGCAGGGCTCGCCGCGGCCCAGTGAGCCCTGCTCATACCACCATCTACATGTTTTGTTAGTCTATAAAGTGCAACCAGACTATTTGTTGTTTTTTTAAGTTTATCCTTAACTCAGCTACCCCCTGAAGCTTAAAAAGCAGAAGTGGGGGTTGAGTGGCGGGGGGGGGAGACCAAGAGCGAGTCTGGACAGCTCATTCCCCCTCCCTCCCCGCTGTGCTTCAACCTTTTAAATACATTAAGAGCCAGCCACTTCTTAATACATTTAAAAGGCAGAGCCACAGTTTCCCCCACTTATTGACTAGTTGATTAAACACAATTTAACATCCCTATCACACTCCTGTGACACACAAATGAGATGACTTGTATTAGGTTGTTCAGATCTTCATAATATTATCATACCTCTTGTGCTTTGCTAAACAGAAAAATACCATTTTAAATAATCATCGTTAGTCTTCAGTGTTAATGATTATTGAAATGAGGTCAGTTTCTTTATGTTTACAAGTTCGGACTGATATCTTTGCTGCTGTTGACATTCTGTTTGTATTTTATAAGTTTTATTTGCAGCTTTAAATGCTAGAAGCTTAATTTTTATAACAAAAACTTTAGATTCTTCAGCAAAAGATACATCCATCCATTTCAAGACCTGAAAGTATGTGAAGATGAAAATGGTCTGGAGACTGAGGCAGAGCTAAGGTTTTTACAAGGAGCTAGAACTAGAAGTAAATGAATGAAATTAAGAACAGAAAAATTAAGCTGAAACATCAGTAAGAAATTGTGGCCCAAACCAGTCTATTGGATTGTTGAATAATCTCCCCAGCAGACTTGTGGGAACACTGTCTTCAGGGACACAGCATTAGAAAACATACTGTAGGAAATAAACCTCTATTGGCAGAAGGATGGAGCAGATTATGTAGGTTTTCTTGCTGATGGTTTTTTCCCATCTGCAATTTCTGTAACCATAGGATCTGATTTTCATTTTCAATTATTCATGTTCTAAAGCAACATGTATAGCATTCAAGCAATTTTAGAATTGTTAGGCTCTTATTTAATGCTTAATATACACCTTTATTACACAGGTGGCTACCCATTCTTTGTGGGGCTGTTCTAGGAGATGGTTTTTTGGTTTTTTTGTGCGTGATAAAGTGAGCATGTTTATAATGAGATGTGGAGCTCTTGTTATCTGAGATGAACAAGCCTGGCAATAGAGAGCCCTGCTGTGAGAGTGCATTGTGTTCACACTTTTGTGCAGTGCTCACCAACCCTAATAACATCATGTCCCTCCCCAAGTATATAAGCATAACAGGATAAACAGGAATGTGTAGCACTTTAAAGACTAACAAGATGGTTTAATAGGTGATGAGCTTTCGTGGGCCAGACCCACTTCCTCAGATCAAATAGTGGATCTATTTGATCTGAGGAAGTGGGTCTGGCCCACGAAAGCTCATCACCTATTAAACCATCTTGTTAGTCTTTAAAGTGCTACACATTCCTGCTTTTTGTTTCAGCTGCACCAGACTAACACGGCTACATTTCTACCACTACATAACAGGATAAATGGCCCCTTTCTCCCAAAAAAATGAATGTTATGGTAATTATTGGCTGTGCTTTCCTTGGGTCCAACTTCACGATAGCACCCATTGCTAGCTTAAAATCCTGTCCAGTTCTGTTGACTGTATCATTGTTTTATTTCATTCCTCCTCCAGGAGAAATTCCAGGGGTCAATTCATCAGTTGGACCAAACTGTTGTACTTGTAATTGCCAGTCCACTTTGCAGGCCATTCTCCAAGAGCTGAAGACTATGAGGAAGTTAATGCAGATTCAAGCAGGTACCGTGATCTCTCACTCTCATATACCTTTAATCTGTGTGTGATACCTTTCATCAGGATGTTTTTAGATTGCTTTCACAACAAAGAATGGTCCTGGGTTCAATTCCCTACTCCTCAGGGCCAATTTTCATAAGCGCCTAGGTGACTTAGCTCGATAAGAGACTTAGGAACCTAACAATCATAGAACACTAGAACTGGAAGGGACTTCAAGAAATCATCAAGTCTAGACCCCTGCTCTCATGGCAGGATCAAGCACTGTCTAGATCATCCCAGTTAGATGTCTATCCAGCCTGCTCTTAAATATCTCCAGTGATGGAGATTCAGCAACCTCCCTAGACAATTTATTCCACTGTTTAACCACCTTAAAGTTTTTCCTAATGTCTAAGCTAAACCTCCCTTGCTGCAGTTTAAGCCCATTGTTTCTTGTCCTACCATCAGAGGCCAAGGAGAACAATTTTTCTTCCTCCTCCTGGTGACACCCTTTCAGATATTTGAAAACTGCTAAGGCCTGGATCCACAAAGAAACGTAGCTATTGGTATGCTAAGTGCCACAGTGCCTAACTGTTAGATAACTAGAAAATCACTAGAACAGCAATGTGCTCCACAAAGCCCAAGTTAGGCATCTAGACCAGTGTTTCTTAAACTGTTCTGCGGCACTCCAGTGTGCTGTGGAGATCAACAATTCAAAACCCAAACTCCTTGGTGTTCCTCATAAAAAATAAATTATTGTTTCGTGTTTCTCGGTCTTAAAAATTTAAGAAACACTGATCTAGACTCTCTGTACAACAAATGGGGAGATATAGGCACCTTAGACTGCAATTCACAAAAGCCAAAGTGCTAAGTGGGGAGATGCCAACCAGAGAAGTGTGTCCTAAACCATGCCTCTCTCATGGTGATACGTGCATAATCTCAGCTGCAAGAAGGCTTCTGTCTCTGCTTGTAATCCACTAATGGGAACCCCTCTTTGGCAACCAGAGTTATTGCTTGTGAGAATGTTAGACAGCCATGTAATTCCACATAACATGGCCCGGGAACAAGGGGGAAAGGAGGAGGAGCAGTTGCTCCCTTCCAACTTTTGGTTGGGGTATTCACCTGGGGTGTGGCAGATCCTGGTTCACATCCTCACGCTGCATGATAGAGAGTGGTTATTTAAACAGAGGATCACCACCTTGGAGAAGTTATGCTGTTCATAGTCTCTGAAAAATAGGCAAAAGAGGCCTATTTAAGCTATCAGTCATGCTCGATAATTCACAATGTAGACAGGAAACTGCAGCATGGAAATACCCCTGTCAGGATAGGGAGAAATGCAGGTCTTCGCCTACAAGAGTTGACAACTGGGAAGTCATAAGTTTGAAAGTGAGCACCTTTGATGAACTATGACAGGGATACATAGGTGCAGTCATCTGAACTATGACAGCCAACAGACCTAGGGGAAAATTCTTTTAATTGAAATATGATGGAAGTTGAAAGGACAATGAAAGCGATGCATAGGCATAGTATGATACCTGAAATAATGTTAATATGAGCTAATGATAGATGAGACAATTACTGTAATGTCAAGTAGCTTGAGTAAAGATATTTGGGTTTCAAAGAAGAGTGAGGGTCCTCTAACTTTTATGCAGGTGAGAAATCCTTTAAAAGTAGTTGCATGGACTTCAGTTTGATTATTTGCATGAGTAAGGATGATATGAGGATTAGGGATGTGAATGACTAGTCGACTATCCGAATGCAAATGCTTATCGGATAGTCGACAGGCTAGTTGACTAGTTGCTTCCCCACCTTGCTGCCTCTTGCTGCCTCTATCAGAAAGAGGCAGCAAGGGGGGGAGAGGAAGTGGTACTTCAAAGGAGCAGCATCGCGTGGAGCCTGAGGCCAGACCCTGGGCTCCACGTGCGCTGCCGCTTTGAAACGCTGCATGCAACCCAGAGCCAGCTAGGGCATCTCCAGCTGCATGCGGGTGTTTCAAAGCAGCAGTGCCACACAGAGCCTGGGATCAGCTGGGGACTCCCCCACTAACTCCGGGCTCCATGCAGCACTGCCACTTTGAAATGATGCGGGGAGCCTGGTGCCAGGCTCCTCGCAGTGTTTCAAAGCGGCAACGGAGCCTGGGGTCAGCGGGAGAGTCCCCAGCTGACCCCGGGCTCCATGTAGCACTTTCACCTTTGAAGTGTAGCAACAGTCCTAGGATTGTTGCTACACTTCAAAGGTGGAAGCACCCTATCGACTAATTAAATAGTCAATTATTCGATATTTAAAATCCTTAATCGGGATAAAAATGTGGGACTAGACCTTCAGGAATAAAAGCTTAAATCCAGGATAATAGGAGTATTTCTCTTTCCATGCTGTGTAACTGTAATGTAAGTAAATTTGTGCATAATAGACCTCTTGATGAAAAGGTGTGGGGAATCGTTTTTAGTTTGTGATATGTAATAAAGAGTACTTGCAACAGAATAGCTTGTTTGGCATTCTTGTTTTATATATATATATATAAATATATATATATATATATATATATATATATATGAATTAGCACCTAAAATACAAACATGGACACGAAAACATGATGATTTATTTTGGTAGTTAAGAACGTTACTATTTAAATTAAAGTACAAATTGCAGCACTCGTAATTCTTGCCAGAAACCTCTCAAAAATCCATTAATTAACTGTCACTTTACAATGGGGTTCCTATTAAGAAACCTTTGCAGAGGATGGCAGTTTGCTGTTAGCTAGAAGCTATAGCATTTTGAATGGGGCTTTCAGTTGCACGTGGACAAAAAATAAGGTCTGTTCTACATTAAATAGTTACATTGACCCAGCTATGTCACTCTGGAGAGTCAAAAATCCACACCCTTAAGTGAGGTAGTTAAGCTAATCTAACCCCCAGTGTAGATAATACTAGATACATGGAAGAATTTTTCTGTCAACCTAGTTACAAGCCCTTAGGGAGGTGGATTACCTACACTGACAGGAGATATGATTATTTTCTATAAAGACATCAGAGGAGTAAACACCAGCGAGGGAGAATTGTTGTTCCCAGTAAGGGCCAATGCAGACCCCAAAACAAGTGGTTATAAACTGATAATCAACCAGTTTAGGCTTGAAATTAGACTATGGTTTCTAACCATCAGAGAAGTGAAGTACTTGGCCTTCCGAAGGAGCAATGGGGGCTGGGATGGGGTGGGAAACCTTACTGAAACTTTCCAGATTGAGCTTAATACATCTATGGAGGAGATGAGAAATTATGTTAAGATTGCTTACAGTGGCATCTGTCCCAACTGTAAGTGTCTCCAGTGGCTGAAGATGGGACATTAGCTGGAAAGAGCTTTGAGTTACTGCAGGGAATTCTCTCTCGGTTGTCTGGCTGGTAGATCTTGAGCACATACTCAGGGTCAAACTGATTGCCATATTTGGGGTCAGGAAGGATTTTTCTCCCAGATCAGGTTAGCAGAAACTCTGGTGGGGGATGGGATTGCTTTCTCTGCAGTATATGACATGGGTCAACTTGTTGATTTGAGCTAGAGTAATTAATAGATTCTCTGTAACTTGATGTCTTTAAATTGTTGTTTGAAGTCTTCAGAAAGCCAGCCAGAGATTATAGGTCTATTTCATGGGAGGATGGGAGAGATTCAGTGCCCTGTGATATGTAGGATTATCACAGTGGTTCCTTAGGGCAGGAGTGAGGAACCTTCAGCCTGCAACTTTCCTTGATTGAACCTGCAAGGCTTAGGACCCCCACCTAACCCCGGCATAGGCATAAACCAGCCAGCCATGCGGGGGGAGGCACTGTCAATGGCACTGCGGGGTGGGGCCAGAGTCTTGCAAGCCTGATCAAAGCAAACCCTGCAGGCTCTGCCTGGCAAGGGGAGGAAGTGGCTCTTCACGCTGCAGGGAACTACTCTCTGCGTGCATTGCCCTCTATCGCTCCCGTTGGCTGGGAATCTTGGCCAGTGGAAGCACTGGTGGGTGGTACCTGCAGGGAGTGCTTTCCTTCAGTGTGCAGACCCACATGGAGCCACTTGTGCCCCCCCACCCCACTCCTGGAGCTTTGCCAAGTAGGTGCTCCTGTCCCCTGCCCTTTCCCATCCAGACCCCGCACCTCTAGCCCACTCCACCCTCCCTACCTTCCAGACCCCGCATCCCCACCCCCACCCCAATCTGCTCCCACACCTTTCCTCCCATGAAGACCCTGAACTCCTACCTCCAGCCTGCTCCCTGGCAGCCTCCTTCTGCACACTGAACCCCTCACTTTTGGCCCCACCCCAAGGCCTAGTGGGGGCCCCATCCAATCTTCTACCCCAGATCCCCAGAAAAGCTAATCCAGCCCTAGTAAATACTGAACCTTGGTGCTTCCCTTTGGTCTGGGGAGTAAGGGGACTGTCTCTTCTTCCTACTCCTCAGTTAGGGGTAACATCTGTGAAGAGTGTATTTTTTCTCACTTGGGGACCAGGTCATTGAGGGCTTTTGTGGGAGGCTTTTCACTTTGTGTGGCTCCCAATTGATCTTTCTGAGAGTCACTTCTTCTCAACCCAAAAAAAGGTTCCCTACTCCTGCCTTTGGGCATGAAAGTCTATGAGATGGGAGACTGTCTCCCATTGGTGTATACACTGAAGTGCAGCTGAAGTGCTGCTGTAGTGTTTCAAGTGTAGACAAGCCCTAAGCTGCTTGATACTGATTATTTTAGTCCTGATTCTGCAATTTGATCCATGTGGATGTTCCTTTGCATCTGCAGAGTCAGTCCTTGCAGATCTGTTTGCAGGAGCCTTAATTTATAAAGTATTCACGTGTTCCTGAAAAATGCTGTATAAATGTAAAATATTGATATATGCAAGAAATAAGAGTCATTGGGTTTCAAACAGAGCCAACTGTATAAAGTTCTAGTAATTGTTTTCCAGAATATAAAAATTAAATTGTTAAATATTTTTTACTGATTCTTGATTAAAATAGTTCTTTCAACGTACTCTTTGAGCCAGTTTTCTTCAGAAAAGAGCATGATTGCAAATGCACATGAAGTTTTCTTATTTCCATCAATAAAAGATGCTAAAAATCATAGGATCCTTGATAATGTGACAGGATATACAATTTAACACAACTATAATAATTGTTCGACTCTTTTTTAAAAGTAAGTATTAATTATGCAAACCCGAGAAAATGTTTCATTTGCACAAACTGTCTTGTAAATAGTGCTGCTTAGCCAGAGAATGAATATAGGTAAATGCAATAACTTAGTTTAAACTGCAGTTGTGTACATGTTTCTGTAAATATATTCACAGCTTTTTTTCCCCTTCAGTTGGCACTCAAAACAGACAGCAGCCTCTGATTCCTCTGATCTGTGCACAGAAATCAACAATACCAAGGAAGAGAAATAAAAAGAAAAAAATGCCCCAAAAGACTCTTGAGCCTATTACAGTGAATAAGAAACCCAATACTGTAGAGAATGAAAAGAAGTTGTCAGTAAACTCTGAAAGAGCCAGCCTGCAAGCAGCTGAACATACTATAAAGCCGGAGACCCCTGTTTCAGGATTTGGCATCATTCTTGAATCCTCTTCCTCAGATGTAAGTTAATATTTCAGTTGCATACAATGCCAGAGAATCTTATAGAACTGTAGCTTGGGGTCAATGTTGAAGTCTATTTTAGGCTATATTGGAGTCAGGAAAGTGCTGCTGCCAAGGCCTTACATTCTTTTTCTCTGGCCCATAGAAACCACTCTGCAGGTGCTTTGTAGGCATCAAAATTTCTGCTTAACCCTACAAAATAAACTTGCTTCCCCATCTGCCATGCTATCCAGGACCCAAATAAGTCTGGGAGCCCCTGAAAGGATCTATGTAAGGAATTCAGAACCCTAGTCTGTCTTGACTAATGTAATTATTAGGCTTACATCTAAGCCTTGATCCTGAAAAGACTTATTTATTCACTTTTACACACTTGAGTAATTCTCCTGGCTTCTGTGGGGCTGCTCACATGAATAAAGTTTAAGTATGTATGCAAGTCTTTGCAACTTTGGGATATTAAACTTTCATCCCTGTGGTATCTAGGTGAAGTCAGTGGGACTCTCTAGGAGTGTAGGCGGTTTCCCTGACAGATCCAGTTTCAGGATTAGAAGGAGCAGCTATTAGAATTAAGGATGTTAAATATCGGTTAATTGAATAGTCAAGTAACCTCATTAATTCTTATCGGTTACTTGACTAGTCATAGTACCTGGGGGCGGGGGTGGCAGCCAGTGCGCTCTAGCCTCGCTCTCGAGCTCCTGCCACTCCACGCTGCTACCTCTATATCAGAGGCAACAGCTGGTCCGCAAGGGGAGCCAGTTTAAAAACCAGCTCCACTCGTGGACCAGCTGCCTGTCGCCCCCTGTCTGAGCTTCCGGACCCGATGCAAACCAGAACTGAGCCGGACTGCATGCCTGCCCAGCTCCTAATACACTTTAAATTCAGAGCCACAGCGGGAGAAGGTCCTGGACCTGTCGCAAGCCAGGACTGAGCCAGGCTGCTGGCCAGCCTGCTAACATTTTTACTGGTGTTGGGGGATTGTGTTTAGTCTATATAGCCCAGTTATCTAAGAGGGACAGGTCACTGACAAGCCGGACCATGAACCACAAGATGCCTCACCAACAGACAAGTCATCGCCCTCTCCTGATGAGGTGGTCATTCCAGACAACACATTCCCAACCGATGACTAGAAACAATTTCACAACGTTTTTAAAAAAGGTCACTAACAGCCAGGAGGTCACTCTGTTTGAGGTTAAGGAAAAACAACCCAAGTGGGTAAATTGTTTAACCAACTACACTATTACATCCCTAATTAGAATATGTGACTGGAGCATTGGAAGGTTGCAGGTGGCATTGTCTCTTTCAGATAATGTGTATATTTTGATTAATGAAGTGTCTGTGTGGTGACCATAGGATGGTAGATTGGCTTTGTTTAATGATCAGATAGGTTGTGTTTGAAAAGTTCACTGATGAAAGCTGATCATTAATTTCTTTAATATATTTTTAATTTTGAGAAGACAGTTTCCAATTTCCTAAGTACAGTGAGCTAGAGGAACATAATTACGTTTTGTATCAATGAGTGTAAATGAAAAGAATCCTGTAGATAATGTTGTACCTTTCTAGAAGTGCAAACTAATCATAAAAAAGAGCAGTCATGATAATTCAGTTATATAGATGCAAGCTACACCACTAATTAGATTACAGTGTCATGCAAGAGCGTGTGTGTAATGATATATAGTAACTAGTTTAATGCTTTTCAAGGTTCTTCTGTTGTATTGTGGTTAAAAATGTTCGCAGTGATAGTAGATATTGGGTAACTTCTGCCTCAAATGTACAATTTACATTTCTAAGAATACTATGTTTGTGGCTTGATTTTTAGGCTGGATTTCCAATTTTTAGGAAGCTTTGTGCATACAGTAGAATGTCATTCACAGTTTCGTGGTTTCATTTCATTCACTCTAGTTTTGTGGTGATTCATTCTGGGGGCAATTCCTTGTAGATTAGTGGTTCTCAAACTTTAGCAACCCAAGAACCTGTATTTTGATATAACATTTTTTTGCAGACCTCCAAGATAGCTTCTGATTTTTTAGGGTGTGCTCAACCCCTGCTCAGCCCAAGACCCCAACCCCACTCCAACTCCTTCCTCTAGGCCACACCCCCACTCTTCTCACTCCTATTCTACTCCTGCCACTCCTCCTCCCGCCTCTTTTCTCTCCCTTCCCTCTCAGTGCCGTTTGCAGGCTGCTAAACAGTCATTACTCAGCATGCAGAATTTACTGGGAGAGAGGGAAGGGGAGGAATTGATCAGTGGGGCCAGTGGCCCCATACATTACTTACAGACCTATGGAGTATCCTCATGTCCATGGAGCCCAGCTTGAGACCACTGTTGTAGATGGCAGGTTTGCACCTAAAAGAATGGTTGGCTTAAAAATCAGGTCTTATTTTTCTTCCGTTATTTTGGAATTAATGTACACTATTGCCACACTTAATGGTTCAGTATGTTTCCAGCCTCTGAACCTTCTTCTTCGACTTATGTCCTGGTGGGTGCTCCACTGTTGGTGATGGGCTCATCCCGGTACCGCAGATCAGAGATTTTTCCAGCAATGCCTTGTTGAGCTGCACATGCACCGCAAGGATGCATGTCATTTGCATCTTTGGAGATCCTGTGCGTGGCTTGACTCCCCTCAGTTCCTTTGTACCACCCTCAGTCACAGATAGAGCTTAAAACTCCTCCATTTCCCTTTCTGCGAGCAAAAACAGATTTAATTAGTGAGTTAATCACTTATAAATCTTTCTGTTGGAATTTCTAGGTTTAATCATTTAAACAAAAAAGACTTGTTTCTTCATGTAAATAGTTTCCCCTCAACCTGTTGAGAAATGCTGCAGCAAAACTGGGCCTCAAATGGCCCCCTCACCAAGAGACTAAGGTAGTGCCAAATTCAAAACAAAACAAAACAAAAAACCAAGGAAGAACCAAAACAATTCCTGGTTCATCCGGATTTAAGAAATGCGACACGTGTTGTGACCCAGTGTCTGTTTTGGACGGCCACGAATCCTGTATTCAGTGCTTAGGTGAGGTGCACTTCCCTCAAAAATGCGTGCAATGTTGCAGCCTCACAGCCAGGGCACGAAAAGATAGGGAGCTCAGATTAAGAATGTTCCTCTTCAATAAAGCCCTTGAGTCCCAAGCAACTGAAAAAGGGAATACTCATCAAGAGACCTCTACTAAACAGAAGGAATGCGCAAGTTCTACTTCCTCTGAATCACAACCAAAGAAGAAGGTCTCTCGAGCCTGTTCCCTGGCTCCAAGATTCAGCACTGGAGACAAGCTGGGTACATCCAGCACCAGCTGCCCCCTGCCGCATCAGTTGCAGAACCTAAAGCAAGAACCCTGCAGTCAATGGCACTGGCATCAACGGCCATCAACGGCACTGAAGCTGCGGGTGGACTCGGAACTAGATAACATCATGGTGCCAACACCGCAGGTGCCGAGTCAGACCCAAAAGCTAAGGCTAAATTCATGAGGCCATTACCATGGTCACCATGCCTGGAACTGGTGCCCTCCCTACCCCCACCCCCGGTACTAATGCCTCCTCTATCAGCAGCTATGTCACCCACACTGTGAAAGTCTTCTAATTCTCGGCACTGCTCGTATCACAAACATAGCACCAACACACCAGTACCGATGGTGGCACTGAGATCTCAACCATCGTGTGATGAATCTTGTATGCAGTTTCAACAGTGGCTGAATCTGGATGCCAGTTCTGACTTACATACAGATTCAACTTAAGAACCCCAGGCTCCGTGGCTTTGCTCTGCTTTGCTCCCCGTCCCCCTGGCCTGCAGACCAGGGGGACGGGGAGCAAAGCAGAGCAAAGCCACGGAGCACGCGGGCAGCAGACAGCCCAGACGCGTCTGGGCTGTCTGCTGCCCGCGTGTTCCGCCGCTTTGCTTCCTCTCCCTGGTCTGCTGGAGACCAGGGAGAGGGAGGGCCCCGTTCGTAACTGCGGATCCGACATAAGTCGGATCCGCGTAACTCGGGGACTGCCTGTAGATACTCCCCCCATTTGCCGAGATTACCGGTTCTCTCTCACTTCTCAGAATATGAGGCTGACCAGAGTGGTGCTTTCTCCTCTCAGCATTCCTCTCCAACCAAATTATATACGCCTTATGACAAACACTCTCCGCAATACCATCACTGCCCCGCCTGCTACTCTGAATGGTCCTATCACTCTCACCACACAGCATGGTGGTCACCATGCCGCCATTGTGTTCCATTGCGTTCCATTGCAACATCATTCCACAGCACCACCCACTCCTGTCCACAGGCCATCATCACTTCCCCTTCCCCCCCCATAGCCCTCCTCTACCAATGGAGGACCCAGTTATCGAAAAGGGACAGGTCACTGACGAGCCGGACCATGAACCACAAGATGCCTCACCAACAGACAAGTCATTGCCCTCTCCTGAAGAGGTGGTCATTCCAGACAACACATTTCCAACCAATGACCAGAAACAATTTCACAAGCTTTTTAAAAAAGGTCACTAACAGCCAGGAGGTTACTGTGTCTGAGGTTAAGGAAAAACAACATAGGTTCTTAAAGAACGTACACCCAGCAGCCAAATCAAAGATTGTGCTTCCAGTTGATGAAGCTATCTAGAAGCTGAAGGTGAAGTATGGCAGACACTGGCATCAGCCTTGCCTACTAACAAATGAGCTGATTAGAAGAATATCAAGTCTTCAAAAGGCATGGATTTCTTTTTCCTGGATCTGCAACCAAACTCTTTAGTCGTAGATGCAGCAACTTAAGAGACCCAAAAAAACCCAATACAAGATGTCTGCCCATGATAAGAGACTAGATCTGGTTGGTAGGATGGTATATTCTTCCTCTGTTTTGCAACTCCAAATCGCTAATTACACTGCCTTACTCGCAAATCATAATTTCGACAATTATGCCAAACTAACTGAATTAATGCAGCGTTTACCAGATGACAAACAACCCATTTTGAAATCCGTTGTTCAGGAGGGTTATGCTGCTTCACACACAGCACTTCAGATGGCAATGGATGCTGCTGATACAGCGGCAAGAGCAATGGCTACTTCAATAGTCATGTGACATTTTTCTTGGCTGTAAGCAGTAGCAGTGCCAAAAGAGCTGCAAACTAAAGTCGAGGACTTATACTTTGACAAGAAGAAACTCTTTGCTGCAGACACCAATGAAGCTTTACATTCTAGTAAATACTCCCAGATAACATTATGTACTCTGGGAATGTATATACCACCATATAGGAGAACACGTTATACTCCTTATCAGAGGAACCGACACTTCTCCATACCCTACTTTTCTACCTAAAGTTTGCACAGAATTCCACATCAGTGAGTCCATTGTTCTCCTTGCTTTCTACCCAAAGCCTCATAAGTCCCACAAGGAAGCAGTGTTGTGTACCTTAGACGTGTGCAGGGCATTATCCTTTTACTTTGACCACACATGACCTTTCCGCAGATCACAGGCTCTTTTTATCACTTGCGGAATGATCTCAGGGAACACCGTTATCATCCCAGTGTATTTCCAAGCTGCTAATGTCTTGCATCACCCAATGTTGCTCCCGCATGGGGCAGAACACTTCCTGTGTGTTTTCTTCCCTCCCCCCTCACCCCCGCCCCGAGCACACTCCATGCAAGCATTAGTCACCTCAGCAGCCTTTCTGAAGGGTGTTTCCCTCAATAACATCCGTGGAACAGCTACTTTGTCATCCAACCACACATTCATGAGACAGTATGCAATCCCTTCACAAGTAGACTCAACCTCTACAGGTATCAGAGGGGTGACCGTGTTAGTCTGAATCTGCATAAACAACAAGAAGTCCTGTGGCACCTTATAGACTAACTGATTTATTGGAGCATAAGCTTTTGTGGGCAAAGACCCTCTTTGTAGCTCATGCAGTCCTTTCATCGATGCACAATACTTAATCCAAAGCCCGCCTGCCAGATTGTGGGTACTCCTCCATAGCCACCAACAGTGGAGCACCCACGGGGACATCACTTGCAGAAGAAAGGGAAGTTACTCGTGTGTGGTAATGACGGTTCTTTGAGATGAGTGTTCCACAACCCATTCTTCCTCCGCTCTTCTTAAGATTCATTACACGCAAGAGGGCGTGCACGAAGAAATTGAGGAGAGTCGGGCCACGTGCACACCCAATCTCCAAAGGTGCGAATGATACATGCCCCTGCTGCACGTGCATGGTCCGACCAGGCACGCCTGGAAAAATCTCTGATCGGCAGCGCTCCATCACCAATAGTAGAGCACCCGCAGGGACACACATCTCGAAGAACCGTTGTTATCACACAGGTGAGTAACTTCCCTGTTCCAGCCGCAGTGCAGCTTAGGACAGTTCTGAAGATAAGCAAGGCTTTATTACTTAAACTATATGAGTTTTGTTTTAAAAAGAAGAAAGATGAAGTTTAGGAATGGATGTATTTGCCAGTGAAAATAAAATGCAATCTCTAAACATTTTGAATGGACTACATAATCTCACTTTAAAAAAAATGAATGAGGGCATTGTTTTATCTTTTCCTTCTGTTTATTTATAGGCATTTATGTTGCACTCACGGTCATCATGTCTGAGCCCCTAGGAAAGCTGAAAGGCAGTTTTGATAGTACAGTATATAAATAATCTCATTGAAGAATTGTACAAATTGCCGCTTGTATGTACTGATTTATACAATTGCTAACTGATGCCATTATTTTCACTACATCTTTGCTAGAAATTATCTCTATTCCACTTCAGTAAACCAATGTTAAGGTTTCACTGGAGGTACCTTGGAGTCACATCAGTGAGTCAGAGGTTAGAATGTGGCCCATGAACCAGATTAGCCTTTGTAAAATATAATGATCACTTACTTAGTTAAACTTCCTTGTCTTTGCTTTACTATTAATGCAGATAATGAAAGTTACACTACACATGAATATACTTGTTCTTTATACCTTGCTTCTTATTATTGCTAACAAGAGCTATTCTATTTAATAAATCACATGCTAAGCTGTCCATGAAAGCTCAGTTAGATACTGATTGCCTTTGATTGAAGAATAATTTGCTACTAAAGTAAAGCAGATGTAAATCAGGATTTATATAATCGATTTATGTGGCTGATATGTTTAGTTTAGGCTTTTTAAAATAAATTAATCAATTTGTGTGTAACAGATTCTGTCCTTCCTGCCCTGCACAATGCACAGGTGGATTTCACAGATAATTCACAGCAGTATTAATGAGATTTGTTTATGGCATTTCCTCCTTGCATCACTGCAATCTTGCTAAGCTATGTCTGATTATTGTTTGTGGGTGTGAATAAAATCAACCCTCTGAGCACTGTAAGCTTTACTGGCATATGCACTGGTGTGCACAGCGTTATGTCAATGGAAGAAGCCTGATGAGCTGGTTTTGTAATGTATGTGAGAGAATTCTCTCCCATCAGCATAACATGGCAACATAAGCCCTCTTTACAGCAGCACAGATGTGTCAGTACAGCTGTGATGTTGTAAGCTTGTCAGTGTGGACTGGGCCTTAGATTTCAAAGGCTATGTCTACACTAGAGAGTTTTCAGCAACAGAGCTGTACGCAACTGCACTGCTGTAAGATCTCTCATGTAGCTGCTCTACCGCTTCGCACATTACCTCTTATGCCAGTGTAACTTATGTTCAGCAGTGGTATGTTATTTTTCACACATCTGAGCAACATAAGTGTTGCCAATATAAACGGTGGTGTAGAAATGGCTAATCGTGTCTGTCACTGACATACCTTCTGCCATTTGTGGACATTTTTTTTATGCCAACAGGAGAACTGGCTCATGTCAGCAGAAAGCATCTTCAGAAGACACTCTGTATGTACAGACTTGACCAAAGTTTCAAGCCAAGTCTGGCAAAGTAATATCTGTTACCCACCATCTGTCATTCACATCCTAACAACTTCATAAGTATATTATGGTTAGTATTAGGGATGTTAACTAAAAAGTATTTGTGTAACACTGTAACCACTGGATTTTTTTAGTGGTTACACATTTACATACAGGGGAGCAGGTGGGAGCTGGTGCTTGCAGGAAGCCAGCTTAAAAACTGACTCCCCTCTAGGGTTGCTAGATGGTTTCAGAAAAGATATCGAACCAAAAAAAAAAAACCCCAGCTTAGATCAACCTGTACTTGTAGTGTAGACCTGCCTTCGATGAGGTTGCAGGAGGCATGTTAGGATGAAATTTGCCCTGTAATTTTAAGTGTCTTTGAAAATGCACCCACAGTATATGCCGGTGAATGCGTGCATTAGTAAAGCAAAACCAAAATGTTGCTTGAGCAAACAGGCTAAAAATGTGTAATTGAACAAAATATACATCTTTCATGCCCAATGTGTATTTTGGGGTTAGGGACCCTCTCAAAGACCGCTGGAAAGTGTTGGACTTCAAAGTTTAGCTGTACCGGAAATACAAGGCAGTGATATTTTTCCTTTCTCTTCTGATAATGACGCTTAGCTATATGATTTACCACAATTTCTTTTTACTATAAGTATCAATTTAATGTTATCATGTTTTAAGGATGCACTCATACATGATAACAGAAAAGGGAGTGACTGGTAAACCAGCACAGGATTTGGGAGCAATCATTATTATTTTTGCCACTTTTAACACACATGGGTTGTCCTTGCACTGTTAGATCCTACTGATTTGACTTTCTGTGAAGCTTTGAATGGAACTTTAAGCCAGTTCGCTACTGGAAGATGGGTGTCGTACTGTTTCCTCTGAGAACATATCCCTGAGAACACCTGTTTCCTCTGAGAACATATCCCTTCTCTGGTGCCCTGTTGATGTTCCTCTCCATTTGTGCCTAAGGATACAGATTGTACTCCCTGTGCCCACGGGAATGAATCCGGTCCATTAAAGGGTCCTATAAACCCTATTTTAAAAAGCTATTTGGCCTTGTTCAGATGATGATGTTCTGGTGGTAACCTTCTGGGTCCTACCTGTAATTAGATATAGCAAGGTATTTTCACCCTTTGGGTTTTTGTTTTGTGCAGAGATTTGAAGTAACATAGTTAGTGTTGAGTATCTGCAGTAGTACATAAAGATGCAATGTATTTTATTTGCCTTGTAATGTGCTCATTCACTGGTTACTTTTATTTGAGTAAAATAAACTGTTATCATGACTCTTGGAAAAAAGCTTACGTGATCACATGCATGGAGTGACAATAAAGTCTTGCTGGGTGTGCATGTAAAACTGTGTGTGTGAATAATATTCGAATTAAAATATTTATTTGTGTTCCTTTGGTAGCCAGAAGTGCAACTTGCTGAAGGCTTTGATGTTTTTATGCCCAAATCTCAGCTGGACTCTATATTGTCAAACTATACTCGCTCAGGAAGCCTGCTGTTTAGAAAGTTGGTGTGTGCGTTTTTTGATGACAAGACCTTGGCTAACTCTTTACCTAATGGCAAAAGAAAAAGAGGACTTAATGACAACCGGAAAGGACTAGACCAAAATATTGTGGGCGCAATAAAAGGTACGTTTCTGCTTTGTTTTGTGTGCATGTATGCGTGTTTGTGTGTGTGCGCGCATGGGCATAGTTGAGACTGTGTTCTATACATTGAGTAATGCCATTTAGCTAGATTCCCTGGAGTTTGAGTCAGAAAATGTGCACTCTTTTATTTTATAATTTTTCCATAAATTCTGAAGTGGTCCCTCCAGGCCAGATTAAGCCATAGAAGCCCATGCATAGGGTCTCTCCCCTCTAAAGGCATGTGGTGAAATAAGAATGTCAACTTTATCTTCTTTATGGCTGCAGCAAAAAGCTTGAAAATGTGACCAGAATACTTTAGTCAGCGTACTTGAGTACTTCTGTGTGAGTTAGAAAACAACCTGAAACATTCGCTCCAAGTATAGAAATGCACTGCTCATTCATTAGATTAACTGTGTCATATCTATTCTGTGAATAACTGGATTAGTGGTTTCTGACTGACTGAGAGGTGGAGAAGATCTTATTGAGGAAAATCTAGTAAAAGAAATGACTTATGTATGAATCTAGTTCTGATGTCAGTGATGATGTGGTTCTGCTTGTCTGGTGGGAGTGAGTTCCACAGTCTATGGGTACATCTACACAGCAACATTATTTCAAAATAACTAGCATTATTTTGAAATAACTTAGTCCACGTCTACACAGTAGGCAGTTATTTTGAAATAATGTCAAAATACTGTCAAGTTGGAGAACATCTTACTTCGACTCCTGTAACCCTCCTTGTACCAGGAGTAAGGGAAGTCAGAGGAAGGATACATCTAGACTACAAGCCTCTTTCAAAAGAAAGCGTCTAGACAACAAACAGATTTTTCGAAAAAGCGAGCAGCTTTTTTTGAAAGAGAGTCTAGATTCTCACTTTCGAAAATGCACAGTTTGCATTCAGTAGCGCCTTTTTTTTGAAAGAGTACTTTTGAAAAAAGGCGTTATTCCTCGTAAAATGAGGTTTACCGTGATCGAAAAAACTGCCGCATTCCTTTGATTTACTTTTGAAAGAATGCAGTCTAGACGCAGGTGAAGTTTTTTTGAAAAAAGGCTACTTTTTTCGGAAAAACACTGTGTCTAGACACACCTGAAGAGTGCTCTATATCGAAATAAATGCTGTATAGATGTTCCCAATTTCAAAATAAGCAATTTCAAAATAAGCTACACAATTGACATAGCTCAATTTGCATAGCTTATTTCGAGTTAAGCCCTGCTGTATAGACACACCATATGTCAGTAGCTATCAACCTTTTCAAACTACTGTACCTCTTTCAAGAGTCTGATTTATCTTGTGTATCCCCAAGTTTCACCTAACTTAAAATTATTTGCTTACAAAATCATTCATAAAATGCAAAAGTGTCACAGAACACCATTACTGAAAAATTTCTTCATTTCTCATTTTTAGCATATAAATTATAAATCAACTGCAATATAAATATTGTAATTATATTTGTGCGTGTGTGTGTGTGTGTGTGTGTATATATATATATATATATATATATATATATATATAGTGCCCATTGTTTGAAATTTTAGTTTGTGCTGACTTCACTGGTGCTTTGTATATGGCCTGTTGTTTACCTATTTTTACATTTAGATGGGTTAATATACTCCTGGGAGTGGCATGTGTACTTGTGGTCTAGGTCAAGCTCCTCCGAATGTTCTGTCCACCTCTGAGTTGTCTTCCCCGTTGATCAGTGGTTTCAGGATTCCAGTAGAATGTAGGTGCTAGGGAAATTATGGTCCAGGGCTTTGAATATTAGGATAAAGACTCTGTTCAACTTAATCAGGGAACTAGTGAAAAAAGGAAAGCAGAGGGGTGGTCTATGTTAACTAGACAAGCTGTTGCATTTTGTACCATCTGGAGCTTTTAAGTACATGTGATTCATTCCTAGTTATGAGTTGCCATAAGCTAACTTGGGGGAGAAGACTATATGGATCATGGAAAGCTGGGAGAAGGCTCGAGATATGGGGGATCCTGGATCATTATAGCAGGGACAAGAGAGCGGAGAAATAAAATTAGGATCTTAGATGTCTGTATAATAAGATAAGTATGGAGAATAAACAGGAAGAACTAGAAATACTAGCGAATAAACACAATTGTGACATAATTGGCATCACAGTGATTTGGTGGGATAATTTACATGACTGAAATATTGGTATAGAAACATACAGTTTGCACAGGAATAGGGAAAAAAGGAGGTGTTTTTGCTTTGTATATCCAAAATGTATAAAGTTGGATGGAGGTTGAGATGAAAATAAGAGACAGACTTCTACAGTGTTTTTGAGTAAGGATAAAAGAGATAAAAAACATGAGTGCTTTTATAGTAGGGATCTACCATAGATTGCCTAACCTTGAAGAAGAGTCTAGACAAGGCTTTTTTTTTTATAATATATAAACTATTAGCAAAATTATCCAAAGCACAGGACTTCTGGTTGATGGGGGACTTCAGCTACCCAGAAATGTTTGGAAAATAACAAACAGCAGAGCATTGATTATCCAACACGGTCTTGGAATGCATTGGTAATACTTTTTCATTTCAGAAGGTGGAGAAAAAAACTAGTGGAGAGGCTGTTCTAGATTTGATTTTTACAAACAAGGAGGAACTGGTTGAGAATTTGAAAGTGGAAGGCAGCTTGGGTGAAAGTGATCATGAAATGAGAGTTTGTGGTTTCCCACAGCTCCCATTGACCAGAAGTAGCGAACTGCTGCTACTGGGACCTGCCGGGAGCCAGGCCTGCAGGACGTCCAACATAAACAAACTGTCTCGCGGCCCACAAGTGGATTACCTTGAAAAGCCGCATGCCAGAGTTTGACAATCCCTGAGCTAGAGAGACCAGGAAGGTTTGAATATGAATTTTAAAATCAGCTTATCTGGAGCAAAGGTAGCAAGGGACAGATATTTCCAGTAGGTGGGGCCACACCATTGAAGTAACAAAACTCTCCCCACTGTAGAAAGCCTCAGTCACTGATGCAAATTGAAAAGCCTGAGTTACGTACCACTAAAAATTGGAGTTTGTAATGGAAATAGAAAGGTATTTGTGTAGCACTACTAGGCATTGCTATAATAAGAGGATTGCATTCACTGCATTTAGAGTATAACCAAATGATAGTGCATGACCCTTATCATGCTTCATTAGGGGAATTCTTTCATAGGGGCTAATGTAACATGTTGCCAAGGGTTGACACACTGTGGGACTTTACTCAGCCTGGCTCCAATAGCACTGTTTTTCCCTGAGGAGCTATGCTATAAGATTCTGTGGTTTCATTTATTCCAAGTAATGACTGAGCCAGTGTGAAATCTTCATGAGAACAACATCATATTGTTTGCATCATCATTAAGACTTTACTCTGCCAACTTCTTGGATATTGTTTAGTGGTGCTTTTAGTCCTTTTCCATGATGTGGATACAGAAATAGAGAAAAAGCTATATTCATTGGAAAAATTAGCAGAAAACTTAAGGGGACACTGTCCACTTGAAAATTAGCCTTCTATCTGAAAATATTTTACCTACCATCTTTACAATCTTGGGGGGGAGCCTTGGGGGCCGGATCCAAGGAAGCCAGGTGCTGCATTTGGTCTCCGGGTCTTAGGCTCCCCACCTCTGCTGTAAGTGAAAATGGTTACAGGATTAATTCTCTACTTTCTGCACATTTTGTGGAGTGCCCGTTTCACTGTTGTCCCCATGTAGTCATTTCCCTCTGTGTGTGTCTTTCATACAACATAGAGGAGAGAAAAATCTTGTTTACAAATAAGCAAATGTGATTGTAAAATCACAAAAATTGGCAGAGAAGTAGAAGCTAAAACTATTATCTTTTTAATTTACTAGAATTCAAGTTATTGTCTGTTACAAAGGATAATGTAATCTTTCCCATCATTAGACTCTGATATATTGTGGTCAGTTGTTGATTATTACAGTTGAACCTCTTTAATCCAGCAACCCTGAGAAACAGATTTTGTTAAAGATTTTGTCAGGCCAGGGAAGCTGCTGCAGGGTCTTGGCATGCTGGGGATGGGGTGCTCACCTAGCACTCCGTTCCTGGAAGCAGTTTGCTTTTATATATGTTTTGCCATTATGATAAATGCTCTCTTCATATCACCTGCTTGCTAGCAGCCTGACAGACAAGACCATATGAAACCAGAAGTACCAGGAAGAGAACTGCAGTTCTCCACTTATGCCAAATGAATATGGTGGATAGTTATAAATATCTATCATGCCTTGAGGCTTAGGTCAGAGTTCACCATTATTTCAATACAGATTTTGTATATGTGACATACATGAGTATATCACATGAGATGTAGACATTTTCTCTCTCTCAGGTTTTTATAAGCAGCTACTCAATATAGTATCTATGTACAAAATCATATTTTTAAAGATACACGGAACGTTGAATTGCCCTCTGCTCTTGCCCTCCCAGGTTTGACTGCTTTAACCTCGGTTTTTGTTATTGTTGGTATTATTTTTAATCTTCTCTTCTTTTTCCCCCTCTTTTCAGTTTTGATAAGACACATTTTTTAAAAAATGTTACCTTTTATTTTAGTCTTCACAGAAAAGTATTGCACTGCTAACCACGTGGATAAACTTCCTGGCCCCCGAGACTGGGTACAGATTCTACAAGATCAAATTAAACTGGCAAGAAGACGGTTAAAAAGAGGCTCAGGTAAGCATGAAAATGTCAGAAATAACAACTTAGCCTAAGACTACAGTCACAGAGCCTAATTTTTTTCAGAAGTGCACTGAGCACCTGCAACTTGAAAGTAGGAATAAGAGATCCTCCGGAAAAGGCTTTATTTTCCGGAGAATCACATCTAGACTGGCGCTTTTCTCCGGCTTATCCCCAAGCCGGAAATCAAATCAGTGTAGACGTAGCCAGCATGTATCACTCCTCTGCCCCTCCCCTCACCAGCTGGGAGCGAGAAGAATGCAGGCAAGCTGTGCACTTGATTTTTTCTCCCTGATAGTGAGGGGAAGGGGAATAAGAACAAGCAATGTCCCAGTATGTGCAGCTGTAGCCTCCCCGTCCCCTCCTGAAATGATAGCCTTGGATAAGTACCCAGAAGACCTAGTGACACACATGGGCAAGTGTGGCAGCAGTTCAAGTCTGGCTTTGCAGTGTCACTGCCCACATTGAGGTTAGGCTAATCCAAGTGCTCAGACCCAGATGCTGATTACCTTATTTAACACTGCAGTGAAGATACATCCTTGGGCTCTAGTCCTACAATTAAGGGAATGTCAGCGCTGCACTCTGGCCATGTTCTGTCAGTTACAGTTGAAATGAGAATTTATATAATCAAAATCCATGGTAGAATTTCCAGGAAGCTGAAAACCATTTCTCCCCAATAAAGACGTGTGTGTAATTATTTTATCAGCTTATACTGGTCTGTTTTTGAAGTATTTTGCCCACTTTCCTCCTGGGGACACTCTTCTTATGTTGGGACTTTCAAAAAATGCTGGGGAGGGAAGTGAGACTCTCCATATGCAAGTATTCCCAGGCCTCTAAGAACTCTCTTTCCAATAGCACCTGCCCCCATTGTATGAAGCATATTATTTGTAACACACCAAGAACTCTGCCTTACAAACACCTTTCTTTGCTTGCTTCCTTTTTCTTACTGCTCCTCACTGCAAATAATTGTACTGTTCCTGATATGACATCGGGAACAGCGGCATCCATTATGACAGTGCAAAGCTATAGGTTTTGAACCAAGTAGAATTAAATTCTTAACCAGTTGAAATTGTGTGTGTTTATATATAGACCCTTCTTAAATAAACTAAGAATGGCTATACTGGGTCAGACCAAAGGTCCGTCTATCCCAGTGTTCTGTCTTCTGACCATGGCCAATTCTAGGTGCCCCAGGGGGAAAAAACAGAACAAATAATCAAGTGATCTTTCCCCTGTCACCCATTCCAAGCTTCTGACAGAAGCTAGGGACACAATTCCTACCCATCCTGGCTAATAGCCACTAGTTCTTTTATGAATTCTGTTAGTCGTGGTCTTCACAACATCCTCTGACAAGGAGTTCCACAGTTAGACTGTGCATTGTGTGAAGAAATACTTCCTTTAGTTTGTTTTAAACCTGCTGCTTATTAATTTCATTTGGTGACCCCTATTTCTTGTGTTATGGAAACAGGTAAATAACTTTTCCTTATCTATTTTCTCCACATCAGACCTGATTTTATAGATCTCTGTTGTATTCCCTCTTTAGTCTACGTTAATAAAACTGGGACTTTTTAGTTTGGAAATGTTTCCTCATTCTGCAGCCATTCCAAGCCCCTAATCATTTTTGTTGCCCTTTTCTGAACTTTGTCAAATGCCAATATTTTTTTTTTTTTGAGATGAGATGATCACATCTCTCACGTTATTCAAGAAGTGGCTGTACCATGGATTTATATAAAGGCAATAAGATATTCTCTGTCATTTTTTAATGATTCCTAATATACTGTTTGCTTTATTGACTGCTGCTGCACATTGAGTAGATGTCTTAGAGAACTATCCACAGTGACTCCAAGATCTTTCCCTTGCGTGGCAGTAGCTAATTTAGCCCCCATCATTTTGCACATATAGTTGGGGTTATGTTTTCCAATATGCATTACTTTTCATTTATCAACGTTAAAATTCATCTGCCATTTTTTTGCCCAGTCACTTTGGTTTGTGAGATCCGTTTGAAGCTCTTCACATCTGCTTTGGACGTAACTATCTTGAGCAGTTTAGTCTTGTCTGCAAATCTTTCAACCTCACTGTTTACCCCATTCTCCAGATTGTTTATGAATATGTTGATTAGGATTGGTCCCAGTACAGACCCCAGTGGGACACCACTAATTACCTCTCTCCATTATGAAAACTGACCATTTATTCCTACCCTTTGTTTCCTAGCTTTTAACTAGTTATCAGTCCATGAGAGGACCTTGCAGTGTTTAATCACCCTGACAGTTAGGAAGTTTTTCCTAATGTCCAGCCTAAGCCCCCCTTGCTTCAAGTTAAGCCCATTGCTTCTTGTCCTATCATCAGAGGCTAAGGAGAATGATTTTTCTCCCTCCTCTTTGTGACACCCTTTTAGATACCTGAAAACTGCTATCAAGTCCCCTCTCAGTCTTCTCCTTTCCAAACTAAACAAGCCCAGTTCTTTCAGTCTTCCTTCATAGGTCATATTCTCTAGACCTCTAATCATTCTTATTATTCTTCCCTGGACCTTCTCCAATTTCTCCACATCTTTCCTGAAATGTGGTACCCAGAACTAGACATAGTACTCCAGTTGAGGCCTCATCATCACAGAGCAGAGCAGAAGAATGACTTCTCATGTCTTGCTCACAACACTCCTGCTAATGCATCCCAGAATCGTTTGCTTTTTTTGCAACAGTGTCACACTGTTGACTCATATTTAGCTTGTGGTCCACTATGACCCCTAAATCCCTTTCAGCAGTATTACTTCCTAGACAGTCACTTCCCATTCTGTATGTATGAAATTGATTGTTCCTTCCTAAATGGAGCACTTTGCATTTGTCCTCATTAAATTTCATCCTATTTACCTCAGACCATTTCTCCAGTTTGTCCAGACCATTTTGAATTTTGACTTTACTGTGCTTGAGTGCTCCTTTAGTGTCTCGATTGTCCAGTGACCCCACTGTTTTTTTAGCAGATTTCCTGCTTCTGATGTACTTTAAAAAATATTACTTTTTGAAGTTTTGATTAGCTGTTCTTCAAATTCCTTTTTGGCCTATTTTTACACTTCATTTGACAGTTTATGCTCCTCTCTATATTCCTCACTAGGACTTAACTTCCACTTTTTCAATGATGCCTTTTTATATCTCACTGCTTCTTCTAGTTGGTTAAGCCACAGTGGCACTTTTTTGGTTCTCTTTCTGTGTTTTTTTAATTTTAGGAATACATTTATGTTGAGCCTCTACTATGGTGTCTTTGAAAAGTTTCCAAGCAGCTTTCAGGGATTTTACTTTTAGCACTATACCTTTTAATTTCTGTTTAATTAACCTCCTCATTTGTGCATAGTTCCCCTTTCTGAAATTAAATGCTACAGCGTTGGTCTGCTGTGGCGTTTCCCCCCTCCACCTCCCACAGAGGCAGCAGGAGGACAAGCAGGAGCCAGTGCTCGGGGGAAGCCATCTTAAAAGCCGACTCCACCTGAGCAGGGTAGGCTTCCGCAGAGCAGCATCTGTCTGCGGCAGGTCCGGGCTTGCCTTGGACAGAGGCCACTCTGCGGATGCAGCCCCTGTACACAGGGAACCCAAGCTCCCCACAAACAAAGACTGCTGGGATCCATGGAGCAGCTGCTGCCGCAGAGAAGCTTCCAACTGCAACAGGCCCAGATTCACCTTGAATTGAGGCTGCTCTGTGGATGCTGGTGCAGCTTCAGTCTGCGGGGAGCTTCGCCCTCCCGTGGACAGAGGCTGCTGCTACCCCGCGCTACTGCCTCTGTATCAGTGGCAGCAGTGCAGAATGGCAGGGGGCTCCCCAGGAGTGGGACTGGGAGCACACTGGCTGCTGGCCCCACCCTGGGAACTATCAGATAGTTGTGTAAGCACTAAAATTTGATGCAGTTATATGACTATTCAATTACATGCTATATAACAGCATGGAGTGTCAGGGTGTGTCAGGGAGGGGTAGCACCTCTGGTGGCTGAACAAAGGCGGATCGTCCACCTTTGGCCCCCACCTGGCACCCAGCTCTCATCTGTGGCTCCTCTTAGCTGTTTGCATGTGACAGCAGCCACACCCCAGGCAACGGCTTCGACTGGCCGGCCAAACCAGATGATGGTAGCCGATGGGCCCAAAACCCTCGGTGAGACAGGGAGTTGTCTATCCCAGCATGTGAAGACAGACTCCGGGGGATTGGATGAGACCAATGGAAGGTCCAACGGTCAAGAAGGCGGTCTCCACAAGTGTTGTGGAATGCGTAGAGCAGGACAAGACACAGAAGATGCCCTGGTCATCCACTGCGCCCAGTCCCATCTCCAGCTGTCTTGACTTTCGTCTTGCTACTGGACCCAGATGGGAATTGGGAAGAGAGAGTGAGGTTGACGCTGCACAACTTTTCCTCACTTAAATCCAAATCACGCGCAAGTCTCGACACCACATTATTACCATCATCATTATCGCAACCTTCGAAGTCCTGTGGCGATGGGCGAGTGATGAAGCAGCAAGTGTGGACACACTGGGAGCTGTAGTCATGGACCTGCATACAAGTGGCTCAGGTTTAATGGTCGTTTCTTACTGATCGAAGCAGCAGTGAAATCTGGCGTCTACCTGGGCGACTGAGCAGTCCTTTTTAGGAACGCACTGCTCACCTCCGTAGAATTAGGGAAGGGACTAGAAAAGGTGCCCTAAACATTGCCTGCTTCACTACATCCTGGCCAGTTTACCGCGGCTGGCGGGATTCCCGTTATGTTGGTCGAACAAATACAAATAAACAGATTAAACGTATGGTGACATTGCTCACCATTGGAACGTGCACATGCTTTTGGACAACCCTACAACAGACAGACCAGAGAGAAGAACAGCCTTGGTTGCCAGAGAGCTTGCAAGATACAACATTGATATTGCAGCCCTCAGTGAGACTCGTCTTGCTAATGAAGGTCAGCTAACTGAAACTGGAGGTTCTTATACTTTTTTTTGGAGTGGTTGTGGCACCGATGAGCGTCGCAATGCTAGAGTCGGATTCGCCGTCAGGAATCACCTTGTTCAGCAATTTGCCAGTCTTCCCAAGGGTGTGAATGATTGGCTTATGACACTACAGCTTCTGCTACAGAATAGAAACCAAGCCACTCTGATCAGTGCCTATGCTCCCACAATGACTAACCCAAACGAGATGAAAGACAGGTTCTATGAAGAACTGGATTCCTTACTATCAACTGTGAGTAGCACCGACAAGCTGATCCTGCTCAGTGACTTCAGTGCAAGAGTAGGATGCGACTCAATAGCCTGGCATGGAGTCGTTGGCAGACATGGAGTGGGCAAATGAAAGACAATGGCAAATTAAAGTAACAGCAACGGCCTACTCCTACTGAAGACCTGTACAGCGCACGACCTTCTTATCACCAACACAACATTCCACTTGCCTACCCGGAACAAGACCTCTTGGATGAACCCCCGCTCTAAGCATTGGCATCTTATCGACTATGTCATTGTCAGGAGAAAAGACAGGCAAGATGTCAGAGTGACTGTACAAGGGGGGGGGGGACCCCACCGACCCCCGTTTCGGGGTCCTTTGACCACGTCCCGTGTGGGCTTGATTCCCACTCAATGTCTAGTCTTCCCGCTTTCAAGACGGGGAATGCGGGTTGTCGGTCGTGCCTTGTGCAGCCGCACGGCCGGTCACCAGCTCACACGTTTCTCCCCCCCTTATGGAGAGGGGAGGGAAAGGGGGGCCCGGGCCCGCCCTCACTCACGGGCCCCAGCCCAGGGCCCTAAGGACACGGAGGTATTTAGCTCCGGTCCGGCTGACGGGGCTCCATGCCGAAACGCGTCAGCCCGCCAGCTCCAATGAGCTCTGCCCTGGGCTGCTTCCTTTCCCTCCTCAGGCGCCCTTCCTCCCTCGCCTCGGGGCGGTCACCTTGGGCTCGTCCGTCAGGCTGGCGTTCGAGCGTCCGTATGTCCGCACCTTGCTCTGGGCTGGCTCCCCAGCCCAGAGGACTGTCGTGGCTGGGCTCAAAGGGAGGTGGTTTCGCTCCGACCTCCGCCTCTTTGGCAACAAGCCCCCTCACGGCTGCCGCCCGACTCCTCTCTCCCCCCACCTGAGCGGACGGGGGTCCATCTTAAATCTCCTGCCGGGCGTCCGCCTTTGCTCACGTCACCGGGCGGGCGCCTCCCCTATCGCCCGTCCTGTCTCCCCATTGGCCGGCTCCCCTGTCACTCCAGGCGGGGAAGTGCTGCCCCCGCTACCGCCGCGTCGGCTGCCGCGGCACTACCGCTTCGGGGGGGGGGGCGGCCGGCTTTCCCTGCCCCGGCGCGGCCCGCGTGCACGCCGCGCAACCCCTGCAGGGCCCCCCCTTACCCCCAGGAATGCCTGCTCGGCGGCGCCCCAGGGACGGGCGGGGGGCGCCCCGTCACAGTGACCAAGGCCATGTGTGGTGCTGATTGTTGGACAGATCACAGGCTCATTGTCTCCAAAATGAATCTCCGAATTAGAATGAAGAGGCGGCCACAAGGTAGCAAGCCCATAAAAAGAGTTAATGTGGCCAGGCTAAAGAACCCAAGCATAGCCTCAGCATTGACTGAGGATCTAGAAAGCAAGCTTTCTGACCTGCACCTTGCAGGCAGTGCTGCGGACGACTGGGAACTTTTCCGGAATGCTATCCACTCATCTGCACTGAAGATTTTGGTACCCTCTTCGCGCAAGCAGCCCGATTGGTTCGATGAGAATGATGGGGAGATATTGTCTCTACTTGCTGAAAAGCACCGCCTTCATCGTGCACATCAGAATGATCCATCATCATCTGCTAAGAATGCCTTTGCAAATGCTCGCAGGACAGTCCAGAACAAACTGCGTAAAATACAGGATGCTTGGTTAAGTGACCAGGCAGCTGAAATTCAGGGGCATGCTGACAGGAATGACCTGAAACGGTTCTATGCAGCCCTCAACACTCTCTATGGACCTAAGTCTCTCAGGAGCTCCCCCCTTATTAGTACAGATGGTACAACTCTGATTACAGAGAAGGCTCAGATCCTGCAGAGATGGGCTGAACATTTTGAAGAGGTCCTCAACCAACCGTCATTTATCAACGACGAGGCGATTGAGAGGATTCCCCACATTGACATCAACGGCGCCATGGATGATCCACCGGTAGTAGCCGAAGTTTCACAAGCTGTTAGCCAGCTATCCAGCGGCAAAGCTCCAGGGGCAGATGCTATACCTGCAGAGGTCTATAAAGCCGGTGGTCACTTACTCACAGAGAAGCTCACCGAGATGTTCCAGTCTTTTTGGGAGCAAGGATCCATTCCTCAGGAACTCAAGGATGCATCCATTGTACACCTCTATAAGAGGAAGGGCAATCGACAGGTATATGACAATCATCAGGGAATTTCACTGCTTTCCATCGCAGGTAAAATCCTTGCAAGAGTGATGTTAAATCGTCTGGTCACTCATCTGGAGTGTGGCCTCCTGCCAGAGTCACAATGTGGCTTTCGTAAGGGCCGTGGGACTATTGACATGATCTTTGCCGCGCGCCAACTTCAGGAGAAGTGTCAGGAGCAGAATCGTGAACTTTACACAACCTTTGTTGACCTCACGAAAGCCTTTGACACTGTCAGCCAGCAAGGTCTGTGGAGGATCATGTCAAAGTTTGGCTGCCCCCCCAAATTCATTCAGATGGTACTCCAGTTTCATGATGGCATGATGGCCAGAGTGCTAGATGGTGGAGAATCTTCTAAGGCATTCCCCGTCACCAATGGCGTCAAACAGGGCTGTGTACTCGCACTACACTGTTCAGCATCATGTTTACTGCTATGCTGAATGATGCCTTCCAGGATAGCGTTGGCAGAATCAGCCTTAAGTACAGAGTGGACGGGAATCTTTTCAACCTGAGGAGACTTCAGGCTATCACCAAAGTGAAAGAGACTGTTCTGAGAGATTTCTTGTTTGCCGATGATTATGCCTTGTACGCTGGCTCTGAAGCAGAGATGCAAGTTAGTGTGGACAAGTTCTGCACAGCTTGTGACAACTTTGGACTCACCATTAACAGCAGAAAGACCGAAGTTATGTATCAGCCTGTCCCTTATGCACCGTACACAGAACTCACAATCTCAGTCACAGGGCGGATGTTACAGGCAGTGGACCAGTTCACTTACCTCGGCAGCACTCTTTCCCATGCAGCTAACATTGACGTAGAAGTCACATGCAGAATAGCGAAGGCAAGTTCTGCTTTTGGTAGACTGCACCCCACTGTATGGGAATGTCGAGGAATCAGCCAAGCAATAAAACTGAAGGTCTACAGAGCCGTGGTACTCGCCACCCTCCTGTATGCCTGTGAAACGTGGACTGTGTATCGGAGGCACGCAAGACAGCTTAATCACTTCCACATGACTTGTCTTCGCAGAATATTACGCATCAGATGGCAAGACAAAATACCAGACACTGAGGTTCTCTCTAGAGCAAGTTTACCGTCAGTCCACACTCTGCTGATGAGTGCACAGACTAGATGGGCAGGTCATGTCATTCGTATGCTGGACGAACGTATACCTAAGCAGCTCCTTTTTGGGGAACTCTCTACTGGTAAACACTCGCATGGTGGACAGAGGAAACGTTACAAAGACACACTCAAGGCCTCCCTGAAGTCATTCGGAATTGATACAACCACCTGGGAATCGCTGGCACACAACTGCCCTCCCTGGCGCAGTCTCATCCACAAGGGATGCCAAGCTCTCGAAACAAGGCGCATCTCTGAAGCACAACACAAGCACGTGCTGCGCAAGTCCAAAGCTACCAGCTCAACGATTGCAATGCCTACACATGTCTGCCCGACATGTTCCAGGACATTTGGTGCCCGAATTGGCCTGATAAGTCATCTTCGGACACACAGTATCCAGTCTCAAAGCACTTAGTGGTGTTGAGGTCTTCATCGACTACGATGGACGAACAACAACAATATAACAGCCCTAGTATAAAGGAAGAGGGAAGGAAGAAGAAATAGAAACAAAAAGGAGGAAAGAGGTGCAGATTGTGTAGTCGCATGAAAGAATCCCCCTCTTCAAAAAGGTGATCTACCAGATTCTTAAACTATCAAGCCAACTCTGTGTGCCCTTAAATATGAAGTTATGAGGTAAGCTTGCTAGTGAGAAACATCAGTTTGCTTGTCATTGCAAAGCAGTACCCTCTTTTTCCATTGATTGAGGCTTCAGAAGGCTACCTGTTCCTCTTTAACTGGAAGAATTGTACTGTGGTACAGTTCTTCAATGACATTAAGATTTATAGATACATATGTGCAGTTTGGGGACAGGGAGAAAGACGGAGTCCTTGGGGTGTCTGAAGAGATGCAGAAGACCTTTTCTGAATAACTCCATTGGCCTAATTTGGGTTAGTTTGTTTTGAATATTCAGCAGTGTTCCTGTTTGCTTTTTTTGGTGTGCCTCTCCAGGATGGTAGTTAGCGCTGCAGCTCTCCTGTAAGCAATGGCTTTACAGGTTCTCTTGAGGGGCTACCCAAGAATCTCTCCCATCTCTGCTCTTTTATCAGTATCAGCAAGCCTAACTTTAGAATGCTGCATCTCAGCCTGAGCAGTAATAGGTTCCTTATGAAGAGATGAGTGAAACTGAGCCCAGTATACTGAATGAGTATGTCAACCCATAATTGAAATATACTGGTTCTAAAACTGAAAACTCTATGTACTCTTTACATTTATAAATCAGGAGTAATATCACTGAAGTCAATGGAGTTGAAGTAAAATAAATGAGAGGAGATGTAGGTCTGGAGTGAAATTCTATCTGCTTTCAAGTTAATGACAAAACCCCCCATTCACTTCAGTGAGGTCAGGATTTCATCTTCTGTATGTGATTGATTGCTTTTGTTTTTCATTATTTACTTCATCCTCAGTTCTGACATCATCACAGAACTATGTAATAATTTTCCTAGCAGTACATGCTTTCAAAAGAGTTCTCAAAGCAGAGTTGTAGCACCTTGGACAGAGGTGGGAAAAATACGTCCTCTGGGCTGGATTCAGCTTGCCAAACCACTGGATCCAGTCTGTGGACCATCCTACTGGGACCTTCAGGCACAGCTGCTGCTGCTATTTTCAGTGGCGGGCTGTTCTGTGTGGTTCTCTGCTCTGGAGGGAGGGAGCGGGTAACGGTTAGGGTTTCTTCTACAGAAAACTGCAGCACTTGACCACTTTCCAAAATCTTAGAGTGGCCCCTCAACAAAAATTATTATGCCTCCTGAGCTTGGGGCTAATTTCAAAATGCTGCTCCCTGTTTTGAAACCAGTTCTCTTTATTTTTACTTTAAAACTTTGCATAATGAAAGTAATGCTTGGGAAATGAATGGGTCTATTTGGCATATCCAGAGGCTGAAATCCATTATTAGCGTGTACCAATATGTATCTGTTGGTGGTTGTGCAAGCTTCCCTCACACTCCACCTTCCTTGGAGAGATCACCATGATTTGTGATGGGGATGCTTTCACAAACTGCAGTCTAAATCTGCATTCTCAGGCCCGTATCCTCACAGGTATTTAGGTTTCTAATTCCCATTGATTTAAGTGTGCCCCAGTTGCACCAGTGTAATTTTGAAGTGTGGTTTTTAAATCTGCACTGTTGCTGTAGCATGTTGTCCCCAGGATATTAGAATGACAAGGTGGATGAGGTAATATATTTTATTGCCCCAACTTCAGTTGGTAAGAGAGACAAGTTCTTTAGCTCCACAGAGCTCTTCTTCAGGATTGGGAAAGGTAATCAGAGTGTCACAGTTTTAGGCAATAAGGTGGAACAGATTGTTAAGCATAAGGCACACAAGTTGCAAGAAACCATTCAAAATGAAGTTGACAATTAACATCTTTGCAACATTGCAAGAGGAGAGAGTGGCTTACAAACTGTTGTCATGAGATGGTGTCTCTATTGAGACCGTTATTTTAGGTGTCTAGCAAAGTTGGAATTTAAGCTCCCCAGCTTGTCTTTTGAAGATATTGTGCAGGTTTGCTTTGAGAACAGAGACTCAGCTATAGTATGATCATTTTGTGAAAAATGTTGGCCCCCTAGGGAATAATGTGTTTCTCTTTTATCATTTTTCTCTGAGTTCATTCGAGCATATAGTGATTGTCCAGATTCACCCACATAGTAGTGTTCTTTGTGCATTTGACACACTGGATGCAGCACACCACCTTGTGATAGTCATGGATAGGACCATGGATCTTGAAAGGCATGTTGTGAGGAGTATTGATTATCATAGCAGCAGAAATATGGCTGCAGGTTTCTCACATGTTGCTCTGGCAAGTGCTACTTTTAATTGCTGTGCCCAAGTCTGTGGGTACCTTACTTCTGAAGGTAAGCTCAGGGAGGCTGCAGGTACTGTTTGAAGGCCAGCATAGGGAGTTCAGGAAATCCTGGTTTCTTGAAAAGTGTGTTTTTTCACCAACAGAAATTGGTCCAGTAAACTATATTACCTCACCCACCTGATTTTTATGTTAGTTTATGCAACTTCTTGTGCAGACACTCTTAAATCAGTTTAAGCACTGGTATGCACTCAGTTTTTGTAATACTTTAGCTGTATCGGTACAGAAGAAGATATAGTTATACCAGTATGACCCTATAGCAGTGGTGGGCAAAGGGCCCTCTATGGGCCAGATCCTGCCTGCCAAGCTGGTGGATCTGGCCTGCGGCTGCCCTGCTGCTCCCCCACCCCAAGCCAATCAGGGCCTGGGAGTGGGGGAGTGTGTGAAGTCTCCTCGCACCCGCAAGAGTGTGCGGTGGCTAGAGAGACATGCTGGCTGTTTTAAAACATTCAGCTTTTATCTCTAGCAGCTGCACGCCTTTGGTGGCTGGGGGAACTTTGCACACTCTCCGCCCCCAGGCCAATCAAGGCCTGGGGGAGGGAGTGCACAAAATCTCTTGCGTCCTTTCCCTGCCCTGCCAGCGGTGTGCAGTAGCTAGAGAGACACGTGTGCTGTTTTAAAACAGCCAGCATGTGTCTCTAGCTTCCGCGGGGGCGAGGACACTTCGCACACTCCCTCACCCCTAGACTGTGATTGGCCTGAGGGCAGGAAGGGCTCATGAGGTCTCCTCCCGCTAGGCGTCTAGAGGAAATGCGAGCTGTTTTAAAACATCTGGTGTTTCTCCCTGGGGGTGGCGGGAGGTAGGTGAAAGACTTCTGCTCCTCCACCGCAGGTTAATCAGGGTGTGGGGGGAGCACAACAAGTATCCTGGCTCCACCCCTTCTGTTTGAGGCCCCGCCCCATGTGGGGTGGTCTGGGGCCACTTCAGAAATTTCTGAAGTGACCCCCTTTTAAAAAATTATTGCCCACCCCTGCCCTATAGTATACTTGAATAGGAGTAAGCTATAAGACACTTTTTGTATTGGTATAACTGTACCCATAAACAGGTGCATAAGCATTGTAGATCAGCCTGAGGGATTGTCTGCATAGAAAAGTAGATTCAATTTAAGGTAGGCTAAATAGTTAAAGAACAGCTGTTCCTGGTTAACTCCATGTATGGATGTTCTTATTTTGCACTAATTCACCATGAAGACATATCCTAAGTATCAAGGTGCCTAAAGATCTTGTTTGCAAGTGAGTTTAAGACTTTTGTTAAACTGATAAGAGTTCCACTTTGGTGGGTTACACCAATTTAACTACATCAGTTTCTAGTTAAGCTGGTGCACAGACTCTGTGTGGTCAAACTTGAGACCACTTCTGTATTTCACAAATGCCACCAAAACCCATTTGGCTCCTACTGATGTGGGCTGCTGAGTTGGAAGGGAAAGGCTCTCTATTCCATTACCAATCCTCTGATGCATTCAGTCTACCCTACGACTGGGTTTTTCTATGTAGGCCAAGTAGCTATTTGCATGTCCACATGATGACACATTATGTTTATGAGTAATCTTCCGTGCTGAATCCTGTGGTTTGATAATTTGATAAGCTAATGGTATAAACACCAGTGTATTCCCCTAGCCATCTGTGACAGTATTAGTTTGAGAACTCCAGCAAATGGATGGGAAGGATCTCTGCCTTTAGTGCTGCTTTCTTTAGTATTTACCCTCTTGAGTATTTTCAGATTAAATGATATTCTGATCACAGGATCGTAGATGTTGTCCAGTTTCAACCTTATTTATCGTATTTGACTCAGTTCATAGAATTAAACACAGAATAGTCTCTGACTGGGAAGGCTAATCAGCAAACTGCTTTTAAGAAACTCCTGCTCTCTCTAGAAAAAACTTCCCTGGGTAGATTTTGAAAGGTTGTTATCCTAATACAAATTAAAATTAATTGAAGTTTAGCATCAGCTATACCATTTTTTCATAACTAGAAATAGTCTTATTTTGCTTTGGATTTTTCTCAGTTTCATTAGATTATTGCCTCAGATCTGAGACTTGGTTTTTTTCTTTTAATTTGTTAGATCAGAGAATAAAGCTGTCATTGCCATTAAATTTTTATTGGCCTTATTCAGTCTTTTCAAAATTTCACAAGTTAGCTGTCACAAGAGGGGGAAGACTGTGAAGTTAATGTTACACATAGATGGTATAATTAAAATTAAATAGCACAATAATATTCTCCACCCTTAAATATTGGTTCCACTTCATGCAATTGGCATGGCCAAAACCAAAAATCCATGTGTGACATGCATTCTGAGACACTGGAACATATTGCCAACACTGTCCCCTCCACAACATCTAGTCTCAGCTCTCTGCAACTGTTGGGCAGGGAGGAAATGTGGCCCAGGAAAGAGGGGCATAAAGTTGAGGGAAAAGCAGATGTACACATTTCTCTTTGTAGAACAGGATAAATTACAGTTGCACTGTGATTTATTGCTGCCCTGACCAGCAGTAGCTTTCATTGTGTTGTCTTTCCACGGTATAAAAGGGGACTATGGGTAGGTGGCTAGTAGACCAGCAAGTGACAACACAGCCAGAGACACAGCTGTTGGCACAAAGATTTAAGGAGGGTCATGAATGGGCTAATGCCAGCAGGAAACAGCCCTGCAGTTCTCATCATCTCTACATCCAAAACTAGTATCCAAACCAGGCAATTCTACTCTATCTCCTATAAAAAATGAGGCAGCCACACATCTCTTGTGGTAAGTCTTTCCTCCCTTTTCATGTCTTGAAAAGGAAATGAATCATTATTCCTTAATGGCAGCATGATGCTAAAAGCCTCCGTATAGATAGGAATGCTGGTACAGTATGACTAAATGCTTCTAAAGCAAAGAGTAAGAAAGAGCTCTTCATGCAATATGATTTTACTGTATGTAACTCAAAAGCCTGTAAGGACCATACATAATAAAGGAAAATGAAGCAGCACCTTGAAATGTGCTCTCACTTTTCAGGTCTAAGTGGTATAAAGTAGTCACCTGATCTGATTATAATAGTTGCGTCATTTTACTATTGTTTGTAATCAGGCAATGTTTGAAAATAATGCAAGATGCTGGAGGTGAGAGGAAAACAATTAAAAAATATTAAATCCTTGCTGGACTGTGCTGTCTCTCCCACCCATGTACTGAGGTCTCCACTCTGCCGTTAACGTATTTCCCTATGTCTCTTGTGGTATTCTTCTCCCCCTCTTTTGTCTTTGCCCTTCCTCTGTGCCCTCTGATTTCTCTGGTTCTCTCTTTGAGGTAATTAATACACAAGGCATCTGTCTCTTGTGAGATAGCAGATTCTTGCTAGTGCTGATTTATGTGTAGTAGCAGATGCAAGGGCAGATAGTATGTTGGATGGGAATCACAGAAGGAACATCATGCTTTCCAGGTCAGTATTTTATCTAGATTAAGGAGAGTGAAGACAGCAGTACTAATAAGGGCATCCTCTCTATTAACCCCTTCATTCCTGCACATACATGCATCTGTGCAAGCAGCAAAATATCAGGTGCACATTTGCCAAACAAGCACATTAGCAGCAGTGAAATGATTTTGGAAAAAGGTCTGAAGGACATGGCTACAGGGGTGTTTGCTGTAATCAACAAATACTTTATAAACAAAGAATACAAAAGGGTTTCAAAATTCCCATTAGAGTATCTAATCCTGCTTAACCATGAAGTCAAGACAAGTAAGATTTGGCTCAGTTTTATAGGAGTGGTGTTTGAAGGTAAACCACATCTTCCTGTTTAGAATAGAATGTGGAAGGGTGACCTACCTCAGCATTTGCAGGATCAAGGTGTCTGTTATTAACTTGTGAACTTGCACTTAGCTTGACATGCTTCCCCGATAGTCATCTGAAACCTCTTCTGTTGGGAAGCAAGGGAGCCCACTGGGCAAGGGCCCAGAAATATGCTGTTTAATGTTGGTTCTGAGCAGGTCATAGTGCTTTAAGATCTTCAGCTGCTTAAAAAATAAAGTAAGTCTTGTTTTTAAGAGTTTGATGCTTTCTGACAAAACTGAAGACACAAGTGCTTTATCTGCTCAAAGAATGGGTGCAGCAGAAGTAGTGTCCTTTCCCCCTGGTTCGGCCACCAGCCAGTGTGCACCAACTCTGACCTGGAGTGTCCAGATCTACTGCATAGAAATTTCAGTCTTTGTAGCTAGTTCAGGAGTCTCTGTTGAGACTTCCAGTAGGGCTGCCCATCTGTGCCAGTATTCTGGCTTTGTTTGTAAACATAGACTACCCTAGAAACTGGACATGGGCCTTGTAGATTTTTTTATACCATATGCATTGTCACGGTTTCTGATGTCCTGCTCACTTCACAGCACTATCTCTTATCACATTGCTCACCCAATAGCAATTAGGAAACAGCGGCTTTCCATTATTGCCTGTCTGGCTTGGATTTGAACCAGTAACCCAGAGAGAAAAAGCCGCTATTACCAATTTATGGTGCTGTCCTTGCTTCTGAAATGAAATGACTTGCCTTGAGCTGTTCTAACTGAATAACGTTTGTTTCTACTTCAGAGCTACATGTTCCATCACAAGTTGGGATGACAGTTTACATACAGAACAGTGCAAAATCTCTGCATGTGGGTCCCTGTTAAAGTTAATCTGCACAAACATCTCAATGAAAGACCTGCATTGAATTTGGTTGTCCTGTGTATCTATAGTACTTTGGCCAGTTTCTGACATCTGCTAATTTGGGGGCACACTACAGTGGCAATGTACCCATTGCTTTATGACCACAATCCTCTGTGGGGAAAAATATTAAATATCAATGTATAAGGAGTGGTATCTGTATCTATACTATTATAAAAGGAGAGGTGTCTGTCATGCTGTCTGTCACAGAACATTTGAGAATACACTGGAAGACTTGAGCAATCTTGGGTGGGTCCTCCAGTGGCCTAATGAATAAAGTGCCGGCCTCCGGAATCTGGAGTCATGGGTTTGAGTCCTGCCCCAGGAACAGCTGGGTAGTTGCCTCCAGCTTCCTCAGGCCTAGAGCTGGCACGAGCTGAGGGTAGGGAGGTTGGTTACCAGCTTCCCCAGGGCAGGAGCCAATAGGGAAGAGCAGCTGACTCTGTAGCAACTGGCCCCAGGCAAGGGGGCTGCATGTGCAGGGCACCTCTGGGCCTGCCCCTGGGGGGGCATGATGCTGGCACATGGGGCTCTCAGTCTGGTGGGGAGGGAGGGTTGGCACACTGGAGATGTGGTGCTTCCTGCTTTCAACACCTTACATGGGGGACAGTGCCTGGCTCACCCTTCCCCCCCAGCGCAGGGCAGCTCCCAGGCCCCCAGCCACACCCTCCCCTGCAGCTGGGGATAATGCTGGCTCAGGTTTGCCCAGTCCTCTGGCCAGGCCACGAAGGACAGGAGAGCAGCCCAGCCTCCCCACCAGGCTGATCCCACTGGGGCAGAGCAAGGACCCCCAACCCCAGCTCTAGTGTCTGTAACAGTGTTTATTGTAACAGACACTCTGCACAAACTGATGAGAATTAAGGGGAAAAATCCTTTTTTTAACAGAAGGGTCACATTTGGGGATTCTTGCACCTTCCTATGAAGCCTGATCTGGAATGACAGTTGTTCAGTTAATTTTACAAAATGACTGCAAGCTTTTTATAGCAGCAGGAGTTTGAGCTCTTCAAAGGAATAGTGTATTACTCCAACCTAATGCCTGGCATAACTACAAATTAATACCTTTTCTAAGTTTGCATTTTTATTATATGACATTTCCACACAAGCAATGACTGTGTAACTGGATGCTAGCAAATTGCAGCTGAGAAGAGTAGATAGAAAATGCAAAAGCATTCTACAGTATGTAGCTTTTTAATCATATTCCTGTATTCAGTAAAAGTAATGAGATTTCTTGTTTATATTTGTAATCAGCAGAGGCGACTGACTGCGATGAGAAACCAGACATTTCTCTACTACAAACAGGTAAAATGCATTACGTTTTTTTAATCTGGTTCCATTGTTTTTATTTATGTATAAAGCAGTTTTCAATATTCTAGATATTGCATGTACAGTCTGGGTAATCTGTACACAAGGACCAGATGTCCAAGTTTTGAGTGTCCTGTCTTTATGAAAAAAGGAGACAGAACATGTACCAAAATTACACTATTTCTTCCTTGATTTCCTGTTCATAAAACCTCTAGTTTCACTGTAATGACTAAGTGACACAAACAAGTAAGTAATTGTCCTGACCCCAGATAGGGAAGTTAATCAGCTAATCGAGTAGTCAATGGAATTTCCACCGACTACTCAATTAGTTTATAAGGGGTGAGGCGGGGCACTCTCTATCCCCGATGCACCTCTGCCATATTTAAAAGGCAGAGGTGCAACAGCAAACCTAGGGTGAGTGGAGACTGCTTGAGTCTCCACTCGCCCCAGATTCCCTCTGCGCTGCCTCTGAATTTGAAATGTGGCAAGAGCCCTGCGGGGGGCGCTTGCTACATATCAAAGGCAGAGGCACAGCAAGCAGACCGGCGCAAGCGGGGACTGCTTGAGTCCCCTCTCAAGCCATTTCCCGCTGTGCCTCTGCCTCCGCTGCCACCCCACGCAGAGACGGTGCTTGGGGGAACCAACTTTTAAGCTAGGTTTCTCCTAGCATCGGCTCCTGCTTCCCCCCTGTTACTGCCTCTGATACAGAGGCAGCAAGGGGAGGAAGCAACTAGTCAATTAGTCACTTACATCCCTAACTCCAAATAACATTTTGTGCTCATTCATTATATTTCTGGATACTTTCAAAATTCGTGACACAAAATTACTTCCAAGTACTGGCACAGCAGTTTGTATCATCATGTGCTTGAGGTCTGCATTGATGTACTACTAGCAATAATATCGTAGGTTTACAAACAGATTACAAAGTTCTTTATCTGATAAGAAAGGATCACTTTTAGCCTCACTACAGTCCCTCAAAATTCATCTGCCCTCAAATCAAACATGACAGTTATTTTTTAGCAAACAGCAGTATCATGCAACAGTCTAGGGCAGTAGCTGATTAAGATTTCCATATGCAATTAAAACTTCCAGTTGGAAGTAGGTAGGCCAAGAGTTTTCTAGTGATTTTGAGTGCTGAACATGAGACCCTACCAGGACTTACCTGATAGTTAGAAAGTGCTGAGCACATACCTTCTGATGTGTTCCAAGTTGGGCCTCCAGAATCACTGATCATTTTTGAGAATCTTCACCATATAGATGGTAATTACCTGTGTGTTTAAAATTTCACCAAAATGCAGCTTAGTAACTCTAGACATGAGAAAAATGTGGTAAAAGTCTTGAATGATCAGGATCTTGGGTTTAGTTTCTCTCAGATCAGTATAATATAATGAACACTAATGAAAAAGATTCCTTGGATATTAGTCATGCAATGTCTGTGAAGAATAAGTGTAGGGTAGCAGCTTGCTATATCCAGGGTAGTACTTTGACAGCAGTTTCACACGGAGCTATTATATACTCCATGGTGGTCATGAGCGCAGTATTGCAACATTTGTCCTAGCACAAACTGCTAGCAGTGAGGTATTGGTGGTTGAAATCTTGTTTTCAAACCATCTGGAGTTACTCAGGAGTAGGACCAGTGAAGCAGTTGTCCTGTAGTCTTGTTCATGGAGTACTGGGGGCACATGCTGACTGTGATAGGAGCTACAGGGCTGCTTTCTTAGCTATCCACTGTACATTTCGTGGTACTGTTTTGATAACAGATGCAGGAAGGTCTGGTTTTAAAAGTCTCTTCCAAGTGATCTCCTGTGTTTCTGTTAATAGGGATGGAAGCAATTCTAGTAAAGGAGAACCCTAATAAATGTTATGTTACTATGCAGTGTTATCTCTTCATTTCTCTTGTAATTTTATTCAGTACCAGAATTATTTTATTATTTTATCATTTCCTCTAATGTAGTTTTTTTAGTATATCACATCTTATATTATTGGAAAACATTAATATAATGCATTAAGACCGCCATATTAGTAAAGAGAGATGATTTCCATTCTGGGAATTCTATTCTCTCTTCGGCAAGATTTGCAATGTGTATTTTTGAATGCATGCAAACTGCATGCCCGTATGCTCTGCACATGCGTGTGTGTGCTCAGTTTTAAGGCTTAAGATCTGTCTTGCAGAGTATATTTCTCCCTGGGATCTCTAAGCAGATCCCTAAATAAATGAAGCTATTTCTACACAGCAGCATTATTTCAGAATAACTGATGTTATTTCGAAATAACATAGCGCGTGTCAACACAGGAAGCCATTATTTTGAAATAATGTTGAGATGGAGGATTTCTTACTTTGACTCCTGTAACCCTCATTTCACGAGGAAAAAGGGAAGTTGAAGGAAGAGTGTTCTTTCTTTGATTTCCTGCTGTGTAGACAGCGCCAAAAGCTGAATTAAGCTATTTCGATTTCAGCTACGCAGTCAACATAGCTGAAGATACATATCTTAATTTGACTTTTGCCCTACTGTGTAGATATGCCCTGCAATAGTCCCAACAATCATTTTCTTTTTGAGAGAGAATAAAAGGTGCACTCCAAAGGCTTTCAGCCAAGCATTTCAATTACACACATTATTATATATGTACAAGTGACTCTTCAGAAATTGTATCAATAGTAGAGCTGTCAATTAACATGCGTTAACGCCTGCGATTAACGCAGTCCAGGATTAACGCATTAAATTTTTTAATACATTAGTTACAGGCGTTAATGCTGCGCTGTCCCCTTTGAGGTGCCGCTGCGGTGCTTCAACGGGGCAGCGCAACACGGAGCCCAGGATCAGCTGGGAACTCCCCAGCTGCCCCTAAACTCCACTGCCCCTTTGGAACAAGCAGAGGTGGCGTTTCAAAGGAGCAGCTGCCTCACAGCTGAGTTGGGGATCAGCTGTGCAGCGGCTGCCCCTTAGAAACGCTGCCTCCGTTTGTTTCAAAGGGGCAGTGGAGCCCGGGGTCAGCTGGGGACTCCCCAGCTAACCCTGGGTTCTGGGGAGATGCCGCGCAGAGCCCAGGATCAGCTGGGGATTCCCCAGCTGACCCTGGGCTCCAGGGCTGCTCCTTTCAAACGCACGTGGAGACAGTGTTTGAAAGGGGCAGCCCTGGAGACTGGGTCAGCTAAGGACTCCCCAGCTGATCCCAGGCTCTGCGCGGCATTTCCCCAGAATCTGGGTCAGCTGAGGAGTCCACAGCTGACCCCAGGTTCCGCTGCCGCACAGAGGCCAGGATCAAGTGGGAAGTCCCCAGCTGCCCCTTTGAAATGCCAGAAGCGGTGGCAATGGAACCCAGGGTCAGCTGGGCACTCCAGCTGATCCTGGGCGCCGTGTTGTGCTGCCCCTTTGAGGTGCCACGGTGGATGGATTCTAGCTGATCCCAGGCTCCATGTAGCGCTGTCCCGTTGAAACGCCACCACGGCGTTTCAAAGAGGAGACCAACACAATTAATCGTAATTAAATTTTTTTATTGCTTAACAGCCCTAAAAATAGTTACAATTATTCAATCCCAAGAATGATATATTAAGTGATATACAGACAATATAATTTTGGTAATTATAATAAAGGTTACTGAAGTTGGATGCCAAAATAGACACCTTCAATCAAGGAGGCTGGTAAAAGACGGAAGAAATAATCTTTACAGCAATCCTTACCTGTAGATAAGATTCCTTTAAAAGGGATATCATTGGTGGATCATTTACGGAAATCTTGGATGTGATCTGTTCATCTGGTCTTGTGTGTTTAAATTGCATGCTCTTTGCTCTCGGTAGTCTCCTATTATGTGTTTGTTCAGTGCCCAGTACAATTGGCTTTGATCTCTGATGGGACCTCAAAGGAGTGCTGTAAGACAAATAATAAATCAATAATGGCCAAGGGCAAACTATCATGTTTGTCTTCCATGATGCAGAGAAATCCCTTGACACACAGATTGAATGGGATTACTTGAAAAGACTACTGCAGGAAGTGGGACTAGGAGCAACAACGCTTAACTGTATATATTTAAAACGTTTATTACCTTGGTATCTAAGAACTGGACAAAATTTAGAAGCGAGAGAGTCCAGAACAGATGCATTGAATAAAGTTTGGATAAATATGGAAAAATCAAATGTCTTTAATCTGCACAGAGGGAAGACTCAGAGGGTGTCCATTATTCCTTCCTTTGTCTCTGCGGTGTGTGTGTGTGTGTGTGTGTGTGTGTGTGTGTGTGTGTGTGTGTGTGTGTGTGTGTGTGTGTGTGTGTGTGTGTGTGTGTATGTATATATATATATATATATATTTTAATCTGAACATGGGAGATACAGGCTGAGGACTCCCAGTATACATATAAATCGCTCAGCCTTTGTGCTCAGAGTTAATGAAATTTTGGACTTATGATTTCTTGTGTTAAGATAATATGACATCCAAATGTTTAATTATTTTTCATTATTTTTAAATTCTAAAACTAAGGAAGGATTTTTTGCCTAGCCAAGTTATTCATTTTCTATGAGAACAAATCATGGTGTGGTTTAAAAGGTATCTTTGATGTAAATTATTCCCTTCTGCTTAATTGGTGTAATAAATTGGGGGGCCTTTAAAGTGAAGTGGAACAATTATGGCTGTTAAAATTGAACTTATCAAAAACTTGGGTTTTGTTTCAAACTTTGTCATTAGGCTCTTGAAAGTATTGGTAAATTTACAGTCCCGTATTCACTTCAACATAGGCAGAAGACTGTTTAGGACTTGCCAAAATCCAACTGGTGTGGAGGGAGATCAGGCAGCTAGTTACCCAGATTAACATCTTAGTGTTAAGGAGACCATTGCTGATGTTGGATAGACGTTTTATTTATTTTGAGCATAGTGAAAATATGGCATCCCTCTTGGATCTTTAACTTTCCTACTTAAGGAATAGTGGCTATGACAAGAGTTCTGATACGGGCATATGATTTACATTGCATATTTGGAATTAATGAGGATTAATTCTGCCTGACTCACCTTCCTAAAATACCAAGCAGGGAAACAAATCTAATCCACCCTCAGTATCAGTTGTTATGTATCTTTAGCTGAAACATTATACACTAAAGATGTGTACATCCAGGGATACTACAAGGTCCTCCTTTAGCCTCAAGCTAAGGGTTTAAGCAGGGCTGAAGAGTTTGCATAGTTCCTTTGTACTAGAATGAATATCAAGCTGTAAAAGAATTTGAGACCACTAATAAGAGTTCCAGTCTCAATCTTCAGGTGCCAGGAGATACAGCTTTGTGAAAAGATGGGAACAATCTCTTACTAAAGAAAGAGCTGATAAGAAAATAAGTATGAGCCAATCCTGTATGGTCTGCCTCCTTTTCTCTCAGAATACAATGTGAAGAAAATGATACCTTAGAAACCTCTTCAAAACCTTAAATATAAATCCTTTATTGTAATCTTTATCCTTTCAGTGCATGATTCTACAAGTTACCTTTTCATCTTGTTGTATTTGCCTCTTAAACTGACTGATGTCTGTCTCCTCTATGTTCTGTGTTCTTCCTTCTGTAGTTGTAATTCTTCTGTCCATCTTCCATTGTTCTGTTTAAAAATATATTTTAATGTGGTTTAAAAAAGATGCAATATAATCATACAATTTATCTCTGGTTTTTGTTCTGCTATAGGCATTTATAGTATCATGATTTTTCAAGTTTTCCAAAGAAATAACCCAATGTATACTGTGGGTTTGAAATTCATGTGGTGCTTTGTTCACCTCTTTAGAACCATAGAACTTCAAAGATATAAGCACTGTAGTTCAGTTTGTACAAAATTCTAACACTTTACGCCTTATTTCATGTGTTCTGTGTTTTTGGTATCAAAACCTCTATTCACACATTCAGTACATAATAGGATCTTTTTTGGACACTAAACTGATATCCAACAGTTGCCATCCAAACACAGACACATTATTCAGCAACCTCACAAATACTACCTTTGAGTCTCAAAATATTTAACTTCTGTTGGTTACTTTGGAAAACAACTTTAGGAAATGACTGAAGTGGTATAATTTATTTTTTCTAATTTATTGAAATCCTCTCTTTCTTCAGGTAGCATTCTTGAGATCACGACAGATAAGCCAGTCGACTCAAAACTAGATTTTTCTGCTTAAATTTTACTTTCTACGTCAGTGTTTCATTAGCAGATATAAACATCCTTCAGTTTGAACATCATTCCTGCAAGATCTGTGTAAGCATTTCTGCATGCTTCCAAGTGGGGGATGTTCCGTGCAGTTTTCCCTTCAAGTTTGGGTTGTTCCACCTTTTTTTTATGAAGCATAGGATAACAAAGCGACCAAATTGTTTCAAGATTTCTCATCATAATTAGAGGTGATTTTTTTCAATATCCAATTCATTGCCTAATTAGTGTGGTATCCACTGCAATTGAATAAATTCATTTGCCTTTGTTTTTCATTCATGATTGTATTTTCCCACATGATTGTATGCATGCTAATTGTATTTCATTTTAAATTATACAGAAGTAAAATTAACAGTTTAGGGAGCTGTGATGGAATTTTCCCCTTCATGGGACGAGGAAGCTAATAAGAACATTCAGTTATGGGGATTGATTTGTTCTTGTTTGTTTGAAAGGCCCATTTTTGCTTTTTGTTCACCATTTCGCTATGTTTGAAGATGGTACAAACTGCCTGTTGAACTAACAAGGCACATATTGTATTTGGACATAGGGAGACTAGAGCAGGGTACGTGCTGACAATATCTGTTTCCTAGTGGATAATATACAGAATGTATTTGTGAACTGAGTGGCGTTCTCAGCCACTTTCTGGTGCAGTAGTTCTCCAGAGTTTTTACTTCATAAGACCACTCTTCCCCACAGCCTCACACAATGCCCCGCTGACTGATTCTCAACGCATTTTATTTTGTAGACCACCAGAAAAAGGGTTCATGGACTCTGCTGGTCCACAGACCATCATTTGAAAACCACTGCCCTTGTGGACATATGTGGACCTGTGGACATGTATACACCTACATAAACCATCATTACTGTCTTCTGTTGACAGTCTCAGCAGTTAGGATGAGTTAGTTTGACCAAGAGATTAACTACCCTCTCAACCCTCTGTGTGGTCCCTTCAGGTCCGGACTGAGGCTTACTGATGTGGCAGGGTGGGGAAAACCACACTGCTGCTTCTTATGCAACATCTCCTGTTGCCCTCTGCACCTTTAACTATGCACCTTCACCAGCACTAAATTCACTTTAAAAAAATAGAGAGAAAAATATAGAAAGTATCTTATTCCACAAATATATTGATCACCAGCCAGTTAACTAAGAGTATAGTATGTGTGTTTCCTGTAATGCTACGGAGTTCAGTAGACTTCGCCATTGTGTTTTGTTTTCCTTTGTATATTTTCAGCCCATCATGATGCTTTCTCCTTGAAACTATTTGGTCTTTTTTATCACGTGTTTTAACAAAGTGCTTTTACAGAGTGTAAAATTTTTCTCAAAATATTTAAAGGGTTTTTTTTTTTGCTGCTTTTCAAAAAAAAATATTTGTCAAAATCATTAACTAGCCTGAAGACGAGCGGCCGGATGGTCACAACTGCTGAATACTCACAACTAACACTGAAGCCAACAGAAACTACTGATTCTCAGCACCTTTGAAAATCAGGCTGTTGACCTTTCTCTTCCTGTTTTAAAACACATGTACTATTAAAAGTAATGATGTTCTCTTTAAAATTGTGGACTATATTGAATGTGCACTGCAGACCTTAAAGAGCTTTTCCTTCAAAGTCTGATAAGACTGCTTCCCCCGTGACCTGGATTTCTGAGCAGGGCTGTGGCAATCTACAGTCTGTGCAGTGAATCTACCAGGTACATGTCACAACCCTTAACTGATGGAATCAGCATTTTGTAAATTTTTAAAAATTGCATTTGTGTTTACTTACTGTGACTACTGTTCAGACTTTCTTCAGCAATTTTTATAGGGTTTATTAGAAAAATCATTCCATATTTAGGTAAAGCATCTCAATCTTCTGTATATATGTTTTATTAATATGTAAATATTTAGATATTTTTAAATTGCTATGTTCTTAATAAAACAACAAGGGGCTAGTTGTGAAATGGTGTATAACGTTGTGTTGTGTTATCAATCTCTGGGAAATCCTCTTTGTCAGTTCAGAAAAGAAAAACCCACAATAAATTACTTTAATTGACTTTGTGTTTTCTGTGTTATATACCAGATGTCTCTATTTAGAACAGGGTACTTGTTAGTTTAATGATTATTAATATTTTAACAACCTTGTACAAAAATGGCAATTTCAGGGAAGCTCATGGAAAAACCTATAGGTTACACCACAATAAGGCTTTTGTATCTGAATTTTAAACTGTTTTGTCTGCCAAATCGAACAATATAGCTACATCAAATCTCATACATATCAAATGTTGACATGCTTGAAATGCTTAATAATTTTAATTAAATTAGATGCCTTTCTAATATTCACTTAAAAGGTTAAGCTCTGCTTCTATGGAAACAACACATAGAAAAGACAAACCAGTATTCATAATGTAAAAGTAGCTGCTACAGCATACATCTTCATAACTAGAACCTCAGAGTTACGAACACCAGCATTACAGATTGATTGGTCAACTTACACATTTGGAACTGGACATATGCAATATGGTAACAGAGACCCAACCACCACCCCCACAAATACTGTACAGTACTGTATTAAACATAAACTCCTAAAAAGAGAGGGAAAGTTTTTTAAAAATTGACAAGGTAAGGGAAATTGGGTTTGTGATTGTTTTCATGTAAACTAAGGTGGTTAAAAGCAGCCTTTTTCTTCAAGAGAGAAGTTTCAAAGCTGTATTCAGTCAACATTCAGTTAGACTTGAAAGATCTACCATAACATTTTGTTCAGAGTTACAAACAGTCTCCATTCCTGAGGTGTTTGTAATTTTGAAGTTCCATTGTATCACCCATCATCAAACATTGTTTAGCTTTAGAAAATATTTCCTGTGCAAACATGTTCCTGAGTAATAATCAGTCAATTACAGTGGCCTATTGAAATAAAAGAGCAGCCAGCCATATATTGTCTATTTTTATATAGTAGCAACTGTGAAGAATTGTGTAGTAAAGGGTCTGATGGTGATTCATTTACAGATCTCAGAGGTTGTATTGAGCTTCTGAAATTTTGCATGCATGTACAGATCTTGAATCAGTTAAGTGACTTAATTGTAAAGTACAGGCAGTCCCCGGGTTACGTACAAGATAGGGACTGTAGGTTTGTTCTTAAGTTGAATTTGTATGCAAGTCGGAACTGGTACATATTGTAGGGGAAACTCTAGCCAAACATTTTTTTTAGTTTTGGATAGCATAGGGAAAGGTTAACTCCCCTCTAATGTTTGTTTTGCTGTCTGTTCCCCTGTTCAGAAGATTTCACATCTATTTCTGTCCCTGTGACAAACTCAGGACTAAAGGAGTAACTCATCAAATACCAAACAGCTCTGCACCATGCTTTGAGCTAATAGCTTTATTTCCACACACCGCCCAGGGTTCTAGGAGGAGGGTCCTTTTTTTGCTAACACAATGAGGCCAGCACTTTGTTTGTTTTGGTGGAGTCTTTGTTTGCCCAGGGAGCCCAGCATGTATAGGGGGAGGAGGGGCGGAGAGGCTGCTTTTGTCTGCTGTTCGGCAGCCTGTTGCTCAGGGGAGGGGGCAGCCTGTTGCTGGTTGGAGGGGAAGGGGGGAAGCGTGCAGGATGCGAGGCCGTGGGGGGGGGGGGCAGCGGGCGTGGGGAGGCACTTTTCCTCTGCCCAGCAGCTCTGCGGGATCCCTGTCCCTGTGGCCAGCTGCTGCAGGCAGAGGCCAGTTGGAGCCGGCCGAAGAGGAGGAGGAGGTGGATTCTAGGACCCAGGTGAGCGAGCCCCGGGGATGCTGCTGCGCTCCGGGAGCCCGGCATGTATAGAGGGGAGGAGGGGCAGAGAGGCTGCTTTTGTCTGTTCGGCAGCCTGTTGCTCAGGGGAGGGGGCAGCCTGTTGCTGGCAGGGGGATGGGGGGGGCAGCGGGCGTGGGGAGGCACTTTTCCTCTGCCCGGCAGCTCTGCGGGACCCCAGTCGGAGCCGGCCCGAGGAGGGGGAGGATCCTAGGACCCAGGTGAGCGAGCCCCGGGAATGCTGTTGCGCATGTGCGGGAGTTGCCTCACCCCGTTCGTATCTAGGGATCCGACGTAAGTCGGATCCACGTAAGTCGGGGACTGCCTGTATCTTTTAAAAAATCATTAAACTGTGTGTTCACTTTGGTCCGCCAAGTAAATAAATTGCTTTCAGATCAAATGTATTTCATAACTCCTACCATTAATGCTTATTTAACTTTGTGGATCAAATCACAAACACGTTAGTAACTTTGTTGAATTGTCCTCTGCTGTACATCTTTGATGTCTCAGTGTGATTGGATTTTGTTTTATTTTTGTCATCTTTTGGTTTTAAATGTATGTAAGTATGAAATATAAACTTTTAAAAATATTTTTATAAAACTTAAATTGGAGTTGAGCTACATTACCAGTGATGTCATTTATACTATTAAAAGCCAATGTATGGTGGTCAGTCGTGCCATCTGCTAAAAAGTAAATATCAAACCCTATGGCACGACTGCCATTTTACACAGTTGAAACAGCTGTATAAGTGCTCGCAAACAAAGTAATGGGAATGAACATATACTGCAATTAAAGCATCAGTGACCAGTGCCTTGTCTTTTGGCTAATACGTTCATTTAACCTAATTACAGGTCATTAGATGATATTTCTTTGAGGGAAAATCCTCATACAGCTTCACAGGAAAAGGATATCCTCTCTATAATATGAAAGGAAATTGGAGCCTGAGCTTTATAAAAAATGTATCAATTGCAAGACAAGAAGAAAAACATTGGACATGTAAGTGCCTTCAGCGTGTTGGTTCAGAAGGAAAGGCTGTCTGAGCCATTGGGATATTAGAAAAACTGCGTAAAGCTAAACTCTAAATCTTGGGATCTACTGCACAGCACCTGAGACCAACTTAAGAATCATAGAATCCTAGGGCTGAACTAAATCATCCCAGCCAGTACTTTTGTCAAGCCGGTACTTAAAAACCTCGGGATGGAGATTCCACCACCTCCCTAGGCAACCCATTCCGTGCTTCATCACCTCCTTGTGACATAGTTTTTCCTAAATACCTCCCCCACTGCTCCTTGTGCTGCCATCGGTCACTACTGAGAACAGCCTCTCTCCATCCTCTTTGGAACCTCCCTTCAGGAAGTTGAAGGCTACTATCCTCCCTCAATCTTCTGCAGACTAAATAAGCCCAAATCCCTCAGCCTCTCCTCATAGGTCATGTGCTCCAGCCCCCTAATCATTTTGGTTGCCCTCCGCTGGACCCTCTCTAATGTGTCCACATCCTTTGTATAATGGGGGGCCTAGAACTGGTTGCAATACTCCAGATGTGGCCTCACCTGTGCTGAATAAAGAGGAATAATAACTTCTCTTGGTCTGCTGGCAGTGCTCCTCCTAATGCACCCTAATATGCCATTAGCCTTCTTGGCTACAAGGGCACACTGACTCATATTCAGCTTCTCATCCACTGTAATCCTCAGCTCTTTTTCTGCTGAACTGCTACTTAGCCAGTCAGTTCCCATCCTGTAAAAGTGCTTGGGATTCTTCCGTCCCAAGTGATTTCTGTTGGTCCAATCTTCCAATTTGTCTAGGTCACTCTGGATTTTATCCCTACCCTCCAACATATTTACCTTTCCCCATAGCTTAGTGTCATTCGCAAACTTGCTGAGGGTGCAATCCATCCCCTTATCCAGGTCATTAATAAAGATGTTGAACAAAACTGTACCCAGAACTGATCGTTGGGGCACTCCGCTTAATACCAACCTCCAACCAGACATTGAGCTGTTGATCACCACCCACTGAGCCCAACAATCTAGCCAACTTTCTATCCACCTTACAGTCAATTTATCGAATCCATACTTCCTTAACTTGCTGCCAGGAATACTGTGGGAGACACTATCAAAAGCTTTGCTAAAGTCAAGGTATATCACATCCACCTACTTCCCTGACGGGTCTATAGTTCCCTGGATTGTCGTCCTTCCCTTTTTTAAAGATGGGAACTACATTTGCCTTTTTCCAATCATCCAGGACCTCTCCTGATCTCCACGGATTTTCAAAGATAATAGTCAAAGGCTCTATAGTAACATCTGCCAACTCCCTCAGTACCCTCAGATATATTAAATCTGGACCCATGGATTTGTGTATGTCTAGCTTTTCTAAATAGTTCTTAGCCTGTTCTTTCTCCACCGAGGGCTGCCTACCTGCTTCCCATACTGTGTTGCCTAGTCTGAGCTGGTCTAGGAAAATACATCAGCCATAAATGTCATAGAATTAATTTGCTGAGGGTGAAAGAGTTTCAAAAATTCCCACCATCTCTACCAAAATCTGCTGATTTCATATTGGAAAAGGAATGTCTTTTTAGCTGGGAAAGGGAGGTGATGAGCTCTAGTATAGAAAAGCACTGTCCTGGGATTCAGAAACCATGGGTGTCACAGGTCAGGTCACCTGCACCTGCATTTCCCCTCCATGGTCCAGCAAGGGCTTCAGTATCCTTCAGCTATCACCTCTCTTGGGTGAAACCAGTGTACCCTGTAAAATGAGCACTTGTGCGACTGCTCAGGAGAGATTCACATGCCACCCAGCAGGTTAATAGAGCACTCACAACTAGGGTTTTTAAAAAAAATATTTCTACTGGTGGTGCACATTTGCACATGCCTCGGTACACATAAAAATTTATTCTGCACATGTGTGGAAAAAATCCGCATGTGGATGGAAGAGATTAGAGGGAACAAAGTGTGAGAGCCGTGTCTCTCTCCCTCATGACCAGAGTATTTTCTAGGCTTCAGTTCTCTGCCTACAGTGTAATATTCCCATCAAGCCAGATTGCTAGAGAGGCCGGCATCTGCGCTTTGCTTTCTCTCTGAAGGCTCAGAACAGTGTAATCACCGGCAGTCACAGGTTATCTCACAGCTCTTTCTAAGTGAGCATATTTATTCTTAATGTGAAAGCATTACAGAGAAAATTTATTAAAACAATAAAAGAACCTACACATATGCCAAAGAGATCATCCCATCTCCAACATGGGCTCTGAAAGGAGACACTCCTTCAAACCCTAGAGGAGTTTGTCTGTGGTCAGTTCTTACCAGCTTAAGTCCAGAACGAATAGCTGAGATGAATAGCTCAGTTTTTCTTTACACAGGGGCTACGTCTACACTGGCACCCTTTTCCGGAAATGCTTAAAACGGAACAGTTTTCCGTTATAAGTATTTCCAGAAAAAGCGTGTCTACATTGGCAGGATGCTTTTCCGGAAAAGCGTCCGTGCCAATGTAGATGCGCTTTTTCGCAAAAAAGCCCCGATCATCATTTTCACGATCGGGGCTTTTTTGCGGAAAAGACTACTGGGCTGTCTACACTGGCCCTTTTCCGGAACAGTTTTCTGGAAAAGGACTTTTGCCCGAACGGGAGCAGCATAGTTTTTCCGGAAAAGCACTGATGATTTTACAGTAGATCGTCAGTGCTTTTCCGGAAATTCAAGGGGCCAGTGTAGACAGCTGGCAAGTTATTCCGGAAAAGCAGCTGATTTTCCGGAATAAGTGGCCAGTATAGACACAGCCAGGGTGACAGACCTAAGCCAGCAGGCTGCCACACTCTGGTGGAAGGCAGGTATACAGGGCACTGGATAAGTGGTTTTCTCTTCCCAGAGTAAGCTACTAGATCCTCTGATCTTGAGCCTTTGGAAACAAGTGATCAGCAGACAATGGTCCTCTCCTCACAACAAATTTGCACCATTAGAGGTGGAGAATTTGCATTTACTTCCTCCTAGAGATTTCCCAGGCAAATTATGTGACTGTCCCAAGGATCCATTCTTTTCTGGCCCAAAATTCAGTATAGTCCTTTGAAGTTATGAACTGTGGGAAGTGTTATATCTCATTCCACCACCCCCACCCCCTACAGAGTCTATATACAATCCTGGCCCACGACCTTTGCATTAATAAGGCTGGGACTTTTCAGCTTGGAAAAAGAGATGATTAAGAGAGGATATAATAGAGGTCTATACAATCATGATTGTTGTGGAAAAGTGAATAAAGGAGAGTTATTTACTCCTTTCCAGAACACATGAACTAGGGGTCACCAAATGAAATTAATAGGCAGCAGGTTTAAAACAAACAAAAGGAAGTAATTCTTCACAACACGCACTATCAACCTGTGGAACTCCTTGCCAGAGGATGTTGTGAAATCCAAGATTATAACAGAGTTTAAAAAAAGAACAAGATAAATACATGGAGAAAAGGTCCATCATTAGCTTAGGATGGGCAGGAATGATGTCTCTAGCCTCTGTTGGTTAGAGAATATGCGACAAGAGATCGATCACTTGATGGGTACTTGTTCTCTTCATTCCCTCTGTGGCATCTGGTATCTGCCACTGTCAGAAGACAGGATACGGAGCTAGATGAACTTTTATCTGACCCAGTATGGCCATTCTTATATAATACAATGGATTGAAAAAATGTTTCAACTTTTTCAAGGATATTTAATTAAATTGCCATATCTGGTACAATGGGTTCAAGTCCCAGCTCTGCCACTGTTTTGCTGGGTGATCTTCAACAAATTATTTTCCCCATTTGAAAAAACAAAGAAGTGGGATGATGATACTTCTTTTGTAAAATGCTTTGAGATCTGCCAAAGTAGTGTGTTAGCTAGAACAGCCTGATGATGTAATTATTTTCCTTTTGCAGACTGCTGTGAGATCTCCGGTTGGAAAGCACTAAACAGGAACATTAAGTGGTGGGGATATTGCTTTTATTTATAAGAACTAAAGATTATTGCCATAGACATAGACCTAGACCTAACAGTGAGGATATTCCTTCACTCTCTGGAACAAAGGCAAAGCTGTCAATCAGCATTGGAGAGACCCCCACTTTCATTAAACTCTCCAAAGCAAGCCAATTTCAAAGCTGTAGCAATGAAGAACTCCTGCTCTGTCAGCCCTGTCCCTGTGCCAATTAGAGTAAAATTAGCTATTAGAGTAAAATAGACATGGTGCACAAAGTTTGGCCACGTGGATGCTCACCAAAACCCAGACAAATGGCAGGTGGCACTATGGGGACGTGTTTGCAAATACTGGTGGTATGTGTGTGGCCTGGCATTCTTTCTTACATGCCGCTGATGGAATCTTTCATAATGTGGCTAGCAGAGGCAATGTATGGGTGGGAATGAATGTGGAGACATGTGCTGCCCCCTAGTGTTGCTACTTGGCTTGTACTGAGCATGCTCACATGGTCTGAGCATGCTCAGTAACGTCTGCTGAGGGAAGTTGCTGCCTTCATTCTCCCTACCGTCACCCCACTGCTGCCACTATTGGCAGGTACAGGTAGGGCCAGCTCTTGATCAAATGGCAGTCCAGATGAGGAATGTCTTTGGCAGCCCCCGCACACTTTAAAAAAAATTTGAATACCTTATTTTTATTGAAATTGGCTACAAATGCATGGCTTTGATACATGATTTTCCATGTTTGATTTATCCCTGTCTTAGAAGATGATAAATTTGCATGCTATGATCCTAGTTTATTTATTATGATCCTATGATTTATTCATGTCATATACAAGCAAATCAAATTGTTTCCTCTTAGCTTATAGAAACTTTTTAAGTTTATTATTAAATTTTTCTAACATCAAGGAATTGAACTGTGCACCCACATTGGGTGGACCAGTATGAAACAGTATTACAGCAGGTGACCGCTTTAGAATGTTAACCACAGTTGGTTAGTTCTAAAGTCCACTTTTGTCATCTTTGCCCTTGGAAACTCAAGTACAAGACAAGCCAATGGCATTTTCAGGAGATAAAAAAGCAAGCAGTGTCAATCTCTCAGCAGTCATCATTGATTGAAGATACGTTTTATTGATCCTGAGCTTTGAAAAACTGCACTCGCTGTTCGCGACTGACAATGTTGAATAGAATCCCTTACGCCTATCCACACATTAGGAAAAACATCCTCCAGCTCTGTATCATGAATGAACTAGAGAACTAGGAGTTGAGAGTTCTTCCCATGTTGCAAATGTTTCATTGTTCAGTTCAATATAGAAATCTGTCATTGATGTCCAAACGTTCCTGACATGTTAGCATCTGGTGAAGGTCCATACAATTGTCCATGAGTGTTTTCCTGTGTACTGGCAGCTTACTAAGGTAGGGTTGCCAGGTGTCCAGTATTGGCCTGGACAGTCTGGTATTTGCAGCCTCTGTCTGGTTAAAAAAATCCCAGAAAATATTGGACACGTAAAATGTCCGGTATTTTCTGTTTTTCTCAGATGGAAGGCCGCTTGGGACATTCTTCCTAGGGGAGCAGGGAGTATGTGGATTTAAAGGAACGGTGACTTTTTTTTCTGTGCGGTAGTGGGGTTTTGTTTTTTTTCCCCTCCATGTTTGGTATTTTTTGTGAAAGTATCTAGCTACCCTATACTAAGGTCATTCAAAACCTCCCATGTCTTTTGGTGGTGCTTCATTTGGCCAAACCGTTCATCAGTGGACACTCAAGCAGTGTCAACAAGCAAGCAAAAAACTCCTTTCTTGAATTTTTCTTCCAAGCTTCCCATTGCCCTTGTAACCAAATTGTCTCTTCTTCCATTCAGAATAAGTTTCCTTGCTTTGCAACTCCTGTTGGATTTTGGTTTTACTCAACTGCACCAGTTCCATCAGGACCTCACAAACCTCAGTCACTTAATACCTCGCTGGCCTTACACTGTCAGTGCAGCTCTCCCTGTAAGTGTTAATTAGCTGCGTCAGGGTCAGTTTTATAACATTGTCCATAAGCCTCTTCTACCTCAGCTGATGTGGAAAACTAGACGCGTAGCTTCTTCGCAGTACTCTGAAGAGAGGGTCTGACTCGAAAGGCGATGATGCTGCATCTGACGCAACCAGTTTGAGGGAATGGCAACCACAACGCACAATGAAAGTTCCTGGATTCAGTGCAAGGATCCTTGCCTGGACATCACTCTTTCATCCCTTCATTTTTATGCCTTTGGCATAGTCTTGACCATAGCAGTCCTGAAGTTTTATTTTATTCTCATTCCAAATGGTCATAAACAGTTCTGTTTGGCTTTTTCCAGTAAAATCATCCACAGACTGGAAATAAAGTGTTCCTTTACTTGGATACAGTCATCCTCTTAGTCAACTAATCTTACCTTAAATGACATCTCACTGCGACTAATGTTGGGAGTGCAGAGTAGTACTTCGCTTTGCCAAGCCACATCAATATGTTAACAAGCACCTTCCTTGCCAGAAGGTCAATCAACTTGTTTTGAATTGTTTTGCTGCAGTAATGGTCCATAGTTTCTTTATGAACTACTCAGTATAGCTGCTCATGAATGACATCATTATATTTCCCAAGGAGCTCTACCAAATTGAGGAAAATCTGTTCAATGAACAACTTATCCAACGAGCCCCAGAAAACCAAATTATTCTTTGCAAGAAAGAGGGTAATTGAGATCAGACACTATAGCACATTCCTCCAGTGCTGAGTTTCTACATTAATAATGCAGTGGTTTTCGGCATCTAGGCATTTATTCAACTTGATTCTGGAGTCAGCTTCCATCTGTTTGGAGTAGGCCATAAAATGGCCAAGTGACTTTTCATATTACTGCAGAGCATCAGCTAAAAGTTATGCCAGTAATTGTACCTGGAAAGCGCAAACAACAATTTAGCATTCTTGTCAAAACAGAAGAAAAATAGAGCACTTATTTGATAAACTAGCCAACGCCAATTCAGTCAATGGAGCTGGAACAATTTTTACTATGGGAGTGCTGAGAACTAATTAACTAAATTGTAAATCTTCTATATAATGGAAACTTCAAGTCCAGAGATGCTGCAGCACCCTTTGTTCCAGCAACTAGGAATTCAGTTTTTCACCATTCTCCATCATATTTTTGCAGTGTGACTCTGAGAAGTGTTGCTTCTGCGCATTTACTGGAAACATACCCTCAGTTTTGTATGGCCCATTCAGAATGGAACAGTGAATATCACAGTCTTCTTTATCATCACTCTTCTTAATGTCTCTGGGAAAACTGGATGATCCTCCATCACTTTCCTCACATTTTCATTCTTTATCTTGAGGTATATCTGCTAATTCCTTAATAAAAGAAATTCCATCATTTATAGTTGGCAATTCAATTTCTTCTGCACTGTCATGATGGCTACTACCTAAAGCCAGTCTATGTTGTTCTGTTTCTGATATTTCCCATCAAATTTGCCTCTTGTTGCAAGGTAGGTTGCAACTGAGCATTTCACTTCTAATACTGAGCTCCTGAAGGCTTCTTTGGGAGCATCTTTTATTTTCTGCAGGGGAAAACAGTAATCAAACATTAAATGTTATGCATGGCAGAAGGAGTAACAATATTTCTTTTATATTGTTGTGTAGATTGGGGTTCAGTAGATATCTCTGGCATCTAATTAAATGTCTTGTAGTGATTGCTAATTGCACTCTTCAAATTTAAAACACAAGTACACTTTAACAGTTACACAATGAAAGAAGGTTCACAGGATCGCTTTTGGGCTCTCACTTCAGTTCATTCTTATATCTTACTGACTGGTGATGCCCCACCCCTTATATGGCCTCAAGGGCATGGCTTACAACATTCTAAGAGGTTCAGGGAAAATGTAGTTCTCAGAAAGTCTGGTAGATTCTACAAGATTCTACAAAATTCCAGAACATTCTAGGACGTTAGTGAAAAATGAATCCACATACTGAATACTTGAAACGTTACTTCAAACATTTTGTTTCCCCTTTTGTGACTAACAACAAAAACAGCTCCCCCTATGCCTGGCAGCCCAGGCAGTTGCCTGTCCTTAAATCCAGCCCTGGGTACAGGTTGTCTGGTGAGTAGAGAATGAAGGTTCACCACTAGTACCTTTCCTTTTGTAGCCTAACTTCATAGAAAGAGTTTAGATAATTTTTCATAAGTAGGTCAAGTCTGATTTCTCATCCACTGCATGCTAATAAATGCCACTGATGTGAAACCTATAACATTATAGGTATAAATAATTTAGCTCAGCTGTGTAAACACTGATTCTGTGCTTTAAGAAATGACATAATTTCACTGCCTTCCTCTGTGTAGAGGTATTATTGTGCACCAGTACAAACAGGGGCTGTTTATAAAAATGGTTAGCACTAAAGAAGATTGAGAAATCTTGGAAACAAGCCTCTTGTGTTTCTATTGTGGTTCCTTTCTTTGTGGAGGGCTTAGCGGCTTTGTTACTCTGAAACCCACACAGCAGCACAGGTGCTTTGCATGTTTCCAAGAGCTGTAGAAACAGCTTGTTTGTAACTTCTCAACCTTTGCCTCTTTCTCTTGTTGGATCTGAAGGACACGGTTGGAAAAAAACTAGCAGGAATTTCGTTGGGGAAGATATACCCTGCTTCCTTCTACAATTCTTGGAATCATTGGGCTTTTTCCCATTGGTGTGAGTGGAAGTAGCTAGCCAATACTGAGTGCTTTTGACAGTACCATAATCAGTGTTGGGAGAGGAAAAGGGATGATGCAGACAAGTCAGTACTTTAGCACATGGAGCTAACCAGGTTTGGTATAATGGGTAGGCTCTATCATCTACTTGGGATGTTAAAATGTTTTTAATTAAGTGTGTTACCAATGAAAATATCAGCAGTTACGCAGATATAGGTAGGGCGGCAGTCAGCTCCCTGGGAGTAGGTGCTTGTGGGGAACTGGCTTTTAAGCCAGCTCCCTGCATGCACTAGCTCCCTGTCAGCCATCCTGCACTGCTGCCTCTGTATCAGAGGCAGCAGCAGGCAAGGGAAGGGGCAGGGGGAGTAAAGCAGCTCCCCAGGAGCCCATGCGCATGGGGAACTGGCTTTTAAGCTGGATCCCTGCATGTACTGGGAGCCTGTGTGTAACCGTGACTTTTAACCAATGAACCCAGGCGCATTGGTTAACCGTGTACACTGTACTGTGACCTACCCAGGTCCCGTTAGGAGATATCAACTGGACAAGCTCCGTCCACACTATGGTCCTTTCTCACCTCCGCTGAGGACAGAATCTTGCATTTAAACTGTCAGTTCCCTGAAGACACTGTACATGGCCATGTCTGCTGTCAGCATTCAGTGTAACCAAAAGTGAGGCTTAATTGCATGTATGTTACAGCAGTCCAAATGTGCGCAGGTGGGGGGAGATGTAGTGATCACAGCTCTAATTTCCAAGGCAAAGGGAACAACTAAATGCAAACTCTAAATCATTAAATAGACAAACAACAAAGTGAACATTAAATTAGCCTGCTCTGAGTGCAACCCCAAACATCCAGCCCAGCCTGCCATATACCACACAGCCATAGAACCCCATAGGCCTAGGTAACAAGGGAATGAAACATGAACTTGGCTCCCCTGTCATTAGAGACTGGCAGCTGGAGATGAACAAAGACCTGAAACGTGGGGGTGAAATGTAAAAAGTGCCCACTTTGGCTTGCCCGTGTCACGTGGCAGCAACATGAGCCGGTGAGAGCGGCACCAGCCATCAGGAACCAGTTTGGCAGGTAACAAGCTCTTGGCTTTACCTCAAGCCAGGTACTTGCCAAACTGGTTCATAAACTTCATGATGCCCTCTTAAGAGCTGCTTACTGTGTCACTGACAGGTCATTTTGCCCTCCCGATTGCCTCACCTTAGTATAAATGGGTTTATGTATCAGCGGTCACCTTGCATAGCTAACATCCTGCCACTGGTTTTGGGACAGATGCAGCATGAGCCTATGAGGATTGTCTTCCATGCCCCTAGCCCAGCCTTTGCAGATACTTGCTATATGGAGGGATGGCATTTTCCAGCCTCCAGTGCCCCAGCCTGTGTCAGTGACTGATGAACCCTTTCTGTGACCCTGCATGGAGATTGTCAAATGGCCTAGTTCTTCACAGCGCTATTCACTAGGATCAGGTCCCACTGCTGGGCATGGAGCCGATAGGAGCAGGGATGCTTCAGAGGAAACCTGCTACCTCAGTGCCTGGGGAGAAGGAGTGTTTCATGTCATGCCACAAAAGAGTCAAGTGCTCCTTGGTAAGGGGATTGACATTCTACGGAGCTCAGTCTGCGCCTCCTCCCTTCTCCCCAGGCCTTGCATGGCCCAGATGAGTCCAGGAGTCTGTACGGGGTATAAAGAAAACGTTACATGGAGGAGAGGAGCCAGTTTATCAGCCCTGCATTTCTCCACAGACCTGAATCACAATGGGCAGCGCCGATCCACCCGAGAAGGGCTGCCCTCAGTGGCCTCAGGCATAGGGAACTGTCACAAAAGTGTCTCCTACTGATGTTATTTAATCACTAAATAGCTGATCCTTACCTTAGAGAGTCTAATAGCGCTTCCCTTCCTCACAGAGGTGCTGTGAGTATAAATGCTCACTCAGAAAGACTATCAGGTGCTCTCATAGGTTACGTCTAGACTACAGGCTTCTTCTGAAAGAGAGCGTCCACACTGCAAAAGTGCATCAAAAAAGCGATCTGCTTTTTCGAAAGCTAGTGTCCAGACTGAATGGACGTAAGCTGTGATTGCTATGGACGGAATGGCTGCCAGGGAACCTGTGCTTTTTCCTCTTTCCTCATCTTTCAAAAGAACTTCTTCTTCCCTGTCCACACACGCCTTTTTGCAAAAGAGCTTTCTCAAAAAGGCTTCTTCCTCATAGAATGAGGATTACCAATGCTGGAAAACCCCCTCTATTCTTTCGATTTTCTTGTGGAAGAACGCAATTGCAGTGTGGACGTTCCTCAAGTTTTGTCAGAACAATGGCCATTTTTCATACAAAACTCTATACTGTAGACATACCCATAGGCTGCTTTTGTGGAAAAACTTGCCAGCTGTCTACACTGGCCGCTTGAATTTCCGCAAGAACACTGACGATCTCATGTAAGATTGTCACTGTTCTTGCGGAAATACTATGCTGCTCCCGTTTGGGCAAAAGCCCTCTTGCACAAATCATTTGCACAAGAGGGCCAGTGTAGACAGCACAGTACTGTTTTGCGCAAAAAAGCCCCAATGGCTAAAATGGCGATCGGGGCTTTTTTGCGCAAAAGTGCGTCTAGATTGGCACTGATGCTTTTCCGCAAAAGCACTTTGCAGAAAAGCGTTCGTGCCAATCTAGACGCTCGTTTCCGAAAATGCTTTTAATGGAAAACTTTTCCGTTAAAAGCATTTCCGGAAAATCATGCCAGTCTAGACGTAGCCATAGTGTGTTTGTAGGGCCCAGCGGTTTCAGACAGGCTGGCCGAGCTGCTAAGCACCAAATGCCTCCATGCTACCATTCAGCAGTAGCTATAACCAGCTTGCACTCTGCTGCCTACAACATGCTGTGGACACAATGGGAAGTCCCACTTCAAGGAGTCCCACAGGCAGCAGCCGCATGGCTTTTAGTTGGCACTTTGCCCTATATAATTTCTAGGGCTGTTTCAGAAAGTTGCCAGCACTTCTGTCACTGCTGTGTCCTGTGCTTCATCCCCAGCTTCAACCTTAGCTTGATTTGGAACTCACCTGACTTAATATCTACTCCTGGCCTGGAACTTGAATATAAACTTTTTTGCTACTCTCAGCCTCAGGTTTGACCCTGCGCCAACCCTTGGCCCTGACTGCCCTTTTCAGGTTCTTTGATAGATTGATGCATTCAGTGCCCTGGACTGGGGACTAAAAATGTTGCCCCTGGTTCCACTTCATCTAAGAGGAGAAATTAAAATTTTCCCCAACCCCTGTAGGATGACTAAGGGTGCATCTCAAAATAAGGCTTAACTCGCAATAAGCTACACAAATTGAGCTATGTCAATTGCGTAGCTTATATTGAAATTGGGAGCATCTACACAGCACTTATTTCGAAATAGAGCACCTCTGGCTTCCCTTACTCATCATACAATGAGGATTACAGGTGTTTGAGTAAGAAGTCCTCCAGCTTGACAGTATGTCAACATTATTTCAAAATAACTGCCTGCTGTGTAGACACGGACTAAGTTATTTTGAAATAACGCTAGTTATTTTGAAATAATGTTGCTGTGTAGACATACCCTAAGGGATTAGAGCCAAAGGCAGCAGGCAGGTAAAACTTCCCACATGGGTGAAAGTACTTTGGATGCATTCACCACTAGATTCCACCGATGCAACTATTTTTCTTCTCGCAAAGAAGTTTTGCGTACTCAAATTCCTTGCACGGTTTTGGGAAATGGAGCTCAGCCTAGCTACCTGGCAGGCATCTGAGTTTCATAAAGAGTCACTGGTAGCAAAGCCCTGGTATCACAGGAGGTTTTCAAAAGCACAAAGGGCAAAGCAATCAGTCAATGGGAATTAGGCAACCACCTGCCTCGTTCGGGAATTTTAGAGGGAAAGAGCTCTCTGCTGCCATCTATTGATGAACCAGAATAAGAGAATGAACAGCCTTATTTGCATGTTAGTTGCTTACCATCCCACTGTGATCATCCAGGTAATTTTGTTTAACAGTGATTTAAGTTTTATCTGTAGCGGTAATGAAATGTTGTTATGTGACAAAAGGGGAATAGGGCTGTAATTAATATGCACTGAAGGGGGAGTCACCCTAACTAAATTCTTAGTCTTGCATGGCTGGCTATTGGAGCTTGGTTAGGCAAAGAAGAGGTTCCTATTTTGTATGAAAGACAGTGCCTCAAGGTTGTAGATGATGTTGCACTTTGGAAATGATATCCTGACAGAGGTGAATTCACTTTAGTTGTATCAAATGAAGGAGTTTGGCTTGGTATTGTAATAAGACACAGTAGTGTAGTGGGATATGGTGTTGAGGCAATATTGTAATGAGAGGTAGCAGCATCACATGGCAAGAGATGATTCAGGGGTTTAGCAAGGCACCTCCTACCCAATATCAGTAGAGCTGTAACCACTGAAAGGGGGGGGAGTGAGGTGGAGCTGTTGGTGGTGCTGAGGTAATATTGTAGCTAGAGGCAGCAACCAGGCACCTCCTCACAGAAGTGAGGCAGAACCTCTTGCTAGGAGCTGGAGCCAGACCTGCCTGAGTACACTCCTGTACTTTGCTAACCACTTATAATGTCTCGTTAATGGGATGAAGCTGAGTGGGGGAAACAGAAAGTGGTCTGTTAGAGGCACAGCTCTTCATCAGATGGTTGCTACCTCCCATGAGGAAACTGAGGTGGGTATTTTACTCATTATTCATATAAACATGTTGTTGATTTATTGTTGGTGTGTTGTCCCAAATTAACGCCATGTCCCCTTCATAAAATTTTCCAGTGATAGATTGTTAATTTTAAGAGGGGCCCCAAGATTTTGAATGCATCCTTTTTGTTCCTGGCAACCCAGTAGAAGAGTTATACTAAGAAAACATATTTCATTTCTTTCATTGCACAGATATATGTTCTCAGCCACCAGGGCATAACTTAAAATAGGAGGGCAGCAACTGAAGAGAATTCACCTCATGCCCCCCTCAAATGATTCCTTTTCCCAACTATTACAATCCTGGCTTCCATTTTCATTCAACAGGGAACGTGACAGAGAATCCTCAGCTAGAAACAATACTATAAGGAATCCGTGCCCTTAGGGTGTGTCTAGGCTGTGATTTAAGATCTGCAGCTGGCCCGTTCCTGCTGACTGTGGGGCTCAAACTAAGGGTCTGTTTCATTGTGGTATGGACATCTGAGTGCAAGCTGGAGCCAGGGCTTCAGGGCCTTGCACATGCTGAGTCTGCCTGTCCCTGAGGGAGTCCCAGGAGGCTGTAGGCCTGCTGTTATACCATCCTGAGTGGGGGGAGTAGTGCAGCTCCCTGTTACTAACACCAAAGTTCTGTTGGTTGGAGCAGGAATTGGGAGGAATATGCACTTGAGCCCAGGCCCACCGATGGGGAGGGCAAAGGGGACAACTGCCCCGGGGCCGGCAATACAAAAAGGCCCTTTAAGTCACTGCCAGAGTACCGCGTGCTGTGCTCTAGGCAGCACCGAGGGCTGTCGGCGGGCGGTGTGGCTGGGGGAGGTGCCTGGCCCCACCCCCACCTCTTCTGACTGAAGCCCTGCCCCTTCCAGGCTGGGGAGCAGGGCCTGCCCCCCCCCTCCCACCTTGCCCAGGGGCTTGGTGAGGCTTTGTCCTGCTGCTTCAACCCTGAAACCTTGCACCCTCCTGGACCAGTTGCAGACTGGGGAGAGGGGGAGGCAGCTGGAGTCTGGGGCCAGCCTCCAGAGCCCTGCCCACTCCCCTCTCCTGGCTAGGCTGAAGGATGTGGGGGGATGGACCCTGGAGGCCAGCACTGGCTCCCACACCTCCAATCAGCTGCAGGGCACGGGGGAACGCTGGAGGCCAGGGCTGTCCCATAGATCCCTGGCTGCCCCTCCCCAGACAAGCTGGAGGCCAGGGCCAGCTCTCAGATTCCTGCCTCCCCCCACCCCCACCCACAGACAAGATGGAGGTGAGGGCTGGCCCATAGAGTCCCGGTCCCACAGGAGAAGCCACCAGCCAGGGAGCGCAGCCCCAGCCCCCTAGGAGAAACTACTGCCAGAGCAGCGCCACCGTCACTGCTATGGACGACCCCAGTAAGCTCCCTTACCCACTCCCCAGCCTCCCAGGAGCCACTCCCTGCCCCGAGCCCCCCATCTCACTGCCCCTGCCCTGAGCCCCACACATTCCAAACTCTGAGTCTCTCACCCTGTCCTCATTCCAGAACCTGCCACCCCCTGCCCTGTGCCCCCAACTCTCCCAGCCCCCTGCCCTCACTCCTGCACTCCCACCCCCTTTTATTCCAGCATGAGACAGAAAAACTGCAAATATTGTCTATCAACAGGCTCTAATGTTCCTTTCTTTTATTAATACAAACGTCTTTTTCCCTTCACTTTTGAAAAATACAATCATTTAAATAAAGCATTTACATTTTCCTATTATTTTCCAAACAAACCCCAAAACCCATCACTTCACTTAAAGACCCGAGCAAGGCCAGGTCCATCTGCTAGTGATTTTTAGGTTTGTCTGAACACTTCCATGCAGTTCAGCCAAGTACAAAATCATCAGCTTGTACTGGAAGGATGTGTAACAGATCCTATCTCTGGATACTTCTATTAGCAAAGGAACAGAAAAACAGACTGATTTAACACATACGAAACTGAACCCAAGGGAGTTTTAGGACTCAATTCTCTTCTCCAATTCATTTCATGTGTAGTAGTGCAGAGTGGGTATAAAATACCATTGTTCTTTCCTGGATTTACTTCCATTCCATTTGTCCTTCCACATTGCACAGGTGTAAATGATGACTTACTAACACCCACATTGCGGGACTGATAGACCTTGGCTCTGACTTGGTATTTCCTGTGACCTAAAGCAGGAGAGAATAAGGCACTTCACGTAAGGCCATCTCTGAAGCTGGTGCCAACAGCGTTGCTCCACTGATGTTTCTGGAACTAGGTTAATTTACCATTTACTCTTGCCTAGCAACTGGCCTTAGTGTATAGCAGATCCTGCAAAACTTTTGCCCTTACGTGCAGTTTTCTGGTCCTATTGTAACCCTCCAGTGAGATTCAATGCAATGTGAGCTACACACTGACCCATTTGGGGTACCATCAGCCAAAGTTTGTAAGGACAGGATCAATGTTTTTTTTGCAAAACAGAAGCAGTGATGACCATGTATAAAGATATCGCAGTCATCAATAGTGGAGTTAGGAAAGATGTCAAATTAAAGCAATTAAAGGAGAAACTGCATTCAAGAGCCAGAACAGTCATGTTAAAAAACAGCAACGGAAAGGATGTTGAGAAAACAGAACCCACAGTAAGACAGTGGTAGAAATCACCAAAATGATACATAAGCATAATTAAAGGTTCCCAATAGGATGAGAAATGACTTGGCATCTGTGTTGTTTGTTTACACCCACACTGGAAGGGTGTGGATGTATGTACATGCGTATATGTGTGTTATTAATTTCAGGCATCCACAATATTTGCCATCCTTGGCCCTGATCCTGCAGATCCTTGTACACATATTTAGCTTAACTCATGCGAGTTAGGATGTTGGCTTTAGTGATGCTCCAACTTTTCAGTCAGCCATAGCACTTTACTGCACAAAACCCTCAGCTGTCCTAGCTATTCCCTGCCATATTCTGATCTATTGTCCCTGTAGAGAAGGGGTAGGGACCCTTTTTGGGTCACGGGCCACTGATCCACAAAAAAATCAGTCGGGGGCCACACACACAAAAAAATCAAAAACAACCCTTATTGACCGAGAAGGAGAAAGACACTCCCCATGTTCCCCTTGCACACCAGAGACTGGGGGTCCTAGACGAGTAGATTTTGTGTGCTCCAGCCTGGTGGTGAGACAGTGGGCGAGGGGGCCCTGAAACACCAGTATGCTGAAGTCCCTGAGCTTCAGGGGCAAGATCCAGGCAAGCTGGGGGCCTCATCCAAGATGGGTGTAGAGCAGCCTCTGGCTTCATAATTGGTAAGAACAGGCATGTTTGACTGACAGGCAGACAGTACTGGTGCCCAGAGGCAACAAAGAGGTGACATCACTAAAGCCAGGTGCTGAGATCACCATCCACAGAGGTGGTACCAGAACCAAGCCAGGCCAAAGAGGTTGCAAGGCCCAAGGAAGCGTGGCTGAGCTGCGCGGCTCTCAGTCAGGGCAGCAAGTGAGCGGTCAGGTGTGCGGGGCTGGGAGCCGGGCAGTGCAGGGCCCTGAATGCACAGGGCCCAAGGCAACCGCCTCGATCACCTTGCCCTAAGGCCAGGCCAGGGTTTCCAGATAGTTTCAACAAAAATACCAGACACACTTGACATGACATCACCATCTACATTACATCTTATTTAGAAAATACCAGACATTTATATTTTCTCAATTTGTTTCCCTGAACAGAAAGCTCAAATACTGGACTACCCTAGGCCTGACCAGAACTGTCATGGTGTCCATGGTGGGATCAGGAGGCAATAGCTAGGTTGACTGAAGAATTCCTCTGCTAGCTGTGTGTACAGCACAGCTTAGGTCAGCGTTACCATGTTGCATAGGGCATGGCTTTTTTCACAGCCCTGAGCAATGTTGTTAAGCTGACCTAACTTTGCAGTATAGACAAGGCTTTAGAGCGGAAATGGGCAACCCATGGCCAAAAGGCCACATATGGCCCATCAGGGTTCTGTGTATGGCCCCTGAAACATTTTGCCCACGTGCAGGATTGCCAGATTCTGCTGGTTTTTGTCTAGTGGTTTTTTTCTACCACTTTTACTGAAGTGACATGCATGTAAAGGAAGGGCCCACAAAGTGAAGTGCGTGCTGATTGTGCACAAAGTTGACAGTGAGAGCCGTGCGCTCCTGCTGCATCCAACCAACGCGCTGCTACGGTTCAATCAGCACAGCCCTGCAAATTCGAGGTATGAACGTGCAGTTAGCAAAGCTATTCTGGGTGACTGTCTTGGTTATGACAATCTTGCAGATGAAGGAGGGCCACACCTGTGGCACACTCTAGCCTTGGTTGTCTGTCACTGCCCTAGGGTAAGAAGCTTGCAAAGCTCCATTGATTGAGTTTATCCAAGAGAAAGTTAAGAGGTGACTCAATGAGCTTACATGAACACAGGGAAGAGATTTCTGTAGGCAGCTCTTTAATCTAGAGGAAAAAGAAATAATGTGGCTCGGTGGTTGGAAGCTGAAGCTAGACAAATTCAGACTGGAAATAAGGGACACATTTTTTCAGCAAGGGTAATAAACTAATGGAACTAGTTACCCAGGGATGTGCTGGATTCTCCATTTGAAACCTTAGTCATAACTGAATGTCTCTCGGAGATGCTACAGCTCAGACAGAAGTTGCAGGCTTTCTGCATCCAGGAAACTCAGCAGCAGTTTACAGGGTTGGTGGTTAGAAAAAAATGAACCAGATCCAGCTAGTGTAAATCAGGGCAGTGCCACTGAGTGAGGCTGATTTACTCCAGTTGAGTATCTGGCCCAGTGTGGTTTGCACATAAACTAAAGATGCTTGAGGAGGAAAATTGCTGAGGCACGATGGAAGATGCTGTTGGAACACTTGCTTCTCAAAGTGCTGCACGATGATTCTCCCACTTACCGTAACTCATCTACACTGCTCAGGAAGAGCTCTCTGAAGAGACACAGTAACAGCCGAACTGCTGAGCACATTCATTTACCCAAACTACATACAACAATGTAGGCTCCTCCCCAACATAAGAACATTTCCATTTCCTGGCTTGTATGGGTTTAAAGCAGGGGTGGGCAACCTATGGCCCGGGGGTTGGATCTGGCTCATGGCTTGCCTTGTTCTGGTCCATGAGGCATGGGGCTTGGCCCCTGCAGATGTGCAATCTGGCACTGGCGTGGTGCATGGTTGGATCACCAGCACCTGTTCCCCATTGTGGGGGGAGGGAGCCCCCGGCCTCAAGGGCCCAATCCAGGCAAGCCAGAGCCAGATCTTGCCAGTAGGCTCTGCGTGGTAGGGGGAGGAAATGGTCCTGCGTGTCTCTGCAAGCTACAGGGAAGAGCTCTGGTACATCCCTGCAATGCACAGCTGCCCAGAGCCAGATGCACCCCCACCAAGAGCTGCCCCCTCCTGCTCACCCACCCCCCTACTCCTGCACGCCTATTCTGCTCCTGCGCCCACTCTTCCAAACTCCACCCCTTGCCCACTCCTTGACCCTCCCACCTTTCCAGACCCTGCTCCTGCACTCTCCCTTCTACCCAGACCCTTCACCCCCAACCTGCTCCCACACCCTACCTTTCACCAGATCACACCTCAAGCTCACTCCTTCACCCTACCTCCTGCCCAGACTCGACATCCCCACCTCAGCGTGTAGCCGCGCGGCACGGGGTTCGCACTAGCCGGCTTTTAAAAATGGCGGCGCCGGATTTATGCTAATGAAGCCCGGGAAATTCAAATCCCAGGCTTCATTAGCAAGTTCGGTATGCCTACATTACCCCGCTAGTTCGAACTAGGGAGGTAGTGTTGACATACCCTAAGGGAAGTTGTCTTGTCTAGCAGCTAGAGCCAGGGCAGCCTCATGACTCCTGGCTCAGCTGCTGCCCTACCTGTAACAGTGGCAGATGGACTCAATGGCTCGCCAGGTGGCAGGGGCTTTAACCTTTTGAGCCCTGGCCCAAACCACGTGTCAGGGGCCAGAGAATGAATCCGTTTCTTCTGCATGCCTTTGTGCCACCACCTCTTTCCTCTCCCCTTCGGCTTCTTATTTCCACCACTTCTGCTCCTGCACTCTCCCTCCTACCCAGACCCCTCACCCCTAGGGTCCACAGTTCACGCCCTGGGAAACTGCATTGATGGTAGCTGCAGTGGCCTGTGCTAATGCTGCTGATTTGAATGTTAGGCCACATCTCCACTTGTCACATCAGAGATTGATCTTCTGGCCTTGGATTTAGCAGGTCTAGTTAAGACCCACTAAATCAAATGCTGAGGGAAGCTCTGGTCAGAGCTGGTACTCCTCGCAGTCAGCTGGTATTCCTTGTTTGTTCCTATCAGCCTCCCTCTGTGAAGATGGCACCAAACTCAGCTTAATGTAAGCAGACTCCAGCTATGTATTTTATGTAGCTGGAGTTGCGTACCTGAACCCTATTTTACAGGTCTAGTTTAGAGCTGGCCTTACTCACTCTTGTCCCAAAGCTATCAGCCCTCTGCACTGATTTTATAGTCTGTTGAATGCAACACAAGATGTGGCTTCCATTCCTAACTTCGCTACTGGCTTTCGGTAACTCACCTGTGCTGTGCCTTCATTTCCTCATCAGGAGTGGAAAGAAAACTGAGATTTTCCTTGTGGGAATTGTGTTCAGATTTTTCAGAGGAAAAACATCACGTCAGTGCTAAGGTTAATCCATAAGACCTTTACAGTGTGGTGCTGTTCTAAATATGGCACAAGTTTGCCAGAGAATTCAGATCCCTTTTTACTGAAACAAATTGCTCTTCAACTATTGCCATCTTGTGGCATCTGTGACCTGATACTCATTCCTTTATCTGCTAATGGTGTTAGCGAGGATCAGAAATGTACATAGGCGATTTTAAAATGAAATGTAAATGAATTAGAATTGCTGACGGAAGATCCATTAGCATAAATCCAATCAAAGGGCTTTGTTTAACTTGATAAAAGTGACTAAATATTTTGTGAAAGTGTGTATGTGTGTGTGTGTGTGTGTGTGTGTGTGTGTGTGTGTGTGTGGTTTTAGTTACATTCTATAAATCTGAGAATCAAAACTACTTCTGATATCATAAGTGACAGACCCTATTAGCAATTTTGTATTCTGATCTTTGTCTCCTTTGGCCTATAGTATACTGTAACACCACGACATATACAAGGTAGCAGCCTGTAAAATATCATTATTTCTAATAATAGTCAAATCACACAGCAATGAACACCTGGAAGTTCAAACTTCACAGGGAAATGCAGCACATCCTGGATATTGCAGGCAGATGAATCTCATCAGCTGCACACCTTCAGATGGAGTAAATCAGAATAGTTCCATTGACATCATTAAACTACAGAGGGGTAGCTGAGTTAGTCTGTAAGTAGAAAAAATTTAAAAAACAACAAATAGTCTTGCACCACCGTAGGGTACATCTACACAGCAACATTATTTCAAAATAACTAGCGTTATTTCAAAATAACTTAATCCATGTCTACCCAGCAGGCAGTTATTTTGAAATAATGTCGAAATACTGTCAAGCTGGAGGACTTCTTACTCCGACTCTTGTAACCTTCATTGTATGAGAAGTAAGAAGGAAGAATTCTCTGTTTCGAAATAAGTGCTGTGTAGATGCTCCCAATTTCAAAATGAGCTATTTTGAAATAAGCTACGCAATTGATGTAGCTCAATTTGCATAGCTTATTTCGAGTTAAGCCCTACTGTTTAGATGCACCCTTCGAGCTAACAAAACATGTAGAGGGTATCATGAGCTTCCGTGGGCACAACCCACTTCTTCAGATTAATGGAGTTATTAAAGGTTCAGTTTCTAAATAAAGAGGGATGGGGCGAGAGAAGAAAAAGGGGGAAAGAAATAGTCAATTCAGACTGGACTGGCGCCTACTGGGAATGCAATGTCTTTTCCAGGCTGCAGGAGGAATGCTGTGGTCATGGCCTAGGGCAATTCTATGCTTAAAATGCTGTATTGGCACAGCTGGGAGACTGTAACACTTCCATGAATACTCTAAGCTGACGGCAGAGAGCTCTCCTCTCAGCATAGTTAATTCACCTCCCCAAGAGGCAGTAGCATTGTATACATGAGCGGTTAAGTCGGTGTAACTATGTTGCACAGGAGGGAGGGTGGATTTTTCATGCCCGTGAGCGTTGTAGTTAGATTGATCACTGTCGTGTAGACTGGAGCCTGTAATCTGTCAAGAGACTTTAACAAGTAGTTTGTGCTGGGGGGACAGGGCCTGGTATAATGTTGTTCCTCAAAAAGCAAGTAATGAACAGGTCACCATCCCCTCGTGAACTTTGTTTAAAGCCCTCCTCACTATGTTAGTAAACCAGCCTGTGAAGATGCTCTTTCCTCTCTTCATTAGGTGGATCCTCTCTCTTCTAGCAATCCTTCTTCGAACAACATCCCATGGTCCTCTCTCTGACACCACCTGCACAATCATACATTTATCTCCACAATTTGATGGTGCCTACCTAGGCCTTTTCCTTCAACAGGGAGGATGGACAAGAACAAGACTTGCACCTCAAATGCCTTTATCCTTCCTCCCAGAGATACGTAGTCTGCAGTGACCCACCCAAGGTCATTCTTGGCAGTATCATTGGTGTCCACATGGAGAAGTAGGAAGGGTGGTAGTCTGATGGCTTGATCATTCTCAGCAGATATGCCATCCCATGCTGAATTCTAGGTGAAGGAAAGCAGCATACTTCTCAAGTATCCCGGTCTGGACAGGAGATGGATGACCCCATCCCTCTTAGGAGGGAGTCCCTGACAGCTACCACATGTTTCCTCCTTTTTGGACCCTCCACTTCTAGGACAATGCATCCCATGCCTTCTAGTTGACAGGGTCTCTCTCTGATCCCATCCCTCAGATAACCCTTCCTTACCATAGTACTTGTGCAGAGATCCTGAAAACAGTTTCTTACCTCTAGCTGCACTGGAGGTATGTGAATTCTCCTCTTATTTTTCTTCTAGAAAGTCTTCATTTTTTCTGATGCAACACAGGGTAGATACTGGAGTCTCTAATCCTTTAACCTTCTCTTCCAATATGAAGACTAGCTGGCACAGACAACATAATTTCTGGGAGAACAAACATGGCACATCCTTTGCAGGTCACAGCAGCTGATCACTCACTATCCATATGTCTTCCAGCTAAGAGACTCTTCAGATGTTGCATTTATTGCTCACAGAAGCCTGAAAGGCAAAAACATTCTGTGGGAACTCCCCACTGGCAAACTCCAACGCAGACTCTCTCAGTTTGCCAGGGGTTGGTGATTTAAGCCCTGAGGTAAGTGAAGGAGCGGGCTACAGAGAGGAAACACGACGGAGGAGGTGGAACAGGGAGGCGTCATACTGTGAAAACAGGGCAATTGGCTAGTTATTTCAGATGCCTGTACATGAACACAAAAAGCCTGGAAAACAAAAAGGAAGAATTGGAACTCCTGGCTCAGTCAAGAAACTAAGATGTGATTGGAATAACAGATTTGGTGAGGTAATTCGCATGATTGGAGCACTGTCATGGATGTGTATAAACCATTCAGAAGGACAGATGGGAGACAAGGTGGAAGAGCTGCACTGTATGTAAGATCGCAGTATGACTGTTCAGAGCTCCAGTATGAAACTGAAAAAAAGGCTGTTGGGAGTCTTTGGGTTAAGATTAGAGGCAAGTGTGACATGAGTGATATTGTGGTGGGCATCTGCTATAAGCCACCAGACTAGAAGCACAGGATAGACAAGACTGTGTTCAGACAACTAACAAAAATGTCCAGATCATGGGCCCTGGGTCTCATAAGAGCATCAATTACCCTGACATCTGCTGGGAGATAAATACAGCAGTGCACAGACAATCCAGGAAGTTTTTGGAGAGTGTTCAGGATAACTTCCTGGTGCAAGTGCTGGAGGAACCAACTAGGGGTCATGCTCCTCTTGACCTGCTGCTCACAAACAGGGAAGAATGAGTAGGGGAAGCAGAAGCAGTGGCAACCTGGGCAGCAGCGAACATGAAATGGTCAAGTTCAGGATCCTGACAAATGGCAGAAAGAAGAGCAACAGAATATGGATCCTGGACTTCAGAAAAGCAGACAATGACCCCCTCTGGGAGCTGATGGACAGCATCCCCTGGGAAACTAATATGAGGGAGAAAGGAGTCCAGGAGAGCTGGCTGTATTTTAAAGAAACCTTATTGGAGGTACAGGAATAAGCCATCCCAATGTGCAGAAAGAATAGCAAATATGTCAGGCAACCAGCTTGGCTTAATGGAGAAATCTCCTATGAACCTAAACATGAAAAGGAAGGTTACAAGAAGAGGAAATTTGGACAGATGACTTGGGAGGAGTATAAAGATATTGCTCAAGCATGCAGGGATGTAATCAAGAAGGCCAAAGCACAACTAGAGTTTTGGCTAGCAAGGAATGTGAAGAATAACGAGAAGTTTTCTACAAGTTAGCAAGAAGAAGTCAGAGAAGTTGTAGGACCCTTACTGAATGGGAAAGGAAATTTAGTGACAGTTGATGTGGAAAAAGTTGAAAGTGCTCGATGCTTTTTTGGCCTCAATCTTCACAAAGCTACCTCCCAGACTGCTGCACTGGGCAGAAGAGTATGGGGAGAAGATGAGCAGCCATTAGTGGTGAAAGAACAGGTTAAGCACTATTTAGAAAACACAAATCCATGGGGCCGAATCTAATGCCTCTGAGGGTGCAGAGGGAGCTGGCTGATGTGATTGCACAGCCATTGGTCATTATCTTTGAAAACTCGTGGCAATCAAGGGAGGCCCTGGACAATTGGAAAAGGGCAAATGTAGTGACCATCTTTAAAAAAGAATCTGGGAAACTACAGGCCGGTCAGTCTCACCTCAGTCCCTGGAAAAATAATGGAACAAGTCCTCAAAGGATCCATTCTGAAACTCTTGGAAGAGAGGAAAGTGATCGGGAACAGTCAACATGGATTCACCAAGGGCAAGTCATGCCTGACCCACTTAATTGCCTTCTATATTGAGATAACTGGCTTTGGTGGATATGGGGAACAGGTATGGCCCGTGGATGTAGGCAACCTCGGCAGTTGCCTAGGACGCTGCGTTTAACGCAGCACCCAGTGATGACGTCACGCCATTGAGGGCTATGGAGGTAGGGGCACCAATCACGCATTCCGCCTAGGGCGCCAGTTGCCGGCAGCTCTCCTCAAGCCACTCCTGATGTGGAAAGCAGTGGACATGAATTACCAGGTTAAATATATTGGATTGGATGAATGGACTGTAAAGTGGATAGAAAGCTGGTTAAATAATCAGCCTTAATGGGTAGTGATCAACAGTATGATGTCTGGCTGGTGGCTAGTATCAAGTGGAGTGGCTCAGGGGTTGGTCCTGAGGCCAATTTTGTTCAACATCTTATTTAATGACCTGGATGAGGGGATGGATTGCACTTTCAGCAAGTTTACAGATGACAGTAAGCTGGAGAGAGATAGATACACAGGAGGGTTGGGATAGGGTCCAGAGTGACAAATTGAAAGAGTGAACCAAAAGAAATCTGATGAGGTTCAACAAGGACAAGTGCAGAGTCCTCTGCTAAGAACGGAAGAATCCCATGAACTACTAGGGTACGTCTAGACTACACGCCTTTTTCGAAAGAGGCTTTTTCGAAAGATACTTTCGAAAAAGCCTCTTTTGAAAAAGAGCATCTAGACTACAACCAGTACTTTCGAAAAAGCACAGTTTGAATTATATAGTGCCTTTTATCGAAAGAGCACTTTCGAGAAAAGGCATTATTCCTCGTAAAATGAGGTTTTCCACGGTTGAAAAAACTGCCGCATTCTTTCAATTTACTTTCAAAAGAACGCAGCAGCAGTCTAGATGCAGGGGATGCTTTTTTCAAAAAAAGGCCACATTTTTTCAAAAAAACCCTGTAGTCTAGACACACCCCTACAGTCTGGGGACCAACTGGCTAAGTGGCAGGTCTTCAGAAGGGGACCTGAAACTGGATATGTGTCAACAGTATTGCCAAGAAGGCTAATGGCATATTGAGCTGCATTAGAAGGAACACTGCCAGCAGACTGAGGGAAGTGATTATTTCCCTCTATTCAGCACAGGTAAGGACACATCTGGAGTATTGCATCCAGCTTTGAGGCCCCCACTACAGAAAGGATGTGCACAAATTGGATCGTCCAATGAAGGGCAACAAAAACGGTTAGGGGGCTATAGCACATGCCTTATGAGGAGAGGCTGAGAGAACTGGGCTTCTTTAGTCCGCAGAAGAGAAGAGTGAGGGGGGATTTAATAGCAGCCTTCAACTACCTGAAGTGGGTTCCAAAGAGGATGGAGAGAGGCTGTTCTGAGAACAAGGAGCAATGGCCTCAAGTTACAGTGCGCGAGGTCTAGTTGGATTTTAGGAAAAACTATTTCAGTAGGAGGGAGGGTGGTGAAGCACTGGAATGGGTGACCTGGGGAGGTGATGGAATCTCCATCCCTAGAGGTTTTTAAATCCTGGCTTGACAAAGCCCTGGCTGAAACAATGTATTTGGGGTTGGTCCTGCTTTAAGCAGGGGGTTGGACTCAATGACCTCCTGAGGTCTCTTCCATCCCAAATCTTCTATTCTCTGAAGATTTGACCACATGGGAATGATCATGCCCAGTAGAAACTTGACTTCCAAGCGGAACATTAAGCTATTAGCTCCACACGTGCGACCAAGTTCTTTAGTCCATCTAGCTAGGCTCCTCGGTAGTGGGTCAGAGGGAGGCGTCCTTAGCCCAGGCAATAGAGTGCCTGCCAAGCCATCCTACCAAGGTCACTAATCACAGAGCAGAGGGACAAAGGTTGTGTGTAGCAGTGCAGGACCACAGGAGTCAAATCAGTGGAGGCTGCTGAATCAGGATTTCCTCTAGCTCTGCAGGCCAGGCACCATTCCTGGCCAGCAACGTCTGATGCTTGAGCAAGTGTCCCTCCCTTCACAAATGAGAGGCTGTGGTCACTTGCTGTAGCTCTCTCCCACCCCAGTGGACTCGCCTCTGAAAAGTGACTCCACCAACATAACCCTGTGGAGTCTCGTTGTAATAATCTGATTCCTGTTTAAAGACACCATAATAGAGGCCCAACTTAAATGTATATCCCAAATTAAAAAACATAGCAAGAGACCTAAAAAAGTGTCACCGTGGCTTAACCACCATGTAAAAGAAGCAGTGAGGGACAAAAAGAAGTGGAAGTCCAATCCTAGTGAGATAAATAGAAAGGAACATAAACACTGTCCAATCAAGTGTAAAAATGTAATAAGAAAAGCAAAAAAAGATTTTAAGGAACAACTAGCCAAAAACTCAAAAAGAAATAACAAAATGTTTTTTAAGTACATTAGAAGCAGGAAGCCTGCTAAAAAACCTGTGGGTCCCCTAGATGATCGAGCTATAAAAGGAGCAATCAAGGATGATAAAGCCATTGCGGAGAAACTAAATGATTTCTTTGCTTCAGTCTTCACGGCTGAGGACGTTGGGGAGATTCCCAAATCTGCACCGTCCTTTGTGGGTGACGAATCTGAGGAACTGTCCCAGATTGAAGTGTCATTAGAGGAGGTTTTGGAACAAATAGAAAAACTTAATGTTAACAAATCTCCGGGACCGGATGGCATTCATCCAAGGGTTCTAAAAGAACTCAAATGGGAAATTGCTGAGCTATTATCTGTGGTTTGTAACCTATCCTTTAAATCGGCTTCTGTACCTAGTGACTGGAAGGTAGCCAACGTGACACCAATATTTAAAAAGGGCTCTAGAGGCGATCCTGGCAATTACAGACCAGTAAGTCTAACTTCAGTACTGGGCAAATTAGTCGAAACAATAGTAAAGAATAAAATTGTGAAGCATGTAGAAGAACATAATTTGTTGGACAAAAGTCAACATGGTTTCTGTAAAGGGAAATCCTGTTTTACTAATCTATTAGGGGATGTCTACACTACAAAGTTAATTCGAACTAACGGATGTTAGTTAGGCACTACACAAACACTCCGCTAGTTCGAACTTAATTCGAACTAGCGTAGCGCTTAGTTTGAACTAGGTAAACCTCATTCTACGAGGACTAAGCCTAGTTTGAACTTACTAGTTCGAATTAAGGGGTGTGTAGCCCCTTAATTCGAACTAGTGAGAGGCTAGCCCTCCCCAGCTTTCCCTGGTGGCCACTCTGGCCAACACCAGGGAAACTAGTTTTTTAGTCTGGATGCATTAGTTCTAATTAGCTTAGTTCGAATTAACTAATTCGAACTAAGTTAGTTCGAATTAGCGCTGTAGTGTAGACATACCCTTAGAGTTCTTTGAAGGGGTTAACAAACATGCGGATAAGGGGGATCCAGTAGATATAGTATACTTGGATTTTCAGAAAGCCTTTGACAAGGTCCCTCACCAAAGGCTCTTGTGTAAATTACATGGCCATGGAATAAGAGGGAAGGTCCTTTCTTGGATTGAGAACTGGTTAAAAGACAGGAAACAAAGGGTAGGAATAAATGGTAAATTTTCAGATTGGAGAGGCGTAACTAGTGGTGTCCACCAAGGGTCAGTCCTGGGACCAATCCTTTTCAAATTATTCATAAATGATCTGGAGAAAGGGGTAAGCAGTGAGGTAGTAAAGTTTGCTGATGATACAAAACTGTTTAGGATAGTCAAGACAGAAGCAGACTGTGAGGGACTCCAAGAAGATCTCACCAAACTGAGTGATTGGGCAACAAAATGGCAAATGAAATTTAATGTGGATAAGTGTAAAGTAATGCACATTGGGAAAAATAACCCCAACTATACGTACAGTATGATGGGGACTAATTTGGCTAAGACAAATCAGGAAAGAGATCTTGGAGTTATCATGGACAGTTCTCTGAAAGCTTCCACGCAGTGTGCAGTCGCGATCAAAAAGGCAAATAGGATGCTAGGAATTATTAGGAAAGGGATAGAAAATAAGACCCAGAATATCTTACTGCCCCTGTATAAAACTATGGTATGCCCACATCTTGAATACTGTGTACAGATGTGGTCTCCTCACCTCAAAAAAGATATTTTGGCCTTAGAAAGGGTTCAGAAAAGGGCAACTAAAATGATTAAGGGTTTGGAACGGGTCCCATATGAGGAGAGGTTAAAGCGACTGGGACTTTTCAGTTTAGAAAAGAGGAGACTGAGGGGGGATATGATAGAGGTCTATAAAATCATGAGTGGTGTGGAGAAGGCCAATAAAGAAAAGTTATTTATTAGTTCCTTAAATAGAAGAACAAGAGGACACCAAATGAAATTAATGGGTAGCAGGTTTAATACTAATAAAAGAAAGTTCTTCTTAACACAGCATGTAGTCAACCTGTGGAACTCCTTGCCAGAGGAGGCTGTGAAGGCTAGGACTATAATAGAGTTTAAAGAGAAGCTAGATAATTTCATGGAGGTTAGGTCCATAAAAGGCTATTAGCCAGGGGATAAAATGGTGTCCTTGGCCTCTGTTTGTCAGAGGCTGGAGAGAGATGGCAGGAGACAAATCACTTGATCATTGTCTTCGGTCAACCCTCTCTGGGGCACCTGCTGCTGGCCACTGTCGACAAACAGGCTACTGGGCTAGATGGACCTTTGGTCTGACCCAGTATGGCCGTTCTTATGTTCTTATGTTCTTGTTATGTTCTGCTCTTAACTCAAGAGATGCTTTTCCTAACCCATGGCTCTGCGAGCTCCCCTGGGAGCAGAAAATCAAGCTGTGCTCATTGGTCCCTTGTACCCTGCCATCAGCACTAGGCACAAAAAACGCTACACCTGGTCAGACCAGTGATCCTAGTGTTAAGGGTTGCTAGGTCCCCGGTTTTCTACTGGACAGTCCGGTATTTGCACCATCTGTCCAGTCGAAAAATTCAGAAAATACTGGACATGTGCAATGTCCGGTATTTTCTGAATTCCCAGAGGGGTGCCGTATGGAAGCCTGGCGGGGGTGGGGGAGCGACTGGGAGACGGGGCTGTGATTGGCGCTGGGAGCCCTGTGGTCGTGTGCAAAAGCTGGGTGGGGAGGGGGCAGTGGCTGGGACTCCTGGCCACTCCCCCTGCCTGGCTTTTGCATGCGACCAGAGGCTCCCAGCACCAATCGTGGCCCCACCTCCCAGCTGGGAATCTCTGGTTGCGAGCAGAAGCCGGACGGGGGGAGTAGCTCCCAGCCCCTCTCCCGCTCCCACTCCCGTCCCCGCCCAGCTTCTGCTTGCAACTAAAGGGAGTGCCTGCCGGGGACACAGCCCGAAGGACTCTGGCTGTGGCCAGTGGCTGCACCCCCCCGCCAGGTCTGCTTCCCGCCCCCCTTCCTCCGGGCCCCCCCTCTTCCCGTCCAGCCCCGCAGCCCCCAACTTCCCCCAGCTCTGCTTCCCGGCCACCCCCCTTCCTCCTGGACAGTCCTGCAGCCCCTGGCCACCCCCCCCCCCACCTCTGCTTCTCCCACCTCCTCCCGTCTAGCCCCACAGCCCCCAGACACCTCCCGCCAGCTCTGCTTCCCGCCCCGCCCCCCTCCCGGCCTGTTCTCCTCCCTCCCCCCCCCACGACCAAGTGTGTCCGTTTTTTTGGCGGGGTCTTCCTGGCAACCCTAGTGTCTGTTGTCAGTGGCCAGGACCAGGTGTTATAAAGGAAGATGTGGATTCCCCATAGCAGATAGTGACTCAGCGACTGGTCTAGGTGCCATCATAAGGAAATATTCAAACTTGATAATGAAAGAGGAAGGGTTCCAGAGGTGTGGGAAGGGCAGGAAGACCGAAATTGAGTCCAGCAATGGGAGAGAACAGGAAAGAGAGCATGGGCATATCATGCATTCTGCTGTTTCCCATATGATTGTTAGCACCAGCGAAAGGTGACTGTGAGGACTGGGGTCCACTCCATAACCACAGAACAAGCAGCCCAATATGTTGGCCTATCTGTATCTGTCTTGCTTTTCCTGAGTGAAGTCCACCTTTAGGGGAGGAAGGGTGGTTCATACATGGAAATAGTCCCCATAGCATTGGCCTGAGTCCAGTTGCAAGCAGCTAAGTACCAAGGGTCTGTGTGAAGTGAATTTGGGGCACTACTGTCTGATATTATAGCTGTTCGTCACCACCAGTTTGGGTGGAATTGGAACCAGCTACAGCCTGTGCACCAGAGATAATCCAATGGCATCCACTGTGCAGCTCACATGAACAGCCATACTGGGTCAGAACAATGAGCAATACTAGAGCTTCAGCTGGTGTGTACCTAGACCATTGGAGCAATCTGCCGCTCTAACCATCTTGACTAATAGCTATTGATGGACCTCTCCTCCGTAGACTTATCTAGTTCTTTTTTGGAACCTGTTAATCTTTTGGCCATCCTATGGCAATGAGTTCCACAGGTTAATTGTGCACTGTGTGGAAAAATTACTTTCTGTCATTTTTTCTAAAACCTCTGCCTATTAATGTCATTGGGTGAGCACTGATTTTTGTATTATCAGAACGAGTACATGATGATCTCTTCACTTTTCCCATATCCCTTCATGATTTCATGGACCCATTACATCCCCCACCTTAGTAATCTCTTTTCTAAGCTGTTCAGCCCTAAACTTTTTAGTCTCACCTTGTATGAAGCTGTACCATCCTCTTGGTCCCCTTGGTTATCTCCAGGGTTCAACAAATCGCTGTTTCTACTCACCCGTGGCGAGTAGCTTTTAGCCGGTCGCTCCATTCGCCCCCTTCTCCGGCGCTGCGCACATGCGCAGTGCCAGTCTGGCGCATGCGCGGTGCAGGGCTGGCAAGTAGATCTTGCCGCAGTTTGTCGAGCTTTGGTTATCTCTATTGCCCTTCTCTGAGCCTTTTCCAGTTCACTATGTCCTTTCTGAGATGGGGCAACCAATGTGCGTGTTCCCCCATCCATGTTCCCCCCATGGAGCTACACCCCACCCCACCCTCAGCACTTGATCTGGGAGGTTAGCAGAGGGATGCAGACAGGGGTAAGAAGGGATGCAACCTTCAAAAGTTTGTGGGCTACTGATGTAGATGAAGTACTTCATGCTGGGGCCTACCTTCTCCATGGGTCACGTCTCTATTAAACAATGGCTGCAGTCCACTCTATTTTACACACATTGGGTACAGCCTAGAGGCTCCTGGAAAGTTGATATGTTGACCTCAGTTTAGCAATATTTGTCTTTCCTAGAATTAGATGAGCTGATAGTAAGGACATGGGAATTTTTGTATTCATAGAGACCACATTGCAGCCAAATTACCACGGTAACCATTTGGCAGTAACTTAGACCCTACACTGAAAGGAAAAATATGGCTGTACTTAATAGCAGTGCACATGGAAAGAATTGCCTTTATAACTAAGGCCACTTGGACCACACTCTTCATCTGCTGACCTGAAAGCATCTTGCAGAGGGGGGGGTTGTGTCATTCTACCCAATTGCTCAGAGAAGGTAGCGGATCTGCAGAAGTGATGGGCCCACATTTTCCCAAGCGGCCTCTAATTTTGGCTGCCCAGTTTGATAACTAGAATCTGGTTTCTTTAGAGGTGCTAAGCACCTGCAGCTCTCAGTAACACCACACTCTGAACGGCAAGTTTAAGCTTGTTAAGCTGTCTCAAGCTAAGCACCCAAAATTAGAGGCTACTTCTGAGAAGCCTGAACACTAAGGCAGTGGCAGGAATAGAACCCCATCTCTCCTGATTGGAAAGCCTGGGCTCAGAAGAGAAGAGGCCTCAGGGTGAACGGTGTCCCTGTGCAGGGGAGCCAGTATGAGCCCTCTGTGTCACACAAGTCTTATTTGAGAGTTAAAAGGGATTTAAGCAATGCTGGGCCCCCACAGAGCAATCATCCTGTGCACATTGCTAAACTTGAGGGCAGCAGTTAAAATCAGGAGCTACTGCTGTGGGTTTGGCAGCAGAGAGCGTACCAAAAACACAGTCCTGGATTGAGTTACTGAGAAGACAATGTGCCAAAAAATTATCGAAAGCAGGTGGTTCCGACTTGCAGGAACTCACTTGATATTCTCCAACGACTCACTGGAAGCTGTGCATAATGGAGGCCAGGCAGATGTTTTAGTGACTGCCAGCTGCTGGAACATGATAGGTAGCTCGGATCCACTGCACCCGGCACTAGAGATGGTCATGTGGGAAGTTAGTGCTTAAGGTGCATCCTGGGAGTTAAGCCCCCCCAAATATCCGGAATCTGCAGCTCTGGCATCCACGATCATGTTCCTTTCTTCAAAACTAAGGGGATCAGTGATGCAGTAACTGACAGCAGGTGAGGCTTTTAGACTGTTCAGATTCAGATGCAGAGAGAATGTTGGTACAGGAAAATACAGACTAGGTTGACTGCATTACGTGAAAAACTGGTCTGGCTTGGGTAGTTGATTCCAAACCGTAAAGAGCAAAGCTTCCTCCCTGCTTGCAATGCAGAATCAATGTCACTTCAGAAACAAAAGCCAGATCCCTGCTACAGACCCTTGCCTGCACACCTGTGTGGAACAGAGTTCTGTGGAGTTGTGGTCTCTGCCTGAGGTAAGCAACATTTCCTAGTGCAGATGCAGTTACACTGGCAAGACTGCACTTTCACAAGTATTGGCTGCATTCACTAGGAGTGCACTGTTGGTATCACATCCTAGCCCTCCTTGTGTAGACCTGGCCTAAGTCTTTTGGCTTGGAATCTATGTTCTGGGTATTATGGAATTTCAAAAAAGAAAGCCAATGAAAGAGCAACAACGGTTAATATTAAGGCCAGGTCTACACTAGGAGGTAATGTCGAACTAAGGTACACAACTCCAGCTACATGAATAGCGTAGCTGGAATCAACTTAGTTCAAGTCACCAGCTCCACCCCTCCCTCCGCCACTGCTTCCTGCAGGGTGGGGAGAGCAGGGGAGGCTGCCGCAAAACAGCCTCTGTCTGCGGCGGGAAAGGAGGGTCCGAGCTCCTCGCAGACAGAGGCTGCTCTACATCCCTCCAAGCAGCCTCTGTCCGCGGTGAGCCTGGTCTGAGAGGAGAGCAGTGTTTTTAACTGCTCCCGCCTGCTAGAAGCAAGCAGCCAGTAACCATGTATGGAGAAGATGGGGGATTCCTGGCCTCAGGGGGTGTGCTGGGGTGTCTCTGAAGGTAGGAGAGGTGACTGCCCTAGATATGGAGTGTGAGGTAAAAGCAGAGGTCCCTTTGCGTGAAGCAATGAGTGGAAGGAACTGGGTGGAGCCACAGGCCCGGCTTGGAGCCATTGAGGGTGGGGATTGGAGTGGAGCTCAGAGGCCTGTAGATCAGAGCTGGGGCCATGGGGGAGTGCAAAGGTTGGAGAGGAGCTAGGGGAAGGAGGGCAGGACTTGATGACCTCCTGAGGTCTCTTCCAGCACTATGATTCTAAGGCTTGTGGGGGCAAATGAGGGAAGGCAAGGGGAACAGGAAGGGAGCTAAGGACCTGGAGGGGTGATTTGATTGGGATGGAGGAGCAGAGGGCTGGACTAGAGGAGGCGGTGGGGGGGGGGCAGAAAAAAGGGGTTAGGGTTGCCAAGCATCAGTAAATTCAAGGACAGCCTGTAAAAAAAAAAAAAAAAGAGCTAAAATTGGACCTGTTTGTAAAATCTGTATAAACATGGTGGGTACGTCTACACTACAAAGTTAGTTCGAACTAACTTAGTTCGAATTAGTTAATTCGAACTAAGCTAATTCGAACTAACGCGTCTAGAACTAAAAACTAGTTCGAATTAGCGTTTTGCTAATTCGAACTAGCAAGTCCACATTGAGTGGACTCTGAACAGGGCTTAAGGATGGCCGGAAGCAGTGCCGGCAGGGCATAAGAGGAGGACTTAGAGCATGGAGATGCTGTCTCAGGCTAGCCGAGGGCTGCGCTTAAAGGGTCCTGACCCCCACCCCGGACACACAGTTCTAAGGGGTGCCCCGCTTGCAAAGCAGTCCTGGCTTAGATTGCCCTGAGTGCCCACACTGTGTGAGGAGAGGGGGCAATTGGGGGGCTGCAGGAGAGCTTCCACCCCCAGAAGCCCGCAGAGCCAGCCCAGTCCTCCCCATCGGGGGCTCATACCCCATTCCTCCCTCACCTCCTTCCACTTACCCTTCCCTAGCCCCCCTTCTTATTGATGTACAAAATAAAGATAACGTTTCTTCCAACATTGACTCTGTCTTTATTGAACAAAACTGGGGGAGACTGGGAAAAGGAGGTGGGAGAGGGGAAGAGAAAGGCTGGGAGAAGGGAGGGCAACTAACATGATCAGGGGTTGGGAACAGGTCCCAGATGAAGAAAGGCTACAGAGACTGGGACTGTTCAGCTTAGAAAAGAGGAGACGGAGGGGGGACAGGATAGAGGTCTCTAAAAGCAGGGGTTGGGTGGAGAGGGTGCATTCAGAAAAGTTCTTCCTGAGTTCCCATAAAGAAGGACTAGAGGACACCAAAGGAAAGGAATGGGTAGCAGGCTTGAAACTAGTAAGAGAAAGTTGTTCTTCTTGACAAAGCAAATAGTTAACCTGCGGAACTCCTTGCTGCAGGAGGCTGTGAAGGCTACAACTAGAACAGAGTTTAAAGGGAAGTGAGATCAAGTCATGGAGGTTGGGTCCATGGAGTGGTCTTAGCCAGGGGGTAGGAGTGGTGTCCCTGCCCAAAGTTTGTGGAAGGCTGGAGAGGGATGGCACGAGACAAATGGCTTGGTCACTGTCTTCGGTCCATCCCCTCCAGGGTCCCTAGGGTTGGCCGCTGTCAGCAGACAGGCTACTGGGCTAGATGGACCTTTGGTCTGACCCAGGACGGCCATTGTAAGCTCAGGGCTCAGGGTCGGGGGTCTCAGTGGACCCCCTTGATTTTCATGCACACCTGCTCCTGGGTGGCCAGGCTGGCAGCTCTCCTGCCCTAGCCGGCCACTTTCCTGTGCCTAGTGCGGAGATCGTGGACGAGTTCCACGATGTCCGCACTAGCCCAGGAAGGTGCCCGCCTCTTGCGGTCCAGGGCAAGCTCCCGGGAGCCGCCAGCCTGGTCCCGGGAAGAGGGGGTGGGCTGGGGGACATCGGGTGGGTGGCTCTGTGCTGTGCCAGGTGCAGGGTCTGCTGGCTGGGTGCTGGCAGGCTTGCACCTGGCACGGGCACCGTAGCCAGCCCGTGCCCCTTTAAGGAGTCCGGGGCCGGGAGGGGGGCATAGAGTTTCCCTGGTGTTGGCTACACACCCCTTAATTCGAACTAGCTAGTTCGAACTAGGCTTAATCCTCGTAAAATGAGGTTTACCTAGTTCGAACTAAGCGCTCCGCTAGTTCGATTCAAATTCGAACTAGCGGAGCGCTAGTGTAGCGCCTATTAAAGTTAGTTCGAACTAACGTCCATTAGTTCGAACTAACTTTGTAGTGTAGACATACCCATAGATATTGGTAAAAAACCAAAACCCCCAAACCCACTAAGCTTTGCGATGGAGCCGAGAAGCCCCTCCCCTTGATCTCAGGGTGAGCTCCACACAAACAGGGCAGCTCCAGAGAGTCTACAATTCCCCGAGCAGGGGCGGGTGGAGGAATTCTCCTGATGAGGCTCCCTGCGACCTGCTGCTGGCGGCAGGGAACTGCTCTTTTCTGCCTCCGGCTTTGGATTCTCATTTGTCCTGGCTGGCATCAGCACAGCAGTGATTCTTGGTGGGTGTGCATACAGCACACACCCCTGCCAGGCTCCCTGCAGCTGGGGGGGTATTGGGGTATAGGGTACAGCAGAGCAGGCAGAATGGCTTCCCATTGGCTCCCCGCGGGTAAGACACAGCGCAGCAGTCACTGGTGGTAACCCGTGGTCCCAGCTGGCTAAGCAGCTCCTGGACGTCTCCTCTCCAGGTGGGAGGGATCTGTAATAGGAATAAGATTGTGTTTGCATGCCTGGCCAACATGCTGGGGGTCCAGCTGTTTGTGTTGAGGGCTCCCCCTTCTCCCCGCTGCCCGACTCAGTTTGCTGGCTGGGCTGGGGTTTCACAGGTGCCATCTGGGTTGGGGAAAGCTGGAAGCAGGGGGTCAGCAGATGCTGCTCTGTCTAGCTATAAGCACACTACTAGGCAGCTGCTTAGGGCAGCAGAGTTCTAGGCAGAGGCACCTTTGTCCTGGGACTGTGACCCCGTGCACCAGTCATTCCGATTGATCCAGCCACCTCCTTTTTCACTCACAATGGAGTGGTAAGCAGCCAAATTTGAGTAGCATGGAGAATGGCCCGTGGTGGGATAGCCAGGCCTGGAAGATTGCCTTTAGCTGCTTTTGGGATTGGCCTGAGACTGTGGGGAGCTGATTTCAGGAAGGGACCCCCTGACCTTTTCTTCCATCATGGTCCACTCAGGCCATATTGCACCACTGCAGTTTCAAACATCCCTCCAGCCAGCACTTAACTCCACAGGGTTTTAACCAGGGTCTTGCTACCAGTCCTGCTGTGTCTGCCCAGTGCTTCCTTATATGGGTCTGCAGTGGTTCTGGCTGCATCTACATACCATTCTCTTAAACAATACCCAGAAAAAACCTTCCACCTACATAGATTAGTTTCTGGCTGGCCTTGCATGGTCTGTGTCCCAGGCTGTGACTCCTGCTGTCAGTTGCACAAAGAAGCTTGATTGTGTCTTATATTATCCCGAATAAAGGGCTACAGTTACATCCCTCAGCTTCATCAAAGCTTAACCCAGCTCCTAGAATAACAAAGTGTGTGTTTTGGAAGTGGAGGGGGGGGGGGGGAGAAATGTCACACGGGAATTATAAAATATTGATTCCATGGGGTCAGGATTTCACCCACTGTTTTGGTTTTCTTTAATGATTTTGCAATTGCATCTTTGCAATCTGAGCCTCCAGTAAAGTCAGTGGGATTTGGGCCAGTTCAGAGGCCTCCCATTTGGATGCAGCTACAGGACTGTGATCAAAACATTAACTACAGACTTTCCCAATATTGTGTGTGTGCCTAGGAGAGAAAGTGGAAAGGCAATTGAAGAGGGCACCAAACCATTATCCAACTGGTGAGGGCAGGAAATTGGAAGGGGTGGGGAGAGGGAATACCAAACAGAAACTTCAGAGAGAATTTGGTGTGGGCAGAATATAGTTATCCAGAAACCCAGAGTTAAAAGCTGCCTCTTCTTGCAAACAGGACCACACAAGAACAATTATGCACATGAGAATGATCACAAGTAAAGAAACTCTCATGTACTGGCTGGAACTTCAAACCTCACCTCACTATCCTGGAGGAACTGTGGAGAAGAGCACCATCTATTGAATTGTGCCCCTCACTTCCTACCACATGGATTGTCCTTGGCACTCCCACATTCAAGCCCAACTCTGGCCAACTTCCTTGTGAGATTCAACAGGATCCATGCAAAGCTGCGTAGCCGTAAGCCATTATTAAACCAAGGGATGAGTGGAAATCTAAACACATAAAAGCAAAGAAGTGTATCGTCTATAGCTATTTTCAGTCTACCCAAACACAGGCAAAAGACCTAAGGTGAGGCATGCAGCAGGACTAGCATGGCATAAATATAATGCCAATTTCATGTTTTGGCATTATATTTATCTAGAATTGCAGTAGCACCTGGAGGCATCATCCAACTGGCACTGTAAACACAGAATGAGAGATGAGCCATATGCTAGAATATTATTGTTCCCGTTTACACATGGGGAGGTAAGAGACAAAGAGAAGTGACTTACCATCAGGTCAGTGCCTGAGCCAAAAATAGAACCGAACTCCCTGTCCAGTGCCCCTGTCCACTGGCCCTTATACCATTTAGGGTATGTCTACACTACCCCGCTAGTTCGAACTAGCGGGAGTAATGTAGTCATGCGCAGTTGCAAATGAAGCCCGGGATTTGAATTTCCCGGGCTTCATTTGCATGAAGCCGGCCGGCGCCATTTTTAAATGCCGGCTAGTTCGAACTCCATGCCGTGCGGCTACACGCAGCACGGAGTAGCTAGTTCGGATTAGGCTTCCTAATCCGAACTAGCTGTACTCGTTCCACAGACAGTAAGTTTTGGTGGAAGGAGAAGGAAAAGATAGTCCAGCATTTAGGGTCCTAACCTGGGACCTGAGACACAAGTTCAGTTCCCCGCCTCTGCTACAAACATCCTGTGAGATCATATGGGTCAATTATTTAATCTCTGTGCCTCAATTTCCCATCTGCAAAACAGGAATAGAAGCACTTCCTTACCTCAGGGGTGCTATAAGGATAAATGGGCTGAACACTGATAGGTGCTCAGTCACTACAGTAGTGATGGCCATATTTATGCTCAAATCAAACAGAGCTCTGTGGAATGGAAGAACATTTGCCTGTGAAATTAGGAAAGTGGCAAGATATGCACTTTGCCTTCCCATCATTTTGTGTATGTGTGTGTGTGTGAGAGTGTATGCACGCCCATATAAAAGGAGGTAGTAGCACAACATGTGGATAGGCAAGCAAAGTTTCCGTAAGGGAAAACTGCACTTCTGTAAATAATTATAAGCTGAACATCTCTAGTCCGGCACTCTCTGGTCCAAAATGATGTTAGTTAGTCAGATGTTCACTTATGGGCACAGACACGTTTCCTGTGGTCACATAAAGTTTGTTTACAGCCTCCAATCTTGGCTCTCAGTGTGCTGTGCTGTTATTTAGCTCTAATTTACCCCTAAAAGTTTTCTAAGATTCCAGCAAGCAGTGGAAGTGTTGGTAATGCTGTTGGACAATATTGACATGGTGTGGTTTGGCAAATTCTCTAGTTCAGCACTGGTCAGGTCCTGAGGGTGACAGGCTAAAGAGAGTATCAGAGGGGTAGCCGTGTTAGTCTGAATCTGCAAAAGCGACGAGGAGTCCTATGGCACCTTATAGACTAACTGAAGTGTAGGAGCATAAGCTTTCGTGGGCAAAGACCCACTTCGTCAGATGCATGTAGTGGAAATTTCCAGAGGCAGGAATAAATATGCAGGCCAGGATCAGGCTGGAGATGATGAGGTGATCCAATCAAGGAGGATGAGGCCCACTTCTAGCAGCTGATCTGGAGGTGTGAATTCCAAGGGAACAGAAGCTGCTTTTGTAGTTAGCAAGCCATTCACAGTCTTTGTTTAATCCAGAGTTGATTGTGTCAAACTTAAAGATGAACTGTGATAGAAATGTAGCCGTGTTAGTCTGGGGTAGTTGAAGCAAAATGCAGGACAATGTAGCACTTTAAAGACTAACAAGATGGTTTATTAGATGATGAGCTTTCGTGGGCCAAACCCACTTCCACTATTTGATCTGAGGAAGTGGGTCTGGCCCACGAAAGCTCATCATCTAATAAACCATCTTGTTAGTCTTTAAAGTGCTACATTGTCCTGCATTTTCCTTAAAGATGAACTGTAGCTCAGCAGTTTCTCTTTGAAGTCTGGTCCTGAAGTTTTTTGCTGCAGGATGGCTACTTTTAGATCTGCAATTGTGTGTCCAGGAAGATTGAAGTGTTCCCCTACAGGTTTTTGTATGTTGCCATTCCTAATATCAGATTTGTGTCCATTGATTCTTTTACGTAGGGACTGTCCTGTTTGGCCGATGTATATAGCAGTGGGGCATTGTTGGCACATGATGGCATATATTACGTTGGTGGATGTGCAGGAGAATGTACCAGTGACAGTATGGCTGATCTGGTTAGGTCCTGTGATGGTGTTGCTGGTGTAAATATGTGGGCAGAGTTGGCACCGAGGTTTGTTGCAAGGATTGGTTCCTGAGTTCGAGTTATTATGGTGCGGTGTGTAGTTGCTGGTGAGAATATGCTTCAGGTTGGCGGGTTGTCTGTGGGCAAGGACCGGCCTACCTCCCAAGGCCTGTGAAAGCGAGGGATCATTGTCCAGGATGGGTTGAAGATCACTAATGATGCGTTGGAGAGGTTTTAGCTGGGGACTGTAGGTGATGGCCAGTGGTGTTCTGTTGGTTTCTTTCTTGGGCTTGTCCCGTAGCAGGAGGCTTCTGGGTACATGTCTGGCTCTCTCAATCTGTCTCCTCACTTCCTCGTGTGGGTATCGCAGTTTACAGAATGCTTGTTGAAGATCTTGTAGGTGTAGGTCTCTGTCTGAGGGGTTGGAGCATATGCGGTTGTACCTCAGTGCTTGGCTGTAAACAATGGATCGTGTGGTGTGTCCGGGATGGAAACTGGAGGCGTGCAGGTAAGTATAGCGGTCGGTAGGTTTTCGGTATAGGGTGGTATTGATATGACCGTCACTTATTTGTATCGTGGTGTCCAGGAAATGGACCTCCCGTGTAGATTGGTCCATGCTGAGGTTGATGGTGGGGTGGAAGCTGTTGAAATCATGGTGAAATTCTTCCAGAGTCTCCTTCCCATGGGTCCAGATGATGAAGATGTCATCGATGTAGCGTAGGTAGAGAAGGGGTGTAAGTGGACGAGAGCTGAGGAAGCGTTGTTCCAGGTCAGCCATAAAAATGTTGGCGTATTGTGGGGCCATGCGGGTGCCCATAGCAGTGCCACTGGTCTGGAGGTATATGTTGTCACCAAATCTGAAATAGTTGTGTGTGAGGATAAATTCACAGAGTTCAGCCACCAGTTGTGCTGTGGCATCATCAGGAATACTGTTCCTGACAGCTTGTACTCCATCTGCATGTGGGATGTTTGTGTAGAGAGCCTCTACATCCATGGTGGCTAGGATGGTGTTTTCTGGAAGATCACCTATGCATTGTAGTTTTCTCAGGAAATCCGTAGTGTCACGAAGGTAACTGGGAGTGCTGGTGGCGTAGGGTCTGAGCAGAGAGTCCACATAGCCAGACAGTCCTTCAGTAAGAGTGCCAATGCCCGAGATGATGGGGCGTCCGGGATTTCCAGGTTTGTGGATCTTGGGTAATAGATAGAACAACCCTGGTCGGGGCTCTAAAGGTGTGTCGATTTGTTCTTGTGTTTGTTTAGGGAGTGTCCTGAGCAGATGGTGCAATTTCTTAGTGTATTCCTTAGTGGGATCTGAGGAAAGAGGCCTGTAGAATTTGGTATTGGAGAGTTGTCTGGCAGCCTCCTTTAGGTAGTCAGGCCTGTTCATGATGACAACAGCACCTCCTTTGTCAGCCTCTTTGATTATAATGTCAGAGTTGTTCCGGAGGCTGTGGATGGCATTGCGTTCTGCACGACTGAGGTTACCAGGCAAGCGATGCTGTTTTTCCACAATTTCTGCCTGTGCACGTCGGCGGAAGCATTCTATGTAGAGGTCCAGACTGCCATTTCGGCCCTCAGGAGGAGTCCATGTGGAGTTCTTCTTCTTGTGCTGTTGATGGGAAGGTATCTGTGTGTCAGTGCACTGTTCAGTGTCGTGTTGGAAGTATTCCTTGAGACGGAGACGGCGAAAGTAGGCTTCCAGATCACCGCAGAACTGAATCATGTTAGTGGGGGTGGCGGGGCAAAAAGAGAGTCCCCGAGATAGAACAGATTCTTCTGCCGAGCTGAGTGTGTAGTTGGAGAGATTGACGATATTGCTGGGTGAGTTAGGGGTACCATTGTTGTGGCCCCATGTGGCAGGTAGGATTTTAGACAGCTTACAGTCCTTTTTCCTCTGTAGAGAAGTGAAGTGTGTAATGTAGATCTCCTGTCTTATTTTAGTAAAGTCCACTTGTGCAGAAGGTTGGTGTTTTATGAGAGACTCCAGATTTGAGAGCTCTTTTTTGATGTTTTCCTGTTTGCTGTACAGGATGCTGATCAGGTGGTTCCTCAGTTTTTTGGATAGTATATGGCATAATCTCTCACTGTAGTCTGTGCAGTATGTTGATTGCAATGGATTTTTCACCTTCAGTCCATTATGTTGATTGCAATGGATTTTTCACCTTCAGTCCATTTCACCTTCATCTTCAGGCTAAAGAGATTAAACCTGGATGTAATCTGGGAAGAACGTAATAAAACTATGGATTGCAGTGAGCTGGTAGACATAGTTTACTTAGATTTTCATAGGCTTTTGATGAAGTCCCTCATAAAAAACTATTAAGTAAAGTAACTTATCACAGAGTAAGGGCAAAGTCCTTAGTGAGTAACAGAAAACAATATCATAATAAACACTTGCTTGTCTGAGTACAGGGAAGTAAATATTGAGGTGTATCAGAGGTCAGTATTGCAATCATGATTATTTTAATGCTATGTATTAATGATTTCCAGGAAGGAGTGGCATGTGAGTTGGCAAAAACTGGCAATTATATTTATCAGTGAGAAGTAGGGAAGAGTGTGAGAAACTCCAGGGGCCATTTAAATGTAACGTGGTTCAAATGTCAATGGGATTAAAAAATCACATATTTTGCAAATTTACTAACACATGAAACTGTTGGGGGTCACTATGTAACATATAAGGACCCAGTCCTGCAAAGACTTATGCTTAGAGCATGTGTAGGGAAGCTAAGGCCCAGGGGCCAGATGCTGTCCCCAGCTTGCCTAGATCTGGCCCCTGGGGTTCAGGGCTCCTCCCCGCCAGCATTGAGGAACCCGCGCTGGCACTCCAGCCCCTGCTGCTCCCTGCATGATTGATTTTTCTGTGGGTCAGCGGCCCCCGACCCAAAAAAGGTTCCCCTGCTCTAGCTTAGAGTTACACACATGCATATTCATTGCAGTCAGTTGGGACTACTCTGACTATAAAGCTAAACACATACAGGAGTCTTTTCAGGGTTGGATCCTAATTTACTTCTTCATCACTTATCACCATCCCCTCACCACCCTCCACAACTTGAATGAGGACCCTACAACGAATACTTTCATGATTCCCAGTTAGTGTTCAAATAAGTTCTATTTTCTAGTTCTGATACAACATATTAGCTGACCCAGCAACATTGCTTAAATGTAACTTGGCTATCTATGCTCTTTGACAAAAGGAATCTAACTCCTAATAATACTGAATCATCAGAGGAGGAGACCTAAGAAACTCAGTCTTTGATGGTGGTTTAACATGTAGCAAGGTTCAGAAGTGCTGCACACTTAGTAAGCTACACAGAAGACTATCTTGCTTCAATGCAGCTTATGACCTGTGTAATTCGTAAATACTGCAGTAGAGAGACATAGAACAGAGCAGTGGCATCTGGACAGCTAGTTTTTTTTATTTTATTTTTGTTTTGTTTTTCAAGCCAGATAGCTCTGAAGTCCCCAAGGAAGAAATCCTTAACAAAAAACCCCTTAGGCTACGTCTACATTGGCCCCTATTCCGTAATAGGGATGCAAATGTAGAACTTTGAAATAGGCAAATCCGCGGGGGATTTAAATATCCCCCGCGGCATTTGCATTTTCATGGCTGCCGCTTTTTTCCGGGTTGTAGATAAGCCAGAGAAAAGCGCCAGTCTGGACGCGATCCTCCGGAAAATAAGCTCTTTTCTGGAGGATCTCTTGAAAGTAGGAATAAGAGATCCTCCGGAAAAGAGCTTATTTTCCGGAGGATCGTGTCCAGACTGGCGCTTTTCTCCGGCTTATCTACAACCCGGAAAAAAGCAGCAGCCATGAAAATGCAAATGCCGCGGGGGATATTTAAATCCCCCGCGGATTTGCCTATTCCAAAGTTCTACATTTGCATCCCTATTACGGAATAGGGGCCAATGTAGACGTAGCCCACAGGAATGGCACACAAAAATATTATGTATTTCTAAGCTTATACTTAAGAATTGTATGATAATACAGGAAACAGTTAAATTACAATGCAACCTTAGGCTGTGTCTAGACTACATGGCTCCATCGATGGAGCCATGTAGATTAGGGTTGTAGGCAAAGGCAAATGAAGCCGCGATTTAAATGATCGCAGCTTCATTTAAATTTACATGGCTGCCGCGCTGAGCCGACAAACAGCTGATCAGCTGTTTGTCCACTCAGCGCGCTAGTCTGGACGCTCCCCTGCCGACATCAAAGCCCTTTGTCGGCAGCCCCTTATTCCTCGTGGGATGAGGTTTACCGGAGCTGCCGACAAAGGGCTTTGATGTCGGCAGGGGAGCATCCAGACTAGCGCGCTGAGCGGACAAACAGCTGATCAGCTGTTTGTCGGCTCAGCGCGGCAGCCATGTAAATTTAAATGAAGCTGCGATCATTTAAATCGCGGCTTCATTTGCCTTTGCCAAAAAAACAAATCTACATGGCTCCGTCGACGGAGCCATGTAGTCTAGACATACCCTTAATGTTGGCATTTCCTGACTGCCAGGTGTCCAACCATGCAGCCTTAGTGTTCTCTTAAAACATTTTGTGTGGAATATTAATGTGGTTTACTCACCACAGGTGCATCTCCTCACAGAGTAGTGCTGAAATACTTTCCATAGAGGGGGTGACGAAAGCCAGCCCCTTATCCCTATCTGCACCCTCGCCCCACCCAGCTGGGCACGGAGCAAGGCTGTGTTTCTGGGAAAGGGGGACATGGTAGGGGTAAGGGAGCCAAGACAGAGGCCACACAGCTGGGAGCAGGCATGAGGTCAGAAGCAGAGTGCTGGGTGGACAACTGGTACCCCATGGGGGAGGGCAGCATCAGAGCCCCAGGTGTGGGGCTGGCACCCCATGTACAGAGCCAGGAGCATATCTGGGTGTGGGGCTAGCAGCTTGGACCCTGCCTCTAGGCCAGGAGAGAGCCCCAAATAAAACCTGCAAGTGGTGCCATACCCCACCAAATTCTTCATTTTCACGGGTATGTCCTCATAGCTGCATCTGGAGATTAGTTCTACTCAGTCTGATGCCCACTTCCTTCCTTCCATTGAACCACAGTCCCTCTTGCTCTCTAGGCTAGGGCTAGCACTGTGGAGCTATTTCAGGATACCGGAAGTAACCCAAAATAGCTATTCCGTGTCTTAAGAACAAGCTTGTTATATTGAAATATGACAGGCTCGCTATTCTGACGTCTCTGTAAACCTCATTGCATTAAGGGATGTTTTGGAATAGTGCTTTATTTTGAGCTACAGGTGCAATGAAGACGTACCCTAGGAGTCACAATGGCTTCTCTTAATGGCTTGGCTCTCCAGCCAGGTCACCAGTTTTGCCCTTCCAGGGGAACAAAGTTTTACTAAACATGCTGGCTGTGTGCCATTCTGGGCAGTCTTCCCAATCAAGTGATGGGTAGGGGAACGCAGGCCCATCTACTACTCCATGGTCCAGCCCGAGAACCCTACAGTCTGCAGCTAAGGTCTGCACTATCTCAATCCTTCTCACCATACCCTGCCCTCAACTTCCTACTTCAGGCTCTGCACTGCAGCTCATACAGAGAAGCAATACAAGAGATTCTAGCAAACCAGACCTTCAACTTGGCCAGAGACCACACTGATTGCACCAGCCAGTTGTATTTCCTGGTGTGTGCTCCTATGAGAAGCCAGTCCTTGCAGTCCTGCTGAGAGTCTAGCGGGAGGAAAGCATTAGCTAGAACAAGCATGTAGAGAAGCCAAAAGAAAATCCCATTCACTGATTTGCTTTTCAAGCTGTAAATAAAACTATAAAGCTCACCAGTCACAGACCCTATTGTTAGACAAAGCCCAAACTGACCAAATCACTGTATGGATTAGCAGCCTAAATATACTATATATTGCTGTGTTGTCATTTGCAGAAAGGAAGGAGTCCAGGGAGCAGTGTAACTCCCATGTGGCTGTTCCTGCCCTCTGCTGTTACCTTGTGAGCTATGACTTTAGGGGTGGAAGATTTTACAAACTCAATCCCTGATGGGAAAATGGGAGGAAACTGCAAGTGGAAACCCCTCCATCAGAAAACTTGCATCCATCTCATCTAGCTGAAATGGGGTGTTCAGCCCACACCACCCCTTAAGGGGTCCATGTAGCTCAGAAGGGGCTAGTTACCCCAGTGCACTATATCTGAGGGAGACTTAAGCTTGACTGTCAAGCAAAAATCAAAGATTGAGCCCACCTGGGCAGGAGTAGTGGGGTGAAAGGGCTTGTATAAAGCCAGGAAGTGAAAGCAGAAGAAAGCTGTCTTACAGTGGTCTGCAGTAGGGATGTAAGTGACTAATAGACTAGTCGACTATCTGACAAGCAAAAGCTTATCAGATAGTCAACACACTAGTTGACTAGTTGCTTTCCCCCGCCCCTCTTGCTGCCTCTATCAGAAAGAGGCAGTGAGGGGGCAGCAGGGGGGGAAGAGGTGCTGGGGGAAGCTGGCTTAAAAGCTGGTTCCCCCCAGCTCCATGGGAGGGGGCGGGGCACAGCGGCGGTGTTCCACCTTTGGAATGTACAAGAGTCTCTGCTGGGGCTCTTGCACATTTCACAGATGGAACGCCGTGGCACTTCCATCTTTGACATGTAGCAAAAGCAAGGCGGTCCCTTGATACATTTCAAAGCAGAAGCGCCCTTATTGACTAATCGAATAGTCGATGGAAATTCCATCGACTATTCGATTCGTTGATTAATCTAATTTTAACATCCCTAGTTTGCAGTCACTTTCTGGGGCTAGTGATGGGAGGAGAAAACCTGGTAGGGAGAAGTGGAAGTCCTGGCATCTGGATCCTGTAGGAAGGGTAAACCCAGAGGAATGGGGGGAAAGGAAGGAAATTTATCAGAGCTCTTGTAATTTTTGGTGTTTGGCTTAAAGCCCAGCTCCTAAAGTTGTGGGTAAGAGGTCTGGGAGATAATGCCCCATATCTCATTGTCTGCCCCCATGCACTTGCCAGTCCCCCTGACTTGGGGCCAAATTAAAGCCAGCACCTCTATGGAACAAGCTGAGAATCTCAGCTTTCTTTCAAAGTAGGGGCATGTCTACATTGCAAGGCTATTTCAGGATACCTAATAGCTACTCTTCATCTTTTGAACGTGTCTGCTATTGTGAAGTATAGCGGACCTGCTATTTCGGCATCTCTGTAAATGTTCCACGAGGGATAAGGAATGTCTCAAAATAATGTGTTATTTCGAAATTTGGCACTGTGTAGATGTGCTAAATTTCGAAATAGCCTATTTCAAAATCAAATCGAAATAAGATACGCAATTTGCATTGGGCAAATTGCATATCTTATTTTGAGCTAAGGGTGCAGTGTAGATGCACTATGTTTCTAACCCTCCTAACTGTGGAGAAAAGCTTGATGATATGAGTACTCTTAAAAGACTCACATTGTGAGACAAAGAAAAATAACCCACAGTGTATTATTTCACTTAAAAATCATGAGTTGTTTCTTTTAATCTCATTACTTTTTTTGTACCTTCATCTCACAATGCAGTGGGTTGGCAATTGTGAGATAACAAAAAGTTTGACAACCGCTGGTTAAGAGTACTAGCTTGTCACTTATGGAGACACGATTTTTGTTTAGACTTAATTAAAATCTCTATCAAAACCTCTAAGTACATGTACATATCTTATATAAACATGTACAAACACACTTACTCAATTTGCACAAAACATCAACTGATTTCCTACTCCCATTAGCCATACATCAACCCACCTTCTATAAAAGGTCAGAAGAGACTAGGAGGTTGCTCATTCTAGTTCCCATTTGTCCACATGATAAAAATATTCATGCAAACAGACAATATCCACTCGGGAACGTGGAACAGCTGAAGAACTTGAAGTACATTAACAAATCTACATAGGGAAGTTTGCAAAGCAGCTAAATGTTATTAGTCCTGTCCACTTATAGGGGTTCATCCTGTAAACTCCTCAGCACCTCCAACTTACAATGACTTCAGTTGCTTGGTATCTTGCAGGGCTGGGCCCTGGAATTAAAGAGTAATTAAAAACAGAAAAGAAAAGCAACAGTTTATTGTTCTTCATTTTGATTTATTTTAAGCAGTTCCACAAAAGACATTCTTTGAATTAGCAATCAATTATTTAATTAGGTACTTAATTGAACTTAAGAATATGCTAACAGCCTTTCTGATCTTTTCAGCAAGTACAAAATATGTTATCCATAAGAACAAAGTATCTACATTTGTGAAGAAAACTTACCAGGCATGTGCAGCCAGACAAGTTTTAAGCTAAAGTGTCTTGGCTTTTATTGTTAATGTGTTTTTTTTCTTGGAAATGAAATCAATTTAAACGAAATATGAACCATTTATGAGTTATACAATCAAATGAAAGAGACTGAAATCTGGACCCTTTTATTATTTTAGATTCCAATAGATCAGATTTGGTTTTGTAAACATGTTAACAGTGCATGCCACGGAATGAGACTCTGCATGTGTATTGTTTCAGCTTGGTGCATGTTTTCATTTATTTAGTTTGAGTAGCTGCAATTCTCGTTACCCTCCATTCCCCTTTCAGCTATTGCTGTACAGTACTTGATAGGCTTCTTCCTTTTCTCACATCAGTGTAACCCTATTGGAGTTTTATCTGATTTTACACTGATACAAGAGAAGAATCAGGCCCATTATCTTAATAAACCATGATGCGTCTGAAACATGTCAAGAGAACATACAATGTGGTCAAAATTCTGCCATCTGTGACAACCACACAACTGATTTCTTTGGGGCATCCAGCAACTTGAGGCTGCAATGACAGTAGAATTAAACTTTCTGAACAATTATTCGGTGAAACATGTTCCAGCCCAAGGGGCCATAACAATCCTTACACCCTATGTCTCACCCTGTATTAAGTGGGACATAAAGAGCACAGAGTAGGGATGTAAAATCCTGTTTAATTAGTTAAATGGTTAAACATTAAGTTTCACAGGTTAATTGATTAAACGGAGACAGGTGGCAGGGCCACTCCAGCTCAGCTGGGCTAGAGCATCCCTTGCCTGGGGACAGAGGCTGATGGCTTCCCGTCTGTACAGGGTTGGAAGCAGCAGCCCCACACAAAAGTCTGGAGTAGAAGGGGTGGGTAGAGCAGCCCTCTGCAGGTACCTGGGTACCAGATAATTGTTACCCAATAAGTATCACCAGCAACATCCCTAGCATAGAGAAGTTTGAGTGTGCTCCCTGAACTAGACTGAATATCATCTATGTTCCTTATGGGTATTCAGGTTTTTTTTAAATAGATTTTACCAGGTCTTTTCAGATTTAAACACAAAGCTTCTTTAAAAAGAGAGATGGCAGCAAGAACTCCTGCGTCTTTTACCAACTCACTTTTGGGCCTGTGGCAAGTATGTTGGCGTTATTGTCAAGGAATGGGAGCTCCCAAACTTTGATTTTGTTAATTAAAATAGCTGGTGGGAAAGGACTGGATATTAAAAAGGAACTCTTATAAATGGTGATAGAGTTTTAAACTGCCACCCAAGGAAAAATCTACTCTCTGGTCTGGCAACATCCATTGTCCAGCATGATTTTAGTTAGCTGGATGTCCACCTCTCATGGGTGTGGCCAAGTTTCCTACAGTCCCATAAAGTTTGCTTACAGCCACCAGTCCTGGCTGTCAGTGTTCTGTGCTGTTATTTAGCTCTACTTTATCCCTGTCTTCTAACACCCCCGTAAGCAGTGGAAGTGTTGGTAATGCTGCTAGACAATATTAACTTCCCGTGGTTAGGCAAATTCTTTGGTTCAGCACCAGTCAGGACTGGAGGGTGCTGACTAGAGAGGTTCAACCTGAAATAACAGAATAAATGTTTGAATTTAATAACCCATCAAATAAATATTTAAAAACATGCACCATTATAGTTCTTACACTAGGGTGATCACTACAGTACCTGAGCACCTTGTAGTCACGTTGTGGGCTAAAACATACCCTAAAATCCCACAACTAGTGATGAAGCAAGAAGTTTCACTGAATACTAGTTCAGTGGATATGTCTACCCAAGGTATAAAAAGTATCATTTCAAAACACATTCAATGGGGCATGTTATATTTTAACAAGTGTTAGCTGGTCAAAATGAACTGGGGGAAGCCTAGTGTAATACCAATAGGCAGAACCAAACCAGGGACCTCTGGAGTTTAGTGTATGAGCCTCCACTGCTGTGATGGACAGGAGGAGTCCTGTCCAGCAGCTGGTGACCCAGGGGTTAAACTCAGGTAGCTAGCAAGGGTGTTGGCAGGGGGCTAGAAGAACCAATAGGGATACAGTGTTGACATTTGAATTGGTTATAGATACCTGGTCTGCTCTTCCTTTGGAATTCTAAGTTAAGGGCTGGAGGGAGCAGACACAATACTCAGAATTACCATGCCTATGGGAGTGAATTGGCCTTGACGTATGGATCACTATGGATTGTGAGAAGAGGGGAAAGGTCATGATCAGGGTGTTTTTCTTTGTTTTGGTTGTTTGGTTAAACTTCTCTGTATGAACCTATGCCTTCCCTCCCCCACTCACTATCTAAGAGATGTTCTGTTCTCTGTGTTTTAATTTGTTTTACTCAGTTGCTCTGTAACACCTAGCAACCAAGTATGCTTTATCAAATATATCTTTTCGTTTTGCTAATAAAATCACCCTTTCTAAGGCGATGATTTGAGTCTTGTGTCCTAGAAAGAAACAGGTCTGTCTGTGTGTTTGTCTGCCTGCCTAAGACTGAGTAGTCAGCTACCAGAGACTGCAGTTGTTTTCTCTTTGGCTGTGTCTACACTGGCGCGATCTTGCGCAAAAGCGGCCGCTCTTGTGCAAAAACTTGCTGCCTGTCTATATTAGCCACGTGTTCTTGTGCAAATAAACTGATGTTCTAATGTATGAAATCAGGGCTTTTTGCACCAGAACGCTGATGCTCCTGCTCAGGAATAAGCCCTTTTGTGCAACTGTTCTTGTGCAAGAGGCCAGTGTAGACAGGCAACATGAATTTCTTGCACAAGAAAGCCCTATGGTTAAAATGGCCATAAGAGCTTTCTTGCGGAGAGAGCATCTACACTGGCATGGATGCTCTTGCACAAAAGTACATCTCTTGCGGAAAAGCACGTGCCAGTGTAGACGCTTTCTTCTGGAAGAGTTTTTGCAGAAGAACTCTTCCGCAAAGGAGTTTTTGCGTGAGAACACGCCAGAGTAGACGTAGCCTTTGTTTTTCAAGCTCTCTTGTGGTAAAAGAGCTTGGGGGCACCCCTCTGGAAGAAGTCTAAGTGCTTTCTTCCTGGGTTCAAGAAGAAAGGGGTTTTCTTTTGTTTCACTTGGTGGTGGCAGTGCCCCCTCCCCCAAAAAAGTCAGTGAATCTATAACTCTGGGGAGTTTTTTTAAACAGACCCTATAGAAGCAAGGTATTTAAGATCTCTTGTGGGCCCTATCTTCTGTACTCGGATTGCCAGAGTGGGGAACAGCCCTGACAACCAAATGAGCCAAAAGCCAGCTAGTTCTCAGCTAAGGCTATAGAGCAGACTCATTCTCTGTGTAAGTGGTCTAAATGCCACTGGAGTGTAAGTGGGCTAAACGCCTTTAGAGGAGACGGTGATCCACATCCAGAAGATGTGTGGATTATACTAGGCTACAACATGATAATGTGTGTGTTAAAATACAATTTACCGAATCTATGCTAGCATTTTAAAATATATTAGTTGACACGTGTTAGAGCAGTAAGGCTTTTCTGTCAGAAAATACTGATTTGATAAAATCAAAACATTTTGCTAGAACATATTTATTTCATTGACATTTTCTATGGAAATTTATCAAAACATTTTGTTCTGATTAGATTGTTTAAACTTTTACATTGCATTATTAAATATCATATAAAAATCAATTTGATAAAGTTGAAACATTTTGACCAAATCAAAACAAACATTTTTCTAAAGTTGAAATATTTCAGAATAATTTGTTTAAATGAAAAACACCAAGATTTCTACTCTTTGTCACAGTTTGGGATGAAACAAAATGTTGAAACATCGGACTTCCACAAGGGATAGGAATTCTGTTTTCATTCAGCCCTACATATTATCTAATACATTATAAAACAACACCACTTATCACACTGTTGGCAAACCCAGTAAAGGTTCAGACTCTAAATAATCATTTAAATGTCAGAGCCCGGGTCTAGAATAGAGAGTTATTTTGAAATAACCCCACCTTATTTAAAAATAATAAGCGGAGTATCCACAGGAAAAGTTTTTGTCCAGCTGCCCCTCCACCCTCAGCAGTGCGGCCTTCCTGCTCCCTGGTGGAGGTGGTGGTGGGGAGGGGGGACGGAGAGACCGGAGAAATTGGTGGATCCTTGCCCCTGTCCAGGGTGAGCAGCCCCTGGCTGGCCAGCCCTGACAGCACCAAGGAGAATCTCTCCTTCAGTAAGGGGCTGTTCCAGGGCTGGGCTGGGTGAGTTGGGATTGTGATTAGCCCACTTGCTCAGCGGTTTCATGAGCTGGGTGTTCAAGACCCTCTCCACCCTGTCACACTACACCACCAAGCCAGAGGCAGTGTGGGGCCCACCCCCCTCCCAACTTGACCCCACTGAAGGCAGCCCACGGCCTGAGCACATGCTTCCAGACGTAGCCTCCGCAGAACCCTGAGCTGGAGCCACTGCCCAAGGCAGTGGAGTTGGGGCAGGAACCAGTGGACGGGAGCCTCCTCTGTATGGGGAAGACACCCTCCCTCTTCCCCCGTGCAGTTGGAGCATCAGTGCTGGCTTCCCACTGCAAGAGGGGCGGCAGAGGGAGAAAGCCCTGAGCCTCCTTGCACAGGGAAGAAGTGCTCCCCCTCCCGGGCTGGGGGAACAGCAGCATGCAAGCCTGCTGTCGGGAGTCTTTCCCTGCACTCCCATTGGTCAGAATCTGGTTAATAGGAGCAGTGGGAGGCTGAGCCTCGTATGGGTGCAGGCCAAAGACAAGTAAGTGCCCCCTCACGCTCCCCCAGGCCCAGACCCTGCCCTCCCGGAGCCCTCACTCACTTCCCCACTAAGACCCCGCCTCCCTCCACCCCCTCCATTGGCCAGATACACCCTGCTCCCAACTCATTCCTGCCCAGACACCTGCCCCTACCCTGCTCCTGCCCTCCAACCCCAGACCCCTCACTCATTGCCAAGATCCTGCCCCCCCCACACTCACCTCCCTGCTGAGACTGCTCCCATCCTGCTCCTGCACCCTACCTCCCACCCAGACCTTGTACCCCCATCCCTATCCCACTCACTGGCAGCCCTGTCCTCATACACTGAACCTCTCATTTTTGGCCCCACCCAAGAGCATAGGAGGCCCACAAAATCCACTAAACCTGGAACCCTAGAAGAGTTAATCTGGCCTGAGGACTTGATCCTCAGTCCTCCCCCTCTCCTCATCATGGGGCCTGAGCACCAGAGCACTGAGGTGTTTCAGTTAGGCGACACATCAGTGAGGGTTGGAGGGTTTTTTTAGGTACTTTTTTCCCTTCTCGTGTGGTCCCCAACTGATTTTTCTATGGGTTAGCGGCCCCTGACCCAAAAAAGGTTCTCCATCCCTGCCATTAATAAAGGCAATGCTGAAACCTTTTTGTGTTGGACATATTTTACTTTATTTAAAACTAGCAGAAATACCCAGCGCCGCCCAGGGAAAATATAGTAAAAGGTGTGATGAATGAACTACGTCAATGACATTAACATAGCATATTTTATTTGAAATACTTTTCTCGTATATATTACTAACATATCTAGTACTTTGTCTGTTATCATAGGGAAAGGATCTCGTAGTTGCAGTTTATGTGACACAGTTAACGAAAGAGTCCAGCAAATACCTATGATGAGGCACCACTAAAAGTTAATTAGTGGCCCAACTGGGGCTCTGGGGAAACCGATTTCGAGATATAACCAATCCAGTGATTGAAGTTAGGAAATCAGGAGTATCCATGCAAAGTTTTGTGTTTCTATGATCAGGTGCTACTAAAAGCTAATTATCAGTAGGCCCAATTGGAGCTCTGGAGGAACTGGGGGAACTGATGTCAAGATCTAACCAATCCTGTTAGTAATGTTAGGAAATCAGTACTATCTGTTCAAAATGTAGTGTTTCTAGCTCTTACCATTTTGGAGGTCTTTCGGAATTATCAGTGGGCCCAATCAGGGATCTGGGGGAACCGATTTTGAGATATAACCAACCCAGTTATTTAAGTTAGGAAATCAGTAGTAACCATGCAAAATGTGGTGTTTCTAGCTCTTACCGTTTCGGAGATCTTTCAGGACAAACAAACAAACAAACTTTCAGAAATATTTATAAGATGAAATCTGGCCAGAAAGGCCTGTTGGGGCCCAGCCTTCATCTGGCTGGAGCGTCCTATTCCCAGCCCTGGCCCTTGGGCAGGCCCCGTGGTCCAGCCCCAATCTAGCTACAGAAACGGCAGGTGGTGGCCCCCCTCCTGCTGTGGCAGGAGTAGGAGGAGAGGCCATGATCTGGCTGTGGCAGAGAGAGAATGATGAGCATAGCAAGCAACTCCCTAGTAGTTATTCTGAAATAATTTCCTGGTGTAGACATGAGTGTAGGCAAGTCAAAGGCAGTCAAACACTGAGTCTTTCTGAGCATTCAGTTAAACTAACTTTTCAAGCCTTGCCTTTGCTAGGAAAATAGATTGAATTTATTTTAATATATTATAATCCTAATATAGACAAACAAGCTATAATTGTAGTATGTTACCTGGATGAAGTAAACTTTATGTTCCTTTGTGACATTTACCTCTAATGTGCTTAAACTCCAACTTCCATTACCTCCACTATAATTTTCATGTTAAAAATGCAGATCGCCCCCCCCCCCGCTCCTTCCCCCTCCCCGCAAACATGGTCAAAGGTGGTATTAAAGTATCTACTGCTGCACCAAACATTTTTATTTTTCAGATTTGGACTTAAACTCTCTCTTGCAGTATTTGCAATCCAAACACTGCCACCTGGGACCAGCCCACACAAACCACATGAAAGAAAAAAAAATTATCTTGTAAACACCTGAAACTGACTCTACAGTTTATCGCAGTCCACATGAAAAATGTGAACAAATGTAACTGGTTAAAGTAATATTTTTACATTTTCTCTTGATGTTAATACTCCAAAGCATTATTTGCAGCACAGGTAAGGATTTCTTTTTAAGCATAGATTTTTAATCCAAATATCCCTATATGTTGCCTTTATATAGGGCTTGAGAAAATATTTCAGATGCCTAATAGATCAAGAACTAAATCTTGTCATCAGGTTGAAATGCAACCATGCAGAGCCATGCACCTCCTGATCTATACTCCTTTTTTGCTGTCTCCTTCTGGTCAATCAAGATCCTAGGGTTTCAATCAATGCTGCCACATAACATCTCACCAAATTAGTTACCATCTGGAGAGTCTTCGTGTTAGCCCCCAAACACACTGAGTCCTCTTCTGGGGTGAGAAGTAGGGGCTAATGTTTCTCTTCTCCAGCATTGTCCCCCCAACTCTGTCCCAAAGCAGGAAGGAGCAGCTGAAGAACAGAGAAGTCACAGCCATCTTGAAGACCCACAGTAATGGGCTCCCTGTCAATACTACCCCACCAATCTGCTCTTGGGTGGGCAGATCTACCAAGTCATCAGAGAAGGTTTCTTATGGGGAGTCCACACTCATATCCTGCAAAAACCCTCCGCTGGAGTGGTTTTAGAACTAGCCTCCACTCTTTCCAAAATCCTCTGCTGGGTGGCAAGAGCCAATCCTCCCTAATGAAATAGTACCATTTTCTGTCTTCTCCCCTTCCACAAGTATGCAGAGACCTCTTCTGGGGTAGAGGGACCCATGCTCCAGCTAATGACACACTGCCCAAAGTTTCTCTGCTCATAACTGCACCACTACCCTGTCTCCCCGCAGTTTTGTCGCACTGTAAGTGGTATAAGCACAAAGTGGAAAAGAGTGCCCACACACGGAGTAAAAGTGGTATAATTATGTTGGTACATTTTCCTGTGTAAAAGACAACATTGCATTACTGACCCTCCAGGACAGGTTATTTGGGCTACCTAAGGGCTAGCAATGTGTAGCATTTGCTTTTTAAAAGAAAACTTAAATTAACACTCAAAATCACCTTATATGATCTGAAGAAGTGGGTTTTGCACACAAAAGCTCATGATACTATATATATGTATTTTGTTAGTCTATAAGGTGCCACTGGACTTCTCATTTTTCTTTTGTAGATGTAATGGCATTCTCCAAGAAAAATCCTAAAATCCTGCTTGGATTTTTTTTCAAGCTCTATGTGTTGGTATGAATTAAAGAGGTTTTTTTTTTACAAAGTGATTAATACTTCTCTCTGGAAGAAGAATGTGCTTTGAAACTGAAATAATCTAGACGGAAACATATCAAAACCGAGCTAGAAATCTTTCAAACAATTCGCAAAATATCATGCAAAACACAGTGCAATTTGCATCTGCTAGCTGCATGCTTAGGATTCCCCACTCTCCCAGGTTCACACAGAAGACTCAAAGACGTTAGCAATCCCCCACCTGGTGTATGGCTGGCTCTCTCAGATGTATACAGCAAGAAACCTAGTGGAGTTAGCGAGCCTCTCACACTCCACTCCCCACAACTACACGTGAGAAAATCAGTCGAGTTTGCAGTTCCCCCGCAAAGGGGAATCCTTCTTCCCGGTGGTGGCAGGGCCGGGGATCCCTGGGGGTTGCACCCCCTTTCCGGAGGGCGGGGGGTGACATGCCGGGGATCCCGGAAGTCTTCATGGCCGGGGATTCCGGGGAGCTGCATCCCCATTCCCTAAGGGAGTACAGGGCCGGGGATCCCGGGGAGCTGCACCCCCCACTCCCCACGGGGCTGCAGGGCCGGGGATCCCAGCGAGTTGCACCCCCACTCCCCACGGGGCTGCAGGGCCGGGCATCCCGGCGAGTTGCACCCCCACTCCCCACGGGGCTGCAGGGCCGGGGATCCCGGGGAGTTGCACCCCCACTCCCTACGGGGCTGCAGGGCCGGGGAGTTGCACCCCCACTCCCCACTTGGCTGCAGGGCCGGGCAACCCGGGGAGTTGCACCCCCACTCCCCACGGGGCTGCAGAGCCGGGGATCCCGGCGAGTTGCACCCCCACTCCCCACGGGGCTGCAGGGCCGGGCATCCCGGGGAGTTGCACCCCCACTCCCCACGGGGCTGCAGGGCCGGGGATCCCGGGGAGTTGCACCCCCACTCCCCACGGGGCTGCAGAGCCGGGGATCCCGGCGAGTTGCACCCCCACTCCCCACGGGGCTGCAGGGCCGGGCATCCCGGGGAGTTGCACCCCCACTCCCCACGGGGCTGCAGGGCCGGGCATCCCGGCGAGTTGCACCCCCACTCCCCACGGGGCTGCAGGGCCGGGGATCACGGGGAGTTGCACCCCCACTCCCCACGGGGCTTGCAGGGCCGGGGAGTTGCACCCCCACTCCCCACGGGGCTGCAGGGCCGGGCATCCCGGCGGTTAGAGGCCTCCCCAGTCCCGGAGTCTCTCCCGGCCCCGCTCCAGCGCAGCCCTCCGGGCGCCTCGGCTCTTTCCTCCCCTTAAAGGGAGGTAGCTGCAGTTAAAGGCCCGCGGCGCCCGTGCTGGGGGGCGGACGCAGAGCCCGGCAAGGAGTATTGGGGGGGGGTAACCTCCCCCCGGCTCGTGCCGCGCGGCGGAACTCGTGCGCGGCGGGGAGGGGGGGGGGAATTAGCCCCCCGAGTGGAGCCGCGCGGTGTCCGCTGGGGGTGGGGCGGCGCGTGGGGAGAGGGCTAACCGCCGGCCCGTGCGCGCGGAGTCCTGGGGGGGGGGCGAAGGCCGGACCGGGCGGTTTTCTGGGGGGGGGGGGGTTAACACCCCGAGTCGTGCCGCGCGAAGTCGGCGAGGGGGAGGGGGGCGCGAAGCCGGGCGGGGGGGGGGGTTCTCCTCCCCCCCCCCCGCGCCCGGCGGCGGCATTTCCATTCAGGCGGCGCTGAGGGAGCCCGGCGCGCCCGGTGCATTGTGGGACTGGGCTGGGAGTCCCGTTCGCGGGAGGAGGCGGAGGGAGGGCGAGGAGCGAGCCGGTAAGAGGGAGACCTGGGGAGGGGGGGGGCAGGCGGGGAGATTTAAAGGGGAATCCGCCTCCGCCGTTAAACACCCGGCCCTGCGCCGGGCGGCGGCCTCCGCGCGCTGCAGCGGCCGGTCGGGGCGCACGGGGCACGCTTGGCCCCAGCCCCAGAGCCCGGCCGCGGGGGGGGGGGGGGGGAAAGGGGATGCGAAGCGCCGCCGGGGCCGCTTTAAAAAACTCCCCGCGCCGAGGCCGGCAGGCGACGGGTTAAATTTTTCACCCGCCGACATTTTTGTTGCCGCTGGGGCCCCGCGCCGTAGAGTCCCCTGGCCGGGGAGCCTGGCGCGCGCCGCTCGCGGGGAACGTTCCACCCCCTCCCCGCCCTCCCCGGGGCGGCGGCGGCGGCAATGGGGGGCGGCTGCAGCCCTTCGCCTCCACAGGCTGCCCCGGCACCTCTGCTTGCAGCGAAGGGTTAACTCTGCTCCTGCTGACATTTTACCTGTGGCCCCCCCCTTCCTCCGCGCTTTTCCTGCTCATAATTTCGTGTGGAAGGGAGATCGTCCGTGCCCCCCACCCCCGCTTCTGCACAGCTCCGTGGAGGAGCCTCCGGGGGTGGGGTGGGGTGTTGGAAGGGGATTGCTGTGTGCGCGGCTCTTTCCTGTGCACGGCCAGCCGGGCTCCCGCACGGCTGCACAAAGAGCAGCAGTAGAGGCCCTTGCTTGCCTTTAAAGGCAGCAGCTTGAAATTTAAGGTGTCCCAGAGCCATGTCTATCCGCAGCCCTCAGCGCTACACTCAATGGAGAAATGCTCGTTGCAGTTTTTCACCCTGTAGATATCCCTCACTTGTGTTGCTATTCCCTGTCCTTGGGTTTATTTTGGGTAGGTACCTGGTCCTGTTCCACAGTATTTTTTTTTTCTCCACCCCTCAACGTATGGTTTTGTTTATGCTTAGGGTGATACAGTGGCGAGGGTTAAACTTTTAATATTTGCGATTGTTTTAAAGTAACAGCATCTGGCGTATGGGGGGATTTGCTCTAATAGGGAGGGTTGTTTATTTTGCAAATACGTTTAATGCTAGAAATGCATGTTTGTGCAGGGTGCCAAAGTCGCATGAAATTGGATCTTGTAAGGTTGCTTCCATGACCCTGTAAGAAATTATTGCTTGCAGCACCTTCAGATCTTCATAAAAAAGCCTTTTATGTTCCTTTCCCTATTGAGTTTTTTGTCTAAATAACTTTGTCTAGCTCAAAATTTATTTTTCAGATGAGAATATATTTAAGTGAGTGTTGTGACTCAGACTATGCAAAAAGTTCTGCTTGTTGCCTTTGGCCTCTAAATCCTTTCCTAGAGAAGTGGATGGGGGGTGCTAAGAGTACACCAGTCTTTGGGTGAGTGAAGGGAAGTGTTGCCCAACTTGGAAAATGCTACTTTTTACAATTTTTCTGGAAATAAGTAGGCTGGTGAGTTCAAAAATCTCTTTTCATTAAAAGCCACTTTTCTCCTATTTCTCTTTACAGGTTGTTTTCTAGTTAGTATTATCTCAGATTACTAGTTTTTATTGCCTAGCATTGAAGACAGACATTTACAAACGAAATGCATTGCTCATCCAAGACACGTTCTTGTAATGAGCACTTGGATTACTGCCCAAACTTGGGCTTCTGAAGATTTGTTTTAAATAAGTGACACGCCTCCTAGGGAAGGAGGGAAAACACTGTAAAAGGGGAGTTCAGTTCCTGATCATAAGTTTTCAAAGACTTTACAACTAGAATTGCCGTTCTGTGCCACATTCAATAAAATAACATCCCTGAGAGTTTGTAGAACTTGTTAGGAGATTACGAAGTTTGATGATAAGCAATATTTTGGGGGACCCAGTTACAGAAGGCTATAGATGGGGAGGGGTTTTAATAGAACCAAATGTACTGATTAGTGGCCAGTAGTGGTGTTAAACTTCTCTGCTTAACTCAGTAACAACCAAATCAGCAGTCAGTCAGTGCTGCATGTTGAACCCTTTTGGTAGGTATGATGTTTGCTTTTTGAGACACTGCAGTATGTAGGTCACTTTAATTCCAGAAAAGCTTTTTTTCCCAGGAAGATAAATTGCACCATATCACTACCATGCCTGAGAAGTTAAATACTTCAGCTACGCCTCTGATTAGTTTTGGAGTGTGTTATATGTCTGACTCAGAGTGGAAAATGTTCTAAAATTAGATGTGCATTTTAAAGAATTTTATTAAATTTCATCAGTGTCTTTTCACATTAACTTTCTAATGGGCAGTTACTGTACTATGATTAAATATTTTCATTTCCAAAAAAAGTCCTGAAAGGCAAGAACTCTGTGTCTTTTGAATAACTTTAGTGTATGAACATCAAAATGTAAAGGTAATATGTTTTTAGAGGAAATATCCTGATTAAATATTTTCCTTTCTTATTACTTTATATCACCAGCACATATGTCCTCTGGGGAAAATAGACCACTGGTGTGAACAGGTGTATTTCTGTTTACACCAATGTGAGTAATGAGTTATGCTTTCTTACAATCAGAATTGAACTTGCCCCATTGTTTGAAAGATGTAATGAGTTTAGTGTAGCTTTGTGCCTTGAAATCTTGCAGGATCAGGGCCTGAAGCTCCCCTAAAAGGTTGTTCCTAGTAACTAAAAACTGTACTCTCCCCTCCCCCCCTGAAATGAGGTCTGTGTGTAGACTTGTGGTTGGGGTGGTTTTTTTTTTATTTTATTTTTTTTAAATGAAACATCGCTGTACCATAACTGTAGGGGAAAAGTCATATCACTCCTCTGACTGACCTGACAGCGTATAGTTACGTGTCAGAAGATGGAAGAGGGAACCATTCCCTTGTAGCCCAAACTCACCTTGTGGAATATGCCTGTCTCTTGTAACAGATAATCTCTGTTCAGTGCTTTGCTTTACTTATTTTTAAAACAGGGAAGAGAAGGGGGGAAAAAAAAGATTCTTCCAGCCTCTCCCCTCCCCCATTGATGTATGCATTTACAGTATATACACGAACCTGTTGTCTTGTAGGTTCTAAGAATTTTCTAATCCCAATTTTTCTAACTAGGTTGATCAGCAGAGAAATCAACATATACGTTTGCTCAAGGTGGGGGGGAAGCTAGCATTCTCTGTGAGAGAACCATGTCTGTTCGGGAGTCCTTTAACCCAGAAACTTATGAACTGGACAAGAGCTTCCGTCTGACTCGATTCACTGAACTTAAAGGCACAGGTTGTAAAGTGCCTCAAGATGTTTTACAGAAACTGCTTGAGTCCCTACAAGAAAACCATTTTCAAGAAGATGAACAGTTTCTCGGAGCAGTTATGCCTAGGCTGGGTGAGTATTTGTCCCTCTAGTAACAAGATCTATTTTTATGAAACCGGGAGAGAGCAGTATCATAAGTTAGCTGTTAGCCTATTAATTTATGTTTGTTAATTTATTTAAAATTAAGGTATTGTCCAATGCATACACTGTGTCCAGGAATGTAAAGGATAAACCTGCAGTTGTCACCTAATAGCACTGATTAATACAAAATTATTATGCTTGTACTGTAATTATAAATATCCTTTCTGCAAAGTATTTAACTAAAGGGAAAAAAGGAGCGCTATAATGAACCTAAAAGTAGAGAGAAAGTTCTTATGAGAAGAACAATAGTTTTTTCACGAATAGATTCTTGTACATGAATTATGTGGAAGTTCAGTAACCAAAATAGTAACAATTGATTTCTAAAAACAAATGTATCCATGTTAGCATTTCCTCAGTGAATGCAGAATAAGTAATGAATGCTGAAACAGTGCTATGACTACAGTTGTAGATTCTCCCCCCCCCCCCCCCCCAAAAAAAAAATTGCAATTATTTTCTGACTTAAAGTGAAACTGAGAATTGACTGTAAATAATTATCCGGCTCCAAACCCAGTCTCTCTTCATTTCTAAATTGAATCCACCATTGTGAGCCAAAAGAGAGTGTGGTGTGTGGGTTTTTTTTTTTCTTTCAGTCCCCTCATTGTGTCATGTTCTTTATAACTTCTGTTCTGCCTGTAGCGGTTTCATGGGAAAGGTCTTGTAGAGACAGCCTATCTGTCTCTTGCCAGATTTGCTTTCTCTTTGGCATTTATATAGTGATGCAAGGAGAACTGAAGAGTAACCTGCGGAAGCAACCCTTACAGGGAACAGGGTCAATATGGATATTTTGATACCAGCTACAGTTCCTAATACTGTATTGATATAAATACATTAGACAAGATAAAATATTTAATGATGATGGGTTTTTAATTCAGTTCATCTGTTTATTTAGCCATATGTATTTAATATCTTCTCCACAGTGCAAATTTTAGAAACTCCTACACTTCAGGCTTATCAACTTAGTTGTTTGGTTTTTTTGGAAAATATTTTACTATTATTTAATCTAGCATACAGTGAGCTCACGTTAAACAATTTTAATGTACCTAGAAAGCTCTTATTAGACTAACAGGTTACAACATGGTTTTACCGAAGAGGGCAGAATCAGTTGAAAGCCAATGTTCCCACTTACAAAGATTGCCCTTGTTTATCTCATATACAGGCAGTCCCCGGGTTACGTACAAGATAGGGACTGTAGGTTTGTTCTTAAGTTGAATTTGTATGTAAGTCGGAACTGGTACATATTGTAGGGGAAACTCTAGCCAAACATTTCTCCAGAGCTCAGTTTTATTCTCCCACACCTCACTTCCCTCGGTCCTTTATTCTCAAGCTGAGGTGTCTTCTGAGAAAAGCCGCTCCGCATCTCCCTAGTCTATGGAGGGGGGGGGGGGGCGCTAGCTTCGCGTCTCCCTGGTCTGCTGGGGGGAAGCAGCTAGTGTGGGGTTGCCTCACCCCATTTGTAAGTAGGGATCCATGTAACCCGGGGACTGCCTATGAAAGAATTGTGTGTGAGGCTGAGTGGCAATGTAAGCTAAGAGAATACCATGATAAGGGACACTCTGATCTCATTTTGGCCCAAGATTTAATGTTTGTGTGGCACTTTAAATAATAGAAATATTTTCTTAAGTTTTAAAAAAAGTGTTCATTTAGTTGCATTTAAATCTGCAGTTTTTCAACTCAGTATGGGATCTAGAAAGCAAAACTGGCTCTAAGCAACAATAGAATTGCTAGCTTAGTTTTTATTCAGCCTTATGAGCAGCAATAAAGTTAAAAGCTGGAAGGAATTTTTCTCACCTGTTATTAATAGGCTTACTTATCTTTTACAGTGTGCTTTAAGATGAATATTGCTTTAACAAATGAATTTGGTAGTATGTCTTTTGATGTTTTGTGCATTTAAAGAAAGGGCCAGTGACTTTATCTGCACATATGGATGGTACTTCTGAGATGCTGTTAGGAAGGAAAATAGCAATAATAGGATTTATAGAATTGGGTCCTACTTCCACAAGTAGTTATGACTCACTCATATTAGTCCCAAATGCTGTCAGAAATACTTCCATGAGTAAGATTGCAGATTTGGGTACTCTGGCCCTAATCCTTTGCACTGTTAATGTATTGCAGAATCTCGTGCCCCTTTGAAACCTCACTGAGCTCAGTACGGCTTCATATAGTTTCACGGTGTTCATGTGCATGAACTAGTTTGCAGAATGAGGTCCTAAGATACAGACTGTAGTAGACTTAGCATTTTTTCAAAGTGGGGAGAACTATATATTAAGGATATTCATTGACCGTTTCTTTCATCAGAGTTGTTCAGTTTCAGCAGCTTTCTTGGTATGGACTTACTAGGAGGGAAGACCAATGGATTACATTGCGGCTGTGTCTAGACTGGCAAGTTTTTCCGCAAAATCATGTGATTTTGCGGAAAAACTTGCCAGCTGTCTACACTGGCCGCTTGAATTTCCGGAAAAGCACTGACGATCTCATGTAAGATCGTCAGTGCTTTTCCAGAAATACTATGCTGCTCCCGTTTGGGCAAAAGTCTTTTTCCGAAAGACTTTTGCGCAAAAGGGCCAGTGTAAACAGCACAGTAGTGTTTTCCACAAAAAAAGCCCCGATCGCGAAAATGGCGATCGGGGCTTTTTTGCGGAAAAGCGCGTCTAGATTGGCCACGGACGCTTTTCCGCAAAAAGTGCTTATGCGGAAAAGCATCCTGCCAATCTAGACGTGCTTTTCCAAAAATGCTTTTAACGGAAAACTTTTCCGTTAAAAGCATTTTCAGAAAATCATGCCAGTGTAGACGTAGCCTGCTTGTTTACCAAGGAATGCTGCTATACAATTAATGATCATGTGGGTACCAAATTTTGGCATAAGACTGCTGCTAACAGATTTAGACTGAACAGCCAGCAAGACTGTCTTAAGGACCTAGTTAGAGATTGATCCTGACCACTTTTCTTCGGCAAGAAGGCTACATCCCTTTTGAGATTTGTCATAATGGTTATGATAGTTCATTGTTAAAGATTAGAACTACTCTTATATGTTTGGCAAGGTAGTCAAGAACAGCCACCTAGCAGACTTGAAGTACATCTGCCAGGTTTTCCCCATAATGAGATGGTACAGGGCAAATGTTTTCAAAAAAGGAGAAACCTCCCATCACAATTAAACTTGTTATATATATTAAATTACATCAAATTGTAACTCCTGGATGTTTACTCCTTACATTTATACCTTCCCCACTTTAGTCTCCTGTCTCATTCTCAAGTTTTTCTTTGTCTCTCAGTTTCATTTGTTTCTGATATGCCTCTTGTAAGGAACAAAATCTTGATGGTTGTTCTTTTGGCTGTGGCTTGTATTTCATAGGCCTGTTTTACAAATTCCCTTTTATTGAGAAATACAGTCATCTGAGGGATGAACAAATTATTCAGTTGATTGATGGTTTCCTGTCCTTGCAGGAATTGGGATGGACACTTGTGTCATTCCTTTAAGACATGGTGGTTTGTCTTTGGTCCAGACAACAGATTACATTTATCCCATTGTGGATGACCCTTATATGATGGTAAGTTGACTAAACTTGCAATTGCCTGTATCAACTGACTTTGATTTGTCTTTCATTAATCTGAATTGTCTGTGTTGATTGGAACATGTTGTCTCTTATTCAATCAGCCATTGCACTGATTGGTTTGTCATGCTCTGTATCTCTCTGAGATATGTATGAGACACAGAAACTCTTTCATATTTCTATTCCTGTGTCATTCCCATATTTGCTAGTGCAGTTGCAGCAATGCTTTCTAAAGGTGGGAATGTCAGGAGAACAGCTAAATTGAAAATCAAAGCTGCCTCCTTCTGCTCAGAGAGTCACTTTGGTTGGGAAAGTGCTATCAAGGCAAATGAGGTTTTCTGGGAGGCATTGGTTCAGTTTAAATAGGAAGTCCCTTTTTAACTTCTGATCTACTTGGGGAACCAAATTCCAGTTGGGATGTCTTTTTTTGAGGTTTTGGAATGATTAGATTAAACTGCAAGACTGGAAGAGCCAAAATAATAATACTTTGCTGTTTATAGTGTGCTCTTCAACTTCAGAACTCTTTGCAAAATCACTAATCTCCCCAGCACTTCTTTGTATTGTCTGTAGCTGTTGGGGGAGGGATAGCTCAGTGGTTTGAGCATTGGCCTGCTAAAGCCAGGGTTGTGAGTTCAATCCTTTAGGGGGCCATTTAGGGATGTGGGGCAAATCTGTCAGGGATGGTACTTGGCCCTGCCATGACTGCAGGGGATTGGACTCAATGACCTCACAAGGTCCCTTCCAGCTCTGAGACAGATAGAAAAATTGAAATTCAAAGAGATTATGACCCAGATCCTCACAGATACCTAGGTACCCCAATGCTCATTGAAATCAGTGGGCATTAAGTGCCTCAATAACTTTGAGGATCTGGGCCTGAATGAGTTGTCTAAGGTTATATATAGCATGTAAATTGCAGAGTGTTGGTTAAAATTCTGGAACAATAACTAGATTAGGATTTTGGGCTTGCTTCTAGTTCTGTACCCTGATTATATTACTATCTCTCTCTCAAAAAGATGTATGTATTTTTACAATCTTATGTGTCTTGGTGGGCATCTGTATTGTGCACCAACATTTTTTTAAAAACCATAATAAAAGTTGCAAAGTCAAACACTCAAAAATTAGAATATGTCCAAATTAAGGTTGCCTAAGCAGCCTTAATACAGTTCCTTTGCACATGAGCATTCTGTTAGAGCTGTGGTGTCCAACACACCAGCCACATGTGGCTATTTGGCTCGTTGAGCGTGTCTAGTTTGCTAGTGGCTACTGCTTAAGAACTGGTTGGACACCAGGGTATTAGAGTCTTTAACACAATCATACTATTTTTCTGCAGCATGTCTGCTTCAGTTTAAGCATGGATAGGGTTCAGACAACCTTAATTTTTCCAATTCCTAACTTCTGAGTGCTCAATTTTGCAAACTTGCTAGTGTTCTTTAAACAAAGTTTGTATATGATTTTCTGGTTTTTTTAAAATATATATACTGAAAAAGGAAATTCCATCATCTGGCATCATAATTACATCTTTGTGGTTCGTCAGCAAAGTTGGAACCTTTAGATTCACCATACAGGCCTCTACCAGTTGAACTAATGGAGTAACAGATATAATAGCAGGTTGTCAAATCTCACTGTGAACAGGGTGCTGACACACATTTTGCCAGTGAATTTCCTAGAAACTTGCTGACAGCGAGACTCCAAAATCTTGGGTTCCATTTCAAGGCCTGGAGGGGGGGGGGGTAGTGTTGTGTGCGTGCTAACTCTTTCATTCACACTCCCCAAGTTTGATTCTTCTGTCTCATCATCTCCAACCTGTCCCTGTTTTGTCTCTTCTCCACTCCTAACTCCTTGTTCCAGTCTTAGTCTCTGCTTCTTAAACATCTCACCCTAGTCTCCTTGTTAAGCCCATCCTAGTCTTCCCCCTCTGAGCACACTCTTGAGTCTAATTTCCTCCTCATTCCCATTCTCTTCCTTTTCCCACACCCAGTCCCAGTGTCCTTGTCCAGCAAAACCCAGTTTCTCCACTGCTGGCTCCTCATTCAATCTGTCCTTCTACCTCCTACTTTATGCCTATCTATTCCCAGTTTCCCTTCTGAACTCTAGCTCCTCATAAGATTGGTATCTCCTCCCCTACCACACGCACTGTTTCCTAATTTGTCTCCTTGTCCAGGTAGCTCCAGTCTCCCTTCACTCAGCTCCCCCTCCAATCTCAGGCTAAGTCTACACTGCGAGTTTTGCCAGAAGAGGCAGTGCAAATGAAGTGCAGATTAGCATTTTCTTGCGCTTCATGTGCATACTCTTTTCCAATCCATTTTTATGCTAGGGTTTTTGCACAAAAACCCCTAGCGCAATAATGGACCAGAAGAGAGTATGCAAATCAAGTGCAAGAAAATGCTAATCCGCGCTTCATTTGCACTGCCACTTCCGGCAAAACTCATAATGTAGATGTAGCCTCAATGTCCTCTCTTCCCTGCAGGCCAACTGGCTCCAAATCTCACCTCCATCCCCTGCAGTCCCAGAGTTACTGTACATACTTTCCTTCATGTCTATATTTGAGTCAGATGTTTACTTTTTCATGACACTTTGGGAGCACTGAAATGAGGGGCATGTGCCCCTTACTTCTGGTGACTGGCATTACCCCAGCTCAGAGCAACAATTACAGTAAACTTCCGATAATCCGGCACCTTTAGGACCCCGGGGGTGCCGGATTATCAGATATGCCAGACTATCGGAAGGGGGGGCTATGAGGGGTCTGGGGTAGAGTGGGGGGGATGCCATCCCAGACCCCTTATAGCCCCCACTTTCAATAGTCCGGCTCTGCCTCAGGCAACCCTGATTACACCGCTGCTGGTCAGTTTCAGCAGCGGCTGAATCGGGACACCTGAAGCGGAGCAGCTGGAGTGCTGTCGGGTTGGTCCGGTAGCGCCAACCCTTGGTGTAGCGAGACCAACCCGGCAGCACTCCAGCTGCTCTTGGGGACACCTGGGGCAGAGCAGCTGGGGTGCTGCCGGGTTGGTCCCGCAGCGCCGCTCCTCGGCGCTACTGGACCAACCCGGCAGCGCCCCAGCTGCTCTGTCCCAGGTGTACCCAAGTCAGCTGCTGCTGAAACTGATCAGGGGCTGATTCCAGGAAGCTGGAGCAGAGCAGCTCTGCCTCCGGCTTCCCCGATTCAGCCGCTAGTCAGTTTTAGCAGCGGCTGAATCGGGGAAGCTGGGGGCAGAGCAGCTCTAATGGTCTGGCTCCCTGGAGCACTTCTGGGTTCCTGATGGTGCCGGACCATCAGGAGTGCCGGACCATCAGGAGTGCCGGACCATCCGAGTTTTACTGTATAGAGAAAGGCCTTATGAATCCCTGTAGCCCTGAGTTGAGCATGGTCAGTTGCTCTGTGAGAATAGCACATGATGTGCAGTCTGATTAAACATTTAGTAACTGTGATGGGCTAGAGCAGGGGTCTCCAAACTTTTCAGCCCGAGGGCCGCATTAACTATCAAACAGCAGTTCGGGGGCCGACTACACACTTGAGGTCCAAATAAAAAACAATCAAAACATGGATGTTGTTTTTAATTATTTATTTAATATTATTTTATTCAGTTATTATTTAATAACACATTGATACACTACACATGAACACCTGTATTAGTGTGAATGGTGAAATTGTTTCCTGGATGCCAAAATAGCAGACATTTCTGGCTTTGCGAATCCGTTTCTCCCGGAAGGGGGGGGCTTTTCCCCCTGCTCTCCCCTTCCTCTGCACGCTGTCCTCCCCTCCTGCTTGCCACCGCTCACTCCTTCTCCCCCCCCCGGGCGGAAGGGGTCACCTTTTTAAAGTTCCCGCTGGGGTTCACGTTCCCCCGCACGTCGCCGGGCGGGCGTTACCACCACCGCCCATCCTGCCCCCTGATTGGCCGGCTGCCCTGTCAGTCTGGGCGGGGGAACGCCGCCCGTGCTAACCCCCGCCCCCTGCGCCGTTTGCCGCCGCGCGGCCGCTTGTCAGCAGAGCGGCCCGCTTCTCCTGCCTCGGCGCGGCGTGAGTACATGCCGCACACCCCTGACAGGGCCCCCTCCCCCCCGCGGCAAGAAGGGCCCGTTCGGCAGCGCCCCAGGGACGGTCTCCATGGGCCGGATGAGAGGGCCTCGCGGGCCGCATCCGGCCTGCGGGCCATAGTTTGGAGACCCCTGGGCTAGAGGATAGACTCTTTGGACATTTTAGCTGATAAGCTCTAGGAAGTCTGTGTGTGTGTGTGTGTGTGTGTGTGTGTGTGTGTGTGTGTGTGTGTGTGTGTGTGTGTGTATACACACACACACACACACACACACACACACACATATATCATTCAAAGGACTTATAACTGGGACATATCTGGATACATTTTTCACCTGGATAAAGCTCATCTCTGACACAAAGGTCATCCTCTGGTTACCAAATTTCAAGTTCTAACTTCAAAGCATGGGTATGGTATACACTAGGTCTTTTCTAAGTAAAGGTGCCATAGTTTTTTAATATGGACAAAACATTTTGCCTAATCTTGGTTTTTGGAAATGGGTGAAATATTTTGGTTGAACTTTTCCAACAACATTCAGCCTCAGGCAGATACAGGACAGAATTTCAGTCCAAAAGGTTATAGTGCAGCAAAATTATAAGCAATTGAAAATCATTCTAATGGAAAGTGAGTCTTAATAGGTGGTGTGTGCTGCAAGCCCCAGATGGAATATAAGAGAAGCATGTTTTAAGTAAAGGAGCAGAAAGAGAGCTTTGTTTTCATGAATTGTCCTTATTCCTTAAAGTAGATCTATTTAGTGGGACTAATCATATAGCTAAAGGTTTTCAAGTTGAGGCCCCAGTTCTACAAACTGAAGAGGCATGTATAGCTCAGATAAACATCCAAGAGCTTGGACACTTGTACTCAGACTAACCACAGTTATGACTCTTTTAGTGTTCACCAGCACTGTAGGCAAACTAAATGTGGTGTTGCCAAGTTTGTCTCAGTTTTCTCAGACTTGAGATCTGCAATTCCTGAGTTTTACCTATTGGCAGGGTATTGCATTGACCTGCCATTAGACCAGAGCACTGTTATCATTATGGTTTTGAAAACCTTATCATTTGTTCTTAAGAGAACATAAACTAACAGCTTGCTTGGTAAACACTGAAGATAGTACTTAATAGTTTGATAATCCTGGTACAAAAAGGAAAATGACATGCTTGAGTCTCCTTAGTCATCTACACAACTAGCAGTGGGTTTCCTTGGAGCCATTCAGTGTGTATAGTAAGTAAGCCTTTTAAAGTACTCAACTGTATTCCGGTTTCAGATACATGCTGAGGGCTCCACTAACATAAATGGGGAGGAGAGGGTTGTATCTGAAGCTTGATGATGGTCCATTGTGGTCAGATTATATGCTGCCTGCTAGCAAAATTTCAAGACATGGTCTTTGTTCCAAAGAGCTTGCTTTCTAATATATCTCATACAGAGAAGATTTGCACTTTAGGTAAAATATGTTTTAAAAATCTGCTTTCTATCTAGGATGTTTTTCATTGGCCAAATTATTGCACTTAAATATACAGATTAGATATTTTATCATATTACTGTTTTGGGAAAATTGCAGAAAAAATGGACATTAAAAACATAGGGTAAGATTCTGTTCCATCTCTATAGAAGTAAATCCAGATTAATTTTTATTAAAGCCTGTAGAATTACCCTGGCTGTTCTCAATTATGTTGGTGTAAGAATTTGGCTGATGTTGTGGTTTGGTTTTTATTTTTTGACATCCCTTCCTTCATCAGAAAGCTCAGTGTCTTCAGCTATGTTGGCTCATTAAGGAGTGCTTGCTGTCTCCACTCTGCTGCCTGCATTCTGACAACTATTTGTTTCCCATTGCTATCAGTAGTTTTGCTTAGGCATAACTGATGGGAACTAAAGGAAACAGTTCAGAGATAATATAAAATAAGGATTAGAACCCAATTTACTGTCTCGTAGCTATGCTGGTTCTGAAGGTCTAGCAGAAATAGAGAACAATATCAATTTATTAATAAGCAATTTCAGGGTGAAATCATCAAATGATGCAAATTACCATATTATAGCTCTATTGAGTTCAATGGAGGTACAGTTTAAGCTAGTTCAGAACTGGGCTCATTGTCATTAAAGTGAGAAGTTCTGACTCAGTGTGGAGGCAGCGAGCAGACCTGTGAAGTGAGAGAGTACCAGTTTTACAATCTGAGTTTAACCATTTATTAAAGTCTATGACTGTCCTGTTCACTAAGTGTTATCTGAACATACAGAAATACTGATCTGGATTTTTTTTGTCTTTGTTTATTTGCAGGGACGTATAGCCTGTGCTAATGTCCTAAGTGACCTTTATGCTATGGGGGTCACGGAGTGTGACAACATGTTGATGCTCCTTGGGATCAGTAATAAAATGACAGATAGGGTAAGGTCTTTGGTGATTACAGTGAAACAAATGGACCCAAGTAACTCTACCTGCCACAGTGTGTTACCCTACATAAACATTTAGCTTTGCAATTCATGTTAATGTTCTTTTTTCCCCTCAAAGTTTGGGGTCTTTTTAAAAAGGGCCTTTGTGGATGGTCTCAGGATGTTACACCTAAGAATCAGTTACTTACATATTGATGGGACTTTTGGGTTTGCTTGCTGACAGGCTGGTCCTGAGCAGCTCTTCTCTGGCTGCACGATTTCTGCCCTTATTTCAGTTGTCTTCTCCCAAATAGTGTCCCTGTTTCTGCTCAACCTTGTACAGTAGGGGCCTGAGCCAGCTTTTTAATACCATATTGATAGGTGTAGTGTAAGAACTTGGTGTATCTAGACTACATGGTTTTTTTTGAAAAAGGTGACCTTTTTTCGAAAAAACTTCCCCTGCATCTAGACTGTTGCTGCATTCTTTCGAAAGTAAATTGAAAGAACGCAGCAGTTTTTTCGATCGTGGAAAACCTCATTTTACAAGGAATAATGCCTTTTTTCGAAATTGCTTTTTTTGAAAAAAGCCGTTACTGAACACAAACTGTGCTTTTTCGAAAGAGAGCATCCAGACTGCCTGGGTGCTCTCTCTCTCTCTCTCTCTCTTTTTTTTTTTTTTTTTTTTTAAAGGCAAGCCACTTTTTTGAAAGTACTGGCTGTAGTCTAGACACTCTTCTGAAAGAGGCTTGTACTCTAGACGTATCCTTGTATAGGTACTCTGTGGGGTCTCTTATGCCAGCTTTGGCATCAGATCAATAGTACTTCAAAGGAACAAAAGAGAGTGAGGTGGATTATTCAGAACCACCAACACCTGTGGCAGAGAAAGAGCTGCTTTGTTGGAGGAAGAAATAACCTCAGACACTGTGGGTTGCTCTGCTGTGTGGGATAGTGGGAAGCTGAGAACAGAGAACAATCTTTTTCAGGGGCCAAATCCCACTTTTGCCTGTGGCATTAACCTATAGGCTGCCCCAGATTAAGCAGTAGGATGTGGTTCTGATTTACAGAACTTTCTTCAGTCCACAAGGAATAGACTTGGATTTATGCAATCCTTAATTCATGTCCCAGATTCTTTACCTCCTGTGTGACCTTTTGGGCATGTTCCTACAAGGAGCTTTGAAACCGTGACTCTGTTATATGGAATGTCAGTTGTTGAAGGCTAATTTTTAAAGGCTTGATCCAGCTTCTTCTGAATGAGAATCTTGCTTGGGACTTCAGTGGGAGCTAGATTGAGTTCCTAATGCCCTGATCCAGTTGTGAAATGAGTAGATTCTGCTTATATGAAACTCTGACCTCTGTACTTTGATCTGTAGGAAAGGGACAAAGTGATGCCTCTAATTATCCAGGGTTTCAAAGATGCAGCAGAAGAGGCAGGAACATCTGTGACTGGTGGCCAAACAGTGTTAAATCCTTGGATTGTTTTAGGAGGAGTGGCCACTACAGTTTGTCAGCCTAATGAATTTATAATGTAAGTTAAATCACTGAACAAAATCGCATGGTGTCATATCAAAGGATTAAATAAAGGTGCCTCTTCCCTTTTAATGCCATATCATGCTCTTACATCTTTTTTTAATCAGAAGAAATTAAAAGTATTTTTTCAGCTTTTGGGTTCTCTGCTGATGGATACCTTAGAGATATCTAAGGTTGCTGCCAACATCTGTCTTGCACCAGTTTGCTTTTTCAGAAAGAGGGGTTCATTTCTGATAAGTTGTGCTACTATATGCTGCTTCAAGAGGAAGATTTAAGTTTTTTGGAACTTTTAGATCTGAATGATAGTTGGGGGATGGATAACCTGTTTTTGAAAAAAACTGGTTAGAATGGTACTTCAGATTTAAAAAAAAAAATCAGCAGATTGATGATAGTTAAGAATAGGAGAAATATCACACCAGTGTAGTGCCTACAGCCTTCAGACTGTTACCTTGTATCAAACATTAGCCAATATTGAATGCTATGGAGGAAAGCATCAGCCCTGCTTTGTGTGTAGTATTATACCATAAGAAGGAATTTCATCCTGGCCCCAGCTGGTGATTCATGTATGCCTTGAATTAAAGAACTGATAACATGTCTTTTGTTTCTTCTGGTCTAATGTACCCCACGAATTAATAGAAAAAACACATGATCTTGTTAAACTGCAGGCATTGTCCTTTTATATGAAGCTCTAGTCTTCTTTTAAAATATATTCATAAGCAGTCTATGGAAAACATATGCAACTAAATACCCATTGTAAGTGCAGCGGAATGTATGGTACTGTGGAAAAAGTAATTCCCAAACTAATGCAGCTAAAGCATTCAAGTATAAATTTCACTTCCTAATTAATGTCAATACTTTTGTTTGCAGGCCAGACAATGCAGTTCCAGGAGATGTGCTTGTGTTGACTAAACCCTTGGGAACACAAGTGGCTGTAGCTGTCCACCAATGGCTAGATATTGTGAGTAAACTGCTTAGAATGGGTTGAAATGTCAGTGTTATTGCTCAAGGCCACAACATTTTGAAATGCAAATGTTCATTAGTTTAAGAAGTATTTAAGGGGATTGCTGTCTTGCCCTTTCCCCAAACCCTGTATCTGTCGTTTATATTTAGGTCACGAGTTGTTCTGGGCAGCAATTTTTCTGCTATTCTTTATTTGTACAGTGCCTAACACAATGGGATGCATTTTTGGTGTCCTGAAGCACTTACGGTACTGTAGTTTTTTAAAAAAGTTTTGAAATGGATTTGGATGCATGGTGATGAACAAAGCAATGTCTTGACATCTTGGGTGAAATACTGGCTCCACTGACTTCAGTACAGCCAGGATTTTATCTTGTGTTCATAGACTTTCTGCATCTGGATACATGGAAACATCTCTCATGCTCCATGTATTGCGATTTGAGTTTAAGAAAATATGTGTAGTTGTACTATGTGCATGGAAATATTTCCATGTGTTACTTATGGCAAATGTAGCTACTGAGCTGAAAAGTGAGTGTAAAATTGGCATCTGTTTGTGATTTGGCTCTCATTGTATGTCTTCAGAATTACCACTGCTTAGTTTGCATTTTAAAAAGATGCCTTTTTAGTGTTAAGGGAACTACGAAGCCAATAGACTGGAAGAAAAGTGAGCTGGTATCTAATTTGCCTGGGTGTCAGCCTCTAAATTACCAGATACATTCTGGAATTAGAATGTCTGTTAGCAAAAGAATTGGGGGGGGGAAACTAGCTTCATTTCCCCCACCTGGAGCCTAGGTTGAGTCTGAAGAATGGAGAATTAGAGAGAACACTTGTTTTCTGTCCTTTTTTTAGGTTTATAAAAGAAGATCTAAGGTCTCATCTTGCAATCTGCAAAACTGTAGAGTTCTACCCATGCTAATCCGATCTCAGGATGGGGACTAGAGGGAGGCGGGGGAGATGGGCACTGAGAGAAAAATGTAATGTGAAAATCATTTGTGAGAAATAAACATGAAACAGCAAGATTATCCTTTTTATGGTCTCTTTCTGTTTTTTCTGACCATAATCTTACTTATTGACATCTATTTCACTGACATACAGACTCACAAATGAAGGGAATTCTGAAGTTCCATATATTTCAAGTACTTCTAATTTTCTTTTACGTCAACCAAATTTGCTTTCTGCTGTAAACAGCAGAGGCAGAAAGGAAATCAATGTATATCTTTTAATTGTAAGCAAAAGAAAAATTCTGAGGCTGCACCACCTTTTTTGTGTTTTGTATAAAAGAGAACAGAAAATAGAGAAAATAGAGATTACCCATCATATTTATATATAAAGCTTCTAAAGGGATATTACTTTATATTCTAGAAATCGATTCTTTGTACAAGAAAATGCTTTGCAGAGAGACTGTATGGTACAGCAGTATTTGTATAGGGAAGAAAGGAAAGCTTGCATATGGAGATCACTTACAGAGTTAAAAAGTGAGCTAAAACATTCAAGGTGATAAAGAAATAATAAGTTCTTGCAGAATATAGGTACCAGGATAATGAAATGGAAGGATGCTGTATTAGGGAATATGAGTGAGATTTGTACCATTCATGGGCAAAAACAAAATGGAAGATAGGGACGATCTGCAGCCTAAGGATGTTAAGGAGCAGTTATTTGGCAAATCATGTAGTCGATACAAATCCTGTAGTCCCTCTTATCAATAAGTTGATGAGGGTTGCCACTCTGCAGTCGCAGCAAGGGTAGCTCACAGAGCTGGCACGAGCAGGAACTGAGCAGTCCCGGCTCGTGCTGGCTTCAGACCACGCATCTCTGCGTTTTAAATGTAGTAAGAGACGCTGGGCTCTTACTATATTTAAAATGCAGAGGCGCAGCAGTCCTGGACTGGTGTGAGCTGGAACTGCTCAGTCTTGGCTTGTGCCAGGTCCAGCAGCCCCTGTTTGTGGAGGCTGGGGCTGACTGTGGCCAGCTTGGTCTGCCATGGGCAGGGGCTGCTTTGCAGCAGCAGCCCTTCTTGGGGGGGAAGGGGGAGGAATGGACAGATTCCTTCTGGGACCCCCATGGACAGGGGCTGCTGCTGCCTCAGACTCCCCGCAGCACTGGCTTCTGTCATCCCTTCCCCCACTCCCAGCACTGGCTCCTCTTGTAAAGAGGCAGCAAGGGCAGGGGAGGCAAGTAGTTGAGGACTCAACTCGATTATCTGATAAGACCAAGCATTTCGGATAGTTGAGTACTTGATTACTTGCTTACATCCCTGCTGCATCCCTGTATCTTCCTCCTTCAGTTAAGTACCATAATTTAGCAAATATAACCTGCAGAATATATTCGGGTGCGGGGTATATAGGTTTTTTTTTTTTTAATTTACCCGAGACTGAAGGTTCCTGCTGCTGCACAGAAATGGGGGGGAGGTGAGCGCTCCCTCGCCTGGAGGATGGTGTTTCCTGCATTTGTGCAGGAACAGGGGTGGGGGGGAGCGCTCCCCCTCCTGGAGGCTAGCGGTTCCTGCGGCTGTGCAGGAACCGGGGGATAAGTGCTCCTCCACCTGGAGGCTGGCGGCTGCACAGGAAATGGGGTGGTGAGTGGCTGGCTAATTCCCCCCCACACACACCGTAAATTAGCAGATAGACCCTCGGCACAGAAAAGTCTTGTATACCCCGTGGGTTATATTCGTGCATGAGGTATAAAAGATTTTTTTTTTTTACTGAAATAGAAAAAACGCAGGGTATATTCAGGTGCGGGTTATATTTGGGTGCAAGGTATATTCGCTAAATTACAGTAATCCTGGGAAAGAAGTAAAGTTTGAAAACTTTGGAGTGGAATTGCTATGATTGTTGATATGCTAGATGTGTCAGTACTTGGCTGGGAGAACTTACTAATGAAACAGTATGTGCTTCAGGAAGTAATGATGATATTGGGAGGTGGAATTCTCAAGGCATTACCAAACCAGTGCACTAGACTGCTATTAGAGGTAACTATACTATTGAAAGTACTGTACTTTCCTTCAGATATGGGTTAATACCAACATCCACTAGTGGTTATTAGTGATTGTAAAGACCTTATAAGTGTGTTAATCCCTGTGTTCTTGCCAGATTCTAGCTTGGATAATTATATTCTCTTTCCTGGGTTTTTCATTGTATAAACTTTTCATTTCCAGTCCTAAGACTATGTTGCTCTGAATTGTTTGAAACAAATCAACTATTAATTTTGATGTGGCATTATTTCCGGTAATAAATTGCATTATCTCTGTTTGAGTATCGGTTCATGAAGTGTTTTGAGATTGTTTGGAATGAAAGGTACTATATAATTACAAGTTGTTAGCACATGATGTTAGAATGGGATGGAATATAGAGTAAATCTATAAAAACATTGGAAAAAGGAAGATAACTTGTTAAACTGGAGGTGAACCTTACAGGACTGGTATGGTCCCAGCTTGCTAGAATGAGAGCATGCTCAGCCTTAGCCTATGTCTACACTACAGCCTGGATCAATCCACCAGCTGCTCTGAGATCGATCCACCAGAGGTCCATTTTAGCTGGTCTAGTAAAGACCTGCCAAATTGACTCCTACTCTACCCCAGATGAGAAGAGTAAGGCAAATTGATGGGAGAGTTTTTCCTGTTGACACCCAGCGATGTAGACTCAATGGTAACATGATCTAGGTATGGCAACTCACCACGCTATGTTATTCACATAGCTGGAGCTGCACAATTTAGGTACCTTTACTACAGTGGTTTAGATGTAGCCTTACAGTGTTCAGAACTGACTGAACAATGAAAAGTCATTTGAAACTCTGGCTGTCAGTCCTGAGGATTGAACTCTTCAGTACTTGTAGCTCAGACTTGTTAGTGGAGAGTTCCCAGCTGTGGAATTAGGATTTATTCACTTTCTTTGTCCGAAAGTGTCTTGGTTAGGTAATGTTTTAAGGTGCATCTCTTTTGATCCTGCATACGCTCTCTGAGGGAGGTATTTACTATCCTAGGGTACCTGCCCACAGAGGGCAGTATAGAATGTGAACAACCACTTAAATGTTTAAACAAAAAACAGGACTATGTAGCACTTTAAAGACAAACAAGATGGTTTATTAGGTGATGAGAGCTTTCGTGGGCCAGACCCACTTCCTCAGATCAAGTAGTGGAAGAAAATTGTCACACCCATAACCATCTTGTTAGTCTTTAAAGTGCTACATAGTCCTGTTTTTTGTTTCAGCTACACCAGACTAACATGGCTACATTTCTATCACTATTCTTAAATGTTTAATACATTCTTTAAATACCAATGTCCTATGAACTGCAATATTAAGGCACAGCAGGGTAATCAGATATAATGGAGAAACTTGTTTTATATTTCTACAAAGACATTAAAATGTTAGCCCTTTAAAAATTAAACATTCAAGAAGTGGAAGTACATCCTGGATTAAAGTTGCATAAATTTGAATGCGTTTTAAAACACACATCCACAAAACTAAGAAAATGCACTAAATTAATCCTGTCTCTCCTTTCGCCAATAGCCAGAAAAATGGAATAAAATCAAGCTAGTGGTAACTCAAGAAGATGTGGAGCTAGCATACCAAGAGGCAATGATGAACATGGCAAGGCTCAACAGAACAGGTATGAAGAATAAGAATGTCCTAGAGGATGTTGTAGCCTGCGGGGCAGGGAGCCGTGTTGGGAGCCAATAGGGCTCACACCTGAAGCCCCAATGCTTCCTGCAGAGTTAAATCCTGGAGGTGAAGTGCCCCTCCACAGGATGGAAGTCCCGAGTTCTGGTGTCCTTTGTGGGGCTGGAGCTCTGAATCCCTGGATGAAGTTGGGGGATAGGAGGGTATTGTTCCCCAGAATACAGTGCCTTACACAGAGTGGGGCAGCTTCTCACCTCCTCCAAGGCCCCATTCTCTGGCCAGAGTGAAGGCTGAAAGCTGGAGCCAGGCAATGCAAGATAGCTGATGCTCTGGCTAGTGCCATGGAGCCAGGCTGCTGCTGCTGCATTCCCTCATCTACTGCTGCTGGTGCATGGGGTTGAAGCTGCTTCTCAGCACCCAGCCCCTTTCGATTGCCTGTGCAGCCAGTGAGAGTTGCCCAGGCACAGGGACTTGTTTCTGCAGAGTCCCCAGGGAGCTGCAAATGCAGGAGTGCCCTCCCGCTATCCCTCTTTTTGCACCCTGAGTTGCCCTCTGTGTACAACCTGAGCTATTTTCAAACTTTTTGGTATGATGATCTCCCACCCCTACCTTGAGTTTATATTTGTTGGTTGTGTGCCCCTGCACCCCAGACAGAGTGGGAGGCTTGCCAAGCTTATTCGAGGGTGAAGGTGGCACTTCTTTCCAGGCCCTGCTGCGCAGAGCTGAGCAGCAGTGGGGCTTGCCCCTGCAATACCACAATATAAGATGTCCCTCCACTGTGTGCCTCCTTCCCTATGTGGGCCCTGGAGTACTTATAGAATGTTGGAAGGGGACCTCAGGAAAAAAAGGCAAGAACCTAAAACACTTGAGCTACGTCTACACTGGCCCCTTCTCCGGAAGAGGCATGCTAATTTCAAACTTTGGAATAGGGAAATCCGCGGGGGATTTAAATATCCCCCGCGGGATTTAAATAAACATGTCCGCCGCTTTTTTTCCGGCTTGGGGGGAAAAGCCGGAAAAAAGAGTCTAGACAGGCGCGATACTCCGGAATAAAGCCCTTTTCCGGAGGATCTCTTATTCCTACCTGAAAGTAGGAATAGACGCTTTTTTCCGGCTTTTCCCCAAGCCGGAAAAAAAGCGGTGGACATGTTTATTTAAATCCCGCGGGGGATATTTAAATCCCCCGCGGATTTCCTATTCCAAAGTTTGAAATTAGCATGCCTCTTCCAGAGAAGGGGCCAGTGTAGACGTAGCCATGGGGTTTGTGCAGCTGCATTGCTTTTTTGTATTTCTCTGTGATGCCTAATGAAACCCTGGATGTGGAGGTGGTCAAAACTTTAAAAATTTTCACATACTTTTCAATTTTATATTTTTCATTTGTTTTGAGTTCAGGATTTTTCTCCATCGGTGCTCTCCCCATTGGTGTTCTTTTCTCTCCCCATCTCCCTTCTAACCCCCTTCCCTCTTTCCTACTGGAAAAAAGTGTTGTCGTGTTTGGGGTATTTTTCTGCTCTTTTTTTTTAATCATAGAAATAGCAATGATACAAGCCAAAACTTTGGACACTCAACATCTTCGTCCCAAACACTGGGGAAAACTTGGATCTGGCACCATTAACACATTTTATATAACTTATTCATAAATATAATTATTTTGCTGTATTTAATTACACTGCAAAATCCACTATCAAATGACATGTTTAAAGAGAATCTGATTAGTGCTTGTGAATTTCTGTCGTCACTCTGTTTTAACTGAATTTTCTATTGAAAGATTTAAAACATGATGGCTTTTATTAGAGCAGGGAGGTTATATAGATATTTTAAAGGTCTGGTATACCATGGTATTAATGTTGCTTTCTTTGTGTTTTTGTTTTTGTTTTTGTTTTTTTTCCCCTTGTCAAGCTGCTGGACTCATGCACACTTTCAATGCACATGCAGCTACAGATATCACAGGATTTGGAATCCTGGGGCATGCACAAAACTTAGCCAAACAACAACGAAATGAGGTGTCCTTTGTTATCCATAATCTTCCTGTCCTAGCCAAGATGGCAGCAGTTAGCAAAGCATGTGGCAACATGTTTGGCCTCATGCATGGGACCTGTCCTGAGACATCAGGTGAGTGACTTATTTTTTCTTTTCAGAATTTCAGTCTTCCAGATGTGTAGCTACCATCACCATGTATTAAATTCTTAATGGTGTTATCAGGTTAGTAAGATTGTTTACCCAGTTTACTCTTGTGGGGAATAGTTGAAGCATTTACAGTAGTATTTACAGGAGCTTCAGGAAGAAGTGGGTTGTGCCCACGAACGCTCATGATACCATCTACATGTTTTATTAGTCTGTAAAGTCCTAGTATTTACAGTTAGTGATGGTTCTGAATTTCTTTACAATCTTCATTTCTCTTAAAATATTAATTACCAATCAGTGAATTTGAATATGTACATATTCCAGTGCAGCCAACACTTCATTTTCTCAAAAATAACAGTCTGCAATGCTACTGCCAATTAAATATGTGGTTTTTGTATTTTTTGTTATAAACTGTGTGTGAATTTTAGTGTTAGGTTGCCAACCCTCAGACTGAAGCCGTCCATATAGATTGAGTGCTGTCATTCTCCTTTAAGTTTTTTTTTTTTTTTCTCTCTGTCTAGGTCTCCTGTTTCTTCTTCACTTTATTTTTTGTCTCATCTCCTCTGCATCCCTTATATTTATTTCTTCTCTCCAAAAGTACATAACCGAAGTCCAAGTACCTTAACTCAACTTTTGGCACTGTCCACACTGCAAGAGATTGAAGGGAAAACACTCTCCCTTCAACTTCCCTTACGCCTCCTGGAAGCAGGACTACAGGCGTTGACCGGAGTGCCCCTCTCAGTTCGCAGTAGCTGTCTTAACTCGTCCCGCTAATGCAAATCCTGGAGGATTGACAGCGGCAGCTTCAATCTTCTCTGTAGTGCAGACTTACCCTAACAGTGCTGAGTTGTAGCTTGGCTCACACTGGTGCTTTACAGCTCTGTGTCTAGCTATGCTGTGGGGCCCCTGAGCCAAAAAGTGACAGTGCTGTAAAGTGCCACTCTAGACTTGGCCTTAGTGGCTCAGATGCTGAGGGTATATGATGTGATCACTTTTAAGAGTTCAGATCCAGACCTAGTCAATATAGATGAAAAATATCATTTGGGGACCTTTGTGAATATGTTTACCTGAGTTGTAGACGCTGACTTGTTTTCTGTCTAGGTGGTGCTCGACCCACCCACACCCATTCCATTCCTTTCCCCCAACCTAGTGCCCTGCCTCTTCCCCCTCCCTCCAAAAGTGTCCTAAATGTTGCATGGTGGGAGACTGTGGGAGAGGGAGGAGTTGATTAGCAAGATGGCTGGTGGTTGAGAGGCACTGGGGAGACATGGGAGCTTGGCTGCTGGTGGGTACTGTGCACCCACTAATTTTTTCCAGCCTCCAAGCACCCACAAATCAGCATCTGTGGCCTATTTTTCTGGTGGATAGATGTCTGTGTAACAAATTTCACCTCACATGGGGCTAAGTGCCACTCTAGTTCATGCTTGCAGGGAAGCCCAAATGCTGCTTTCAAATGAAGACTGAACTATGGGTGCTTCCCTCATATGAGGGAGAGGCTCTGAAAGCACTGCAGAAACTTGCACTGGTGTATCCTGGCCCTTGCATTAACCCTGCTCTGTGAATAATACACTTCAGTCTCAGGGGTGTCCTCCCACACTGCAGTGTCTACCTAGAAAAGATGAACTCTGGAAAACAAATGAGATGATTTATAAGGAAGCATGTCTCTCAAATTCTGGTGTGAATTCCTTTCAAGTGGCTTCTCCACAATTATTTACCAGCACTGTAGATGTGAATGTTGCTTGAATACTCTTGTGGATTTTCCAGGCATTTATGGATTTGGATTCGATAGGTGTTTGTAGTGAGCATTGACCCAGAGGGGAAAGAACCCCTCTCCTGGCCCAGATAGGCCGAGCCTGGTCCTGCCCCTTTAACTCCATGGAAGCTAAGGGGAGGGGTGAGTAGTATAAAAGCCCAGCACAGTAAGGCCACAGTCACCAGAGGAAGCAGAGGCCTGCCCCAATCTCCCATGTAGGGAGGCCGCTGAATACCTGGCTGAAGCTGAGGACTAGCCTGGACCACTAGGTCCCCACACCAAAGAAGAGATCTTTCTACCCCTGCCTAAAGGCTCAGACCCTGAGTACCGGCAGCAACCGCGGAGCCAGGTACATTCCAAGGGGGAGTTTGGAAGTGGCCCAGGGAAAGGCGATTATGGTCATGCTGACCTCATTATCTTTGAGTGAGTCAGCATGTTGTGGGCCGGATCCCCGCTGACCCCAGTGGTAGCCAAGCCTGCCACTGTTAGGGCCCTTGGTCAGGATGCGATGGAGTAGGGAGGGGCCTGCATTTCCCCCTACAACCCCACAGACTGGGTGGCAGTCTCCCCCTCTCCTGCCAGAGATCTACTGTTTGCCTGCCCACCCTGCACCAGGGCCTGGGCCTACTTGAACAGTGAACTGCTTTCAGTTTGTCTGCCCTGCCCTGAAATAGGACCTGGGCCTACCTAGACTGTGAACTACGATTTGTCTGCCCTCCCTGTACTCAGGGCCTCGGCTTAAAGAGGGCCACTGGGTGTTGGTTAACAGGCCTAAGCACAGGACTGGGACCCAGGACTGAGTCAAGTGGCCTACAGTGTTACAGAACATGTGAATTGGATTTGGGATATTTGTAACATTTCCTGTATTTACTTTTTGGATAATTGTAGCAGTTATCCTTTATTTACTTAAGCTATAGATGTAATATTTCAGGAAGTTTCATATTTTGCAAACTTTTTTTTTTTTATAGCAGAGTACAGCAAATGATGGATAGCACTTATAACTGCTGTTTCTTGAGTATCCACCAATACCAGTATTAGGGTAACAAGACTTTAGTAACATAGCAGACTCTACAGAGGTGGGGCCAACAGACTTCTCAGAACCCTGGGCAAGGTGAGGGGAGAACTGGTTCCACAGCCCCGTAGGGGTGGGGCTTTGGACAGAAGGGGCAGGGCTGGAGATTAGCCTACCCAAGGCAGCACTCCATGTCATATGAGGCTCCTGCTGCCACCATTGCCAGGCAGTTCCTGCCCACCCCGGTGGCAGACCTGACTCTACATTAGGAGTTGCTGATGATGTTCATATGAAAATTATGAAATCTCTGTTTCTAAAGATCGTAAACCAGATTAGCATATGGTATCAGGAGAGAGTGAGGGGGAAATTGATGTATGCAGGTTACTTTCTTGCACCTTTATTAATTATTTACCATACTGTACTTCCCACCACTCCCTGTTTGTCCATTTGGTATTTAAGTTATTCATTGAATGCCAAATGCAAGATAGTTGGTTTAATTATTTAAAGTGATTCTCTGACCCATTTGTATCACCAATGAAGTCGCTATTCAACTTGAAGTAGACTTCCATGGAAATAGCACTTGCTTCTGCCAGAGATTAATTTGGGCCATTGTGCCTGGAATAGTTGAAACATTATGGTTGTTTTTCCTATCTGCTTTTGTTGCTCTTGATTAAAGATACACACAGGAGAGTGTATGTCTTCAGATGCTTGGGAGATGCAGCTTTCATGCATAGCACGCTTAGTGAGTCCACGTAACACCTAGAAATAATGTTTACGTATATTATTTTGTATTAACATTACTACTGGAAAAACTGCTTCTTCTGCAGCCTTAAATTAAAGATGGTCTTGTTCCCATGTAATTCCTTTCCCTTTTTTGCTGGCATGAGAAGGGCATCTTGAACATGAAGATGCTCAGTATGCTTGGGGGAAGGAGAAAAAAAAAACCCTAAAGGCCATGGCATGCCATTAGCTTGCAGTTACTTCTGCAACCTATGATCCATAAGATTTTAGTTTTGTTCATCATCTTTATTGATGACCTGGATGAGGAGATGGCTTGCACTCTCAGCAAGTTTGCGGATGACGCTAAGCTAGGGGGAGAGGTAGATACATTGGAGGGTAGAGATAGGGTCTAGAGTGACCTAGACATATTGGAGGATTGGGCCAAAAGAAATCTGCTGAGGTTCAACAAGAACAAGTGCAGAGTCCTGCACTTGGGATGGAAGAATCCAAAGCATTGTTACAGGCTGGGGACAGAGTGGCTATGCAGCAGTTTGGCAGAAAAGGACCTGGGGATAACAGTGGATGAGAAGCTGGATATGAGTCAACAGTGTGCCCTTGTAGCCAAGAAGGCTAATGGCATATTAGGGTGCATTAGGAGGAGCATTGCCAGCAGATCTAGAGAAGGTATTGTTTCCCTTTATTCTGCACTGGTGAGGCCACATCTGGAGTATTGCATCCCATTCTGGGGGCCCTCCACTATAGAAAAGATGTGGATGCATTGGCCAGGGTCCAGTGGAGGGCAACCAAAATGATTAGGGAGCTGGAGCACATTACCTACGAGGAGAGACTGAAGAATTTGGGCTTATTTAGTCTTTAAAAGAGAAGAGTGAGGGGGGATTTGATAGCAGCCTTTAACTACCTGAAGGGAGGTTCCAAAGAGGCAGGAGAAAGGTTGTTCTCAGTATTGACAGATGGCAGAAAAAGGAGCAATGGTTTCAAGTTACAGTGGGGAAGGTTTAGGTTGGATATTAGGAAAAACTATTTCACTAAGCCTGTGTCTACATTGGCGCAATCTTGCGCCAAGGCAGCCACTTTTGTGCAAAAACATGCTGCCTGTCTACACTGGCGGGGAGTTCTTGTGCAAGAACACTGACATTCTAATGTGTGAAATCAGTGCTTCTTGCTTAAGAACTATGATGCTCCCGCTCAGGAATGAGCAACTGTTCTTGCGCAAGAGGCCAGTGTAGACAGGCAACATGAATTTCTTGCACAAGAAAGCCCAATGGCTAAAATGGCCATCGGAGCTTTGTTGCACAAGAGAGCGTCTACACTGGCATGGATGCTCTTGCGCAAAAGCACATGCCAGTGTAGACGCTCTCTTGCGCAAATACTCTAACACAAAAACTCTTGCGTTAAAGAGTATTTGCGCAAAATTATGCCGATGTAGACATAGCCTAAGAGGGTAGTGAAGTACTGGAATGGGTTACCTAGGGAGGTGGTCTCCATCCCTAGAGGTTTTTAAGTCCCAGCTTGACAAAGTCCTGGCTGGGATGATTTAGTTAGGGTTGGTCCTGCTTTGGGCAGGGGGCTGGACTCAATGACCTCCTGAGGTCTCTTCCAGCCCTAGAATTCTGTGATTCTAAGATTGCAGAAGATAAGCAGGATTGACACATTTTAAAAGAGGTCAAAGAAATTCTTGTGTATTCTTGGAATTTTTGTTGGTGATTTAGTAGATGATGATCTTTTCCCAGAGTCTCTTCCAAATCAGCGACCTTTTATGATGATAATGGGCATTGTGCGACTGGATATGCCATCTAGATTAGACATAAGACCCAAAGTCTTTACTGTTTCTGGCCACTTAAGATACTGTGGCACTTTTCATAAGTGTAAGAGTGCCCTGGTTAGATTCTTCTGGGACTATCCATTTCTTGTTTTAGAGGGGTCTGTGAGAGTGCTATGTATTGAATGCGGTAGTTTTTTAATAACCTATCAATTCTATGTCTCTTATCAGGTGTTGTGAGGATTGATTAGTGAAATCAACTTATTTACAGAACTTTCCATGGCACTTATTGCCATAATATCTGATCATGTCCTATGCACTATTAAGATTTGTCTTCACAACAGTACTATGAGGTAGGGAAGTATTTTCAGCTTTCTACACATCAATTGAGGTGCAGAGAGATTAATCTCCCTGCCCAAGGTCCCACAGGAAGAACCAGGTCTTGAAAAGACCATTCCAGTTCCTTTCAGTATACTGAAAAAGGGTGGTCTCGCAAGTATTGTTGGAAGACAAGTTTTGAAGAAGCACCACAGTATTCCTATTTTTACTAAGTGAATGCTAAATATGCTACTTTAATTAGTAAATATTCTTTTCAATCCATGATGAGTGTGGGGGAGAGGGATTTGTGAAGAAGACTGTATGTTTCTTATTCATATAAAAAGTCCTATTAAAATCATACAGACTGAGCAAGACATGTAGGGTCAGACCTAGACATAACTTTGGGTCATAATCTGAAACCTTTACTCACTCTTGAACAGTACTGCTCTGAGTAGTTCCAATGAAGTCATTGGGAATATTTGAGGATTACCATGGCTCCCATGTGCATGTCAGATAAGGGGCCTTTATTCATTATAACGATTTTTATTTATTTTTTTTAAAGTAGGGGTGAGTGGCAATATTTTATGTTTTTGCTATGCCTTTTGTGTTTCTATATATCTTTTGTTATCCTTAACACAGTGGTTCCGAACCTTTTTGACACCAGCGACTGGCAAACCCATTTAAAAACTTTCAGTGGACTGGCAACACTTCATTTGCATAATTGCATATTCATTATGTAAATGAATATGCAAACAGTGTTGCCAGTCCACCAAATGCTCCAGCCTCTAGAGTACCCCAGTGCCAGCCCTAACCCACTAGAGCCATCCACTACACCCCAGCGCTAGCCACTGATCCCAGAGTCCCCTGCATCCACCCTCCCAGTGCCAGCCTCCCACCCTCAAGAGTCCCCCAGTGTCAGCACCCCAATGCCAGCCTCTTGTTTCCAGAGCCCCACTGCACCCAACCCCCCCCAGAACCTCCCCTCAGTGCCTGTGCTGCCTCCCAGCTGAGCACGGCTGCCTGCATCGCAGCTGCTCTAAGGCTGCCGTGCCGGGCTCCGTGTGGCCCTCCTGTCACACAGCAAAGTGCTCTTCCACAGCTGGAAAGAGACCCCACCCACTGCCCTGCCAAACCTGGCAACAGCCCAACCCCTGATGAATGCACAGGATCAGTGGTGTCTACGGCGCAAGTGACAGGGGTAAGCACAGGTTTCTGGTGGCTCAAGAGTTCCTCTCCAGGCCATTAACTATTGGGCTCTAGAGGCATCGGGTCATTCGGCCAGTGTTCTCACGGCACCCACCCAACAGCCGGGTGGTACTAGCCCCCAACACCTGCTGGTTTGAGTCAGGGAGCCCAGCTCCTCCCCCTCTTCCCCAACTCCAACTGGTTTTGCCAGCTGCAGCACCGTGGGACTTTAAGAAGTGGCCAGACATGAGGTGAAGATGGGGCAGATATTGTGGACACCCAGCATGGCTCCCTGGGACCTCTAATCTGATCCTCCTCAGTAATATTAATAAAGGCTAGAACACTCAGGGCTGTGAAGGCTCTGTTCCCTGGTCCTGAACACGCCACTCGCAATGGAAAGGACACAGGGCAGCTGCCCACCACGCAGCCGTGCCAGCTGGGCCACGTGGGTGCCACCAGAGCTGGAATCAGGACTGTGATGAGGCTGCCCTTACAGGGACAGCCTCAATGGCTGCCCAGCTCCAGCCATGGCACACTGAGGCAGTCCGCAGTGCCACTCGCCATAAGAGGGTGGGAGAACTTTTAGTGGGCATGGCTCATTAGCAGTAAGGATGTTAAGTATCGACTAATTGACTAATCGAATAGTCAGTGCATTTTGCATCAACTATTCGATTAGTTTATAGGGCACCTCCACCTCTGAAGTGTACCAACAGCCCTAGTGCTGTTGCTACACTTCAAAGGCGAAAGCGCCATGTGGAGCCCAGGGTCAGTTAGTGACTCCCTTGCTGACCCCAAGCTCCCTGCGGCATGGCTCTTTTGAAACGCCGTGGGGAGCCTGACACCGGTCTCCCTGCAATGTTTCAAAGTGGCAGAGCCACACGGAGCCTGAGGTCAGTGGGGGAGTCCCTGGCTGATCCCGGGCTCCACACAGCACTGATGCTTTGAAATGCTGCGTGCAGCCTGGTGACACCCCAGCTGGCCCTAGGCTGCATGTGGTGTTTCAGAGCAGCAGCATCACATGGAACCCAGGATCTGGCCCCAGGCTTCAAGCAGCGCTGCCGCTTTGACACATCCTCTCTTCTCTTCCCCCCTCCCCCCTTCTCCCTCGGTTGCCTCTATCTGATGGGGAGGAGAAGGGGGCAAGTGGGGGAACAACTAGTCCTTCACATCCCTAATTAGCAGCTGGGGGTGTGGCATGGCACAGTGCCGCGGCCTGCCACTGTTCCGCGGACCAGTGGTTGGGAACCATTGCCTTAGCATGTTGCTTTTTTACTAACTTGCCGTGCATATTTGGTTACATTTACTTAAATTTAAGGTTCTAGTAAACTTCCTCCTTCACAGTAATGGCAGAAAGACTTCCACCAGATCAACTTCTGAGGCCTTTATTCAGTCAGACAACCTGTGAAGTCAACAAGAGTGCCTGAATAAGGGCTGCAGGATCAGGTTCTAAATGTTTTGATGATGAAATGCAACCCAAGGTTAATGTGCTGATTCTTTTTCTTCGCAGGAGGTCTCCTCATCTGTTTACCACGTGAACAGGCAGCCCGTTTCTGTGCTGAGATCAAATCTCCAAAATATGGCGAGGGTCACCAAGCATGGATTATTGGGATTGTAGAGAAAGGCAATCGTACTGCCAGAATTATAGATAAACCACGAATCATTGAAGTTGCACCACAAGTGGCCACTCAAAATGTGAACCCGACACCTGGTGCCACTTCTTAATTTAGATTAAATAGCGATTTGTTTTGTTTTTAAATAGATCTATTCCTTTATCATCTTACAATTTAAAGAACTGTTTAAAAAAAAAAAAAGAACCTTCGTGTCTGCACATCTGATGGCCTTAGGTCAGTTTGAGTGGATACAATTAATAAAATATAAAATCCATTGCCTTTTTTTCCTGTTACATTAACTGAAGATGCACCTAATCTTGAGGCAGCTTCTGAGTTGAGAATTATATTGTTATCCAATACTGTTGATTCATTTTGAATCTTTAGACACTTATCTCTTGCCGCATAGGCTCTTTTTAAAGGTGCTTTCACGTAGCACAGACATTACCAGTAGTAGTGTCAAATAGCAGTGTGTGTCCTTTCATTATATGTATATTTATCATTACGTCTAATTTTGGATGCCTTGAATGATCTTCTGGAAAGGCAGTAAATTGATAGGTGACACAGTGGGTATACTCAAGTAGTAAGAGGGTTGCATGATTACATTCAGTCATTGGTTTGTAAAGTTTAGTTTTATCAGAGCGTTACAACCCTGGACATTGCTTGGTACCACACTCTGTTAATCAAGCAAGTGCTAACTTTGCATGGAAGGCACTTCATAGTTGAAGGAGAAATTTTAATTTCATTATTTGTAGACCTGACAATATTTACTGTATTATCAATAATTGTTTTCTTTATTGATAGTAAGGAAAAATAATAATTGCTCAGTTTTGCAACGTGATTGGATGTGCTATAGTACAACAAAGGAATTGCAGACCAAAAGGAGTTTTCTGTATAATATTCATTTACAATTCACTATATAATTAACTACACAAATAATTTTTAAATATAATCACTTCAAAAACAAACCTCTGTTCTGTGGATGGTAGTGTTTAATACATTTTACATTTTTGTATAGTGATTACAAATCTTTTTTCTTTAAAATCAGCAGCTATTTAGTATAATTTTAGTATTTTTGTTCTTTGCTCAAATACCTTTGTGAACGCTTCTGTGATCTGTGTTTAAAATCTACATTGCCAACTTTGCAGCTTGAACTTAAGCTTGTTATTCAAATAAATATTTAATTTTTTTTATTGCTCTTGTACAAGTGCATGACCTTTTTGATTTGTACTTAAATTACAGGGATAGAAAACATCCTACCTATGTTTTTAAAAATGTGGACTTACTAGGTCAAGTTTTAATAGGAAGGATGTGAAAGTTGTTCCATCCAGCTTGACATGTCTTGTGATGTCAGTTGTAGGATGAGTTGCTTATATAAAAATGTCTTATTCTTTTTATTAAGAAGTATGAACTCTGGGATGATTTTTTAATCAGTTCATCCATAAGTCAGCAATTAACTCCTGCTGTAAGACACCCAAATGAGATTCCATTTAGCAGTGGAAAGAATGCATCTTCTCTTAGGGAGCTAGTCTCAGCCCATCCTTGGGGCAAAGAGTTTATGAACAGAGGCAGAGTAATAACAAAAGGCTTGTCATTTACAGTGAAGTAAGGATTGTCTGATCTGAAAAGCATAGGCAGGTACTCTAGTCAAAAGATAAGAAACAAAAGTGGGCTAAGGGGAGTCTTGCTAGGGAGTTTAGAGGCAGAGTTTGAGGGAGTGCTAGATACACTTTAAACTAAACCCAAACCACCTGATTTTAAAAAATAAACATCAAGAAAGGATAAGCTCTAGGAGTAAAAAGAAAATGCAGGTAGAAGCCCATCAGAATGGGTGCTGTCCTATCTATTGTACCTAATGTAGCATGTATGATAACTTGCCTTATGTGCAGGTGGTGTATGTTTGCATTTTGGTGCAAGGAGCTCCTGGCCCTCGAGGCCTATGTACAGGCTTTGGAGACCAGAGTGGCTGAACTGGAAGAATGAAGGGAAGCAGAGATGGGACTTTCTGGGTCATAGAGTGGTATCCTCTCCAGTCAGTCAGCCTCTGTGCTGTTGGGGAGAGCGAAAATCTCATGGAAGGAGAACATCCAACTGGAACAGGGGAATTATCCCATAGTTGGGACCTTCCTTCTAGATGATGTGGTCCTCTTGCACTGAGGATACATCTCGGGGGGGGGGGCGAGTGAACTCCAGTAGAAATAAACAGCTGGGTTTGTGATGACCAGAAGAACAGCCTGGTGACTTGCCTTCCTGGAGATTGCAGGTCTCTCAAGACATCCAGATAGGGTTGTGTAGTGCTGGGGAGAAGCCAGTGATCCTGGGACATGGGAAGGACAGAGAGGTCCTAGAGGCCAAGTTTAGGCTGCTAGGTAAGAGATTAAAAGCCAGATTCTCCATGGTAGCATTTTCTGAAATGCTTCCAGTTCCATGCTCTGGGCTAGTTAGGCAGAACTGCAGGGTCTCAGTGCATGAATGACTAATGGTTTAGGGAGGAAGGGCTTAGATTTCTTAAGAACTGAGGGAACTTTGGGGAAGGGGAAGCCTATACAGGAAGGATGGAATTAGATTGCTGGCACTTAAAATTAAAAAGGTCATAGAACAGTTTTTAAGCTAAGGGTTGGGGAGAAAGCTGTTGCACTGTATGTGAAAGAAAGTTATAGAATTAAATGAGGTAAAAATATTGAAGCAATTTGTACTATAGAATCTCCATGGATAGGAATTCTGTGCTCTAATAATAAGAATATAGCAGTAGGGATATATTACCAACCACCTGACCAGGCTGGTGATAGTGACTGAAATGCTAAGGGAGATTAGAGAGGCTATGAAAATTAAAAAAAAAAAAAAAAAACGGGGGGGGGGGGATTTCAACTCTCTCCATATTGACTGGGTATTGTCACCTCTGGGTGGAATGCAGAGAAAGTCTGACACCTTAAATGAGTGTTGCTTGGAGCAGCTGGCTCTAGAACCTAAGAAGAGAGGCAATTCTTGATTTAGTCCTAAGTGGAACGCAGGATCTGGTTCAAGAGGTGAATAAAGCTGGACCACTTGGAAATAGTGAATGAATTAAATTTAGTATCCCTCGGGTGGGTGTGGGGGGGGGGGGAACAACACAACAGCCCAATACAGTAGCAATTAATTTCAGAAAGGTAAACTACACAAAATGAGGTTAAACAGAAATTAAAAGTTGCCGTTCTCAAACAGGAAAAATTTCAAAAACAGACTGCAGAAAAAAACTGCTAATCTGGCATTCATATGCAAATGTGGCACCTGAACCAAGGTCTAAACAAACACATGGGCTGCATCTAGACTGGCCGCTTGAATTTCCGCAAGAACACTGATGATCTCATGTAAGATTGTCAGTGTTCTTGCGGAAATACTATGCTGCTCCCCTCCAGGCAAAAGCCCTCTTGCGCAAATGCTTTTGCGCAAGAGGGCCAGTGTAGACAACACAGTATTGTTTTGCGCAAAAAAGCCCCCGATCGCGAAAATGGCGATCAGGGATTTCTTGTGCAAAATTGCGTCTAGATCGGCACGGACGCTTTTCCGCAGAAAGTGCTTTTGCGGAAAAGCATCCATGCCAATCTAGACGCTCTTTTCGGCAAATGCTTTTAACGGAAAAACTTTTCCGTTAAAAGCATTTGCGGAAAATCATGCCAGTCTAGACGTAGCCATGGAGTGGTTCTTGCATTTCAATAAGTAATTTCCCACTCAGGTTCTCTCACCACTGTGGGGAATGAGCCATAGCCATTCTGATTTAATTAGCTCTGATGTCACAGTCCCCATCTCTGTATCCTTTTTTTTTTTCCCTCTTTTTCTTTCTCTGAGAGTGAATTGTAGCTCACAGAAGCTTATGCTCTTAATATCCTAATAAATCTGTTAGTCTTTAAAATGTCACCAGACTCCTTGTTGTGTTTGCTAATACAGATTATCATGGCTATCTTTCTGAAACCAGAAATTGCACCTTTTAATGTCAGAAGTGAAATCCCTGCAGGCTGCATGAAAACTTTTCAAAGACACCATAATAGAGATTCTAATTAAATAAGGGAACCAAAAAAGTGCCTCAAGGGCTTGGCTTAACCAAGTAAAAGAAGCAGTGAGAATTTAAAAAAATGTTTTAAAAGTGAAAGTTAAACTGTCTTGAGGAAAATAGAAAGGAGCATACACTCTGGCAAATAAAGTGTAAAAATACAATTAGGAAGGCCTAAAAACAAGAACAGTTAGCCAAAAACTCAAATAGCAATTTTTAAAGTACATCAGGAAGCCTGCTGAACATACTATCTTCAGGAGCCTTAGGCAGGTATGTGTGTTGGGGAGGGGGAGTTTGGATGGTGGAGGGGTTTGTGCTTTCGGCATTCTGGGCACCACCAAAATTTCTGAAATCCTAGTGCCTCTGTTTGCACCCTATACAGCTCTCATGGGGTACATCTAGACTACATGGCTCCGTCAACGGAGCCATGTAAAATAGTTTATTCAGCATAGTCCAAGAAGCGGGGATTTAAATAATCCCCGCTTCATTAAAATAAAAATGGCTGCCGCGCTGTGCTGACAATCAGCTGAGGCATAAAGGAGCGGTCGACAAAGGCTCCCCTTGTCGACCGCACTGTGTCTAAACTGCCGCGCTGTGCCGGATCAGCTGATTGTCGGCACAGCGCGGCAGCCATTTTTATTTTAATGAAGCAGGGATTATTTAAATCCCCGCTTCTTGGACTATGCTGAATAAACTATTTTACATGGCTCCGTTGACGGAGCCATGTAGTCTAGATGTACCCTTAGTCCTCATCTACATTAGGGAGTTATTTTGAAATAAGGGGGGTTATTTCAAAATAATAAGCAGAGCATCCACACTACCACACGACCATTATTTTGAAATAACGGGCTGGTTATTTTGAAATTTGTACTGCTTTCCTGGGAGAATAACGCTTATTTTGAAATAGTTATTTCAAAATAGTGTTAGTGTGGATGCTCTGCTGTTGCTATTTTGAAATAACTACTCCCCAGAGTAATTTGAAATAATTACTCCCCAGTGTTCCCTGGGGCCCTTAAGTTGAGGGAGTGGGTCCACAATAACAGAGCCTGCTTCAGACTAATTTCAAGGCTCCCCTGTGGTAGGGATACGCTATTTTGATTGTTATTTTGGGAGTTATTATTTTGAATGTAGTTATTTCAAACTAATTTCTTAGTGTAGACATGCCTTTACTGGGTAGAATTTAGTGTACTTTGCTGAACCAATTGCTTTCGGTGTGTTTAGCAGATTGTTGTATGCAGTGTTGTTGTAGCCATGTTGGTCCTAAGAAACACAAGGTGGGCGAGAACTTACAGTGGAGGAAAAGATGCTACTTCATCCACGAGGTCTCATTAACTGATTACTATTCAGGCTGGGAAGGAAGAAAATCTCCAATTGTTGTTACTGCAAGAAATGTGTCCAGGAACCACCCTCAAAAATAATGGTTGTAAACTGAGAATTTCAAATAAGAGTTGCCATAGTCATTAGAGATGAACCTGTCTTGTTCATCCAGCAGATACCTATTGGTCCAGTCTTGTTTCTATTGAAATCTTTGGGAAAAAATCCCATTGATTTCAGTGGTAGCAGACTCAGGCCTTTAGTTGCTACTTCATAAAACTTCAATCATCTCCTCACTGCTCCAGTCTCAGAAGATTACCATAACTTCCACTGACATGAATGGGATCTCTGGGTGCTCAAAAATCAGGCCTGAGGCACCCAAAATCAGACTGCAGGCTCAAAACTTTCTGCAGGGGAGCACCCACAACTTTAAATGAGCAGCTGCAGTTATTTCAGCTGTTCTGAAAGTCAGGCTGAACATTTGAAGTGGGGCACCCAAATCCAGTTGTCACTCTGGGGAAAAAAGCTTTTGATCTAAATCTCTATGGCCATTCTGCACTTCCTGTGCTCTACACCAGAGGGACTGAGGCTCAAAACTCAGGGTCTGGCTTTCATTAGCTTGCCTTTTGATTTTGGAGAAGACGCTTTACTTTTGTGAGACAATGCGGGCAAGATAGTATATTTTATTTGACTAACTTCTGTTGGCAAGAGAAACTCTTAAGTCAACAGAAGTTGGTCCAATAAAGATATCACCTCACCCACTTTGTATCTCTCATCTCCTAGGACTGATACAGCTACAACTACACTGCATATTTTACTTTTGTATCAGTTTTAACCAGTTGTAAAATAATTCTCAGCCATCCTATTGAGGCTAAATAATTATTTATAACATCTGTGAGGAATGCAAAGCACTTTATAAGTGTAAACTTGTTATAAAGATCTATCACATTTTAGACCAGTGATTGATGTGAGACTGGCCTTGAACAGAAGAATGCACTGTTTTGTGGCTATTTCTTGTTACACTGCTTAGTTGACCAGTCATCTAAAAAGAACATTGAACATTTATCAAAAATAGCTTGAATGTTTATAAGAGATCAGCATTGTAGATAAGAATATATAAGGGTAGAATATTTAAGCTTAACAAAAGACTAAGTGTGAATGAGTATCTTCAACAATCAGGCTGTCACATTAACTCTTTTCATTCTGAGAATCTTTATACTAATGAGAAAGTTGCTTCTCCTATCAGAGTTTTGTGTCTTCTAGAAAACCTAACATTTTTGCAGTGTCTGACAAAGCCGTCAAGTTGTATTAACAGTCTGAATTTACATTCTGAAGTGCAGTGTTACCCAGTCAGAATTGATATGGATATTATTTCTAATTGAACTATTCTAAACTCCAAATGGGTTATTATTTAGGTGACACTAATAGAACACTCTACAACTAATCTTGCTAGAAACACTGTAATCTATGTCACAGGGTGTTTTGTGTGTGTTTTTTTGTTTTTGTTTGCTTTGTTTTGCCTTGGCAAAATGCAGATTGTAAATAAAAAAAAGACCGCAGGCAGTAGACATTTTAAAAAAAAGACACTGAGGACATGTTCTAGTTTTGTGCATAGGACAAAGAGACAGCAACTCCTGAGTTTTAATCATTGCACTTGCATTATCTTTCTCTACAGTTTTCAACAAGTTGCTTCAGTCCAGATTTGTCAGATGTGGATGCCAAAGATAATGAATGAATATGCATTATTTTGAAAGCCAGATTCTAACAGCCAGGTACACACAGCCATTTATATGTAACTTTTAGGCAATAAAAAGGGAATTCACAAGCCAACCCAATTAAGTTGGAAGGCAATTTTTTTGAAACTAGCATTTTAAACTCATTACTTTCAATGTTTTCAGAGCCTTTTGCTTTAAAGATGACCAAAACGGGAGGGGAGTTTTTTCTTTGATGTATAAAGAAGGCAGAAATGTTTTGCCAGTATAACTTTTCTGCTTTGTTGCTGCCATTTTCCAGAAATTCAGGCCTTGTTCACTCTGTTCTTCCTTGAAAACTTGATAACTATGAGGATCATGACATGAATCCCAAGGAAGTAAAATTTGAACAATTGCACGGAGAAGGGATATTTACGCAGATTGTTGAATATTTTGTGGTTTTGCTGCTTTTTAACTCACGTCTAGCAAATAGTTGGGAAGAATTACCCCTTAAATTTCCATCAAGGGAAGAGAATGCTTCTATCCTAGTTCTTTGATCCTCCAAAGAGAACTCCAGCAAGAACAGGGACACTAGAGATTTTGATTTTTAATATTTTTAGGCAATAAGAAAAAGCCCATATCATTTTCTATACTATGCCCTTCCTACTCACCTAGATTTCTCTTCCTATGGCACCATTATCTGAGCATCCACATCATAAATAGAAGCCCAACCATTTTCACTCTGTACACCTGCATATGCTTAGTTTAATGTAATCATCTAGAGCAAGAATGTTTTTAAGATAATTTTGCTGAGTTGCAGCAGCTTCCTCTCCACTATAGTAAATGAAGCTTTCAGGAGACCACATCTTCTGTATTTCAGCCCTGATCTTAATGTGGATTTAATAGTCAATCAAAATGCTTACTAAATGATAGTACTGTACATTAGGCCTGTTCTTACACTGCTGTAGACATTTTGATCATTCAGTTTTTATTACCGTGGTGATTTAATGAACAGAAAACATTAAAACTAAAAGCTAACTGCAAAACAGCTATCAAATTCAGAAAAATGAGATATAGCTGTAGAAAATACTTACCAAAGCCACAGTCCCTGGTAAATTCCATTAACTTCAATAGAATGCTTTTGGTGGCCTTCATTTCCCCCTCCCCGCTTCTACATTCCTTTTTCTTTGTTCAGAAAATCTGTACATCAGTATATCTTGTCACATGGCTTTAAAAATAACACATTCCAGCCTGTATTGTTTATGAGTTTAGGATTGAAAAGTCAGATGTGATTAATCACCTAACCTAGCATATAAGTATAGCTGCTATAAAATGAAAAAAATCTATTCAATTCCTTATAGTTAAAGAATCTGAATACACCACAGGCTGCAAGAATCTATGAAAAATGCTAGTTATTCTATAGAAATGATGAAGAGCGCTACAAGTTACTGCATTGTTTGGAATCAATACTATATTTTTTGTTACTGTAAAGATGAATGTGTACAAGTGCATTGGCTATGAAGTGTACTGGTCCACAAGCTCTTTCAAACAGGGATGATCATGACCACCATCCCCTTTTTATTGTCTACAAATGTACTGTTCTTCAAACAGGAATTATTTGTAGGACATTCTATGTCCTGTGTTATACAAGAGGTCTGATTAGATGATCACATTGGACCTTTTTGGCCTTGGAATCAGTGAATCTCTAGATATATAGATGTGGTGTCTCTGAACTGTTTTTCTATTGTGACATTAAGAGATGTGATAAAGGCTGAAAACCACTTCACTAGCCAATATTATTGTTGTTTTTTAAGCATGAGAGAGCAGCCAGAGATAAGGAGAATAACCATTCCAGAACACAAGTTTCTAGTTAGCATGGTTTGATTTGGTTTTATACATTTTTCTAGTCTCTTGTTCCTTGGTCAGTTTTGAAACTGACAGAGATAAAGCAATGCTAAATTGCATGATATAGACAAACACTCTAAATCAAAAAGTTTCTGTTTCTCTCATTGTTTCCCATTATACGAGCAAAACTGTACAAGAAGCTAGTAGGAAAGGTATTCAGTGCAGGTAGCATTAGCACCTATCTACTCTACAAACAGCGCCATATTAAGGGATTTGGATAGAAATGATTGTTCCTCATTTCAGTTAAATATATTCTATTGTGTAGTTTATATCAGGGGGTGGCAAAAGCCACTCAGCGGGCTGGATTTGGCCCGCCTAGGTCTTTGTTCTGGCCCACACAGCTGTTTCAGGCCCTGCCCCCTAGCACATTGCCTGGGAGCTGGAGCCCAGTGAGCCCTTTCAACAGCCCCAGGGACGGCACAAGCCCTTTAAACAGAAGCAGCGGAAAGGGCTCCCGTGTCCCCAGATCCCAGACAACGTGCTACCAGCGAAGCCGGGAGCAGTGAGCCCTTTAAAGAGCAGAAGTTGAAAGGGCTTGCAGCTCCAATCTCCGGCTAACATGATGCCGGGGAGTCGCAGGGGAGGTGCAAGCCCTTTCAACTCCTGCTATGTAACGGCTTCACCCCTTCCATCCAATGCCCTGTCCCTTCCATCTGAGACCCCACCCTTTCTGGGGTGGCCTGCAGCCACTTCAAAAATTATTGCCCACCCCTGGTTTAGATGGTACTTTTACTGTGTTCCCAAACAGTGCAAAACATTTACAGATGTCCTTTACTCATTCTTGGGCATGTCCAAGGCTTCAGCACAGTTCAGGAACACAACTAAGATCCCATCTGCCCTACAACATAAAACTGTATCAAACAGACCTTCTCATGCAATGCTACTGTAATTGGGCCTTAAGAATAGAAGTTTATTACCCTCATTTAACATGTATTCTGCCTCAATGTGTTAGCTGCAGTCTACTATAACCATCATGGGCTGGGTCACAGAGATCCCTCTAAGACTGTCACCTGATGAGGTGAGCCCATTTACCTCCCCTGTGGATATGACACCACCCTGTCTTGTTGAATCAGAAGATCTGGTCTCTCCCAGGAAAGGCACAGGATTGGTGTAACAGCTCCCCCCCAGAATAACTCAGACACTGAGAACAGCTCAGCTCAGGGAGGGCTCAGTTACAGGGACTTGACAGCACCCAGGATCACCGCCCCAAATAGGATCAAGACCCCCAAAGAAATCCACTGTGTAAAAGTTGTTCACAGAGAAAACTCAAAGTTTGCTCCCTTTATCAGTGAAAGAGAGAGGTGTACAATTGTTGTTCCCTTCCAGGTAACAATTACTTACACTGGGTTTGAAAACAGATCAAAGTAACTTAAGCTAAAATAAAAGAAAATTCGTCAGCTAAACCTAATACACTAAGGGCATGTCTACACAGCAGCGTTATTTTGGAATAACAGACATTATTCTAAAATAACATATTGCACGTCTATACCACAAGCCCATTATTTCTAAATAAATTTGAAATAATGGGCTTCTTACTCCAACTTCTGTAAACCTCGTTGTATGAGAAGTAAGGGAAGTTGGAAGAAGAATGCTCTATTTCAAAATCAGTGCTGTGTAGACATGCCCAAATTCAAAATAAGCTATTTTGACTTAAACCATGCAATTAGTGTAGCTCAAGTTGCATAGCTTATTTTGAGCTTTGCCCTGCTGTGTAGACATGCCCTAAAGCTGTGTCTAGACTGCAGGGTTTTTTCGAAAAAAGTAGTCTTTTTTCGAAAAAACTTCACGTGCGTCTAGACTACAGCTGCTTTCTTTCGAAATTAAATCGAAAGAATGCGGCTTTTCTTTCGACAGCGGTACTCCTCATTTCACGAGGAAGAATGCCTTTTTTTGAAAGAGATCTTTCAAAAATAGGCGTTCTTGAATGCAAACAGGGCTTTTTTGAAAGAGAGCATCCAGACTGCCTGGGTGCTCTCTTTCGAAAAAGCGGCTTGCTTTTTTGAAAGTACTGCTTGCAGTCTAGACGCTCTTTTTCGAAAGAGGTTTTTTCGAAAGTATCTTTCGAAAAAGCCTCTTTTGAAAGAGGCTTGCAGTCTAGACGCAGCCTAAGAGAAGTTGTTACAAATCATAGTTTCCCAACAGGTGAAATCTTTTCAAGCCAGAGCTGTTCTTTCTGACCTGGGACCAGAAGCTCATCTCTACCTCTGTCACTAGAATGTTTTAGTTTCCAGGTGCTTTCATGTATCCTCTCAGGCTGGGGAATCATCTGTGAAGCTAGCTGAAGACCATCCTTGTTTGTGTCCCATTTCTTAAATAGAATTTCCCATCTATGAAGTCTGTGTCTCATTTCCCCCACTCCTGTGGAAAAATACCAAATTCAAGATGAATTCCAGTGCCATGTGGCATGATCACGTCTTTGTAGAACCAACCAGGGCCAGACCTAACCATTCCAGTGCCCTGGGCAGACAGTTTAATTGCGCCCTGGGTTGGGGGAGGGGTGCTGTGCCTGGCGCGGGAGGGAGGGCGCATGGAGCTGGCAGCAGCAAGACGCATGTGCCCAGCCTGGCTACCGCCACTGGTGTGCAGACTGGGGCGGGCTAAGCCTGGCCGTGCAGGGCCCCGTGGCCACGGAAGGAAGGGTGCTACTGGTGCTGCAGGGGTTAATGTGGCCTCTGCCCTGGGCGGCCATTGCAGGGTGGCTGGGGGAGCTGCTGCAGCCCGCTACCTGGGAGCCAGGCGCCCCCCATAGGTTGGCACCCCGGGCAGCTGCCCGGCTAGCCCATGCCTTAATCCGGCCCTGGGACCAACCACAGTTCAGGCTTACAGGAAAAACAAGACTATTTATAGATCCTTGTCTTAAGAGCTGACTGGGCAGCCAGAGAGCGGTGACTGCCAACCAGCTACCCACCTCCAAAGACAGAGCCACCGCCAGAAGCATCACAAAAGTAAGGGTAGCCATATATGCCGCTCTTATTTCCGCACTGCTGCTGCCACCAGCAGTGCTGCGTTCAGAGCTGGGCACCTGGAGAATGGCAGCTGCTTAGCTCAGGCACGAATTAAGCACTGCTTACTGGTTCTGTGGAGGTAAGACACCCACCCATTTTTTCATTACTGATGGAAATGGAGCCAAAAATTAATGTGATGGAGCTAAACGTTGCAAAGTCCACAGGGAAAGCCAAGCTTTTTAACCCCAACTAGACATTAGATTTTCTTTTTATTATGCACCTCATTTAAATACAAACACCTTGTTTAATATGCAAACAACTGTCTGCCTCTAAGGTTGTCAACATGAGGTGCTACTTTGAATCAAAGCACAGGAACTTCAACACAGCGTATCTACCTGGCAGTGTTGCAAGACATGACAACACTGAAAATCCAAAATCTTTGTATCACACTTCAAATGTCATTCTTACAACATCAGCTATGGACCAGGAAAAAGCAACACCTGCTTTACTTCAGTAAGGTTGGTACTAGGGATGTTAAAGACTAGTCAACTATCCGATAAACAAATGCTTATTGGATAGTTAGTCAACTAGTCGATCCCCCCCCTTTGCTGCCTCTCAGATAGAGGCAGCAAAGGGGGGGGGGAAGAAGGGGTACTTCAAAGTGGCAGCATGACACAGCTGTGCAACGCTGCTGCTTTGAAACCCCAAGGCGGCATTTCAAAGGGGCAGCTGCCAAGGAGCCCAGAGTCAGCTGGGAACTCCCCATCTGATACTCCCCAGATGACCCAGGGTTCTGGAGTAATGCCATGTGGAACCCAGGGTCACGTGGGGAGTCCCCAGCTGACCCTGGGTTCTACTGCCATGCGGAGCCCAGGATCATCAGACTCAATGGCAGCTTCCCCTTTAAAACGCCAGAGGCGGCACTGTGGAGCCCAGGGTCAGCTGGGGGCTGCATAGCTGATCCCGGGCTCCCTGCAGCATTTCAGCGGAACCCAGGATCAGCTGGGGAGTCCCCGACTGACCCCAGTCTCAATGGCTTTGAAATGCAGAAGAGCCCCCGCTGGGGGCTCTTGTACATTTCAAAGCAGGCACACCGCGTGCATCCTGGAGTCAGTGGGACCTCCCGCTTGTCCTGGGCTGCAGGCGGAGTTCTGCATTCTTCCTTTGAAATGTACAAGAGCCCCAGCAGCAGCTCTTGTACATTTCAAAGGAGGTATGGTGAAGTGCCTATTGACTATATCAACTACTCGACTAGTCAATTAACCGCAATTTAACATCCCCAGTTGGTACTAGCTAAAAAGGCCTTTCTTGGATGCCAAGATTGTGAAGGAGTGCCCGATGGAAATGCTGGAAGAGTTACTTTGCCAGAAATAAAAGCAAAGATGACGCTGTGAACCACACGAAGACACGTTCTCCTGTCTGATTCCACAGTACTGTGAAGACTGGAGGTAGATTCCAAGGACTGTTTATCGACACTGCTTTGCAGTTTTAAAAAATGCCAAATACAAGTCTCTTGTAGTGGATTAGTGAAGCAATTTAGTGACACTGCTCTGCTATTGCTGTTGGTTAGATTGTATGATGGTGAAATTTTCAAGAAAGAATTTTTTTTGCTTAATATAATTAAAAACCTACACCATAGAAGAAATGACTTTTGTAAAGGAAAAAGGCTTTTTTTGTGAAGAAGAAGAAGAAGAAAATAAGGTTTAGCTGTACAGAAAACAAATTTGCTTGTTACTGGTAGAGGTCCCTCTATGAAAGGGAAAGAGAAGGGCTTTATTTCTCATTTGAAAGTGATACACCTTTCATTAAATACACTTTCACTGCATCATTCACCAGATTGTACTGTGTGGTAAATGGCTAGGGAACTTGAAAAAAAACAGTGGGTATTGTGAAGAGATTAGTGAAATACTACATACTCTCAACTTCTAGCTTGTAACATCATCATTTTAAAGCTCTTGTATGAGACTTTTCAGCCCAAAGCAGAACAATGATTTTCTGCATGTTAGAGAGGTTTTGTGCACTTAAAAAATGTTTTTCCTTCAAGGCACAAGACACAAAAAGGCTTGCAAGTTCCTTGAATTTATGAATGATGTCCTCTCTATGTCACAGGTAGCTTTTCTGTGTGATATTATTGGCAGGGACACCATTTCAGATTTTAGTAGAGGGGGTCGACTTGTGCATGCTATGATACTGGGGGGACAGAGCGAGGACAGCAGCCTCAGTAATGTTACAAAAAATGCTCAGTACAAGCCAAGCAGCAAATCGAGGAGGTGGGGATAAGAGATGACCCTGTCTGTCATCCTGCATACATCACCTCTTTATATAAGAATGTAGGAATGACCATAGTGGATCAGACCAAGGATCCATCTAGCTTAGTACCCTGTCTTCCAATAATGGCCAATGCCCGATGCTTCAGAAGGAATGAACAGAAGTGGTAATCATCAAGTAATCCATCCCCCTATTGCCCATTCTCAGATTCTGGCAAACAGAGAATAAGGACACCATCCCTGCCCATTCTGGCTAATAGCCACTGACGGACCTATCCATCTTGAACTTATTTTGTTCTTACTGGAACCCTGTTAAAGTCTAGACTTTTCCACCATCCCCTGGCAAAGAGTTCCATGGGTTGACTGTGAAGAAATAATTTATTTTGTTTGTTTTAAATCTGCTGCCTATAAATTGAATTGGGTGACGTTCTTGTGTTATGTTAGTGAAGGAATAGCTAACATTTCCTTATTTACATTTTCCACACAATTCATGATTTCTAGAGCTCTAACATATCCCTCCCACTGTCTATAGTCTTTCCAAGCTAAAAAGTCCCAGTCTTTTCAATCTCTTCATATGGAAGCTGTTCCTTACCTGCAATCATTTCTAATGCCCTTCTTTGTACTTTTTTCAACTCCAATATATCTTTTTATTTTTAGATGGGATGACCAGATCTACATGCAGTATTCAAGATGGCTGTGTCTAGACTGGCAAGTTTTTCCGCAAAATCATCTGCTTTTGCGGAAAAACTTGCCAGCTGTCTACACTGGCCGCTTGAATTTCCGGAAAAGCACTGACGATCTCATGTAAGATTGTCAGTGCTTTTCTGGAAATACTATGCTGCTCCTGTTTGGGCAAAAGTCTTTTTCCGAAAGACTTGTGCGCAAAAGGGCCAGTGTAGACAGCACAGTAGTGTTTTCCGCAAAAAAGCCCCGATCGCGAAAATGGCAGAAAAGCATCCTGCCAATCTAGACGTGCTTTTCCGAAAATGCTTTTAACGGAAAAGTTTTCCGTTAAAAGCATTTTCGGAAAATCATGCCAGTGTAGACGTAGCCGATGTGTCTGTATCATGACTTTATATAAAGGCAATATGATATTTTCTGCCTTATTATCTATTCCTTTCCTAATGATTCCTAGTATTCTGTTAGCTTTTTAGATTATCACTGAACATTGAGCTGCTGTTTTCAGGGAACTATCCACAATGATTCCAAGACCTCTTTCTTGAGTGATAACAGCTAATTTAGATCCCATAGGGTTTTTTTATGTATAGCTGGCATATTTTTCCATGTGCATTATTTTGCTTTATCAATATTGAATTCCATGTGCCAATTTTGTGAGATCCCTTTGTAACTTAGCAGTCAGCTTTGGACTGAACTATTTTGAGTAATTTTGTATCATCTGCAAATTTTGCCACCTCACTGTTCACCCCTTTTTCAAGATCATTTATAAGTGAGTTGAGCATCACTGGTCCCAACACTTACTCCTGGAGCACATGATTTATTTTTACCCTTTATTTTCTACTTTTTAAGTGGAGAACCTGGCATGTTTTCATGATCATCTAAAGATCCTTCAATTACTTTAAAAGACAAGTCCACTGTAATCTTAATCACCCTGCCTCCATTTACAAACAAACTCCTAGCCCCAAAGGCAAAGCAGAGAGCAGCACGAGCTCTGTTTCAATTAAAGGGCATGCTCTAGCCCTGCGGTAAACAACCAGTTCTAAAGCAGTAGCCACTATAGGTTGGATAGCTAACTAGCCAAGCTCAACCAGCCAAATAGCTACATGTGGCTAGAACAGGCAGTCCCCGGGTTACGTACAAGATAGGGACTGTAGGTTTGTTCTTAAGTTGAATCTGTATGTAAGTCGGAACTGACGTCCAGATTCAGCCGCTGCTGAAACTGACCGCCAGTTCTGACTTACATACAGAATCAACTTAAGAACTCCAACCGTCCCCAAGTCAGCTGCTGCTGAAACTGATCAGCAACTGATTCCAGGAAGCCCGGGGCAGAGCAACTCTGCCTCGGGCTTCCTGTAGTCAGCGCTGGTTAGTTTCAGCAGCAGCTGACTTGGGGACGCCTGGGGCAGAGCAGCTGGGGTGCTGCTGGGTTGCTCCAGTAGCGCCGCTCCTCGGCGCTACTGGACCAACCCAGCAGCACCCCATCTGCTCTGCCCCAGGCGTCCTGATTCAGCCGCTGCTGAAACTGACCAGCAGCGGCTGAATCAGGACCAGAGCAGCTGGGGTGCTGCTGGGTTGGTCCAGTAGCACCCAGAGCGGCGCTGCAGGACCAACCGGCAGCGCCCCAGCTGCTCTGCCACAGGCGTCCGGAGAAAAGCCTAGTCTGCTGGGGGGGGGGGGGCGTACTAGCTGCGCCCCCCCGCACCTCAGCAGACCAGGAAGACGCGGGCGGCGGACCGAGACGCACCGTGGTCTCGCCGCCTGGATCCTCCGCGGCTTTGCTCCCAAAGCCTCTGAGGACGCCGGCAGCGGGACAGCCGCGGGGGGTCTGGGCTGTCCCGCTGCCGGCTTTCCCCGCGGCTTTGCAAAGCCTCGGGGAAGCCGGCAGCGAAGCAGCCCAGGCGGCCTGGGCTGCCTCGCTGCCCGAGCCCCTCCGTGGCTTTGCAAAGCCTCAGGGAAGCCGGCAGCGGAGCAGCCCAGGCGCGCCTGGGTTGCCCCGCTGCCCGAGCCCCCCCGCCACTTTGCAAAGCCTCGGGGAAGCCGGCAGCGGAGCAGCCCAGGCGCGCCTGGGCTGCCTTGCTGCCCGAGCTCCCCCGCGGCTTTGCAAAGCCTCAGGGAAGCCGGCAGCGGAGCAGCCCAGGCGCGCCTGGGTTGCCCCGCTGCCCGAGACCCCCCGCCGCTTTGCAAAGCCTCGGGAAAGCCGGCAGCGGAGCAGCCCAGGCATGCCTGGGCTGCCTTGCTGCCCGAGCTCCCCCGCGGCTCCGCTGCCGGCTTCCCCGAGGCTTTGCAAAGCCGCGGGGGGGGGGGGGGGGTCGGGCAGCGGCTTTGCTCCGCGTCTTCCTGGTCTGCAGACCAGGAAGACGCGGAGCAGCTTTTCTCACCCGGAGTACATGGGCGGCGGGACCACGAGGTCCCGCCGTCCGTGTACTCCGGGGCAGCCCCGTTCGTAACTGCGGATCCGACATAAGTCGGATCCGCGTAAGTCGGGGACTGCCTTTAGCTAGCGTGCAGGACACCACGGCTCTAGCCCCAAACACAGCTCTTAAGCAGACCTCAAGTATGAAATGCAGAGGTTCAACCTTTGAACAGGAAGGGGGCGCTACAGCACCTCCTAATCCTCCTAAATCACGCACCTGACTACTGGTCACTTGAATTCCTTCAACTTGCAGCTCTCGGTTGTAAAAGCAATGTCAGGGATCTATTTCAAAAAGTGTGCACCTTTCAGTGGAATCCTTAAATCTTTCAGCAGCAAAATGCAGGACAATGTAGCACTTTAAAGACTAACAAGATGGTTTATTAGATGATGAGCTTTCATGGGCCAGACCCACTTCCTCAGATCAAATAGTGGAAGAAAATAGTCACAACCATATATACCAAAGGATACAATTAAAAAAAACATCTCAGACACTTCGCCAAAGGATTAATGCCTACAAAACAGATATCAGACAAGATCACAAAGAAAAAAGTTCTTGCCATTTTAACCAGAAAGGACACTCTCTCGATGACTTAACCACCTGCATTCTGCTACAAAGACCTTTTACATCTGCACTTGAAAGGGAATCCTCTGAACTGTCATTCATGTTAAAATTCGACACCCTCCAAAAAGGAATGAACAAACACTCAAACTATCTTACCTATTACCAAGATAGCTTCCCCAATATCACCTCTAATACCATTAACTCACAAACATCCCACTCTCCCCACCTCTAATATAATCAATTCACAGACACTTACCTTCCTTCCTTCCCCCCCCCTCCCCCGCATCTCCCTCCTGTTCTGAAATGTGATTTGTCCTTTTCATACGTGTTCATTTTTTTAATTGTATCCTTTGGTATATATGGTTGTGACTATTTTCTTCCACTATTTGATCTGAGGAAGTGGGTCTGGCCCACGAAAGCTCATCATCTAATAAACCATCTTGTTAGTCTTTAAAGTGCTACATTGTCCTGCATTTTGCTTCAGCTACCCCAGACTAACACGGCTACATTTCTATCACTTCAATCTTTCAGACAGACTTAACTGAAAGATCTTGTATTTTCCCACATGGCAAGTTGTTGTTGCTAGAGACAAAACTGACAAAGATGAAGCAGGAATTTCTAAACAATTTGATCAAAAATTTTAAAATGCCATTTGAGAATTTTAAAATTCCAAATAATTTGCTTTTATTTGTTTGTGATCCTTTTGTTGTGTCTGCTAATGGATCTTGCCATTCTGAAGCACAGAACTTGCTTCAGAGTCAATTGATAAAGGTGCCTTTCGATTAGAAGGCTTCAAAGCCTAAGTTGTCTTGAAGGCAACATTGAATGATGTGGTATGTCATGATTACTGGACTCAAGCCTGCCAATGGAGGAAGGGGGGCACAAAAGGAAGCAATTGCCCTGGGGCCCAGCCCTTTAAATCACGTCCAGAGCCCTGCACAGTATGCTGCAGAGCCCCAGACAGTCTAGACAGCGTTGGGAGTGGGAGCAGCATACTCCGGATGGCACTTGCCCTGCCCTTGCCCCTTCTGCCCGAGGCTCCACCCCTTCTGGGAGTGCAGAACTGCTCCACCTTCCACAGGGGCGAGTAAGTCTGTCAACTCACCTCTCAGGACTCAATATGTTGACCAGTTTCAGAACAGCTAGAATCTAATTATCTTTGAATGATGCTTGGATCAACATACCGCTGCAAATTTAGGTTTTCTACTATGAACATCAGAAACAAACCTGACAGATGAGCATCTTCACCAGTTCATTTTACAGAATCAGGCTTGGAAGAGACCCCAGGAGGTCACAGAGTCCAACTCCCTGTCCAAAGCAGGACCAACCCTAACTAAATCAGACCAGCCAGGGCTTTGTCAAACCAGGACTTAAAAACCTCTAGGGATGGAGATTCTGCCACTTCCCTATGAAACCCATTCCAGTGCTTCACCACCCTCCTAGTGAAATAGTTTTTCCTAATATCCAACCTAGACCTCCCCCACTGCAACTGGAGATCATTACTCCTCTTTCTGCTATCTGTCACCACTGAGAACACCTCTCTTCATCCTCTTTGGAACCCCCCTTCAGGAAGTTGAAGGCTGCTATCAAATCCCCCCTCAAACTTCTCTTCTGTAGACTAAACAAGCCCAAATCCCTGAGCTTCTCCTCGTAAGTTATGTGCTCTAGCCCCCTAATCATTTTTGTTGCCCTCCACTGGACTTTCTCCAATGCGTCCACATCCTTTCTGTAATGGGGAGTCCATAATTGGAAGCAATACTCCAAATGTGGTCTCACCAGTGCCAAATAAAGGGGAATAATTGCTTTTCTAGCTCTGCAGGCAATAGTCCTCCTAATGCACCCTAATTTGCCATTTGCCTTGCCCTTATATCCCGCAAAGCACTCTTAAACAAACTACGAATGGTGCGATGGCACCTTAGAGACTAACCAAAATATATAGGATAAATTTTAAAAAAGTGGTACCATCTATATGTTTTGTTAGTCTATAAAGTGCTACCAGAGCATTTGTTGTTTTTTAAATGTATCCTGTACAGACTAACATGGTTACCCCCTGAAGCTTCAAACTATATAGAAATGGGAATAAGAGAAATAAAGATAACATTAAAATGTCAAGTATCAGAGGGGTAGCCGTGTTAGTCTGAATCTCCAAAAGCGGCGAGGAGTCCTGTGGCACCTTATAGACTAACAGAAGTGTTGGAGCATAAGCTTTCGTGGGCAAAGACCCACTTCACATGCATCTGACGAAGTGGGTCTTTGCCCACGAAAGCTTATGCTACTACACTTCCGTTAGTCTATAAGGTGCCACAGGACTCTACGCCGCTTTTATTAAAATGTAACAAGCTGGACTTGGTGCAAGATCAAACCGTTACCATAGGATCCCAGCAACCTGGATGACCAAATTCTCAGGTCTCCAGGTTTTGCATCTTCTGGGGTGTTCCCCTGTTTGGAACGGGGAGGGGAGATAACTTCGATCCCGCTGTGGGGCAGCGCCGCCAGCCTCCTGCATTCTCCGCGGACTCTGCTGCCCTCCTACCTGGCGTCTGCACGCGGGCTGCCCCCTTCAGAGCCCGGGGGCGGGGCGGGCAGCCAGCTGAGGGAAAGGCTTCAGCCGCCGTTACTGAGCATGCGCGGATCGCGCGGAACTCTCCACTGAGGGAGCGGCTTGGCCCCCCCCGCCCCCGCGTGGGCCTGGCCCAACGGCGGCTCCCGGCTGCGCCGCGACACTCCGGCCCCGGGCCCGTGGCGCTGACAGCTCCCTGCGCCCGCTCCGGCGCGAGCCTCCGGCGTCATGGAGAAGGCCGCGGCGGCAGCAGCCCGGCTGGACACGATCCTGCGGCACCTCAGCCCCAGGCCGGGCGCGGCCGCCCTCGTATCCTTCCCGAGCCGGGTGCGGGTCCCGGGCTGCCCCCTGCGCCCCGCGTCCCCGCCCCGCGTGTGTCCGGGCTGCCCCTCTGCCCCCATCTCCCTGGGCTACATCCTTTCTCCTACCCCCCCCCCCCCATTTCCCTGGGCTGCATCCTTCCTCCTACCCCCCCCCCCCATTTCCCTGGGCTGCTTCCTTCCTCCTACCCCCCCATCTCCCTGGGCTGCATCCTTCCTCCTACCCCCCCATCTCCCTGGGCTGCATCCCTCCTCCTACCCCCCCCCCATCTCCCTGGGCTACATCCTTTCTCCTACCCCCCCCCCCCCCATTTCCCTGGGCTGCATCCTTCCTCCTACCCCCCCCCCCATTTCCCTGGGCTGCTTCCTTCCTCCTACCCCCCCATCTCCCTGGGCTGCATCCCTCCTCCTACCCCCCCCCCATCTCCCTGGGCTGCATCCCTCCTCCTACCCCCCCCCCCATCTCCCTGGGCTGCATCCCTCCTCCTACCCCCCCCCCATCTCCCTGGGCTGCATCCTTCCTCCTACCCCCCCATCTCCCTGGGCTGCATCCTTCCTCCTACCCCCCCCCCATTTCCCTGGGCTGCATCCTTCCTCCTACCCCCCCCCCCCATCTCCCTGGGCTGTTTCCTTCCTGCTACACCGCCCCCCCATCTCCCTGGGCTGCATCCTTCCTCCTACCCCCCCCCCCCATCTCCCTGGGCTGCATCCTTCCTCCTACCCCCCCCCCATCTCCCTGGGCTGCATCCTTTCTCCTACCCCCCCCCCATTTCCCTGGGCTGTTTCCTTCCTGCTACACCGCCCCCCATCTCCCTGGGCTGCATCCTTCCTCCTACCCCCCCCCCATCTCCCTGGGCTGCATCCTTTCTCCTACCCCCCCCCATTTCCCTGGGCTGTTTCCTTCCTGCTACACCGCCCCCCATCTCCCTGGGCTGCATCCTTCCTCCTACCCCCCCATCTCCCTGGGCTGCATCCTTCCTCCTACCCCCCCCCATCTCCCTGGGCTGCATCCTTTCTCCTACCTCCCCCCATTTCCCTGGGCTGTTTCCTTCCTGCTACACCGCCCCCCATCTCCCTGGGCTGCATCCTTCCTCCTACCCCCCCCATCTCCCTGGGCTGCATCCTTCCTCCTACCCCCCCCCCATCTCCCTGGGCTGCATCCTTCCTCCTACCCCCCCCCCCCATCTCCCTGGGCTGCATCCTTCCTCCTACCCCCCCCCCCCCCATCTCCCTGGGCTGCATCCTTCCTCCTACCCCCCCATTTCCCTGGGCTGCTTCCTTCCTCCTACGCCCCCCATCTCCCTGGGCTGCATCCTTCCTCCTACGCCCCCCCCATCTCCCTGGGCTGCATCCTTCCTCCTACCCCCCCCCCCCCATCTCCCTGGGCTGCATCCTTCCTCCTACCCCCCCCCCCATCTCCCTGGGCTGTTTCCTTCCTGCTACACGGCCTCCCCCCCATCTCCCTGGGCTGCATCCTTCCTCCTACCAACCCCCCCCCCCCCAGCTCTCTGGGCTGCATCCCTCCTCCTACCCGTCCCCCTCCCAATCTCCCTGGGCTGCCTGGTGGTCTTATCAGGTGCCTGGAGAACATACCGACACTGTGACTTTTTCGCCCTGTGATTTTATTAGGCTGCGAGGTGGGGATCATGTCTCCTTCTGTGTATATGGCTGAGCATGCTGGGGGGCTGGGTAAGTAAGTAGCCCTGATTCTACCAGTCACTTCAGGCTGGTACGTTTGTCCTTACCTCGCAGTCATCTCTCTGCAGATTCTTGTTGCTTCAGAGAGTTGTTTTACAGGGAAAGGGTTGTGCCTTATTCTGGTCATACATTTCCTGTGCTTGCTGTCTGAAACTCCAGTCCTGTAGCTGCCAGAGTTGGCCTTTGTACCTGATATGCTTTCCTAAGGGGCACATGTTAGTTTTACTATTCTTTGCGGTGTTCCCATTTGACATCATATTGGAATTGGTTTTTAAATTAAAACTAGATTTTCGAAGGTGCTCTATACCTATTTGTGTATAAACATTAGGTAGATATACAAATTAGTTCCCATTTTTGAGACAGCTTCCTATGCTAGTTTGTGCACACAAGTCTGGAGAAGAAAGAGGTGTGTATGTGTTAAATTTTCACCTGTATTTCTGAAGAGTTTGTGGGGGGCTAAATTCTGTGATCCTCACATTTAATGGTGACTCTCAAACACTGTAATCTGAGATATATCAGTGCAGCAGGTGGAAGCAAACACAGAGAGGTGATAGGTTATGTAAGTTCTGTATTTCTGAATGGGTCCTTTAAAAACATTTTGAAAGTTCTCAGGAGGTGAATGTAAAAGGTAGGAGATTGAAAAAACATAAGATGTAGAGCAGGAACGGGATAAAAGGACGCTTTCATAGTGATTTGTTTTGTATGTGCTGTATTTCAACTTAGTGACTCCAGGGACTGCGTGAAGGCTGTTAATTATTATCTCCATTTTACAAATATGGAAACTAAGGTATGAACGAGTTATGTAACTTATCGGGTGTAAAATACTTAGCTTTTTCTGCAGTTGGGCTGTAATATGCAACTAATTTCACAGCAAAAGTTGGGAGAACAGCAACAATTTTTTGAGTAATAATCTAATGAAGAGACTCATTGACAGGGACTTAAATCTACAAATATGTAAAGGATATAAACACCAGGAATGAATAGTAAGTATTTAGGATAGCATATGAGAAATTTAATTAAATTAAGAATGGAAAATGTAAGTAGAAATCAGAAGAAACTTTCTGATAGCAAGAAACATCAGGAATTTGGTCCTAAATTCTAAACCTAGACAGTCAAACATACTGTAGGGAACAGTTGTGCATCTGCTGCGTATAGATTGGGTGACGTAATGCTATAGGTATTTTCTTTATTATTGTTATTATATTTAACATATGTTAGCTTTACTTATAGGACTAAAGTAGGCTTGAGTCCTTTTATAATAGGCAGTATATAGAAATGTATCAGTCTGCCACAGAGAGTTTAGAATTAAAATATATGACCCAGAAAAACAGTGGAGGAAAATGTAGGATAATAAAAAAATAAATAGGTTGGGACTAGCTGTGTGTACAATTCTTTTCTTTTGTAAACTTCTGAGGAGATTTGCACATGGTTAAAAGGTTGAAAATGTCATTCTCTCTTTTTTTATTCCTTTCAAATGGCAGAGCCACTCTGTAGTGACATCATACATCTCCAGGGTCATAAAAGATTCAGATAGCCTTGAGGCCATCTGACCTAACTGTGAGCGGATATTGATGGACATGCCAATGCATGCATGTGTCTTTTGTGTGTGTAGTAAATCCTTTAATTTATGTACCTGCTGCTAAATCACATCAGGCTCTAGTCTTGTCAAATTGCAGAAGTTAAGCAAAGTTGGTCTTTGTCAACACTTAGATCAAAAATGTCCCTTAAGAATACAGGTGCTGAAAAAGTGTTGTTAATCATTTAGGTGCCACTTTTCCCTCTGAGTTTGTACAGGCAGTCCCCGGGTTATATACAAGATAGGGACTGTAGGTTTGTTCTTAAGTTGAATTTGTATGTAAGTTGGACCTGGCGTCCAGATTCAGCCGCTGCTGAAACTGACCAGCGGCTGACTACAGGAAGCCCGAGGCAGAGTTGCTCTGCCCCGGGCTTCCTGGAATCAGCTGCTGATCAGTTTCAGCAGCGGCTGACTTGGGGACACCTGGGGCAGAGCAGCTGGGGTACTGCTGGGTTGGTCCAGTAGCGCCGCTCCTCGGTGCTACTGGACCAACCCGGCAGCACCCCAGCTGCTCTGTCCCAGGCGTCCTGATTCAGCCGCTGCTCTCCCCCAGCTGCTCAGCACCCCAGCTGCTCTACCCCAGGTGTCGGCGGCGAGAAAAGCCTGGTCCGCTGGGGGGGGCGCACTAGCTGCGCCCCCCCCCCAGCAGACCAGGGAGACGCAGGCAGCGGGACCGCCGAGACGTGCCGCGGTCCCGCCCACATCCTCCACAGCTTTGCTCCGCGTCTCCCTGGTCTGCTGGGGGGATGGGCAGCAGGATGGATGCGGGCAGCGAAGGATGCAGGCAGCGGGACCGCGGCACGTCTGGGCTGTCCTGCTGCCGGCGTCCTCCGAGGCTTTGCGCCTCGTCTCCCTGGTCTGCTGGGGGGGCCTCCCCCAGCAGACCAGGGAGACGCAGAGCAAAGCCGCAGAGGACGCGGGCAGCGGGACAGCCCAGACACGCCGCTGTCCCGCTGCCGGCGTCCTCCGCGGCTTTGCTCCGCGTCTCCCTGGTCTGCTGGGGGCTCCCCCCCAGCAGACCAGGGAGACGCGGAGCAGCTTTGCTTGCCCCAGAGGGCGTGGGCGGCGGGACCGCGGCGCATCTGGGCGGTCCCGCCGCCCGTGTCCTCCTGGGGCGAGAAAAGCCCCGCTCATAACTGCGGATCCGACATAAATCGGATCCGCGCAACTCGGGGACTGCCTGTATTGAACAAATGCTGTAGTGAGCTATTGGAGAGAACAGTTTTGTAGGAGGGGCCGTCTTTTTAAAAAAAAAAAAAAAAAAAAAGTGACACTTAAATCCTGTACAGCTATATTTATTTAAAATTAATCCTATTTAGGCAAAATCCAGTGCTCTTGACAAATTCCCACTGAATGTTAACATTCTATGTGCCTCTCTGAGGGTCTACAAAGTGGAGCCAAACAGTGGAATATTGGGGATTTTCAAGGATAGAGATGATCCATGAGAAGATTTCTCATGGGGACCTGAATTCAAAAGCTGGAATATAATATTCAATATTGAATACAAAAAAATCTACACAAGGAAATTTATTTAGGAAATGCCCATTTTACTATTGCCGATGCAACTTTAATTATGTCCCCTTGTGAGTCTAACCTTTGCACTGAGTGAGGTAGGGATTCTCTGTGTGGTAGGGTGGGGGAGGAATGAATTGTACAATAAAGTGTATCATAATATAATTGCATAAGGAAGCACAAGTAAGGTGCATAGGGAACCATAAATTTGGCCTTTCGTAACCTGTGAGTGCTTGACTCTGCAACCTTTCTTTGAATGCAAGCTTTTTTATCTAATTTCATTGGTGTTTTTCATTAAAGGAAAAAGATGACAACCAATTGGACACACAAATTCGAACTCCCATGCCACTCCCTTCCCCACCACCAAAAAACCCCCAACCAGATAAACCCATTATGCATTATTAGTAGGGTTTGAACCCTGAACCGTCAGCACTCTAGCACAGAAATCTACTACCTAAGATACAGGATGAAGTTGAGACAGGACAAGACTACTGTCTTAAAAGGAAGATAAACTGCAGGCGTACTTGTTTTGACTTTCTCCCTATCTGACTTCCCATCCCAGAAGGTAGGGTCCTTCCTCATGTGGTGCCCTCAGGCAGGGATGGGCTGCTGGGCCACATCCAGCATTCAGAATGGTTACTTAAGAGGAGTCCAGCCCTGTATGCCTATGCTAGGAGTTGGTTAAACTGTACCAGGAGATGCTTGCGAAGGGAAGGATCAGATGTTTTGCCTTGTACTTGGTCTGGAGAGTGCAGGGAAAGGCAGCCTGGCCCTGTTGCATCAGCTGCTTCAAGTAAGGCGCATATGCTGCTGTTTTGGTAATAATGTGAGACAGGGTTGTCCCTAGTGGGGTGCAGGACCTAGGGCAATCCCTTCCGGTGCCAAAGGTGCAGGATCTGGGACAACCTTCTCTGTCCCCTGCTTTACCAAACAGCACCTCCTCTCCTGAGCCCCGGGATCACCACCGCAAGTGGAATGCATTGGGGTGGGTGATGGGTGGCAGAGTGGAACAGGCTGCTGGCTCACTCCAACTCCCACCGTAGTGACTGCAGGATGCTGACCCCTGCTGCCACCCCGTGCCAGGCCTCCTGGGCCCTGTGGACTTTTATAACCGTCAGAAGTGTAATTTGCCCTTCAGCTATGCTCACTTCTTTACTGTTGGTTGGAAGTGAGCAACATCCACCCTGATTTAATTAGCACTGATGTTACACACCCATCTCTATGTATCTACCTTTTTTTCACTTTGTTCATCTCAGGAAGTGAGTTGTATTTCATGAAAGCTTACGCTCTAATAAATTTGTTAATTTTTAAGGTGCCACCAGATTCCTTGTTGTATTCGCTGAAACAGACTAACATGAAACCTTTATTTTTAGTAGCAGAGGACAAAAGAAGTGGGAGGTGGATTCTAGGGGGGAAATGGGCAACAATTATCAAAAGCAAAATATATTTCTAGTGATTTAACCTGGATTACAACAAAGTATCAGATTCTGGAATTCCAAAGCAACTTCAGATCTGATACTCCAGTTATTATACTAATTATTTTCCTTAATTTAGACTCTAGACAACATTTCCCACTTCAGCACAAATTGCTTCTGTTAAACACCCAATGGAGTTTCAGTAAGTAATATTTTTCTGGTTTTTACTATTAAATTTGATCTGTATATAACCTTAATTCTTATTTCCATATCTTTTCTTGTCTTCCATAATGCACATGTTGATTAGAAGGCCTCATGGTTTCAAATCTTGCAAGGACACTTTCTCTGCTGTTTAATTAGACTTAATAAAGTAACTGGGAGCTTAGTTTTGAAAATGTGAATAGTTTGATTTCAAGGGTCTATTTTTATAAGCACTGCTTCTATGAGTAAGAATATTGAAGATCAGTCACCCCCTTCCCACAAAAACAATTATGCTGAATAATCATGTAATGTACAGGAAGTCCCCGGGTTACATCAATCCGACTTAAGTCGGATCCCTAGTTACGAATGGGGGGGGGCAGCTAGTGCGGGGTGCCTCCCCCACTGTCGCCGCCTCCGGCGGCGCGGGGGGCGCTTCCCCCCAGCAGACCAGGGAGACACGGAGCGGCTTTTCTCGCCGTGGAGGACGCGGGCAGTGGGACCGCCGAGACACGCCGCGGTCCCTCCGCCTGCATCCTCCGCGGCGAGAAAAGCCGCTCCGCATCTCCCTGGTCTGCTGGGAGGAGGAGCGCTAGCTCTGCGTCTCCCTGGTCTGTTGGGGGGAAGTGCCCCCCGCGCCGCCAGAGGCGGCGACAGTGGGAGAGGCACCCCGCACTAGCTGCGCCCTGGCGGCGGAATTTCCATTCATGAGGCGCTGAGGGAGCCCGGCATGCCCGGTGCATTGTGGGACTGGGCTGGGAGTCCCATTCGCGGGAGGAGGCAGAGGGAGGGCGAGGAGTGAGCCGGTAAGAGGGAGACCTGGGAAGGGGGGTGGGCAGGCGGGGAGATTTAAAGGGGAATCCACCTCCACCGTTAAACACCCGGCCCTGCGCTGGGCTGCGGCCTCCGGGCGCTGCAGCGGCCAGTCGGGGCGCACGGGGCACGCTTGGCCCCAGCCCCGGAGCCCAGCCGCGGGGGGGGGCTGGGGAAGGGGATGCGAAGCGCCGCCGGGGTCGCTTTAAAAAACTCTCTGCGCTGAGGCCGGCAGGCGACGGGTTAAATTTTTCACCCGCCGACATTTTTGTTGCCGCTGGGGCTCCGCGCTGTAGAGTCCCCTGGCCGGGGAGCCTGGCGCACGCCGCTCGCGGGGAACGTTCCAGCCCCTCCCCGGGGCTGCGGCGGCGGCAATGGGGGGCAGCTGCAGCATTTAAAGGCAGCAACTTGAAATTTTAAGGTGTCCCATAGCCATGTCTATCTGCAGCCCTCAGCGCTACACTCAATGGAGAAATGCTCGTTGCAGTTTTTCATCCCTCACTTGTGTTGCTATTCCCTGTCCTTGGGTTTATTTTGGGTAGGTACCTGGTCCTGTTCCGAGACGCGCTGCCTGACAGGCGGTTCAGCCGGCGCTGCCCCAAGCGCCGCAGGGGAAGCGCCCACCGCGCCACAGGAGGCAGCGACAGTGGGGGAAGCACCTTGCCCCATCAGCTTTGGGTCCATTGGCCCCGCAGACGCCCCTGGGCAGCTCCAACACCCTCCGCTGTCGGCTGGAAGGAGGGTCTTGAGAATAAAGCTTGAGAATAAAGGACTGAGGGAAGTGAGGTGTGGGAGAATAAAACTGAGCTCTGGAGAAATGTTTGGCTAGAGTTTCCCCTACAATATGTATCAGTTCTGACTTGCATACAAATTCAACTTAAGAACAAACCTACAGTCCCTATCTTGTACGTAACCCGGGGACTGCCTGTATTGAATGTATTCAACAGGATTAAAGTACAGGTGTATTTTGTGAAATGAAGGAACTTGAAGAGTTTATTTCCTATACATGTCTCTTCCTGGCATATGGTATGCATCTTGCCCTACATCTTGTCATGTTGTCCCATCCAAAACTGCACATTTCTGAGGACTGGTCCATTTCTATATCTTCTGTATATTTGAAACAAAAGACGGCTACATCTCTATTACTATTCTGTATATTTGAGAGAGTTTTTCTGTGAGTGAGTTTGTCTGTTCAAGAATTCCTCCTAAACCAAGTTTGATCTGCTTCCTCTTGTCATAATATAAAGCAAGTAAGGGTTTGGTTGTGCCAGGACAATGGGATGTACCTGGAATGTGATGTTTTCTCATAAAATAAAAGGGAGGGCTCTGCTAGCAGGGACAGTTGTGCTGTATAATGACCACCGGGGGGCAGCAAGGGGCCCATTGACAGCTGTAACCCATTTGGGAGGTGGGAGTGGAGAAAGGGACGGCTATCTGCTATATATTTGAGTATGTGTGTGTCTGTCCCCCAGTCAAGGGACATGCATCCCTCTCCTGGCTGTGCCAGCTGAAGTATCCATGGACAGGTGCTTTTCACTTGGCCCTAAGCTGCTACGGTGAGAGAAAGCTGGGGTTATTTGAGTTAAGGACCCAAGCAACACTGGGGAAATCTTCTAGTATTTTATATAAACTGTCATGTGTATCTCTGGTGTTATATACAAACATTATTTCATAGTAAAAATTACTGTATGAATTTTTTTTCTACTCAAGATAAAAACTTCATGTTGAGAAAATAATTATCTCCATTTTAGATTGCGAACATCAAGTAGTCAGAAAAAACAGTAGATTGTAAGACACTGTTGTGCATATTTAGGATTTTTTTTGTTATGTTTTGAGGCTTGCTCTGATCTACATTAATTACTGAGATTCTGGAGATAATTGTTGAGCAAATAAGATAACAGAATTTATTTAAACTTTGTACTCTTCCTTTCAGGTCACTGCTTAGAAAATTCTCATCTGATTGCTTTTCATTTAGTCTTCTCTCCCATCCCCTACCCTCTCCCCAACTGTATACTTGTATAATTCTCTTATTTATTTTTGTAGTTACACCCTTGATAATAACCTGCTAACTCCAGAGCAGAGGTCCTTTTATGATGAAAATGGTTATATACTCATTAAAAACCTGGTTTCTGGTGAAGACATCGAGCGTTTCAGGTATAAAATAGCTATTTGGCTAGACACAATCATGCTAATATTTAGTAATGCTGAGGGGCTTTTTGAAACAAAATGAACTTCTCTCTCCCAAGAGGGAAGCATTTTATTAACAAATAACTTAAATACTTCATTTAAACAAAATGTTTTTGTATAGTAAAATGGTGGGAATTTGTGCTGAAATAGTTTTTAATTGTGGAGTTTTTTTTCCCTAGAAATGAGTTTGCAAAGATCTGTAAAAAGGAAGTACAAGTGCCTGGCTTAATCATAATGAGGGATGTGGCCATTGCTAAGTCAGAGTTTATTCCAGATCAAAAAGCAGTTACTAAGATACAGGATTTTCAGGAAGATGAAGAGCTCTTCAGATATTGTACCTTGCCACAGGTAAAAAGGGTAAATTTTGGCATACATTTAGGTAGTTGCCCATGTAAAGTAACTGAAATTATTTCCTATATATTTTTTCTTAGAACAACAAGAAGGATCTTTGTGAGTTCTCGGAATAACCTACTGAATTGTCATGTTTAGACATCTAGAGGCAGCTAAATTTAAGGCATGGTACAGTAGTAGTGTCATAGCGTAGTTGAATACTGATTAACTGATAAGCCTGGGCTTATTGGTTAATCTTATTGATTACATGCAACCCCACTCCCTTTGCTGCCTCAGTATCAGAGGCAGCAAGTGGGGGAGGCAGGAGCCAGTACAATCGGGATGCCAGCTTTTAAGCCAGCTCTTCTCGTGTGCCAACTCCATGGAGCTGCCTGCCCCCCCCCCCCCCCCCCACTGCCTCCCATGGAGGTGGCGGGGTAGGCAGGAAGCATTGTTAGTGGGGGAAACGGCTTAAAAGTTGGTTCCCCTGAGCACTGGCTCCGTCTTTTCCCTGCTTCCATCCTGCTGTCTCGCAGCGGGCAGGGAATGCTGCTGTGCCTAGACTTGCTGCGGACAGAGGATGCTCCGTGGGATGCCGGCACAGCCTCTGTGGGGAGCTCGGACCCCCCGCAGACTGGGACTGCTGCTGCCCTGCACTGCTGCCTCTGTATCAGAAGTGGCAGGCAGGAACTGGTCTGCACGGGGAGCTGGTTTTTAAACTGGCTCCCTTTGTGGATCGGCTCCCGCCTGCTGACCCATTCTGTTGCCTCTGATAGGATATGTCTACACATCAAAGTTAATTCGAAATAACAGCTGTTATTTCAAATTCACTTTAATAGTATCTACACAGGCAAACCGCTATTTCGAAATAGCGGGGCGCTTAATTCAAATTTTGTAAACCTCATTCTACGAGGAGTAACATCAAACTCAAATTAGCTAATTCGAAATAAGTGCTGTGTAGACACTTATTTTGAAATAGGGGGGCCTCCAGCCTTAAGCAAGAACACTCCTCTCCCTCTCCCGCCCTCCCTGGAGCCCTTAAAGGGGTAGTCTATGGCCACAGTGTCTGTGCCAGCTCCAAGCCTGCCAGCCCAGAGCCAGCAGTCACTGCCTCTGACCCGGTGGCCCCAAAACATGAGCCAGCAAGCCACTGGCAGCCAGCCCTCCACCGCTCCCCAGGAGCAGTCTGCCAGTTCCCAGGAGCCTGCCAGGGCCCAGAGAAAGCGGGCACCTTCCTGGTCCAAGGCGGAGATCAGGGTGGACCTTACTCAGGTTTGGGGCCGGGGATGCCCCCAACATCCATGATCTCCATACTAGAGGGAGGAATGCGGCCGTCTGTGGCAGGATAGCTGCCAGCCTGGCCACCAAAGGCCACATGCGATCCCAGGAGCAGGTTTGCATGAAAATCAAGGTGGTCTGGCGAGACCCTGAGCCCTGAGCTTCCCCTCCCTCTTCTTCCCCTTGCTTCCCCCTTCCAGCTCCCTCCTCCCAGGTTTCCCCCTCCCTTCTCCCACCCTTTCTTCTCCCCTCTCTCGCCTCCTTTCCCCAGTCTCACCAGAGTGTCATTCCCCCCCATCCTGCCCCCGCCAATTTTGTTAAATAAAGAGAGTTTGTGTTCGTGAAAATACGTGTATTTATTTGACATCAGGAAGCGGGGTTGGGGGGAGGGGTAAGTGGAAGGACATGAGGGAGGAATGAGGCACAAGCCTCCAGTGGGGCAGACCAGGGAGGCTTTGAGTGTTCCTTGGGGTGGAAGCTCTCCCGCAGGGCCTCCTGGATACTGACAGCCCCTCCAGTGGACCTCCCGGATGGCAGCCTGCAGAAAGTGCAGCCAGGCTCGCAGCAACAGGTTCACAAGAAGCACCAGAGTGCCCGGGGCAGCTCCGGCTCCATGTTGCAGAGTGCTATGGTGTCCCGAGTGAGGGCAACCAGAGCACTCCGAGACACAAATGCTTCGCTGTCCCTCAGCGAGGCAGGCAAGCAAGCAAGCAGGGACACCTGGGAACCGGCTGCTCGGGGTGTGTGTGTGTGTGTGTGTGTGTGTGTCCCTTTAAGCACAAGCGTCAGAGAGCCCCGGGCAACAGCCACACAAAGACACTCCTGACCCGATGCCCTACCCCTGACCTGGTTCCGGCCAGCCTTAAATCCGAATCAGTGTCCACTGAGTGTGGACGCAGTATTTCGAATTAGCAAAACGCTAATTCGAACTGCATTTTGTGTGTAGACGTGTTAATTCGAATTAGCTTAATTCGAATTAACTATTTCAAATTAAGATAACTCGAATTAACGCTGTAGTGTAGACATACCCATACAGTGGCAGCAGTGAGGAGTAGCCAGGGGCTCCCTGCAAGCGGGCTGGACGCACACTGGCTGCCCATCCTGCTCCCGAGGACTGTTGAATAGTTGTGTAACTGATAATATTTGATGTGGTTACACGACTATTCAATTAATTGCTATCTAAAATCCTTACTGTACAGTTTAGAAAGTTTGTTTCTTAGCATGAAATAATCCTTGCAAATGTTTATTTTTGTTGTTCCTCATATTGCTCTTCCACATGTGCATCCATGGGAATGGCTGATGGTATAGGGAAGTGATTTTTTTGGAAAAGAAGTAAGTCTACTTGATGTGCAGCTGTATAAATAAATCTTCTCCTTTTGTAGACAGGTGGTATTGCACATCACAAGCTAAAGCCAGATAATGTTGCTTTTTAAAGGACACTTATCTTGCAGACTAATTTAGAAAAGCACTGATAAATGCATAGAATGTTGTAGTTCTGTCATTGCTCAAGGCAGGTCTGAGACATTGAAGTGTATGTGAGTTCATTTTTTCTTAGTCACTTTCATAGCAGCAGACACTGCAGCTAGGCCTGCACTAATTACTGGTTCAGTGATACTGGTATGACAGACTGAAAGTGCTTCTAGCGTGGATGAAATTCATAGTGGCAAAACTGTGCTTTCACATATTTTATTCCAATCCCACGTCCCTCCCCTGAGTAAGGAAAGCTATAACCACAAAAATGCATTTGTGCTGTAATTGTGTCTACACTAGAGGCTTTTGCTAGTGTAGTTATGTTGATCATAAATCACACCTCATCGTACTGCAACTAACATAGTTATGCAGGAAAAAGTTGTAGTTTAAAATGTTATACTTGTCCTACATGCTGCTATGATCAGTTTTTTTCTTGTAATATATATTGCAACATAAACATCTCACTTTTTTTTTTAACATATGTTCTTCACCCTAGATCCTAAAATACGTTGAGTGCTTCACAGGGCCAAACATCATGGCCATGCACACGATGTTGATAAATAAACCTCCAGATTCTGGTAAGGGGCAGTTGTGTGAGGAAGATCTAGCCCTTAAATGGCTTTCAATAGCACAAACTACAATTAAAAAAAGAGTTAATAAAACTAAGCAGCAAAGGCAGAAGTAATGTGGTGAAAATAAAATGGATTTCAGTGTTTGTTCTGATGGGTCCTGAATATAGTTGTTCTTTTGATTAAATGCAGCAAACTAGTTCTTGCAGCATACTCTGTCTCCTCAAGGGTATTGAACAGTGAGAAATCTGTTTAGTTTAAAACAATTAAAAATTTTTCTTATTCAAACTCTCCTTTCTATTTTTTTTCCAGGCAAGAAGAGCTCTCGCCATCCCATGCATCAGGATTTGCATTATTTTCCATTCCGGCCTGCAGATCTTGTTGTGTGCGCCTGGACTGCCATGGAGATGATAGACCGCAGCAATGGCTGCCTGGTTGTTGTGCCAGGAACACACAAGGGTTCCCTGAAGCAACATGATTACCCAGACTGGGAGGTAGAGTGGCATGAGGGATTATTGTGGTCTGCATTTTAGAGTTGGCAGGGACAAGGGGGTTTGTTTTTTGGTTTGAAACAGAGTTTGTGGAAATTAGTAAAGTTTTACAAGGCAATTATGAATATTCTCTTTTTCTTGGTCAAAACCTTTTCATGTCTCTGAGGTTTCTCCATGCTTAAGTAGATGACAGTGTATGTTTACGGGGACAGGGCCTGACTTCCTCTGTATTTGGAAAGTGCCTCGCTTGTGGTGGGTGCTACTGCAATCAGAGGTAATAATGATTGTAATATGTGTGCTTCATACAACCCTTTGGCAGCTGTACAAGCTAGCTGTTCACTATGCTAATCTATCCTAAGTCAGTCCAGCACACAGTAGGGCAATGGATGGAGCTCATCCAGGTGCAAATATTGCCAAAGCTTTGTGATTGGTTAGTGGCTCCCTGTTGTTATTTTGTAGCATTTAGTTGTGTGTCAGAGAGTCTAAACTTGGGGATGGAAAGGAGTTTGGTCATGTAAGGGCTATGCAGTTCCCTGTAGAGGGTTGAGGATATTCTCCCCAGCACTCCATTGCCACAAAGTTTGGACAGGTTGTTAACCTCTGTCAAGCTGTTTAGCAGATAGGGATGCAGTGTTGTAGCCCTGTCAGTAGTAGGATATTAGAGAAACAAAGTGGCTGAGGAGATATGTTTTATTGGTCTGACTTCAGTTGGTAAGACACAAGCTTTTGTGCTTAGTTTGTCTCTCTCACCAATAGAAGATGGTCAATAAAGTATACCTGACTCACCTTTGTTAGCATATATGGAGCCTTTAACACCCTAGATTCTACTGTAGGAAAACAAACGGGTACTTAAGGAAAATGGCAGCACCACATATCAATTTAAATAGCATGTAATATTTTTATATATTAGCAAATTGTTCATCCCTCATTAGAGCGATTTATAGGCTGAAGCTTTAAAATTAAGGGTTTGTTTTTTTCTGAGTAATATTCTTGAACAGAACATTTTCTCAAAGCAAAAAGTTATTTTTCTCATTTTAGTATAAGTAGAAAAAGACCAACTGAACTTCAGTAGACTTTTTCAGTTGCACACCAAATTGCTTTTGGCTGAAATATTTCATGGTTTTTATTAAGACCAAAATCATAGCCTTTGAAATATGGGAGAGTGCTTCCTTAACAACAGCTTTGAGACCTTGCTGCAAAGCTGTGGTACTAGACGTCGTTCATTTCTGGGTCAGTGCCCTTTTTAAAGGTACGAACACAAATGTAGCAGAGTTCTTTGTGGTAGGTTCGGAACTCTGAATTACATGTGCATTTGTTACATGTCAATCACTGCATGTGTGTCCAGGAAGCTTTCAGTTATAAAAAACAAACCTTTTCCATCACATTAACAAGCTCTTTCCATCACACTAACTGTTCTTTTAAAGCTTGGGACGTCTTGCTCTTCAGGGAAGGTAGGCCTGTGATTCCATGTAAAGAAATGTAAAACCATGGCAATTAAAGATACGGATTTAAACATAAAAACTGATGATAAACTGCTAGAGGGGATAGATGGATTCAAATGTCTTGGAACACAATAAGCCGAGCTGGTACATGCTCTGAGGATAAGGATCGGCAAATCGAACGCAACCTTCGGTAAACGTAGGAACATTTAGAAACATAATACCATATCCTTAGATACAAAACTAAGTGTCTGCTCAGCCATTACTGCAGCCATAGCAACTTACGGCAGTGAAACTTGGCAACTTAAGAAAACAGATGCTCCAAAGTAAGATGCATTTCATTATAAGGGCTTGCAGAGGATATTAGGAGTAAGCTATGAGGAAAAAAAATAAACAATGAGATCAGGAAAATGGCTAAAGCAAGGTCTCTGTTACAAATAATTTGTAAGAGCAGATCTTAATGGCTAGGGTGTGTGTCATGCATGGATCATAACCTACTACTGAGTGTAGCTTTCAGGTGGAAGTCAAAAATCCAACAAGGGGTAGTCCTGGGATGACTTGGAAGCATACAATCATCAACAAAATAGACAAATTGAATTTGAAATGGGAGAACGTAGGTCACATTGCAACTGATAAGTAAGCATGGAAGATGTGGGTAGTTTAATATGCTGAAAGCACGGAATGATTACGGTCTAAGCCTGAATGGTGATTTTAGGACAAAATTGAATGGTAGATTATTTAGTAGGGCTGTCAAGTTATTAAAAAAATTAATCGCGATTAATCACGCTGTTAAACAATAAGATTCCAGCTGACTCTGGGCTCTGCGTTGTGCTGAAATACCACCGCAGTGTTTCAAAGGGGCAGTGTTGTGGGAGCCAGGGATCAGCTGGAGTCTCCAGCTGACCCCAGGCTCCATGCAGTGCTTCCCCTTTGAATCACCACAGCAGTGTTTCAAAGGAGCAGCACAAGCAGAGCCCAGGATCAGCTGTGCGGCACTGCTCCTTTGAAATGCCGCCGAGGTGTTTCAAAGGGGCAGCGCAAGGGGCAGCACTGCACAGAGCCAGGTGAACTGGGGATTCCAGCTGACCCTGGCTCTGCTTTGCTCTGCCTCTTTGAAATGCCGCCATGGCGTTTCAAAGGGGCAATGCCACGGAAACATCTGTGATTAATGTGTGTTTAAAAAATTAATGTATTAATTCTGACCTACGTTAATCACAGATGTTAATATGCATTAATTGACAGCCCTGTTACTTAACAGAATTCCATAAATGGAGTCCTTTTTACTTAAGCAAGGATTCTGCACCAAGCTTTCTATCTTTCTCCCCAATGAGGAAAAGATAGTCTCTAATTTATTATTTGAATAGAATTTCAAAAAATAAGAAGCAGAAAACAAATCAAATATAGTTCGGCATCAAATATAGTTGTATGAAGTGAACGTTTCATAGGGACTAGTTAGCTGTTTATAGGTCAAAAGAAAGAAAATGAAGAAAATGGAATGTGAAGGTCATGTAAGGCTGTTTATCCTGTTTATCTTTTCAAGGAATTCAGATTAGATATCAGGATCTGAAAAGCAGCAAGTACATTCTGATTCCTAGTTTATATCCACATTGTAGTTAAAAACCCACAGCTTGGTGTAGATGTTCTGACTTGGGCTGAGATCCTCCCATTTTGTAGAGTCCTAGAGCCAAATGTCTACTAAGCCACAATCCCTTTAGGCCAAGTCAGCTGGCATGGGCCAGGTATGGGTGTTCAAATGTAGTGCAGACATATCCTTAGCAGTTGAGCTAGATTTAAACTTTTAGGCATGAGAGGACTCAAAGGTTAATAGGTAGACTCTTAGGCATATTCAGAACTTTTAATTCTTATCTGAAATAGAGCTGATCAGTGCATGGTTTTGTTCAATTTAAGATATAGTAGTTTTAATAATCATAACTATTCCATGATGAACACTGTGTTTCTAGGGTGGCGTTAACAAGATGTACCATGGGGTGCGTGATTACAACAAAAACCTTCCTAGGGTTCACCTTGTTATGGAGAAGGGAGACACCGTGTTCTTCCATCCTTTGCTGATTCATGGCTCTGGAATGAACAGAACTCAAGGCTTTCGGAAGGTAGGAAGCCATTTCAAATTATAGTCATTGAACCTGTTTTAAAGCAGATTGCATAACACTAACGCACGCCCCCCCCCCCTCTCCAAATTTGTAGAGATTTTATAGTCTTTTGCATATGAATATATTTTTGTAATCTTAATTTTTGTTTTGGTTTTATTGCTTTCTTATGCAACTTTGCTACAATGATACTTAATCTTGAATTATAATTTTGAAAAATTATGTACCCCTAAATATATATATATATATTGCAGTCCTGGCTCAGGGACGTGACTAAATGTGCATTCCTTAACTGGGACCTTAAAACCATGTTGGTGGATGATTTTGGATTGTTCTTGTTTGTTTGCCTCTGCCCAAGGTCTCTTCCTCTGCCTTGACAAGCTGGGAATGAATTTTTTGTCATTCTCTTTTCTGAGCACCAGAGGCCACTGCAATCTGATTAACAACATAATTTAATTATGAATTACATTTAGAGATGGCATAGCGTACAACAGAAAAATTAAATGGAGTTATGCTGCCCGGTCTAGTTACTGAGAGTAGAATTAGAGAAAGAACTTACAAAGAGGGGGCTGATCTTGCATCTCTCGGATGAGCTTGGTAGTAGTAATATCCTTGTACTAGAAACTTTTCTTGCGTGCATCAGCATATCTATACTGAATACAGAGGGATTGTGCTGATGTACTTTAGTTGAGAATCTGGCACATTGATTTCATTTTAGTGAATTGTACCAATAGTTATAAAGTGTTTGGTTTTATAAACACATAAATAAGAACCTTCCTCAGAGGGGTAGCTGTGTTATTCTGTAACTTTTAAAACAATGAGCAGTCCTGTGGCACCTTAGAAACATAACAAATTTATAAGGGTCATGAGATTTCTTGGGTAAAACCCACTTCATCAGAGGAGTTGGACTGGAAATTACAGTGACCAGAGTATATTTAACTTCTTTTGCTGATATCTGTCAATTGTAAGACCAGTGTTAGTTATAATTAAGCTAATTAAGTCAGGCTGGATGCATTTAATTCACAATATGTAATTTGGAAATGCAAATATCAAAGGCGGCTGGGAAGTTGTCTTTGTAGTGCGTTAACCAGTTAATATCTTTATTCAAGCCTAAGTTGCTAGTGTTGAACTTGTAAATTAACTCCTTGGGTGTTAAAATTATTTTGTAGAAGAATTAGTTTCATGAACACTTCTTGAGTGCTTTGACCTCACTGCAGGAGTGAGGAGAAGATGAAGACAGTGATTCATTAAGCTTATGTTACAGTGCAAATTTTCCATGTGAATGTCTAGCAAGATTATTTTTTTTAGTGAGCATATCCAAAAGCATTAGAATCAAATTTAAATATTTTCTGTTTACAACAGTGATATTTGCATTTAAGGTGGTCAGTGGGGTATTAAAAATTGTTGAACAGTGACATGTATTGATTTGTGAGCTGTGCTGTGATTTACCCCTGACTTTCTTCATGCAGGCTATATCTTGTCACTATGCTAGTGCAGATTGCCACTATATTGAGGTCAAGGGAACCAGTCAAGAAAACATTGAGAAGGAAGTTTTAGAAATTGCACACAGAAAATATAGTGTGAACATGCCTATCACCCTGAAGGTAAGTTTAAAGGTATCTTTCAATAGTGTTTTACACATTAACCCTGTTTACACAAGGGGTTAGTTATCTTTACTTTTATAAATATCTCTTTACTGCTTACTTGTAAGAGTTTGTGCTTTTTATTATTAAATAAATTAGTAATAATTTTAATGGCTTTGATCTGTCTAACCATATATAACACTGGGTTTATGCAGGGATGATCCTGGGTTTAAGCAGAGAAAACAATCTTGATTGTGTTGGGAAGATAGTTCATCACACCTTTCTATTAAAGCACTTGTCTTTAATGTTTTTAACTCTTTTGTGTGGAATCACAGAGCTACTTTGAGAGATCATAGAGATGATGCTAATGAGGTGATCCAGTATATGGCAGTGTGGTTACAGATTTCATATTGCTAGCCACACTCCTTTTGTGATTGAAAGTGTGGGTGAATACCTAAAAATACATTAGAAAAGCTGTTCTGAGTTGCATGTGGACTGCACGGAGGGCACATTGACTTCTGGATGGTGCTTGCTGTCCTGATTTGCAGATACAATTTTCTTGTACTTGTTTGCAATAGGTTGAACGCCTACGGTGTTCAGAACAATAATAAGATTAGTGCATTGTTATAGGATTAGTGCAGAATTATGTCTTTAGTTGTTGAGAGATTCCTGTTTGAAATGAGTACCAAATCCACATATCTGATTGCAAACATTGACTCAATTTAATATAATCCAGTAGTAATCACTTGGGGTATTTTGAGGGATCGGATGCATGGGAGATGTTCCGTGTGTACTGATCCATTCAAAGAATGTTTAATGCACAAATTGTTCTTGAATCTGCAGCATAAAAATCTGGTTTCTACAATGGGGTGACCAGTGGCGGGGATTAGAACCTACTATCACTTGGTTTTTGGTGCCCCTTAAACTTCCAGGCTGTGATCTACTGCATTTCTAAACCGCTAATCAATATACTTTAAAGATACCTAGGTACCTACTGGACTTTCCAAAAGTTGCTAACTCTGATTGGAAATCAATGGGAGCTAGGCACCAAGGTGCTTTTGAAAATCTCTCTAGATGCTTTTGTGTATCTTTAGGCACCTAAGTATATAGGGACAGGTTTTAAAAATATTTATCTGCAAAGCATAAGTCTGCTTTGCTTTTGACTCCTGAATTACTAGTTTATACACTGATATTTTGAGTAGGAACAGTTGGTTGTTTAAACAAGCAGATTCTCCAGTTTGCTTGCTCAAATTGACAGCACTTTACATCTAAATTAGTTGTGTATATTTCACCTTTACTCCTAGGGGAATTCTGTGCTACTGCACTGGTGCAGAATTCATATAACCCACAGATTTCTTTGCTTCCTCACAAAAAAAGGTGAAGCAAAAAAATCTGAGGGCAATCTGGCACATCTGTTTTGAGTGTTTGAGGTAGTTGGCAGAGATGAAACGGGGAGGGCTATGCACACCATGCATATGTGCAGGAAGCCATAAACCAATACCAAGGTGGAGCTGTGTGTGCAAGTAAAAGACAAGCATGGAGGAGTAGGGCTTTTAAGGTAAGCTCTGTCCCAAGGTACAGCAGAAATGTAACAACCTGCCTTGGTAGTTGAACATTCCTATTGCTAGTTAATTGTTCCCATCTTAGTCAATTCCCTCAACAGCTTAAAACACATGTAAAGGCTCCTTTACATTGCCAGAGTGGTGCAAAGAAGCAATATTGTAAATGACATCCGAGAATCCTCAGCTAGGAAGATCTATGTGCGTTCTTGCTTTTTTTCCCCATGCAAGTGTTGCACAATGAGATTAGACTATAGTTTAGGATCTAGTTTAGTTATTCATTTAAAAAAAAAAAAGACTTTGAGGGCAAACAAAAAATTTATCAAAAAGTCAATAAAATGTCAGTACAGTTGGAACCAAGCACTTCCCAAAGTAGCCAGTCAGGTTTATAATTAGAATGACGGCTACCAAGTATTTGTAACTTAAGTTTCATGTGTTTAGGAAATGCTGTATAGTTATTGTGAATATTTTCTGCATTGTAGTTTAAATACATTACCAAAATAATTGAAACTGTTGTGATTATATTGCATTTGGATATAGTCTGACTAACCAAGTGAAAAGGGCTTTAAACTAGGTTTGAGGAGGGCAGGTCACCAAAGCCCACATTTCAGTAAAAATTATGGAGAGAACTGGAAAGGGGGTTCAAATCTGTATTGTAGATATCTGTATATTGAGAGAAGTATGAGAAGAACTCTAAATGCTAATTATAAACACAACTGTGGCATAGTTGGCATCATTGAGACTTGTTGGGATAATATGCTTGATTGGAATATTGGTATAGAAAGATACAGGGGGAAAAAAGGGAGAAGGCGTTGCCTTATGTTTTACAAAATGTATACACTTTGACTGAGATTGAGATGGAAATAGGATGCAGACTGGTTAAAAGTCTCTGGGTAAGGATAAAAGGGCATAAAAAAACCTCACGAGGGTGATGTCATAATAGAGGGCCTATCATCTAACCAGGAAGTCGATACAAATTGTATCGACTATGTGATTACCCAATTACCCGCCTCTTCACATCCTTAGTTTTAACCAGATTGTAAACTTTCTCTGAAGAATGCTTAGTGCTTGCTTTTAATCTTCAAAGCATTACAGGCATGAACTAACTAATCCTCCAGCATCCTCCATTCCCATAAGGAAGTAAGGCATGGAGGTTGCATGACTTGTCCAGTGCAAGAGTGAGTTATCAGAACTGCAGTTGAAGCTCAGGACGTCCCTCATGCTATCTTGTTAGTTGGCACCATTGTCTCTTTGCTGTCATAAAGAATTGTGATAAACAGGCATTCTTTGCTGTTTGTCTAAAGTAAAAAGTGTGAAGATTCCTATTTGCAGTTATTGGTCCCCTGAATTCTGTTTTAAATCACTTTTCTGCTTGATATTTGTGTGTTGCAAAAGCTGTAGCATTTCATGCCTACATAATGTTTGCTGACAGCAGTAGATGGATTTTGAGAACCCCACTATGCTTTTTAAATTGTAGAGCAGCTAGGAGCAATTTATGATGCATTAAGGAGGCATAAGATAATGTGTACAAGAAAATGAGAAGAATTTTTGTTCCTGTCATCTATCTTGCTCCATTTGCAATATAAGGCTGATGCTTGCCAGGAACATTATTTTTAAATGTGGCAGCTTTTTGGTTTTGGTTTAGTAATTTCAGTGTAGTGCTGTTCATGTATCTCTTCCTGTTGCTGCCTTTTATGCATCATAAAATTCATATAAATCACACAAATGAATTCATCTTTTTTGTGATCTTCAATATTTTTGTTTGACTTTACCATTTTTTGTTGTATTATAATTTATTAATTTGCAGCGCCTGTGGCTTTGAAGAGATCAGTAATTTTGTAGATGTTGTACTTTTTTTTTTTTTAAATATATAGGTAAGTTAGAGAAAATTACAGCTTCTGCTGTCTTCAGAAACAAACATTGTATCCTTTTCTGCTTAATAAACTGTTCTGTCTTTCTCTCTCTCTCTTCTTTTTTTAGGATATTTGGATGATCCGAGGGCGGCTTGTAAAAGGACAAAGAACTAATCTTTAGAAGAGTTTTTGATGGCAGAGATAGAAAAAGATGTGCCTGAGTGTTGTGTTCCCCGATCAGAAATCATGTTCCTCATAAATTGGCAATTGCTTTTTTGTTTAAATTATCCACATATTGCACTGAATGTTCATTTATAAATTCATTGATGTCCCACAAAATATAACATGAGAACACTGAAGTTTAACAATTTAGCAAAAATACATATTTTAACCTGTTAACAACAGTAAATATTTCTATTTTTGTAATTTTAAAAATAATTTATTTTAAAATCAACTGTTTATGAAGTGGATGAGAACTCCCAGCAAATCAGCTCTTTACTCATCACTGTGCTACTTAAGCACCAGTTTAAATTCAAATATCTCTCTCCTGATGTATTTTGCGGCTGCTATTAATATAATTTTTATGCGAACTCACGGCTCTACTGAGTCTAACCCTGGGTGGAAAAGACCAGTTGCATCATCTAGCTCTTCCCCTTGTTGAAGCATAACACTACATTTTGTAGTCATTTGCCTAGTTTATTAAATGTCTAAAGCAATTGGGCTATTACTAGTTCCATTGGGAGACTATTGTGGAATCAAACAGAACTCAATGTCAAGAAATCTTTCCTGATATCTTTAATTTTCTACTATTCCTCCGTATTATCATACTAAATAATTCTTTTTTCCTTGTTACTTATGCTTTAAATCAAAGATGGAAACCTTTTTTGGGTTGGAGGCCACTGAAAAGTAAGAAGCAAAAAAAAAACATTCCCCTTGCACGTCAGAGTCTAGGGGGGCCAAACTAGTAGATTTTTGTGCCCCTTCCAAGGTTTCGGGTAGGACAGAAATGAGGGGTTCAGTGTGTGGGAGGGGGCTCCAAGTGTGGGGTCTGGATGCAGGAGTGGTTTGGGGGTCGGTTCTGGGAGGGCAGTAGGGTGCTGGAGTGGGCTGGGGGTAGGAGAGCTGTGCAGGAGGTAGGTTCAGGAGCAGACTGGGGGTGGGAGGGCTGTGTGGGAGGTATAGGGGTCAGGAGCAGGCTGGGCAGGAGAGGGTGCAGGAACAGAGTGAGGGTGTTGGGCTGGGGAGTGGGGATGTGGGGTCTGGGATAGGAGAGGGAGTGCAGGAGTGGGCTGGCGGTTGCTGGGTCTGGGAGGGCAGTAGGGTGCAGGAGCAAGCTGAGGGTGGGAGGGTCTGGTTAGGAGGGGTACAGGGGTGGGATGGGGTTTGGGTGTCCGGGCAATGGGGGACGCTCAACTGGCGCAGCTTCCTGGGGATGTACATGGCGCCATGTCCCCTGCTGCTCCTATTTGCTGTGATTATGATCAATCAGAGCGGGAAGGGAAAAGCCTCCAGGCAGTGTTTGCTGCACTGCTGGTTCCTGAGAGGGGGAGGAGGAGCAGCAACACATGGAGCTGCTTCCTTCCCCCACCAGGCAGATCCTGTGGATCAGATCCAGCCCCAGCTTGCCTGACTCCAGCCTGTGAGGCTCAGGGCTCCTCCCTTCCTTCAGCATCAGGGAGCTGGTGCTGGTGCCCCAGCCTTGCAGGGCAGGGCAGAGGGTGCCACAGGGCTGAAGCGCCAGCTCCCTGATGCTGGGCGGGGCGGGGCAGGGCAGGGGGAGAGGAGGCAGAGCCCTGAACCTCAAGGGCCCGATCCAGGCAAGCTGGGAGCCAGATCTGGCCCCTGGGCCATAGGTTCTCCAGGCCCCCCTCTCCCCCACTTTAAATAGTAGAATTCACAGCAACTATCAGCATGTTCCCCTTAAAGATGTGATTTTAACTGGCATGGTCGTCACCTCCATGGACAGTGTATTCATTGGAAGCAGGTTTTGGGTATTCAGTAACTTACCTCAATCCTTACTTGCGCCCTTTCCCATTTTTGAATAACCGGGTTTCTTTGTTTGAATTTTGGGTATGTAGGAGTAGGCTGGGTAGCTGACTGCAAGGCAGTAAAGTTATAAAGAATGAAAGAAAATAAACATTAAATAAAAACTAGCGGAATGGGGATGCTCATTGTATATCTGGTGTATTGAAATGCATTTGTTTTTAAATCATTGCTTTGTTTCAAAAATAAAAATGTTTTGGAAAAGCAGATTAAACTAAAGCAAAAACAAGCATTGTAGGTAAATTGTTGTATTATTTGTACATACTAGTGTGGTGAGAAGTGCTACAGGAAACCCTTCGGATAGAAAGATTGTGAGTTGCGGTGATTGACTTCAGTCTGTCAATTTCATGATTCTTTAAGCAGGGCACCTTAAAGCTATTCCAGAAATAGTTACAATATGCTTGACCTACAGACCGTATTTCTGAGGCATCTTTGAGCCAGATTCAAACCCACTGAATTGTTCCAGCTCAGCCCACATCAATTAATGGGAGTCTTTCTACCTTTGAGATCTGATCGAAACATTGTCAAGGCAAAATTCATGAGCAGACTTGATTCATTAATTCTTTGAGCTTCAGGGGGTAGCTGAGTTAGTCCTTCCTGCCTTAGCAATCTATCTACTGACTTTGATTTTTATCTACTTTGGTCTAACACCCATTCTCCAGTAAACAGGAAGAGGGGTGGGAGACAGAGCGTCTTTCTCTATCCCCCCCCCCCTTTGCCTTCTCCTATTTATTTCGAGTTTTCATATCCCCTACTCATAACTCCAGTCATCTGAAGAAGTGGGCTGTGCCCCCCAAAGCTCACGATACCATCTACATGTTTTGTTAGTCTATAAAGTGCTACCTGACCACTAATTCTTTGTGAACGTAACTTAGTTGACAGCAGAGGGTGCTGTGGCCTTGGCAGAGCTACAGATGTTGTCATAGATTCTCAGCAAATCTTTTCAACAGTGGAGTTAAGGCTTTTTCCTGAAGTGATAAATTTAAGTGAATGTTACAGGCTTCTTTAAAAAATCATTTTGGCTGGAAATTCAAAACTAACTTAAGAGTGTGGAGAGAGATAGCTAAGATCATCTAAATAGTCTACACTCGTCCCTTCTACTGTCTGTGAACCACCACAATTATACAATGGTAAAACTCCCATTGGTTTGTGGGAGCTGGATTGGGCCTAGCCTGAGCCTAGAATTGGGCATACATGGTATTACAGGCTACAATGATTATCACATTCTGTTTAGCTAATTTAGCCTTCATCAGGGATTTGCACATTGCTGTATCATTTAACCCATACTGTGCCTATGTCATATGTTCCAAGTAACCCTTCTGTGAATATATCACCGTTAAGTGCTTGTTTCTCCTCTTTCAGGCTATGTCTACACTGCAGCCTTCTTGCGCAAGAACCTTTTTGTGGAAGATCTCTTCCGCAAAAAGTTCTTGCACAAGAGAGCGTCCTCACTACAAAAGCACATCACAAAAGCTATGTGCTTTTGCGCAAGAAAGCAGCCATACTGCATGGACACTCTTGTGCAAGAAAGCTCTGATTGCCATTAACAGAATGGCCATCAGAGGAGCACCTGTGCTTTTTCCGATAGGCTGTTTTTGCACAAGAAACCCATTTGCCATCCACACACACGTTTTTGTGCAAGAGCTCTTGTGCAAAAAGGCTTATTCCTCATAGAAAGAGGAATAACTCTTGCGCAAACCGCCCTCTCTTACGATGTACAGACAGTCCCCGGGTTACATGGATCCGACTTACATCGGATCCCTACTTACAAACGGGGTGAGGCAGCCCTGCACTAGCTGCTTCCCCCCAGCAGACCAGGGAGACGCGGAGACGCTTTTCTCAGCAGACACCTCAGCTTGAGAATAAAGGACTGAGGGAAGTGAGGTGTGGGAGAAATGTTTGGCTAGAGTTTCCCCTACAATATGTATCAGTTCCGACTTACATACAAATTCAACCTAAGAACAAACCTACAGTCCCTATCTTGTTCGTAACCCGGGGACTGCCTGTACTGTACATTTTCTTGTGCAAAAACGCACTTGTAGTACAGGCGCTCCAAGTTTTTGTGCAAAAACTCAGCAGTGTAAACGTAGCCTTATTGTGTAGGGATCCTTTGCACCTAACTTGAACTTTGTGAATCCCAAAGTGATTTTCTAGTTGCCCAAATGTTAGGTGTTGCCATGTTTTCTTATGAAACTCATCTGATGTAGAACGTAGGTCATTCAAATAGCAAATGGATGTTATATACCGAGGGGATAACAATTGCCAGAATGCTTTCCAAAAGCAGGTCAGTGAGAAAATGCTCATTGGCAAAGAAAGTGCTGGCATGCTGCCACTGATTGTGCAAATGAAGCTGCTGAGTTGGTCTTATGGGAGCCAACTGGAATCATTCCCTGGAAAAAGGCCTCTTTGCCAGCTCCGTGGTACAGTCCCAGTCTCCCCCTTTTGCTGCTCGCTTTATGGCCTTCAGACTTAGCTCCTTCCACCTCTGTATTTTCCCCTCCTCACTGCTACGGCATGATCAGCGGAAGCATGGGGAACACAGCAGAGACACTCTTTCCCCCCCGCCCCTGTTTTAGTGTCAGTGCTTGGCCCTAGAGGAGCCAGGAGCAGCAACTGCAGTGATGGTCTTGCTCAACCTCTGCAGCCCTGGGCTGGAGCATGCCAAACCAGGCTGTAGAGATGGTAAATACACAGTCAAGCCTGCACAAGAAGATGGAGCACGCTTAGGCCAAGACTATACTGGCACTTTACAGCACTGTAACTTTCTGGCTCAGGGGTGTGAAAACCCCTCCTCTCCGGAAGCAGCAAGTTACAGCAAGTAAAGTGCCCGTGTGAACCAGGCTGCAGACTGTTAGCTATGCCCCTTGTGGTGGTTAGAGCTCTGGGAGCACTCTTCCCCCAGAGCTCCTGCCCTGGTTACACTTTGGCTACATCTACACTGCAGGCTTTTTGCACAAGAACAAACAGCAGCAGCATGGGAGTTATCAAAGAGCTGATGCTGCCTCCACGGCTCTGGCCTGACACTGTCATGCTAGTAAATTACAGCTGAGTCCAGTGCAGACTGGTTAGGGCCTGGTCCACGCTACCAGCTTATGCCAGCACAGCTGTGTCAACTAAGAGTGTGTCTGAAATGATCACACGGCCAGCTGGCTTATTTGTCTCCCTGCTGATCTGCCTGGTTTCGGACCCCTTTGCTTGGGTGTGTCTGTTCTGCAATTGAACACTTGCAGCTGACCCTATGGGGTGTGGGTTCCTGGGCCAATAGCTGCCGTGTAGAGATGTAAGCCTGAGTGCTAGCACCCCTGTTAAGCAGAGCCCACACTACCAAGCAGCTCATCACATTTGCTCCACAGTTAGCAGGTGGTGCCGCCAATGTTTTTCCAGATCTCTGAGTAGAGAGTATCAGTTGCCAGGTGCCTTTCCCGGGTAAGTGCCTTTGAAAAAGAAAGGTCATAGGGCTAGCATTTCTGCAGTGAGTCTTCTCCTTTGTTTACTAGTTAGGGGAAGGTTACTCACCCTGTGCAGTAACTGGAGTTCTTCAAGATGGTTGTCCCTGTGGGTGCTCCACCTTTAGGTGCGCCAGCACCGCTGCGCCCACAAGTTGGAGATTCTTGGTAGCAGTGTTCCCCCCAGCTGGCCGTGCATGCAAGGCTCAGGCTTGAGATGCCTGGAGTGCATAATGCACATGCACAGCCAGCGAGCACCTCAGTTCTTTTCTGATCTGGATCCAAACAGTGGGGAGGAAGGTGGGTGGTGGAGCACCCACAGGGACAACCATCTCAAAGAACTCCAGGTACTGCACAGAGTGAGTAACCTTCCCTTCTTCTTTGAGGAGTGCCCCCATGGGTGCTCCACCTTTAGGTGACTACAAAGCAATATCAGTGCTTGGAGGTGGGACCTTCAGAAGGTTTGTTTCGGCTACTGAAAGTACCGAGTGGCCGAATCAAGTGTGAGAGTCTGCATACGATTGGCTGGTGTAGCGATGAGCGAAAGTGTGAGCAGAAGCCCATGTAACTGCTCCGCAGATCTTGTCCGTGGGGATACCATGGAGGAAAGCTGTGGAGGCGGCCACTGCCCTTCTGGAATGGGTACGTACGGCCAAAGGAGGCTGTTTGTTGAATATGGTGTAGGCCAGTCTTGTGCAATCTGAGATCCACTTGACAGTCTCTGGAGATCAGCCCCTGAGATCTTTCTGTGGAGGAGACAAACAATTGAGACATTTTGCAAAACAAGTGTGTTCATTGCCAGTAAAAGGCCACCGCCCTGCAAGGGTAGGAAGAGCCCTTTCCCTGTTGTCACTATGAGGTCTGGGAAAGAAGACGGGAAAGTAAACTGGCTCATTACAGTGAAACGCGGTAAGTACTTTGGGAAGGAATTTAGGATGGGTTTAGAGGACCATCTTGTCCTTGTGAAAAACCATATAGGGTGGATTGGTCATAAGCGCGCCCAACCCTTTGTGCGGAGGTAATACCCATGAGAAAGACCACCTTCATACATAGGTGGAAAAGGGAGCACATAGCTAGCTGTTCAAACAGTTTGCCCGTTAGTGCCCTTAGCACAAGGTTAAAGTCCGATGTGGGGACTAGATTCTTTACTTGGTGGGAATGTATTGTGCAAACCTCACAGAAATCTCTTGATCGATGGATGGGTGAAAACGGAATGATCCTGTATGGGCGGGTGGAATGCGGATATGGCTGTGAGGTAGGCTCTGATGGAGCTGAGGCACAAACCTAGTTGTGAAGGTGTAGTAAGTAGGCAAGTATGAGTGGGATACCAGTCTGAGTGGTGGTGCAGTGTCGAGTGGAGCACCAACTGGTGAAACGCTACCACTTTTGAGTGTACGTTTTTCTCATTGCAGGTCTGCGGCTGTTCGTGAGAATAGTTTGAACTTCTGGAGGACACTGGATCTCTGGCGTGGTTAGCTAGCAAGGAGCCATGCATGCAGGTGAAGATACTTGATGGCAGGGTGGCGAATCTTCCCATTCTGTTGCATGAGCAGTGACGGAATGGGAGGGAAGCGATGTGGGGGATTCATGGCTATCTAGAAGCTGTAGCTGCAGAATCAAAGGAACACTGAAGTGCAGTTCTAGAAATCAGAGAACCTTCCTTCATCAGAGATTTGTATTGCTCTCTTCTGTTGTCTGGTATAATTTCAATAAAAGTCGACAGTTGGTCAAAGATGTGGTGCGTGTATTTGGAAAAAAAGCGCCACGTAGTTGGCAATGCAGAGCTAGAGGCTGGCAGAGGAGTATGATCTCTTGCCCATGGCCTCAAGCCTCTTCCATTCCTTCTCATGTGGGGTTGATTGCATAGTCTGCTCTTTACCCCTCTGGTTCGCCGCCTCTACCACTAGAAAGTTTGGAGATGAGTAAATGAAGAGGAATTCCGCACCCTTTGGGGCGACAGTATTTTCAATCCAGTCTCTTCAATGTAGGTGGAATTGTCACCGGGGTCTTCCAGAGGAGCTTAGCTGGATCCATCAACGCCTCATTCATAGGTCTTGCAACCCTAGTTTGCGCGGAGGCATGAAGAATATTAATTAGCTTGTGCTGTTACCTTGTGCTTGTAGCCTGGCACCAAAGCTACTGACAACTCTGTTGTTGTAGTTAACTGTGGGAGGAAAGGAGGTGGAGCTATCGGTACCACAGTGCTTTGAATGGTCCGTGCCGGCAGAACGTAGGGCATCGAGAACGTACTTAGTGCTTCACCAGTGCTGGCTGCTCAGTAGGCCTTGCCTGTGCAGCTGACGGTACCGGCATGGAACGTGGCGTTGCTGGCACCCGCTTCTTCACTGCCAGCGACTTAGCCGGTGCTAGAGTGGCGGCTTGATCAATTAGCCTTGCCGTCTGACTCTCTGAAGCAGGGCAAGCTTTCTGCTTGTGCTCTCGGCTTTTATGGGAACCAGCACTAGAGTTGTTAACTACCTCCTAGATAGAGTAGGGGCGGCAGTATCAGGTTTTGTGCTCGCCAGTTTCCTTGTCAGGAAGGTAGACCCCTGAGGAAGTGTGAGACCTCTTCCTCGCTGAGGGAGATTTTCCCTTGGGTTTTGGGCTTGCAGCTGAAAGAGCCCTTTCGCCAGCCTCTGCCTTTGATGGAGTTAGCCTGAAGGGCGCGTTATGGAGAGATCTGATGGAGGTTTCAAGGCTTTCTCCATTTGTAAAATACGGACTTGAAGCTGTCTAGCTCTCCTTGCACCCTTAGTCAATTTCCTGCAATGCTGTATCGTAATCTTGACACAGGCAGTGGACACACAGCGGCTGTGTCTAGGCTGGCCAGTTTTTCCGGAAAATCAGCCGCTTTTCCGGAAAAACTCGCCAGCTGTCTACACTGGCCGCTTGAATTTCTGCAAAAGCACTGACTTCCTACTGTAAGAAATCAGTGCTTCTTGCGGAAATACTATTCTGCTCCCGTTCGGGCAAAAGTCCCTTTTGCACAAAAGGGCCAGTGTAGACAGCTGAGATTTGTTTCTGCAAAAAAGTCCTGATTGCGAAAATGGCGATTGGGGCTTTTTTGCGGAAAAGTGCGTCTAGATTGGCACGGACGCTTTTCCGCAAAAAGTGCTTTTCCGCAAAAGCGTCCGTGCCAATCTAGACGCTTTGTTCCGAAAATGCTTTTAATGGAAAACTTTTCCGTTAAAAGCATTTCCGGAAAATCATGCCAGTCTAGACGTAGCCAGAGAGTGGCCGTCTGCAGGAGCAGCCCTAGATGAGCTGCCGGCAACTGGCGCCCTAAGCCTCCAAAGCCCTCAACAGCCGTTTATCTTGGCGCCCTAGGGGACCACCTAGTTTGCCAGTATTGAACTAGCCACTGGCCGTCTGCTACAGATGTGGATAGACCGCAGTCCAAACACCTTTTAAACCCAGGTGAGCCGGGCACGTCCTGAGTGGTAGAAGTGGAAACAAGGCGGCTGCTATCAAAGCGGAGCCACAGGAAGCGGCGAAAGCGCTGCCTGACAGAAAAAACTCGTCGTTTTTTTGGTTTTTTTTCCAAAAAGGCTAAGTAAAGTCAATAAGAATAGCAATAGTTGAAAAGAACAAAAATAGGCTAACTAAAGACAGGTCAGTGTGTGAGGGCAACTGCTGTGCTGCGACTGAAGCCGGCGGTAGTCCGAGAACTGAGGAGCCAGCTGGCTGCACATGCGCAATACACACTCCAGGCATCTCGAGCCTGAGCCTCGCGTGCGTGGCCAGCGGGGCAGCGAGACACAACAGGACACTGCTACTAAGAATCTCTGACTTGTAGGTGCAGCGGCGCCGGCACGCCTAAAAGTGGAGCACCCACGGGGACACTTCTCGAAGACCCAAAGCTTCCGGTGGTGCTGTGTGTAGATCTGCAAGCCAGCAGCACAGCTGAGTGTTTGAGCCTCCCCCGTTATATGTGATATTCCATATTAAACAATGCCCCACCCTGCTCTTGGTTTTTCACAAAGATACTGTAGTGCTGCAGTATCTTTCCATGTGCACCTTGTGTTCTTCTTCCCTCATTTCTATAAGAGTTGCTGATTTAAGAAGGTTTCCCCATGGACAAGTTTATTTCTCCACACCTCTGCCCCAAAAACAATTGCCACAGGGCTCTGATTAATATTGCCCCAGTTAACAGAACTTCTAGTATATACCTAAGAACATAAGAACGGCCATACCGGGTGAGACCAATGGTCTGTCTAGCCCAGTATCCTGTCGTCTGACAGTGGCCAATGCCAAGTGCTGCAGAAGGAATAGAAAGAACAGATAATCATCAAATGATCTCGCCCCGTCACCTATTTGTACACAGGGGGTCTGGAACAATTTGTACAGGGGGGATGCTGAGAGCCACTTGCCAAACTGCAAACCCTGTATATGATTGACACCAAGTCGGTGAGCATGGCTGCACCCCAGTACCCCTACTTCCAGCCCTTATGTTCCCAGCTTCTGGCAAACAAAGGCTAAGGACACCATCTCTGCCCATCCTGGCTAATAGCCATTGATGGTCTAGGCCTTCAGATGGAAGATCGTAGTGTGATCGTAGTTCGTTGTACTAGAACAATGGTGTACTTATGTTTATGGATAAACAGCCATTATAGAAGATAGTTATTTTGTGGCTGGTTAGAACAAGAATAATGTAAAGCAATAATTTCTACTGTATAAATGCAGTAGGAGGGGTCGTTTCAAACTTTCTTTTTATTATTTTTCCTGCATATAACTTGTATCATTAGCTGCTTATGCATCTTGAAGGGATTCATGATAGATAAAAAGGAAGTGCTGGTCTTTCAAACATACAGAATTTCCATTGATTATAAGATTAGTAAGGAGGAATAATACTGCGAGAGATCGCAGAAGCTAATGCTACTGTTTAATTAAAACCTATTAGAATGTTAATACAGTACCGTTTTATAAACTTAAGGTAAAACAAAGCCCCTGGGATTACAGCAAACACAGATTTTTCTTTTCAGTGATTCCCAAAATACGGTGATTAAAAAAAGCATTCTTACCTGTTTACAGGGCATAAATTCCATTCAGCCTAAAGTAGCCTGATTTATACATGTCTCAAGCACCTAATTTTGTCTGCACTTTTGTGTTTTAAATCCAGATTTTTGCCACACATGAAAATGCCTCAAAATACAAAGCAAAGCAGTGGCCTAAGAGAAGCTCAACCCATTCAAATAGTCAGGGCAAATAATATACAAGGAGGGCTTGGTAGAGTAGATTCCTCAGTGGGATTCATGACAGGGCCAAGATCTTGGCAATGCGGTTGCTTTTTTGGTGTGCTGTGAACGGCTTAATCAGCAAATAGGTAACTTTTTAGTTCACTTGTCTTACATCTAGATGTAGTGACGGTTGTACATGTAAGATGGGTAGAGACCGTCGTAGTGATATTGACGCCATTGCTCGATCTGTTCCCGGCTTCTCTCCTGCTGCTCTGTAGATGGGGAAACGAGACATTGTGAACTGTGATGCCTTTTCTGATAGCTAACTGATCTAATGCTAAGTGGGCTAGCAGCACTGAAATGATGGCAAGGACTTGGTTGTCAAATTCTGTCAAATTGTGTGTGGCATATAAAGGGAGACTGTGTTGTAGTTTAGTCCCAACAAACTTCCCCAAAGACTGAGGGTTGGGATGTAGGCATCTGACCCATTATAAGTACAGCTGTCACGTGCAGCGTTCAGATCTGAATCTTCGCTTTGTGTCGCGGGTCCACCTCCGATTTGTGCGCTTTCCTCATCCCCACCTTTCAGCTGGATATAACCTCCCCCTCCCCAAACAACCAAATGTTGATGCGAATCTCATTCCAAAGCACCAACTTGCACCCATTTTCATGATATATCAGTGTGAGGTGTCACTCAAATTGATTGACAGTAGGTGCGCCAGGATAGATGCCCACAGAGAGATTTTTTTCAGGGTTTTCTTGCAAACATCTAGCCAGCTCAGTTTTCTTGAAACAGGGTCTGGGTTTGTTCAGAAGGTTCATGAACACCAGCAAACCTTGCACCATTCAGAAATTCTAGATCAGGAGTGGGCAATAATTTTTGATGGGGGGGTGCCACGCCAAGATTTTGGAAAGTGGTTGAGGGCCATACTCTTCCATGATATTAATGGCGATGCGGGGTCTGGGATAGAGGTTGGGTGCAGAAGGGAGCTTGGAGTAAGGGACTGGGGTGCAGGAGGGAGACTGGAGTTTGGGAGGGAGCTGGGATGAAGCAGGCGGTTGTGACGTAGGGCAGGGGACTGGGGTGCAGGGGTTTGGGATGTGACCTACGGTAGGAGGGGATTGTGATCTGGGGCAGGAGCTTGGGATGCCAGATCTGGGAGGGGGTATGGGTGTAAGAGGGGGACAGAGGGTTTGGGTATATTGAAGGGGGGCCAGAGAGTTGGGGCCGGAAAGGACTGGGGGGGGGGGGCGGCAGAAGCAGGCTGTGGCCAAGAGACTTACTTGTCAGCTGCCAAACTAGCCTGCCTGCCTGGCCATGTGCTTCGTGAATAACTGAGCCCAGGAGAGGGGGCGTGATTCTTCTTAGCTGGGAGTGAGCGAGTTGGGATGAAGCCTGTTATTCTGCCAGAAACCAGCCAATGGGAATGTGCTGGGGGCAGGGGGAAGGGGAAGGCGCCTAAAACGTCCCCCCTCCCCTGCAGTTTCAAAACAGAAATGGAGCCCTGCAGCTGCATTTCTGCACAGCTGTGTGGGGCAAGTGGGGGAGCCTGCCTGGGGCTTCCCACTGCTTCTGTGGGCCGGATCCAGTGGCTTGGCGGGCCGGATCCAGTGGCTTGGCAGGCCGGATCCAGTTTGCGGGCCGTATTTTGCCCAGGCCTGTTCTAGATTATAACAAAAAGAGGTAAAGCACATGGGCCTCTGCCTTTTGTTGTGAATATTTTTTACAGAATGACCCTCTACCTATCTCCAACATAGACTGGATCCAGGGTTGCTATTTCGCTGTAAACTGCTTTGAGATCTCTGGAGGAAACGTGATACATAAGAGATAGGTATTATTTATTGTAATTGGAAAGGCAAATTACTTTGTCAGTGTTCTCCAAATAATAGCCTCTCATATTCTATAAATGTGTCTTTATGATTGTTCTGGCACAAAACCAAAAAAGTAATGACGATGAGGCAATACAAATAACTAACGCCTTTGGGTGAGTTCTTACCATTACAATAATTTTCCTCTTTTAGAAGGACGTACAGCAGAGCTACTTAGAATTAGTCTTGGAGAGCAACCCTGATGTGAGGTTTCAGAAATATTTATTATGCCATCAAGGGCCAACCAGTCCCTTCCGTTGCTGTCTTCACCTCTTATCACTTCACTGAACAGTCATCCCACAAATGTTTTCCCTACTCACTCTACAGCAGGAACCAGCTGAAACAGTGTAAGGCCACTTGGTCATTTCTTTAGAAAGCTCTGGAATGAGTTCTTACTGCAGGTAAAGTCTCCACTATACAGAAAAAGCACAGAAGAGCCGCTGAAAGACCATTGTCATAGTGCCATCCCCATCTCATAGTATCGCAAGTGCATCACATCAGAGCATTGGATTT